>NC_057880.1:27406579-28006579 GCF_019740435.1 Gambusia affinis
CAGGCCCAGGTCGTCCCCGGCGACCAGGACGCCGGCCGACAGGTTGGCGTCCACCGCGTTGACGGCCGTCGACTCGGAGTATTTTGGCCAGATGCCGCTGACCTCTGACCCCAGGACGCAGCTCCAGGAGGCCCAGCGCTGACCTTTCACCTCCTCGCTGTTGGTGATGGGTTTCCCCACTGCAGGATGAAGGAAAGCAGATCGCCACAAATACTGCTGTTGTCATGGAAACAATCAATAAACATCATCCACAGAAAAACAAACGGCTGATTTTAATCTGCAGGAAGCCGAGAAACGACTCAGAACCTGATCGATCGGTGAAGAAGAGAAGGATGGATCAAACTCTACAGACTCTGATCGGACGATATTGATCTGATCCGATCAGATTGATCGGATTGATCAGATCCGGACTCACTGGGCATCCGGTAGAAGAGCCGTTCTCCTGCTCCATCGTTGCTCTGCAGGATCTTCCCGTCCACAGTCCAGTCCAGGTGTGTGATGAAACTGGTGGATTTGCTGCATTCTCCCACCTGGAACCAGTCAGAGTAAAGATGGCTGCCAGTCGCTGATACTTCTACTTTCTACCATCTGACAAAACTGGACAGTAAACTGGACAGTAAACTGGACTGCATGAACTTTCATCTCTTTTTAAAGTCGTCTGGTTGGTTTTTATATTTCTGAAAACACACACACTCATCACTTCCTGCAGACATACATCACTTCCTGCAGACACTCATCACTTCCTGCAGACACACATCACTTCCTGCAGACACACATCACTTCCTGCAGACACTCATCACTTCCTGCTGATTCTCCCTGACCTTCTTGTATCTCTGGGCGACGGCGTAAACGTCCACCAGGCCGTCGTTGGAGCCGACAGCCAGATACGCTCCGTCTGGAGAGAACTTCATCTCATGGATCACCTCCTTCCTGTCCTTGATGTGGACGACCTCCGTCATGTCCCTGAGTGGGCGGGGCATCCAGTTAGCATCACAGGGTAAACATCAGGGCCCAGTCTGTGTCGGGGGGTCCAGTCGGGGTCGGGGGGCCCAGTCGAAGGGCCCAGTCGGGGCCGCTGTGTTGTATCTGGCTCACCTGACTCTCAGCACAGTGAAGGATCCGTCCTTCATCCCCAAAGCCAGCTGGGATCCATCCAGGCTGAACGCCACGCTGCGGACCGCCTCCTCCATGTTGCAGCGCGCGATGAGGGCGTGGTCGACCAGGCTCCACAACCTGACACACACACACACACACAAACACACGCACACACACACACACACACAGGTTCATGTGGGTCTGGGCTTCTCCACTGTTTCAGGTTAAACACAAACAGTTGAAAGTTTCTGATCTGTCTTCAGATCAAAGTTGTTCCTCTGGATCAGAGTTTCCCGGTAGAACAGAGAACACATCTTTAATAAATTTATCCAGATTAAAGTTGTTCCTCTGGATCAGAGTTTCCCGGTAGAACAGAGAACACATCTTTAATAAATTTATCTAATTATTTTTCTCTCCTTTCTTTTGTTTTTATATTTTCATATATTTATATTTACATGATGAACCTTCAACTGTTTGTCACTTTGCTGCTGGTCAACCTGAATTTCCCCCTGAGGGACAGTAGATTGTATTTCTATTATATCTAACTCTGCCCCCAGTGCAGTACTGGTGTTACTGGGCGGCTCCCAGTATGACATCGTTTCCCAGCTCCCACCTGACGGATCGGTCGTCGCTGCCGGTTACAGCCAGAGGTTTCTTGGGATGAACGTCCAGAGCCCAGAGTTCGCCCTCGCTGTGACCCTGCATGATGAGCAGCGGCTTGTCGCGCTCCCGCACCATCACCTGCTCACCAGATGAACACATGAACGGCTGGCCATTAATCTACATTAATCTTCATAAACATTTCATTTTGTCCAGTTTGAGACGCTGAGCTGCATCACAGTAATGAACCAGAATAAAAAGGTTTCTGGTTCCTCCTCACCTCAAAGATCTCGCTGTCCTGAGTTCCTGCCAGAATCCGGTCGGCTCGCCAGCAGACGCTCCGGATGGACAGACCTGGACCAGACGGGGAGGAAGAGGAGGAAACACGGATCAGAACCGGGTCAGAGCCCAAACTGGTTCAGAGAGGATCTTAAATCAGAACAAACCAGGATGATACACGACTTTAACTGTTACAGAAAAGTTAAAAACCACTGAAAGAAACTAATGTTCAGTTATTTTCTCAAGGTTTTTGTCAGACTGGCAGATTGTTCTTCACCAGGTCTTAAGAAGAGAACAGAAATAAAATGTTTGCTCCCAGTCTGTAGTTTGTTTCCAGTCTGTAGTTTGTTTCCAGTCTCTAGTTTGTTTCCAGTCTGTAGTTTGTTCCCAGTCTCTAGTTTGTTTCCAGTCTCTAGTTTGTTTCCAGTCTGTAGTTACCTTTGTATCCCTGCTCCGCCTCCTTCAGGTCGATCTTGGTGACGGGTTTGAAGTCGACGTCCCAGAGCCGGATGCAGCCGTCTCTGCCGCCGGTGGCGAATCCTTCCTCACAGGAAAACAAGCTGAAGATCCCGGCCTGCAGGAGGAACAGAAACATCCAGGAAAACACAATCTGAAGGAAATCTACGTCTTTAGTGATAAATCATAATGATTATAATGTTGCAAACAGTTAAATCGTCTGGAGTTCGTTTGTCTCTGTGGGTTTCTGAAGTTGCGTCTCCATGGCGACAGGAAACGCACCCCGTGGGCCGCCTGGACCGTCCTCAGCAGCGTCAGGCCTTTCCACACGTAGACGTCTCCGTTGAGCGCGCCGGAGTACGTGACGTCATCTTTAGCCGACGCCACACACAGGATGGTCTGCAGGTCGCCCGTCTTCCCGAAGATCCCTCGCTTCGGCGTCAGCGCGTTCCCACAGAGCGACCAGAACTACCGGGACAAACAGAACCGCTGGTTCTAACAGCCGGACCGCTCAGAGAACGTCACAGGATGTTAAAGGTTTTATTATTAAATCGTTTTAAATCACAGAGTCACAATAACATCACTATTGGTTCGATAAATAAAACTGGGCTGATACTAATAACTGATATTTATTCCCATCGTGTTGCTGTTTGATTCTGGAGTTGGTCATGTGACCGATACTGATGCAGCAAAGGATTGTGGGAAGTTTAATTGAAGTCAACAGCTTTTCTTAAGGTGTCAAAAGGAAGAAATATATTAAATATAAATTATATATCATATAACTGCTTCATAAACTTCACTTCTGTTGTATTTAAACTCTATAAATTAATTCTGAAGGTTTTATCTCCTGGTTTCTGAGTCAAAATGTCTCATTTTCATATAAATTGCTGTTTTTGGGTCAGAAACTGCTCAGTGCTGCCCTCTAATGGTCAGACGGTGGTAACTGCAGGGGAAGTCTCTAACTGCACTCATCCCCACGCTTGGCCACGCCCATAACCGGCTCTGGCTCCGCCCATTTTTTGGTGATTTATCTTTAAAATGGTTTTTGGGGGCGGAGCAAAACTGGTTCCAGTTTATCTCTCAGATCAGAACCAGAAAGTCCAACAGAACCCGTCAGTGTCTCACCTTGATGTGTTTGACTCCGCAGCTCACCAGGCGGTTCTGCTGAAACGGATCCCAGCAAACATCAAAGATCTGCAGAGACGGAGAAGCTATCAGAACTCATCAGAACCCATCAGAACTCATCAGAACCCATCAGAACCCATCAGAACCCTTCAGAACCCATCAGAACCCTTCAGAACCCATCAGAACCCATCAGAACCCATCAGAACCGGCTCCTACCCGGTCCGAGTGTCCGCTGGCGGAGGCCAGGATCTTCCCCTTCCTCCACTCCCAGATACAAACCGTGTTCTTGGCGTCCAACCCGACCGACACCAACCGCTGCAGAGAAACAGAGACCGGAGTCGGGTTCTGCTGGGTCGGAACCAGAACTGCTTCCTCAGGAACACACACACACACACACTGCAGTCAGACATAATAATAAATTGTTGCAGATAAATTCCTGAATTCTGATTATTTTATTGTTCTGGTTCGGTTCTGGCTGTTTGGGTCGGCGCCAGAGGAAAACTTATGACTTATTAACAGTTTTATTTTGGATCTGGTTTTAATGCTGCAATTACAACTCTTAAAGGTGTGTGTGTGTGTGTGTAGTGTGTGTGTTTAATGTGCGTAATGTGTGTGTGTGTGTGTTTAATCTGTGTAGTGTGTGTAGTGTGTGTAGTGTGTGTGTGTGACCTGTCCGTCGGCGCTGAAGCCCAGGCAGGCGATGCCATGTGTGTGTCCGTCCCTCAGCAGGCTGACGGTCTGCGTGGTCAGCGAGTCCCACACACACACATACGGATCCCTGCCAACCTGGCCTGTGGCCACCAGGAGGCGCTCTGGGTGCAGCGCCAGGCTGGAAACACACAACGTTTAAATAAACGCTGATCAGGAACTGGAGCAACATGACGACACATTGAACAGAAATATTAAACATTTAAATCTTCTGATTAGTCTGATAAAATCGACTGGAACCCGGCAGAGGAAGTATCATGATGTGGGACTGGATCATCAGAACCCGGTGAAGTTTCCTGATCCGTTGGATCAGAAGAGTTTCTGCTTCAGATAAAAACCTGGAGATGATCCGATTCAAACGCCGACCGGAAGGTCATCTGGTAACCTGAAGGTCATCTGGTAACGAGCTGCTGGGTTCGGATGAAGATACGCTCCTCTTCATCACATCAACACCCATCAGATCAGCCCATTTCCTGCCAGGTGTGTCAGGCTCAAAACTTCATTGATCTCACACACACACACACACACACACACACACACACACACACACACACACACACACACACACACACACACACACACACACACACACACACACACACACACACACACACACACACACACACACACACACACACACACACACACACACACACACTTCTGCTCCTCTCCTCACACTCCCAGCCAATCAGTGAGCTGCCACGTTGTCATGACAACCATCTCAGCCAGAACGGCGAAGCTGTGAAGGTCAAACACGACAAGCAGCTCCGGATGAAAACCTGCAGCCTCCATGTTGTTTTACTTCAGGAACCAATCAGACGCCTCCGACGGCTGGGCTTTTATTTTGGAAACTAGAACTGCCTCTGACTTCCTGTGGCATCGATACAGAACATAAACCTGCTGAGGGAAACTGGACCCGGAACCTGATTCTGATCCGGTTCAGATAGAGAAGAACCAGACCGGAACTGGACAGGAACCAGAACCAGACAGGAACCGGACCTGAGCTGGACCGGAACTGGACAGGAACCAGAACCAGACAGGAACCGGACCTGAGCTGGACCGGAACTGGACAGGAACCGGACCGGAACAGGGGAACCAGACCGGACCCGGACCGGAACCAGAAAGGAACCGGACCGGAACAGGGGAACCTCAGGAATCATGATCGTCTGATGTTAAATTCGTGGCGTTTTCTGTGATATCCATGGTAACGTTGTGATGATGCTGCAGTTAAATAAACACCTGGAGCCAGAAAACAGTTTGAAGAAACTAATGAAACACGGATCAGAACCACAGAACCGAATCCTTAACGACCCAATAAAAACAAAAACCAGGAAAATATTAATAAAAGAAAAAGTCTTAAAGTGAAGATCCTGACTAAACTAAAACATGATGCCAAGGTTTTCCTCTTATTAAAAGTTTGTTTCCATGGAAACAGCATGAAGCTGCAGTTTAATGGCAGAAACGGAAAAAATGAATCAGAAACAGAAAAAAACTGATTTCTGACCTGGAGGAGTCGACGAAAAAAACAGGAATCAAATAATTGTAAATATTTTCATTTTTGTCTGTTTGATCATTTCTGATTAATTGTTAATAATTATTTGGTAAAAGAATAAAAGAATTAAAATAGATTCTGGATTTCTTTAACCTCCACAACAAGCTTCACTATCAGACTTCAGACTGTGACCTCTGACCTCCCGGTGTGTTTGCATCAGAAATCAGCTGACCTGCGCGCACACACACACACACACACACACACACACACACACACACACACAGAGGAGGAAACAGGAAAATGTTTCCAGCTTCATTCAAATAATAACCTAAAAATCATCAACAGGAGAAAATAATCAATCTGATCAATAACTTCTACTGGATATCACCTGATTCTATAAACTAATGATTGAGATATTCATCTAATTACCTTCAGCTGCACTACCTGCAGCCTCCACCAGGTGGCACCAGGTAAAAATCACCAAAAACATTAAAGGTACTAAAATATTTCCTTTTATTATAATTATTCCCACTTCCTGTTGTCTTCTTCGTGGTTTCCTACAGCAGTAACATCCTGCTGGTCATGTGATGCTGAGAGTTTCATTCAGTTCTGGAAACTTTTCTAAAAAATGAAAAATAAAAAATCTCATCGCAAAAAACTTCATCAAAAACTGAGAGTTTTTTCAAAATGGTTTTGTTTCCATTAAAGTAATTTATTTTCTGTTGTGATTATTTCATCCTGAAGCTGAATCTGGGTCTGAACCGGGTCACTAGCAGAACCATGAGAGCCCAGTCCGACCAGCAGTGAAACCAGAACCCGTCTGTGGTTCTGCTGGTTCAGTTTGTTCATCCAAGCAGAACCAGGATCATAATGTTGCTCCGGTTGGAGCCGCTCTGCCTGCAGGCGGCAGCAGGAAGTGGGACAGGAGAGAAAAGAACCGGCGCCGCTCTGATTACGGCCAAACATCAGGAAGATTCAACGTTTGTCATCCAGACACAAATCGACCTTTGACCTCCAGCAGAAACACCAACAGAAGCTTCAGGAACGTTTTTCCCAGTTTGGGTCCAGTTCTGAATGAAAACTCTCCACCTTTCAGCCTCAGAGGAGGAAAAGCATCGTTACCACGGCAACCGTCAGCCTCAGAGGAGGAGGAGGAGACGATGCTTCATCCTTAAATATGAAAAAGCTCTGGGACTCCCTGCTGACCTTTAACCTCTAAATGCTCCAGTTCAGGCAAACAGACAAAATCCTGCAGGAATCCAGAACCAGAACCAGAACCAGAACCCGGATCTGATGGTTCTGCTGTTTTATCCATTTATTCTACAGGTTCATGAATTCATCCAAAGTTTATCTGAAACGTTTCAGTTTGGAGAAACTTTGGATTTAAAATAATCTGAAATCAGAAACCTGTCAATAAAAATCTGAAGTTTTATCAGTTTCTCTGCAGCTCAGATGGACCAGAACCAGAACCAGAACCTGGTTCTGGTTCTGAAAACCTGCAGTCAGCTGGCAAAGAGGAACTGGAACAAACTCAAAGCTAACAGTCAAATCAGAGCCCAGCGCCGAGCGAGGCAGCTTCACACTTCTCTATTAGTCTGACACACACACTGAAACATACTGAAACACACACACTGAAACACACTGAATTTCTAGGAATATAAACAGGAAAAAATTTTCCTCCTGACATTTTTTCCCATGAAACTCTGAAAGTTTTATTTATGGATAAATTTCATATTTTCAGGGTTTGAATGATTTTTATCATAAATGGTAATAAAACTAATTAAAGCTTCTTATAATCTGGAATAATCCTGAACTCTTTCTAACTTTCTCTGAATGAATCTGTCGGTACCGACGCCGTGCAGCAGAACCGGGTCCAGGTGGCGGATTGGAGAGTAAATCAGTTTTTCTGTTATTTTCATGAGAAAATCAATAAATATTAAATATTAAATAATAACCTGAGGAAAATAAATCAGCCACTCATTTAACAGAATCAGTTCATTTCCCTGCTGATTCAGAATTAATAAAAGTTTTTATCTGGAGATCATTTCTATAAATATAATAAAATATATTCATTTAACGAATATCAGAAATAAAACGGTTTCATGCTTCAAACTGATACAATAACTCATTTATTATTAGTTATCGCCATAAACCATAATATTGTTGTTGACACATTTTTCTAACTTAATTCCGAAACATTCTGAAAGATCAATAAACTTTTAACATTTTAAATATCCAAAATAAATAAACAAACAACAGATAAAATTAATTATGAAGCTCCGGAAATAAAATCATCCTAAAAAAATTCAGGTTGAGAAAAAAACTGAAGAATTTCATCAAAGAGAAAAACAATAAATCATAAAATGTAAATTATTGAGTTTATTTTAATTTATCAGATTAACTGATTTACTGCTTTCACTGTAAAAACACAAAATCTGACCAAGTAACTTAATTCTAGTTTCTATTTCAAAAGTTTTATTTGTATTAATAAGTTAAATTATTAATAAAAATGTTTTAAGTGAAATAATCCAACAGTGGAAGCAGAACTTTTTAATCCAAATTACTGAATTATAACAAACTTTTATCTGAAAAATGATTATAATTTAATTTGGTCTTAAAATCCGATCAGAACCAGAAACTGATTCATCCATCAATAAGATTATCTGCTGGATCAATAATCACTTGATCTGTCCGAGGCTGCCTCCTGATTGGATTAAACCCAGACTGCTCCAGGTGTTTCCGCCCACCTGATGATGTCATCGCTGTGGCCCAGGTAGAACCGCTGGCTGTGCTCGCGGCTGTTGTAGACCACGCCCACTCCGGCCACGAAGTAGACCAGCTCCTTCCCGGCCGTGTAGAACAGGTTGTTCCGGCACTGGTGGCCCCGGTACCCGTAGACCCAGTCCAGTCTGAGGCGGCAGCCCGGGGCGCTGCGCTCCGACATGCCGGCCCCTCCTGGTCCTGGTTCTGGTTCTGGGTGTGACTCTGGATCCGGACCGGATGAAGAGTTCTGTCAGTGAAGATGGTTCTGGTTCTAGTGAAAAAGTTTCCTCTTATTCTTCACCATGTTTCAGTTAAAACAGATTAAAGTTCGGAGGAGAAAGAAGGAGCAAGTGGATCATCTCGGAACCGGAACCGAGATCCAGTCTGGCTCCTCCAGTCATGGCAAACGGGTCAGGTTCTGGACGGAAACAAACTTCTGATCTGAAGCCAGAGGAAGTTCTGGAGCATCATCCTCATCCTCCTCAAATCAACTTTTCCCTGAATCAGAGGAATTCCGGTTTTCCTGTTTCCCGTCCAGATTCCTGATCCTGGAAATATAATCCCACTGCGGGATAATCCTCATCCTCTCTCCCAGCGGCGCTCGCTCCTCCCGGATCCCGGCTCACATCCTCTCCACCGGGGAACCGGAGGAGAAAATCACCCACGGAGCACCGGAGGCGGCGGCTGTCCACCGGGAAACACCGGGGCGACCGGCAGCGGCACAGAACGACGTTTATTCCCCGCAGATGGTGCACGCTGAGCGGGCAGAGGAGGAGAGCAGCCCCCGCAGATGAGCGCTGGTTCCCGGCCTGAGGAGCGCATCGCCCCGCTGCTGCCGCGCCCTGAGAGCCGCAGCCGGACCGCAGCTCGGATCCGGACCGGAGAGTTCTGGTCCGGTGGAGACCCTCCCTGAGCAGACTGATGGAGAGCTGATGGGCTCACGCTGACGGGCACGCGCCTTCGGAGGCACGCCCGCGCGCACATCCGGTTATTAAAAATAAAAGTAAAAAAATAAGATAAAATAAAAAATTCTGCAGGTTCACGAGAAAAACACAACAAATAAATAAAACATCTATTTATTCCAAGAGTTTATGAATTAGTTAAGAGATCATTTGGAGGTTTTCCATTATTATTTAAATTTTTATTTAATCTATTTCTTGAACCTCATGCAGCTATTTTTTAAATAAACTTCTAAAAACGAAAGGGAGACAAAATATTTTACCAGGCAAAAAAAAAAACAAAAAAAAAAAAAACTAATTTTCTAACAGTAAATTATTTCGGTTTAATTTTTTATTACTGTATTTTCCAGACTTTTTTAAATTGGAAACGTACATATATAAGCCGCACCGGGCTAACAGCCGCTGGAATCTCCGCCGCTCTCGGTTTTGCTGCGTCCTGTATAAATCCGCGTCTCCAACGCCGAACCATCCATTCGTTCACGCCGAGCTTAAAATCTGAATCATATCAACTTCTTCATGTTGTTTCCATGATGAGGGGAATGAGTTTGAAGAAATTTATCTGTCGTAGCTGCTGCTAGCATGCGCTTGTTCTAAATGAAAATCAGCACTTTCTTCTTTGATTTACAATTTTGACTTCCAATGATTCACTTCCTGCTGAAGCGCCCCCTGGTGGTTGAAGAAAAATCCACAGAAAAACTGCACCGGGTTACAAGCCGCCTGGTTCAAAACAATTACCATTTAAACGTTTTACTTAACCAAACTAAGTTTAAAATAACAAAAATAGATTAAATAAATTAATCTGATTTTAAATGATGATTTTATTTATTAAAATCTAAAAAGTTTCCAACCCAACCTGCTCTGAGGACAAATATCGGCCCTGCCTGATAAATTATGAGTTAATTTCATTTTAAACGTCCAGGCCTGATTATTGACAACAGCAGAGAATTAAGAGTTAAACGGATGAAAACAGGGAGAGGCTGAGGAAACGTCCTGTGGACTGAAGAGAGACGCTGATTTTCTGGAAGGTTTTGGTGTAAAATGAACCCAACAATCAGAACCAGAACATCTTACCTACAGTCAGACATGGTGGTGGCAGAGTGATGATCTGGGCTGCTGTGCTGCTTCAGGTTCACGATGAATCGTATTTGGGTTCTGGTTTCTAACAGAAACTCCTGAAGGAAAACATTCAGTCATGATCAACCAGAAAGTCCAAACACTAGCGGCTCAAAAAGGCTTTGAATTGGTCTAGTCAAAGCCCAGAGCTGATTTTGATTAAGCATGGCCATTAAAATAAAATAACTGTAAAAAAAAAAAAATCTGGCCTCTGGTCCATTTGGAGCTTTTTGTTCTTTAATAAAATTATTTCAAAACATTTTGTCTTTTCCAGGTTCTACTGATCTGACAGTCACGTGAACAGTTCATTAGATGTGAAAAAGATCTAAAGAATCATTATTAACCCGAACAGAACCGGTGGACGGTCCGGTTAAATTAAATTCTGATGTTTTCCGTCAACTGACGAGCTTTTACTTTGAAGGGTCAGATTGTGGCTGCAACACCTGCGCGCGCAGACACTAAGCAGCAGGACGCAGTGCATTATGGGAGTACGTGTTTCTTGTAAACTACAAGTCCCAGCCGGTGGTCGGCAGGAGGCGCTGTCCGCCGAGCAGAATAAATATTAAAATTAATCAATTATTAAAATTATTTAATCCTGTTTTTATTATCAGAGTCTAAACAAGCTGACAAATAATCAGTTTTAAATATTTAATGATTTGAAATATAAAAACTGTTTTGATTTTCTGACGTTTTATTTGATCAAAAGCAGAAAAGCAAAGAAATTAGAATTAAAACAAATTTTCCATGTTTGATGTGATCCGAGTCAAAATTGACTAAAAACCATCTGAAGTTTCAGAGAATTAAAATATTTCTTCCTGCTTTGACACAATAATTAATAAATTCTCACATTGTCAGATTAAATTAAATCAGGAAGTTTTCATTTGAGTGAAACTAAATAAAGTCTAAAAGTGTTTTCTATTTTTATATGTTGGGTTGAAAAACAGAAAAGAACAACCTTTAATGAGCATTTCTATCAGGTTAAGCTTTGGACTTTGACTAGGCCATTCCAACACATTAATTCTTTTTTCTGTTGTTGATCAGCTGTTTGGTTTCCTCTGGATGTTCTGTGAGGTCAGGGCCGTCTGACCCGACAGGTCAAAGGTGTACTTACTTACTTACTTAGTTTCCTTCCTGTTCCTCTGAGTTTAAGACAGGAACCAAACGGAGTCGTTTTGTTTTAAAAGCTTTTAATGGCTTTTTGCACAGATGGAACAGATGGGGAGAAATCTACGGTGCAGATCCAACTAGCAGTGACCCCCAGTCCACATCACACCCACCTATGACCTATGACCCCCGCCCACCTACCCCAACGTGGCTTTGTGCAGAATGAAGAAATATCTGGTTACTATGGTTACAGTGACAGAGGAATGCACACTATTTATCAAACTTCCAGATTTTAGCACTGAATAATAAAAAATGAAGCAGCCCCTCCCCCAATAATGATTGACCTTTGACCTGTTCGGTCTCATTCCTGCTGCTTTACACCAACTCTATTCAGGCTCTACGGAACTCCATTAATGACAAAATGACTTAAACAAACGTCAAACATTTAGGCCCAAACATTCAAATCTAATAACTATTCTTCTTGATCACCAGTTTTTAGTTTTTAGAGGAAAAGCTGGTAATCTGCTGTTTTAGGCCTGAAGCCACCAGCCGCTGCCTGAAGCGCCCCCTGCAGGCCGGAGAACCACTTCTCTGTGAGATTCTTCCAAAGAGTCTTTTTCATAGAAAAAATATTCTCCCACCATCAACCAGAAATCAAAAATTGATAGTTTTCTAACAAACATGAACATTCTTCATTTGGAAACATGTTTTTAAAATAATTTATGATATGGTGGTTACTATGGAAATCTGAGGAAATAATTTTGATTGTTTTCAAATTAACTGTTTTCTTGTATAATGTGGATCATAAATCACATCCCAAACAAAAACGTGCTAAAACGAGCAGAATTGTGGGAAACTGAGTCAATGAATGTTTTTAATGTTGCATCTTTTTCCACATCTGATCAATTTGACATTTTAAATGAGTTTGAGTGACTTTTGTCATGAATGAAGCTCCGTACAGAAGCGTCCACATGAAGCTCCAACAGGTTTCACTTTAACGACGGAGAGCTGAAGCCAACGAGCGATAATCACTTCCAGACATAAAGAATCCACTGAACAGCTTAAAGTTACTTTATAGAACATCTTCAAACTCCAGACTAATAAACCTCAGACTGATTAACTCTGAGACACAAAACTAAACAAAGGTCAGAGGTTAATGTTTCAGAAATAAAGTAGAAAAGAAACCTGACTGATTGTTGGAAAACTGATTAAACATTCGGTTTCCTCCTTCATACAGAAATCACTGAAGCTTATCACGGTTGGTCATAATATTAGTACTAATAAGTGAAGAAATTAAACACAAGTTTATTTTAAACAGTTTGTTATACACAAGTTATACATACAGATGAAGCAGGGCCGGGTGGCGCTCACGCTGCTGCAGGAATTAGACGGCCCCGAGCAGCTGCTTAGCCCGGTTAGCCTCATTAGCCCGGTCAGCCCAGTTAGCCCGGGTTAGCCCGGTCAGCCCAGGCTGAGCAGCAGCAGGCGGATCCGGAGCGGACCCCGCCCTGCTCCAGGTTCCCCTCTACACAGGGATACACGGCATCTTGCAAAGACAAGGCCTCGCAGAAACGGCTGAGGATGGAGCCAGACCGGAGCGAGCGACAACGTCCAGGAGAACCGGGAGCGTAAACACGAGAAGCTGGACGACGAGAGACAGCGGGAAGGAAAACGGAGCGGGAGTTCCTCCAGGCGGTGATCGTATCCGTAGGACAGCAGCTGCCGGACACGCTGACGGTGGTTCTGTCCCTCCTAGCAAAGGTTCCCGCCGCGCCGCAGCTGAGCGGGAACTCTGAGCCACCGGACGGCTGAGAGGCACAGAGTGGAGAGTTTTGGCTCGGAGCTGGCATGCTGGACTCACGCTTTGAGAGGAAGAGGAGGAGGACGAGGAGGAAGGCTGTTTGGGATCAGGAAATGTTAGGAATCATCATCAGGATGGATTAAAGAGACAGATCTACATTCTGAGCTTCAGCTGCTAGGAGCAAACCGACTAGCGGCTGGATAAACGAGGACGTAGCGATGGACAACGAGGAGCGACCCCAAACAGCCGCGGGACGGGAGGAGAGGAGGAGCGTCTACTTCTTCTTGCTGAACAGACTGAAGCGTTTCTCCTTGTCTTTCTCCCGTTTTCCCGGGCTGGACTCGGCGGTGGAGGCCGCCACGGTGGCCGGCAGCGTCTGGGCGCGCGGGGCGGGGGCCGGCGTGCTGTGGCTGCTGGGGGTCACCTCCACCCTGGAGCCCGCCGCCGCCACGATGGCCGAGATCCAGGAGTTCATCTCCTCCTGGAGGAGAGGAGGGAAGGCACTCAAAAACAGGAATTTATTTAACCCTGACCTGTTTAACAATCCAACAATCACTGAACAGCTCAGGTTTCCAGGGAGTTTGTTCCAGATCTGAGAAACTAAACACTCTGGTTCAGTTCTGGAACCATGGAGTTAGTCTGGACCCGGTGGGAACATGGTTTATACGTGATAGATAGAGCCTGGTTAGCCCAGTTGGACCAGTTCAAGAAAAAGCAGAGACCAGTGGATTATCCATTTCCTGGAGTCGGTCAGGACTCTGGCTGCAGAACGCTGGCACATTTAGCCGCTGTGGGGTTTATGTCTCATTTAGACAGAAAACTCTTCATGCATTTAAGGTGGTGAAGCTGATCTAGCAGGAAAATTAATGTTCATGTGCTAACAGGGGGGGCTGAGGACGGAGCCCTGAGGAACTGACTGACTCAAAATCACCAAAACTGAAAGTATTCCCAGTTTTCCAGAACCAGGCGGTCCGACTCAGTACTCCTGTCTGTCAGAGGAAAAACATTTTCCTCCAGATGGAACAACAAGTTAAATATGAGCGTCTTTATCTGATGTGAAGGAACTGAAACCAGAGGAGTTTCAGTTTGTTACTTACGTCGTCTTTGGCTTGGAAGAGATACTCGTTCCCATCAGTGAGCCTGCGGAGCGTCAGACACGATGGTCAGGATTCACACAGAAACAGAACAACTACAGAAACTTTCAGCTGCAGCAGAAATATCTGAGTTATCTCAAATGAGAAGTTTAAATGTCATCACCAGTCCAGCCAAAGTTTTTCTGAACATGCAGATTGTTTACCAGATGACACGACTTCAGCGTTTTGTAATCCTGTATTTTCTCATGCTGATGCATTAATGTGAGTTTATTGTAAATAAACTGCAAAAAGTCAGAAACATTGGCTTTAAGTGATGCTTACTCCCACCAACAGGTGGCAGTGTTTCCTCTGCTGCTTCAGCCCGACTTCATGACAAACTATCACGTATTAAGTTCTTAAAGAATAATAATGTTTCTGTCGGATCTGGTTTTTATTTTCCATCTTTTCTCTTCTTTATATAGACCCTGAAATAAAATTTAAAAAATCACTAAATTCTTTGAAAACTTTTCTAAAAATATCCCAAGAAGTGTCATGAAGTCCTGGAGGAACTGATTGGACACATGAAGAGACTTTCATCACAGCTCCAGCCAGCAGTTTTATTTGGTTTGTCCATCTGAATTAAAAGCATTTTATTCTGATGTCAGATTTTAAAGCTGAAGGTTTCCAGGCTTCATTCCTGCTGTCTGGCTGATTTACTGGTTTCATCCTGAGCTCGTCTCCATCTTTAATAACTTCTGTATGAAACATAAAACTGTAAACATGTTTGTTTTACAGACGGATGAAATGAAACATGGAGTGTGAACATTTCCTCCCTGCCCTGTTATTGGTCCTGTTCTGTTTAAAGCCCAGATCTGAGAAGGTTCTGGTACAAACAGGTTCAGAATCAGATTTTATTCAAGGCTTTTAAAGGGAATAATAAATTCATTTACAGCTGAATATCTCCCTCTGATATGATAATGATAATCATCGCTGGTCTCATCAATGTGACTCTAAGGAGTTTCTGAAACTCACTTGAGCTTGAAGACGTGTTTCTTCTTCTTGTAGTCGAGCGCCACCTCACACAGCGCCTCCTTCAGGCTGACGGGGATCTCGCTGTGGTAGGGGACGCCCTGCGCCGCGCTCTTCTGGTCCTTATAGAAACCCATTTCCTGCTGGTTGATCACACAGAACACGTTGTGCCAGGACCTGAGGAGACAGAACCAGAACCAGGATCAGAACCAGAACCTTTCCTGTTGATGGTTCTGCTGAGGATATTCAGGTTTATCTGCCCACTCAGAGCAGCTTGTTTAACATGTTGAAAGTTTATTAAACATGATGTGAATGCTGGATGTGTTTATAGATTATTAAACAGTTTTATTATAAATCTGTCCTCAGAGTAAAATAATCTGTAAGTTTCCATCTGCCTGTTTTAATCCAGGTTTCCTCCAGAGAACCAGCTGAGTTCTGGTCAGTCGTCCTGCAGCTTCTCGTGTTTTTGGTTCAATAATGTTTAAAGTTGACAGAATAAAAGCATGACTCAGTAATTATGTCTTATTGAAAGACATTATTACCTAAACGCAATCATAAAGTCTTAAAAAGGTAAACATTAAAAACAATTAAAATGTGTGTACCTGTTGGAGGCCTTCTTGTTGTGACCCTCCCACTCGTGTTTGCGGTGCAGGAAGGCCTCCAGCAGAGAGGTGGCGCCGTCCTGCTGGCTCTTAGCCGGCAGCGTCGCCGCCTGGCTGGGCTTGGCCTTACGGGCGGCGCCCGGCGACCCCGCGGGGCTGGGCTCCGACACCCCGTTCACCGCCTCGTCCACGTTCTCCTGCAACCAGAGGGGCGGAGTCAGCGCGGCGGAGAGGTCACAGAGGTCACAGGGGTCACAGAGGTCACAGCAGCTGCAGATCACTCAGAAGAGCTTCAACATGCAGAGCAGGAAACAATCACAGGCTGGGAAGACGCTAAAGATGCTAATGCTAACAGAGACGCTATGCTAGCAGATCAACCAGCAGCCAGAAATCCCATCAAGTCCTCAGGAAGAGCTGATATTAAATATTAAATAAGGAAAATAAACCTGAACGAGGATCAAAAAACGTCAGAAAAATATAAAACTTTAGTTTAAAACCTGACTGAAATTCAAACTGATTAATTAAACCAATTCTGATCAATATTCGTCAGCACATTACTCACAGAAAGAAACTTATGGAGAAATGAAACATTTTAAAAGAATAAATCAAATCCTGAATGATGACAGAGATTCATCAGACTGGAAACCCTTAAAGAGAGAAATTCAAACTAATTCTCCAAACATTTCATTTAAACTAAACTGTTCATAACGGACTAATGGGAACACAGCTCTGGGTTTTACTCATTTCCACCACCAGGAGGCGCTAAAACCAACCAAACACTCCAGATCTAAAACAAAAATGACCAAATAATAAAACTTTATTCCTCTGCTGGTTCTGTTCCCATTAAACCAACAACTGATCAAACGTATTGAAATCAATCTGAATATTGGAAAAAGTTTCCACAGCTGTTCTCTAAAGTCGCCGACTAGTTTCCCCAAGACGCCTCCTGATTGGCTGATGCCAACTTCCATCACTTCCTACATCAGAACCAACAGACCAGCTTCCTGCTGCCCTCTGACCCGGAACCGGATCAGTCCCGTCATTCCCAGCCTCAATCTGGACTTCATCATCATCATCATCATCATCATCATCATCATCATGGCGTCCGGATCAAAGCAGATCAAAGCAGCGGTTCATCATGCACTGATCTCTGGTTCATGCTGGATCACTGCAACACATCCCACAGCATGATGGCGCCACCACCAGGTCACTCAGCGTTAGAGAAGCGGCGGCGCGGCAGAGGAAGGTCACATCAAACCATCTCAAACAATCAACCAGTAAATTGCTTGGAAGTGAAACTGGGAGCTGTGGTGAGGACTGATTGGTTTGTTTCCACTCCACTCCAAACGAAGGTCATTACCCTGTCACAGACGGAGAGTTAGGGTCCAGTCAAAGGCCGGAGGATCCTGGGAGCTGAGGGAGGCGGTCTGGAGTGGTCCTGGGAGGTTTTACTGGGAGAACTGGTTTCCTGACCCTGAGCTCCATCAACCAGCAGGAACCAGGTCCAGAAAACTTTTAACTTCTTTAATGTGATTCAAACTGATGGAAACTTTTTACTGAACTGCATCACAGACTGAGGAAGTCTGACTGAACTGAAGACCTTTCAAAATAAAATCGACGGGTTTAAAAGTTTGATGGAAATATAAAAATATTAATTCTGTTGAGTTTTACAGTGAATATCAGGTGAGATGATCAGATCTGATCTATAATCTGATGTTTTAATCTGGAACCAAAAACCAGTAAAATAAAATAAAATGACTAAATAAATTAATTTAATGCTGATTTTTATCTTTTTCATAAAACAGGAAAACAGAATTAATCTCTGGATCAACATTAAACATAAACATATTTTAACATTAAAGAATCTGTTGGCTTCAAACTGAAACTGTTTAGAAATGATCCAGAACCAGAACCAGAACCGGGCCCTGAACCTGAACCTGCAGCTGAAACACTAAGCATCGTTGACCTCTGACCTCCAGGAGGAGGAAGCGTCCACTGATGGAGCAACAATCAACCAGAGACAGAAACATGGATGAGACACGAGGAGAGACAAACCAGGACGGGTCAGAGAGGATACTGGTTCTGACTGGGTTTATTGGGAATGTTAGTCTGGAGACGGACGGACAGCGAGACAAAGCAAAGGACAAAACGACACCATGTAAATAAAAACAAGAGAAAATACATAAAGACCAGCAGCCATCCACTCACTGGGGGGCAGGATGGGGGGAAATGAAAGACGAGTGAAACGGTTTGAAATGATCGAGATGTTGGTGGACGTGAAGAAATGAGTAAAAGTTTAAAGTTTTCATCTGTTTTAGTCATAAATGGTGTAAATGTGATGAATTCAGATTTTCTCTCACTAATAAATGAATAAATGTGAGAGAAACCGTCGAGCAGCAGAGATGAATCATCTGGGTTCAGTTTAACCCGAAGAGCTAACGTCTCGTTAAAACCTCATCAGAGGATCCGGTTCTGCTGAACCGACCCATAATTCAGATTATTATTATGTAACAACCTTAATTACCGACTTCATTTGAAAACAAACTGTTGTTATTGCAGACAAACAGCTGGATGGGTACAGTTCCCATTTTTAGCTCCGTAGGATCAAAACGGTGAGAAATAAACAGATTAAAGTAAAACCCAGAGAGAAAAGCTTTAATTCGTCGTTTCAGGAAGATTAACGGGATTACGGAAATGTTTTCTGAACTTAATGAACTGAAACTAAAACGATCCGAATCAAAGATACGTTTGGATTCAGTTCAGAGGAAACTTTGTCCATGTTAGAGAGGATGATGAAGACGAAGAGACACGATGGATGGAGACGCTGATGAACCGCTAACAGCTAACCTTTCAAAATAAAAGCACAAAGATAATAAATAATCATTTTAAAAGTTATTGATTATGTTTTGTATTTACTTCTAAACATATTTATCTTTATTTTGATGATTTATCAGGTAAATAATTGAACTAAATCCTGTTAATATATTTTATTGAAGACGACAAGAAAAAGAAATCAGATTTTCTGATAATTAGTTGATTTTCTACATTTAGTTTTGCAAGATTTAAATATGAGGATGAATCTGAGCTGAGCCCTGCGAGGCGTTCAGGTGTTCATGTTCTGCGAGGCGTTCAGGTGTTCATGTTCCACAGCGTGAGTTTGTAAATGATGACGTAAAGGAGCAGAGCCATTAGCAGCTGAGGGGAGAGGATGGCGGGCGGGTCGAGCTGAGGGAGACAGGAGGAAGAGGAGGACAGCGATGAAGACGTGTGTGTGTGTGTGTGTGTGTGTGTGTGTGGGGGGGGGGTTGTGGTCCCAAACCAGACGCTCACAGTCGCACTCACACCACACTGACATCACTTCCTGTTCACATGGCAGCACCTTTAACATTTGTCAGAATAAAACAGGAATGTTGTTTCCAGGAAGTATACAGAACCCAAAACGTTTACATACTTGGAGAAGCAACAAGGAGACAAATCAGCTAAAAACATGAGCTAAAGCTAAAATCACAGTCTGGGGATGGAAATGTATTTTGAAGGAATGATTTGCTCTGCAGTAAAATTCATCCATCGTTTCCTAAATAAAGTGAATATTGTCGTCTGGATGTTTTATATTCTGATCTGTTAAAGTTTCTCTGATCTCTGACAGGAAGTAGCAGGTGATGCACTTCCTGCTGGGCTGACTGCAGATGATCCATTAGAAATGAAATCCACAGAGGAATGCTGAGTGTTTCTGCAGACTGCGGGGTGTGTGTGTGTGTGTGTGTGTGTGTGTGTGTGTGATCATGTCTGAGGCGGTCTCCGTGCTGCAGCAGCTGCGGCTGCAGCAGCTGCGATGGCCCTGCGGCTCTGCAGGGAGCTGCTGTATGTCTGGTAGGCAGGAGAGCGGTAACTAACCCGGGGCGACTCCTGGTCGGACGGCAGCCCGTTCTGAGACACCGGCTCGCCCTCCCTGCAGGAACACACACACACACACACACACACACACACACACACACACACACACAGAGACATTAACACTGGAACGGTTCCTGCTTCAGAGTCTAAACTAAACTAAACCTTCAGGTTGGTGATAATTGACTGAAACAAACTGATTTTATTTCCCTCCAATTTAAACGTGTTGAAGTTTAAAACATTTAAAACATTCAGACCTCAGAACTGAACCTGATTTTATTTCTATCAGTTTACAAACTAAATAACTTGAAGACCTGAAACTTCTGCTGAAACAAATGAAGCAAAGCAGATCCTGTTTTATTCAGATCAGCATGAATCTTTTTACTTCAACCTGCTGAAAACAAACCATGAGATGAAACAAATATTATAAACGATCATAACACAAAGAAACAATAAATAACATTTATTTTCTGTCAACAAACCAACAATCATCTCCTTTTTTAAAGATACACAAAGCAAACAAATAAAGATTTTAGAAACGTAAATTAGCTTTTAAAGATCAAATTCAGAATAAAAATGTTTCTAATAAATTAACTATATTTGTTAATGTCATGGAAATATTTCACTAAGGTCACATCTGGTAGTCATGTTGTATGAAATGTTTATGAACTCTCATCAAAAGAACTATTTGGGTTTCATGTAGAAGGTTGGAAGTTGTTTTTCTGCAGCTGCATCAGAACCAGACTGTCTCTCCTCTTGTTTTAATTCTTTATCTCTGGTATAAAACTGGCAGCTTTTCATCCAGACCTGCTTCATCACTGATTGTCCTACAGTCTCTCTGTATTCTGTTCAATATATGAATAAACCTGATTGACTGATTGGAAATAGATTTAAATAAAACATTAAAACTTCACAATTTTATTCTAATTTAGCAGTTTGATGTGAAATAACGATCAAACCATTTAGGGAAGTAAATCTCCCAGTCCTCCCAGTTCTCCCAGTCCTCCTCCTCACCTGCTCTGGGCTGCAGCCTCAGCAGCCTCGGCCGGCTGCCTCTTCCTCTCCTCTTCCTCTTGCCTTCTTCTCACTTCCAGTAACTCCATCTGGACAGAGAAGCAGACAGAGCGTCCAGTTCTGGTTCTGGTTCTGGTCCGGTTCCGGTCCGGCGGCCCTCACCGTGGTCAGCCTCTCCAGCGCGGCGAAGCGTTCCTCCCAGGTGGCGGCGGACTTCTCGAAGGCCTCGTGGCGTTTGATGAGCTTCTCCACCTCGTCCACGCTCTGGCCCATCTCCCGGCTGGACAGGTACGGCTCCTGGCCCAGGAGCCACGCCTCCGCCACGCCCGCGTCCCGCGAGAACTGGTGCACCTCCAGCACTGGGGACAGAACCGGGGGTCAGAACCGGGCCGGGCCGGGCGGGACCGGCGGAACGGGTCGGATGTCTCACCCAGCCTCAGCCACTCCCAGCGGTCCTCCCACTTATCGATCATCTCTTTCCTCTTATCCGTCAGCTGGAGCAACTTCTCCTTAATCTGAGCAGGAAGCAGAAAACACAGTGAGCAACTGGGACCACTGGGGAAACTGGGACCACTGGGGAAACTGGGACCACTGGGAATCCATCCACACAGGTTTAATCTGACTTAGAGCATTGAGCTTTAGAGGTCAAAGGTCATCCACACAGACCAACAAACTGCCGAGTCAGATCAACAGTTACTGGAGTGTTACTGGCTGCAGACTGGTTGTACTGGTTGGAGGTGAAACCAGTAAACATCAGAGTGGAGTCCAGATGGACGCTGCAGCTCCCTCTGTGGCCACTAGAGGGAGACTTTAGACTTTAGACAGAAATGTTCTGATCCAGGACGGTTCCAAGAACCCAGAACAGAACCGGGCCTGACCCAAACTGAAAACCAGCAGAAACCCTGAGATCCAGTAAGACCAGAGCAACTGGATCTACTGGTTCAGAGCCAGAACTGATCAAACACTGATCAGGTTCTGTTTGATGTTTAATTTATGACTTTGTATTTTATAATGTAAAGAACTTTGAACCGCCTTGTTTAAGTGATTTTAATCGTTTTACATTAAAATCACATTTAATCTGAAATAATTTTGACTAAAGGAACATAAATCTAATTAAACATTAATTGCTGTTTTACTGTAACTTGCTGTAAAGGTTTTTGTCCACTGGGACACAAATAAAGATCTGAACCTGAAATCTGATCTAAACTTTAGTTTTAGAGCTCAGAACCATTTTCACATTTAATAGACGGATGTTCATCTCCAGGATCAGAAGCTGCTTCCTGTCCCTGTCAGACAGCAGGTGGCGCCGTCCAGCAGGTGGCGCTGCCTACCTCCTCTGCAGCGTAGTGCTTCCTGGCCAGCAGCGCCTTGCCCAGCTCGATGCAGGACGTGAAGCTGTCGTTTCGGGCGTCGATCTCCGCCTTGATGCCCTGATGGTTGTTCATCAGCAGCTCCACCGACGACACGTCCCTGCGGGCGCAGAGCCAGAGGTCAGAGGTCGGCCGCCCTGGCCGCGTGCCTCCGGGCGGAGCGGCTCCTACCTGGGCTTCTCCTGGGCCTCGATGAGCCGGATGACGTCGTCCATCCACAGCATCAGGTCCCGCACCATACTGAAGAACCGGAACTTATCGGCCGTGTCCAGCAGCTTGGAGCGCCGGGCCTCCGCCGCCTCCAGGAGGTTCTTCCAGGCCTCCAGCACCTGCAGGGACAGACGGAGACATGAGGACCGGCTGGACGGCAAGGAGAGAGGAGGTGGGGGACATGAGGGACACGGCGGACATGTCTGCGGACAGAGGGAGGGAACCAGCTGCAGCTTCAACTCAACCAGCGCCGTCGTGCAGCAGAAGCTCTGAGCAGAAAACGAGCAGCTAGCTAACGTTAGCCTACAGGAAGTGATGTCACTGGATCCACCTGAATTAAAGCTGATTCTGTCCCGTCAGCATCACTGAGACTAAAGTCCAGCTGTGACCTCCGGATCAGGATCCAACCAGAACCAGAACCAGAACCAGAACCAGAACGGCTCTTAAAGCTGCAGTACTTTATAAAAATATTTTTTTTACATATTTGTTGTAAGTTTGTTATGAGACAATCTGTAAATATTAATCTCCTTCCTTTTCCCAGCGCCGGCTAGAAACAACCAATCAGAGCCAGGGGGCGGGTCTTAGTGCTGTCAATCACCCTACATTTCCCCCTTGTTCTCTGCTACACTGCAGTCGTCACGAATGCTAATGCTAGTTAGCATAGCTACTGATGAAGGTGGATAAACGTTTTTGTGTTTAAGCTGTTTCTCTGCCATTAACATCTTTAACAGGACGTACACGTGGATGATTGACAGCACTAAGCCCCGCCTCCTGATTGGTTGTTTGTTTTCAGCGAGGAGATCGATCTTTCCACAGATTATCGGTCTCATAAACTGTTATGTGAAGTTTCAAAACATATTTTTAATAAAGTCGCATCGTTTAGCTTCAATGTTTCTGACCGGGTGATGAAGGTGTGATGAAGAGGAGGCTGTAACCATGGAGCCTGCTCCCCAGCTTCACTGTCTGCTCACCCTGTTACTGCAGGAGCGTTTGTTTTCAGCTTCTCAGCAGCCCAGCCGGGTGGAGAAGACAGAGACAAACGATCCCAGATTGAGACGAGCGCTCAGCCAGAGCGACTAAAATGTTTCTGAGTTCATTTTAGTCCACAGAGGAAGAGGAGGAGAGGAAGAGCAGCCAAGTGATGCAAAGCTGGAGGGGGCGGAGTCTCACCTCTCCCTTTCTCTTCTGGGCTCACAGGGCGAAACGCAGGGAGACACACAGGGACGGTCAAAACACAGCAGCAACACGCTAACATGCTAACATGCTAACACGTTGGCCTGAATAACCAGAACCAGCAGAGTCCAGACGGGTCGGGTCCAGGAAACACCAGCCTGACATAAACATGGAGGTGAAACTACGGCTCCCCTGGTGGGACAAAACAACTCAGAATAATCCGACGGCTGCAGCATAATCTGACATTCACAACATTTACTCAGCAGGAAAATAATCCCATATTCACAAATAAAAACAATTTAAAACAAAAGGAACCTTTAGATACCAAATAATTACTGCAGGACTCCATGTTCCCTGGGGAAGGAAAATGATGCGACACCAAGGCCTTTTCTGGAAGCCATGTTGAAGTCTGGAAGTTTAACTGGGACAGTTTTACAGCAAAAGGGTTTCCATGGCAACCATTCACTGCTATCAACATGCTGACTAGTTTACTTTAACTAGACCACTGATGAGCCTGAATCATTCTGTCTGGGTCAGAACCAAAGCATGAGGTTCTGCAAGCTCCAACATGCTGATGATGAACCAGGAGATCTGGAACATTATGTAGAGGACTCTGGACCAGAACCAGAACCAGAACCAGGACCAGGACCAGGACTCTGGACCAGAACAACTCAGAATAATCCAGGCTGCAGCATAATCTGGACCAGAACATTTACTCAGCAGGAACCAGGACCAGGACCAGGACCAGAACCAGGACTCTGGACCAGTACCAGAACCAGGACTCTGGACCAGAACCAGGACCAGGACCAGGACTCTGGACCAGAACCAGGACCAGGCCTTTTCTGGAAGCCATGTTGACCAGGACTTTAACTGGGACCAGAACCAGGACCAGGACCAGGACTCTGGACCAGAACCAGAACCAGGACCAGGACTCTGGACCAGAACCAGGACCAGGACTCTGGACCAGAACCAGAACCAGGACCAGGACTCTGGACCAGAACCAGAACCAGGACCAGGACTCTGGACCAGAACCAGGACCAGGACCAGGACTCTGAACCAGAACCAGAACCAGGACTCTGGACCAGAACCAGAACCAGGACCAGGACTCTGGACCAGAACCAGAACCAGGACCAGGACTCTGGACCAGAACCAGAACCAGAACCAGAACCAGGACCAGGACTCTGGACCAGAACCAGAACCAGAACCAGGACTCTGGACCAGAACCAGAACCAGGACCAGAACCAGAACCAGAACCAGGACCAGGACTCTGGACCAGAACCTGGACCAGGACCAGAACCAGGACTCTGGACCAGAACCTGGACCAGGACCAGGACTCTGGACCAGAACCTGGACCAGGACTCTGGACCAGAACCAGAACCAGGACCAGGACTCTGGACCAGAACCAGAACCTGGACCAGGACTCTGGACCAGAACCAGAACCAGGACCAGGACTCTGGACTCTGGACTCAGTGCAGATAAAGTCTGGTCCTAGTTGAGGCTGATGCAGTAAAAATGTGTAAATTATTTCTGTCATCAGACGATTTAATGGATTTAATATTCACCATTTTACCAGTTTTGTGTTCAGTGTGAGGACCAGATATTTTGGGGATGTTTACAGCATTTTGACCTTTCCCTGTGTGATGTCACAGTGTGTGAGGAGGAACATTTAAAGGGCCGGTATCATATAAAAATCAACATTTTCTATCTTTACATCCTGTTTTAAAGTTTTTCCCTCTTCAGAGTCAAACCTGCAGTGTTGCTTTGATTCTTTCACGTTTGAGGAGTCCTTTAGTCTCCATGGCAACCATTCAGCTACAAAACGCCTGGATGGACCTAGCCCCGCCTCCAAGGCACAGCTCCTCCCTCTCTGCTCCTTCAGACTAGCCAGCAGCAATTAGCAACAGCTGCTGAGCTCATTATAGGAGCTGCTGCTCAGAGCAACACGGGTAAAAACATTAAAGGGTTAACAGAGGAGCCATGTTGGGATGACTTCCTGGAGGCGGAGCTTCAGAAAGAGCAGGAGCTTCTTAAAGAGACAGAGACCCAATTTCAATCAGATTCAAAGTTACATTTATTTTAAGTTATATTTAATATTATAACAACCGAAAGTAACAGTCACCTCTGTGCCTGGAAAACACATGACACCGGCCCTTTAAGCCCTGGCTCTGGTATAGTTAAAGTAATCTGTGCTGCTGAGGCTTTTTCAGGTCTGTGGAGGAGCAGAGGGCTGATGTGATGTGAGAGCAGCAGCCGTGCAGCATGCGTTGCGCTGAGAGCAGCAGCGGCGCTGTCTCTTTAAGACACCTGAGACTCTCTGGTGTGATGAGGAGCAAAGTGCTGCGTCTCACCTCTCCTTCTCTCTTCTGGATGTCGTCGGCTTTGTCTCCGGCGTACGCCGACTGCAGACGGACGGCGTCTTCCTGCAGCTGCCGGACCTGCAGGACAAACCGGTCTGAGCTCAACAAACTGCTTCATGTTTCTACTTTACTAACAGATTGGGTGAGGGCCCTGAGGGCGCCGGGTCCCCCGGGCGCCGGGTCCCCCGGGCGCCGGGTCCCCTGGGCACCGGGTCCCCTGGGCGCCATGCTCCCTGGCTCCAGCGTACCTGCGTGCCCAGCGCCTGGATGTCGTGCTCGAAGGTGGTGTGCATCCTCTGCAGCGTCTCCACGGTGTTCTGGTCGCGGCCCAGCTCCTCCGGCAGCTTCTTGTGTTTGTCCAGGATGCGGTGCAGGATCTCCTTGGCGTCGTGGTAGAACTTGTGCAGCTCGTAGGAGGCGGCCAGGATCTGCGTGCGCGTGTCGATGAGCTCCAGCAGGTCGGCCCAGGCCTCGTTCAGCCCGTCCTTCCACTCGGCGATGGTGGCCGCGTCGCCGTGGCCCGTGTTGATCAGCTCGTCCGCCAGCTTGTTGACGCCGTCGACGCGTTCCTGACCGATGTTCCCCGTGTCGCGGGCGAACTCTCGGAAACGCTCCTGCAGCATCTGATCGGACCAGGAGAGGTCAGAGGTCAACAGGATGAAGCAGTAGATCCGATTAATATTCATGTTTTCATTGTTTTTACTGAGCGAACATTAAAATGTTTAGTTTAAAACGCTAAAGAAATGCTGTTAAATGTGTTTTGATTCCAACATTAAGCTAAAAAAGTTTCAGAGAAAATGATTTAAACATGTTGATAGTTTTGCTCCTGATTGTTGTCAAATATCAGAGACACTCAGACTGAAATCAACCCAAGAACCAATAAAAACTCCTGAAAAGAGTTTAACCACCAGAAAAACAAAACATTCAATAGTTTATAAAGCTCAAGAAATGTTAAAAAACTGAAAAATATCTTATTTCAGCTGAAATGGAGGGAAAATCTTTGGTTTGGTTTACAACGAGTTGAATGAATCATTTTCATTTGTACAAATGGAAATTAAACTTTTAACAGTTTTAATATTGAGCAGAATAAAACCTCAAACAGAAGCAGATTAGTTTCCTCATTTTAACTTTCACTGCAGTTCAGCTAAACAGAACAACAGTTTCTGTTTCTGTTTCAATGTTTCTGTTGATTCTGCTGAGAAATGAATCATTTTCAGAGGATCAAATTAAGTTTTAAAACATTTCGTTCATCAGAAGGAAACCTCCGCCTGGAGCAGTCTGGGTTCGTCAGCTGAGCTCTTCTCTCACCGTGACGTGCTCGTAGTCCTGGCCCAGCTCGTGCGACCCGGCCACCACCTCCCTCTCGGCGATCCACTGCTCCAGGTCGTCCACCTCCCGGTTCAGCTGGAACAGACGGAAACGCTCGTCCAGCTTCCCGCGCCGCTCCTCCGCCAGGTCCTTCAGCCCCGCGTACAGCTTGTCCACCTGCGACTGCCGCATGCCGATGCGCTCGCTGCGGCGGGACGACACGGGGTCAGGGTTCGCTCCCTGCAGGGGGCGGGGCTAACCAGCGGCCTCACCTGTCGGGGTGTCCTGCGGCCACCAGGCCCCGGCTGGTGCTGGACAGCTGATGGACGGCGTCGGCGTAATCCTCCACCGCCTGCTCCAGGATCTGATGCTTCTTCAGCATGGCCACCGAGCTCTGCTCATCCTGGACGGGGTCAGAGGTCAGATCAGAGGTCAGACAGCCGGCTGAACCCGGTCAGAGGTCAGACTGAGTCCTCTCTGCTGAACCGAGCCGCCAGAACTCAGCGACGGCCAGGAGGAACCGAAACCAGAACAAGGAAGTCAAAGGAAAAGACGAGAAATTTACCGACTGGGAAAATTTAAAAACAACAAAACAAGAAACAAAATCAGGAGAAAAGGAAAGAAAATAAAGAAAAAATGTTAAGAAGATTCAAGAAAAGGATGGAAAATAAAGAGGAATGAGAGGATCTGGAGTTTAAACTCTATCTCTACAGCTCTATAGATCTATATCAGGATGTGTTTTCTGGCTCCGCCCACCTTGGCCTTCTCCTCAGACATCATGTACAGCTCCTGTTCGCTCATCCAGGCCTCGGCCTCCGCAGCATCAAAGTAGTACTGCTGGGCCTCGTGGGCCTCGCTGAGGCGGGAATGCCGGTTCTCCGTCTCCTTCCGGATCCGCTCCCACAGCGCCTGCAGCTCGGTGAGCCTCAGCCGGATCGGCTCGGCCGTGGGGCTGCCGGCCCGCAGGACCTGCTGGCTGCGCTCAAAGATGTCGTCGTAACGAGGCTGGTGGCCCTGGATCTCCTTCTGCAGCGTCTGCAGGGGGGCAGGACACACACAGAGACACAGAGACACACACACACACACACACACACACACACAGAGACACACACAGAGACACAGAGACACACACACACACAGAGACACACACACACAGACACACACACACAGAGACACACACAGAGACACAGAGACACACACAGAGACACAGAGACACACACAGAGACACACACACACAGAGACACACACACACAGAGACACACACAGAGACACACACACACACAGAGACACACACACACAGAACACACACACACAGAGACACACACACACAGAGACACAGAGACAGAGACACACACAGAGACACAGAGACACACAGACAGACACACACACACAAGAGACACACACACACTCTGTGGGTCAGTTTGGGTTCAGCTCACTGCATCATGTTTGCTGTAGTTCCCGGTGTGTCAGCAGTCGGGTTTCATCTGTTCAGGTTGTGTCCTGGTCAGAGGTCAAAGGTTACCTGGTTCTTCTTGATGAGCAGCTGCACCGTCTGCAGGTTGTGTCCGTGGTCGGTGGACGTGGCCAGAGGCAGCCGCTCCTCCACCCACAGCTGCACACAGAGCAGGAGGTCAGAAACATCCCCAATCTGGTTTCCATAGAAACTGAGAACCAATCAGGTTCAGGTAAACAAAACAAAACGCAGTTATATTTAAATAAAAACAGATGAAATCATCTGCACTGAATCATTCACCTCATTTGATAGAATTATATTTTCTTAAAGACGAACTCTTTGATCCACCAGCAGAAATAAAACTTTTATTTATGTAACAAAATCTCAGATCCTCTCAAACTATAAATGTCTCTTTGTTTATAAATGTTCAGTATTAGTGGTAAAATACTGTCATGTATTTTAAACATGAGTTACAGAACAAACTGCTTCACATCATTTAATACCAGAGCTGATTATTATTTATAGATTGATAGATCAATAATACGACACGCTGAATGCAGAAGATATGACCAGCTGCATGTCAGACGATTTAATAACTTTAAATAGTTTTTATTCTGTTTGATGCTGCAGAACCTTTACTGTGAAATCAGCTGCAGAAATAAAATAAAAACAGAAAAGGTTCTGCTGCGTATGATCCGACTGTTTAATGAAACCAGAACCACCAGAACCATGAGAGCCATCCGGTCCAGAACCATCAGAACCATCCGGTCCAGAACCATCAGAACCATCCGGTCCAGACTGACAGGAGAGAACCAGTGGTTCTCTCTAAAGTGAACTTTACTGTAAACTCGGTTCTTCTATGAAAACAGAAGTAGTTTCAGTTTTTATGTTTGTTCCTGGTTTCATGTTGATAAAGTGAACTGGGAAATGAACAGAACCAGAACCAGAACAGGAACTGTGGACTCACGATCTCGTCCTCCACGTCCCTGTTGAACTGGTGGATCTCGCGGGACGCCATCAGGTTGTCGCGCCGCATCTTGAGCGGCGCCAGCAGCATCTGGAACTTGTTCTCCACGCTGATCCGCTTCCCGTCCGCCTCATCAGAACCTTTCCCCTCCTGGCTCAGCGCCTGCGACTGTTTCTGCAGCTCCTCCACCTCCTTCTGACGCACCTCCACCTGGCTCTCCAGCATCTGCAGGAGGAGCACAGGGAGGCAGGCGCTCCATCAGCTGCTCCCACCATCAGCCAGAGCAACCGGCTCCGATTTAGAGCCTTAAACTCTCCCTGCTCAGGAGAACCAGGAGAACCCGGAGAACCAGGAGAACCAGGAGAACCAGGAGAACCAGGAGAACCCGGAGAACCAGGAGAACCAGAATCGTCCTCCATCAGATCCTCCATCCAATCAGACGTTACGCAAAGAAGAGAGGAGGGTGAATGATGTAACGGCAGGTTTAAAGGAGCAGCAGAACTAACGATCTGATGGAAGTATTGATAAACGATCTGATGGATGTATTGATAAACGATCTGATGGATGTATTGATAAACGATCTGATGGATGTATTGATCTGATCAGCGTCTAAAATGCATAAGTTTTATGATCTACTGAGGAAATTGAAGATGAAGAAACGTGCTGAATATTAAAGACATATTGATGTAGATACTGAAAACATTCTAGATCTGTAATCAGCGACCATGTGCCAATCTATTCAGTCTAACTCTATGCTTTCTGAACGACATCATGGTTTATTAGAGCTGCAGCTCAATCTGTGTTATTAATCTGCATACTTAGATAAATTAACTTTTCAATGATATTATAATTTATTGATTGTGTCTGTAGAGTTAAAAGTTATTGATCATAACTGGTCTGATATCTGATCAAAGAACAGATGATGGAGGTCTGAAGAGTCTATCGTCAACATCAAAGAAACTGTACTGGTTTAACTGGTCTGACTGGTTTACCTGCTGCTTCTTCAGCATGATGTTGACGGAGGTCAGGTCTTTGCCGAAGTCGTCGGACTGCAGCTGGCTGTCCAGGCCGGTCAGCCACTTGTCCAGGTCGGCGCAGCTCTGGGTGAAAAGCTCAGCCTTGTTGGCGTCAAACAGACACTTGGCCTTGGTCTGGGTGGTCGACTCAAGGTCGTCCCACATGACCTTCAGGGACGTCAGCTTCTCCTTCACCATGGCCTCCGTCTCTGGCTTCTCTGCCATCAGCGCCTGGCCGTCCTGCAGCACAACCACCACACAGAGCTCAGCCCAGGGAGCAAGATGAGCTTTACGATTAAAGCTAATGCTAATCCCTTATGCTTAGCATAAGCTAAGATACCCTAGCTTATCTTAGCCGAGCTTTAAGATAAGCTAGCCTAAAGTTAAAATTGGATTAGCTGTAAGATAAGCTAGCCTAAAGATAGCATTATCTTAGCTATAAGATAAGCTAGCCTAAACTTAGCTTTAGTTGAGATTTAAGAAAAGCTAGTTCATAGTTAGCATTAGCTTGGGTTAGACAAGATGAGTATCTTAGAGTTCAGTTAGGGTTAGCGTAGGTAAGCTAATGAAAATCAAGCTAAGCTAGAAGCAGGTCTTTGCAGTGTAGCTTACTTAGAGGATGATGTTTATACTTAATACTTTTATTAAAACATGTTTTCTCACTGGAATAAAGGAAGCTTTAACTTCCAGAGGCGGCGGGATTCCTCCAGGCGGGCGCGCCGCTCCGCCGCCAGCTGGTTCAGCTCCTGATAGCAGAACTCCATGTGCGCCACGCGGTCCCGGATGACCTGCGGGTCGCAGGGTTTGTAGCCTGGGGGGAGGAAGAGGAGCGATGAGGAAGAGGAGCGGCGAGGAAGAGGAGCGGGGAGGAAGAGGAGCGGTGAGGAAGAGGAGCGGGGAGGAAGAGGAGCGGTGAGGAAGAGGAGCGGGGAGGAAGAGGAGCGGTGAGGAAGAGGAGCGATGAGGAAGAGGAGCGGGGAGGAAGAGGAGCGACGAGGAAGAGGAGCGGTGAGGAAGAGGAGCGATGAGGAAGAGGAGCGGGGAGGAAGAGGAGCGATGAGGAAGAGGAGCGGGGAGGAAGAGGAGCGGGGAGGAAGAGGAGCGTTGAGGAAGAGGAGCGATGAGGAAGAGGAGCGGGGAGGAAGAGGAGCGGGGAGGAAGAGGGGGAGGAAGAGGAGCGTGGAGGAAGAGGAGCGGGGAGGAAGAGGAGCGGGGAGGAAGAGGAGCGGTGAGGAAGAGGAGCGACGAGGAAGAGGAGCGGGGAGGAAGAGGAGCGATGAGGAAGAGGAGCGGGGAGGAAGAGGAGCGGGGAGGAAGAGGAGCGGTGAGGAAGAGGAGCGATGAGGAAGAGGAGCGGGGAGGAAGAGGAGCGATGAGGAAGAGGAGCGGGGAGGAAGAGGAGCGGGGAGGAAGAGGAGCGGGGAGGAAGAGGAGCGGGGAGGAAGAGGAGCGGTGAGGAAGAGGAGCGATGAGGAAGAGGAGCGATGAGGAAGAGGAGCGGGGAGGAAGAGGAGCGGGGAGGAAGAGGAGCGTTGAGGAAGAGGAGCGGGGAGGAAGAGGAGCGGTGAGGAAGAGGAGCGATGAGGAAGAGGAGCGGGGAGGAAGAGGAGCGACGAGGAAGAGGAGCGGTGAGGAAGAGGAGCGATGAGGAAGAGGGAGTGAGGAAGAGGAGCGATGAGGAAGAGGAGCGGGAGGAAGAGGAGCGATGAGGGAAGAGGGGGGGAGGAAGAGGAGCGGGAGGAAGAGGAGGCGGTGAGGAAGAGGAGGCGATGAGGAAGAGGAGCGATGAGGAAGAGGAGCGGGGAGGAAGAGGAGCGGACGAGAGGAAGAGGGCGGGGAGGAAGAGGGCGATGAGGAAGAGGAGGCGGGGAGGAAGAGGAGCGGTGAGGAAGAGGAGCGATGAGAGGAAGAGGAGGCGGGGAGGAAGAGGAGCGAGGGAGGAAGAGGAGCGGTGAGGAAGAGGCGATGAGGAAGAGGAGCGATGAGGAAGAGGAGCGATGAGGAAGAGGAGCGGGGAGGAAGAGGAGCGGGGAGGAAGAGGAGCGGGGAGGAAGAGGAGCGGGGAGGAAGAGGAGCGAGGAGGAAGAGGAGCGGGGAGGAAGAGGAGCGATGAGGAAGAGGAGCGGGGAGGAAGAGAGGAAGAGGAGGGAGGAAGAGGGAGGGAAGAGGGAGGGCGGGAGTAAGAGGAGCGCTGAGGAAGAGGAGCGTGGAGGAAGAGGAGCGACGAGGAAGAGGAACGGTGAGGAAGAGGAGCGGGGAGGAAGAGGAGCGATGAGGAAGAGGAGCGATGAGGAAGAGGAGCGATGAGGAAGAGGAGCGATGAGGAAGAGGAGCGATGAGGAAGAGGAGCGATGAGGAAGAGGAGCGGGGAGGAAGAGGAGCGATGAGGAAGAGGAGCGATGAGGAAGAGGAGCGGGGAGGAAGAGGAGCGGGGAGGAAGAGGAGCGGGGAGGAAGAGGAGCGATGAGGAAGAGGAGCGATGAGGAAGAGGAGCGATGAGGAAGAGGAGCGATGAGGAGGAAGAAGCGATGAGGAAGAGGAGCGAAGGGAGGAAGAGGAGCGGGGAGGAAGAGCGGCGAGGAAGAGGAAGAGGCGAGGAGGAAGGAGCGAGGGAGGAAGAGGAGCGATGAGGAGAAGAGGGAGGAAGAGGAGCGGGGAGGAAGAGGAGCGACGAAGAGGAAGGCGGGGAGGAGCAGTGAGGAAGAGGAGCGGGGAGGAAGAGGAGCGGGGAGGAAGAGGAGCGATGAGGAAGAGGAGCGATGAGGAAGAGGAGCGGGGAGGAAGAGGAGCGGGGAGGAAGAGGAGCGGGGAGGAAGAGGAGCGATGAGGAAGAGGAGCGGGGAGGAAGAGGAGCGGTGAGGAAGAGGAGCGATGAGGAAGAGGAGCGGGGAGGAAGAGGAGCGACGAGGAAGAGGAGCGGTGAGGAAGAGGAGCGACGAGGAAGAGGAGCGGGGAGGAAGAGGAGCGATGAGGAAGAGGAGCGGGGAGGAAGAGGAGCGGGGAGGAAGAGGAGCGGTGAGGAAGAGGAGCGATGAGGAAGAGGAGCGGGGAGGAAGAGGAGCGGGGAGGAAGAGGAGCGATGAGGAAGAGGAGCGATGAGGAAGAGGAGCGGGGAGGAAGAGGAGCGACGAGGAAGAGGAGCGGGGAGGAAGAGGAGCGATGAGGAAGAGGAGCGGGGAGGAAGAGGAGCGGGGAGGAAGAGGAGCGGGGAGGAAGAGGAGCGGGGAGGACGAGGAGCGGGGAGGAAGAGGAGCGTTGAGGAAGAGGAAGAGGCGGGGAGGGAGGAACGGAAGAGGAGCGGGAGGAAGAGGAGCGGGGAGGAAGAGGAGCGGGGGAGGAAGAGGAGCGGGGGGAGGAAGAGGAGCGATGAGGAAGAGGAAGCGGGAGGAAGAGGAGCGAGGGAGGAAGAGGGAGGCGATGAGGAAGAGGAACGGGAGGAAGGAGGGGAGAAGAGGAAGAGGAGCGATGAGGAAGAGGAGCGGGGAGGAAGAGGAGCGGGGAGGAAGAGGAGCGATGAGGAAGAGGAGCGACGAGGAAGAGGAGCGGGGAGGAAGAGGAGCGGTGAGGAAGAGGAGCGGCGCGGACAGACGGCGTACCGTCGGTGTCGCTGGCGAACTTCTGGGCGTTGCTGTTGACGTTGCGGACGCGGTCGGCCTGGATGGAGATGTCGGCCTCCACCAGAGCGTGTTTCTGCAGCAGATCCTCCACACCCAGCAGGTGCTTCCCGTAGTCCTGGGACAGCAGCAGCATCTGCCGGGGTCAGAGGTCAACCAGGGGAGAGGTTATTCAGGACGATCAGAAACAAAAACAAAAACGTTTTTCTGCTGAATCGTCTAAAACTGTATTTAAAAAGTGAAAATATTCTGGAAAGTTTCTGTTTCCGTCAGTTTGGAACCAGAGGTCTGATTCCCAACTGGACCTGCAGCGCCACCTGCTGACCAACAGCAGCACCTTCATCCTGCTGACCGGATGAAAACCTCAACAAGGAAAATATTCTCAAGGAATAATTATGAAAACATGACATCATCTAATGTTTTAAAGATTTACACAGATGATAAAAAAATCCTGCAGAACGTTTAATTTGTTATTTATATTATAAAACACAGAAATTATAGTTTAATCTTCCAAACTTTCTGTATTTTCATTCTGATCTGTATTAAGATCATTAATGTTGGTTCTATCAGAATTAATAAAAAATAACAATTTAAATTAATATTTAAACAGTTAAAATATTAATAAAAACTTGAATTAAACTGAAACATGAAAAATCAGAGTTTGTGAACATGCAGATAAAAAGTGTCCTGATTATAAAATGATGTTTAAGATTCTGAGTCCAGAGGACCTCAGGCAGGTTTACAGCGGACCAGATTTGGCCCACAGGCCTCGAGTTTGACACACCTGGTCCAGGTGATTCCTGAATGTCTGCAGGTAAGAAGGTTTCTCTCTTATTATTATTAATCACCTTTGCTGTGATTCACAGAGATGTAAATAATATCAATAATTAAATTATATTTTTCAGATAAAAACAGAAAAAGGAGCTTTATGATTCTGAACAAAGATCTGCAAACGTTTTGGTGATGCGTGGGTTTACTGAACAAGACTGAACGGTTGCCTTGGCAACAGGTTTTAGTGAAAGAAACAGATCAGAAGATGAACTTTACACCGAAATCAGGTTGGAATAAAATTTATTCTGTTTACAGGCAGGAAGAGGAAACTTATTCACTGTGATTTAAATAAAGTGATTTAACCTTTGACCTTTTACAGCTGAGCTCATTTTGTCCGTCTGCAGACTTTTAACTCCTTCAGCCGTAAAAACCACAACATGTTAATTTCTTTAGTTTGGTGTTAATCATAATTTATTCTAGAGTAAAATGGATCAATAATAATTTTAAATAAAAAGTATAAAAACTGAATTTGATTAAAAAAACCTTGAATATGTAAAAAAACAAATTATTTTGTATTTAATTATAAATGTATCTTTAAACGAGAAACAAACTGAATATTTTAGTCAAATAAAAGAGGAAATTATTAATAAAGATCCGTGAAGATAAAGTGAGGAAGAGAAGTGATGAGTTTTTATTCTTATTTTAATACAATAAAACCAGTAAAATATTCTTTCTGCTGGAGTTTCAGTCCAAACAGCAGCAGCAGGTCTATCAGCTTCATGGCGCCTCAAAGCTAAAAGTGAGACGTGAGCCTCGGCGGTGAGGATGATGACGTTACCTTCATCTCGTCCATCCAGTCCATGATGTAGAGCATTTCCTGGAAAACCCTCTGCAGGCCCAGGTTGAGCTCCAACCTGTGGCGCCGGGCCTTCAGCAGCTCCAGCAGGTATTCCCACAGCCGGATCACGTTGTCCTTCCTGGCCGTGATGCGCTTGATGTCATGGTAACTCTCCGCCTCCAGCTCCCTCGCCACGGCAACCACCGCCTGAACGCGCTCCTCGTACGCCGCGATGTCCGTCTCTATGGCTTCATGCTTCTTAGTGGCCGCCTCCACGGCCTGCAGGTCGAATCCAAAGTTATCCTGCAGAGGAAGATGACAGGAAGGAAGAGAGGAAGGAAGAGAGGAAGATGACAGGAAGAGAGGAAGACGACAGGAAGAGAGGAAGACGACAGGAAGGAAGAGAGGAAGAGAGGAAGATGACAGGAAGAGAGGAAGGAAGAGAGGAAGATGACAGGAAGAGAGGAAGGAAGAGAGGAAGACGACAGGAAGAGAGGAAGACGACAGGAAGGAAGAGAGGAAGAGAGGAAGATGACAGGAAGAGAGGAAGGAAGAGAGGAAGACGACAGGAAGAGAGGAAGATGACAGGAAGAGAGGAAGGAAGAGAGGAAGATGACAGGAAGAGAGGAAGGAAGAGAGGAAGACGACAGGAAGAGAGGAAGATGACAGGAAGAGAGGAAGGAAGAGAGGAAGATGACAGGAAGAGAGGAAGGAAGAGAGGAAGAGAGGAAGGAAGAGAGGAAGATGACAGGAAGAGAGGAAGGAAGAGAGGAAGACGACAGGAAGAGAGGAAGACGACAGGAAGGAAGAGAGGAAGAGAGGAAGATGACAGGAAGAGAGGAAGGAAGAGAGGAAGATGAAAGGAAGAGAGGAAGGAAGAGAGGAAGAGAGGAAGATGACAGGAAGAGGGGAAGATGACAGGAAGAGAGGAAGACGACAGGAAGAGAGGAAGATGACAGGAAGAGGAGACGAAGGAGGAAAGAAGAGAAAGAACAGAGGGAGGATGGAAATCAGAGGAAAAATAAAAAAATGAAGGAGAAAAATCTGGATTAACAAGTAAAACATCCTTATAACATTCTGGATTGTTATGAATAAGAGGTGAGTCCAGGTGAGTCCAGGTGAGTCGTACCTGTGAGACCAGCCTCTGGTTCTCGCTCAGCCACGTCTCCCTCATGGCGGCCTTGCGGTCGAAGCGGCGGGCCAGCTGCTCCAGCTTCTCCTGGCGGATCAGCTCCGTCCTCAGGGCCAGCTCCCGCTCATGCTCCGCCTTCTCCAGACGCTCCCAGGCCTGAAACAAACGCACCCCGGTCAGAGCGGGGACGCCGTTCGCCCCCTGATGTCACGCTACAGGTACCTTGTTGATGTCGGAGATGAGCTTTCCTTCACGCGGCGTGAAAACTTTCTGGTTGTTGGCTCTCATCTTACTCTGGATGGTGAAGAGCAGAACCTCCAGGTTCCCCTTCTCTGTGAACCTGAACACATTTCACGTTTTATTAAAGACCCACAGCTGCATCTCCTTCTCTGACTTATTAAAATGTAAAAACATGCCACACAACTAGAAAGGCCTATTACTATGGAAGAACTCGTTAAATGCATTAAAACCTCACCCAATGGGAAAACCCCGGGCCTGGATGGTTTTCCTAACGAGTTTTATAAAACATTTACATCATTTTTCCTGTAGCGGCCCTGTCACTTGACGCGGAAAAAGCGTTTGACAGGGTCAGCTGGAACTATCTTTACTATACACTTGGAAAATTTGGGTTTCAACACTCTTTTCTAGAAATAATAAAAATGATATACACAGACTCAAAAGCAACTGTAACGACAAATGGATCAAGATCAGATCAATTCTTAATTGAACGCGGGACTAAACAGGGAGACCCATTGTCACCCCTACTCTTTATTATTTAAACTCCAACCTTTAGCCCAAGCCATCAGACAAAACAAAATAATAAAAGGTATAACAATGGGTGAAATAGACAACAAAATGTTGATATTTGCAGATGATGTACTGCTTCTACTGTCGAATCCTGAGGAATCATTACCTCCTTTACTGGATTTAATTAACAATTTTTCTGATTTGTCTGGATACAAGATCAACTGGTCTAAATGTGAAGTAATGCCCTTGTCAAAACTTTGTTACAAAAACCATTTACAAAAATGTAAATTTCAGTGGGTACCAAAAAACCTTAAATACTTAGAAAACCTGCTGAACCGGCCTGGAAGACATTATTCTGGACAACTTTGAACCTGTGATAAATAAGATAAGTTTACTTTTAAAGGGATGGGACAAGCTACAAATATCACTATGGGGTAGAGTCCAAGCCATTAAAATGATTATTACACCAATATTAAATTACCTATTCAGTTTATTACCTCTCAAAATTCCACACTCTATATTTAAGACCCTGGACAAAATGATAAACAACTTTATTTGGGAGGGAAAAAGGATAAAATGTTTGTCCTAAAACTCCAAACTAAAGTAGAATATGGAGGATTACGACTTCCCAATATGCAACTTTATCAGGAAGCTTTTACAAATAACATCAATTATGTTAAACAACCACAATAGTCTGATCTGGGTGAACCTGGAAGGTGAAATAAATGCTCCATTTAAAGCTTTTGATTATATTTCCCAACATTCAAATGATGGAGTTAAATCCAATCCAATTATCTCTCACACTAAAAAGGTTTGGCAGCAGTTACATAAAACAGCAAACAGCTGTCCTTTCACTCAGGGAACAGCCTCAGTGTGGAACAACCCAAAAATAAAAATAGGGGGGAAAACGATCTTTTGGAGGAGCTGGCATATAAAAGGGATTGACCGTATAAACTGCTTCTTCAAAAATGGTACCTTACTGTCATTTCAACAATTTCAAGAACTATACAATCTAAACCACAAAATGTAAAAACATGGAATCAAAAGGCTCAGCCTGGAGGAGTGTTTATAAAGTCTGGTGACCCGCCAGGCTGATGATACAGAGTGAATATTAAACTGATTATTTATAAATTATACAACATATTATATATTCATGTAATATAAACAAATGATTCCCACTGTCCTGCATTGCAGAATGTTACACATGAATATTTAATGGATACGTTTATATAACAAAATAATATGATTTATTTGGGAGAATGTATTGATTATGTAACGATATATTAGCAATATATGGTAGAATATATTGAAAACATGGAAATGTTTGTATGTGTGTATACATATGCTGTAGCATATAAATTATATTGCACCTGTTTTGGTTTTTATTGAAGTACATTTTTAATATTTATTAATATATAAATGTATTGTTCAGTATCAGCAGTGACTGTGTGGGATCAGATGTGTTGTGATATTGTCCGTTATGCTGCTGTGTGTCTGTGTGTTAGCTGCTGCTGCCGGCGCCGGCGGCGGCGGCGGCGGGTGGCACTGACTTGGGCGGTTTCTCCACGGTGCGGTACGTGTTGAAGGCCTGCAGCTGCTGCTGGACGCCCACCAGCGAGTTGGCGAACTTCCTGTTGTTGAGGATGATGATGGTCTGCTCGATCCACTCCAGCAGGTCCGACGCCAGAGACTCGTACTTCTCAATCATCTTCTCCGTCTCGATGGCGTTGTCCAGAACCTGCGAGGCGAGGCGAAGGGAAAAACGCTCCGTCAGCGAGAGACGATAAACAGAGAGCAAAAATCAACAATTCTGTTTTACTTCAACAACTTTAACAAAAATCTGGATGTTTTCCTACTAAAAATAACTTTACTTGCTAAACTTTAATAAATCATTTGCAGGCAGCAGCTAAAGCAGGGGTGTCCAAAGTGTGGCCTGGGGGCCGTTTGTGGCCCTCAAAGTGATCCTGTTTGGCCCTCAACCATAAAAATAACACAAATTTGATTTCACTTGAGGTTGGAGATTTGTGCAAAAAAATAGTTACATTTTCAAAAAGATCCAGATGAATTCAAATCATCTGTTGTCATCCAGGTTCTTCATGTTCCCTCAAGCTCACAGTAATCAGAAATAAATGTTAGTTTTGAAACATTGCTGGCAGGTTCTTGTGTCCCTTTAAATGAAGGTGAAGCTGCCAGATGTTCTGTTTCAGGTTTACAAAGATTCACAGAGTAAACTCTGGAGGCCTCATTTGAAATATTACAGTAAAAAGCTGAATCTGAACGTTTTTTAAAGTTCATCCTCAGGTTTTCTTCTTCTGCAGCAGATTTCAGACTTCGACCAATCAGCTGCAGAGCTGGGATCTGACCAATCAGACGACGCCAAGTCTGACTGGGGCTGCTGGGATAAATCTGGGTCAGAACCAGCGACGGGTCAGAACCAGCTCACCTTGCCGATCCTCTTGCCCTCCACCTTCAGCGCCTTCATCTTGGAGAAGTAGTGGTAATAGGTGACGACGTAGGTGATGATGGACTTTTCATCAGGATGTTCAACGCTGATGTCTGCAGAGGAGAGCAACGCCGTTAACTCACTGTGTGTTAGTGTGTTAGTGTGTGTTAATGTGTGTTAATGTGTGTTAATGTGTGTTAATGTGTGTTTGTGTGTGTGTTGACCTTCCGGGTCCAGTAGCTTGGTGAGCCCCAGGTGTTGCTCTGCCAGGTTGAAGGCGTTCTGCAGGTTGTAGTGAGCGTTGGACTTCTTCAGCTTATCAAAGTCGATCAGATCAGGTCTGAAAACGACAAAAAAAACAACCTTCAAAATAAAACACAGCCCTTCAAAATAAAACACAACCCTTCAAAATAAAACACAACCCTTCAAAATAAAACACAACCCTTCAAAATAAAACACAACCCTTCAAAATAAACAATGTGCGATCTTTAACAGGCCTGATGGAAACACTGGAGGTCAAAGGTTAATAGTAGTGGATGTAATCTTGTTAATATTTAAAAGACATGAAGTTTAATACTGCGGTCTTCAACATGGGGGTCGTGGCCCCGACTAGGGCCAGGAGGTTTCCTCTTAACTCGACATTTTGTGTGTATTTTTTTAAAACACACCGTTGTGTCTTCAAACAAACAGCAACATAAATCCATCGTGTGTCAAACTGATAAAATGAGGCAGAAAAACATTTAGTGACAAAAATCTGTATGAAAAAAATTCTACATGTTTGTTTATGACATCATTAAATATTATAAACTAAAGTTTAAAATCCTTTTCCAGGATGAAAAACACTGAAGACCTCTGGTTCAATGTGTTGTGAGGTTATTTAACCTCACATCAGTTTATAATCTCTGTGGTCGGTTGTTTCTGATGACGATGAGGAGGAGGAAGAGGAGGAGGAAGGTGTGGTACCTGTGTTTGTGGATGAGGGCGTTGAAGGCCATCCCGTCTCTCCAGCTGGTGGTGAAGTTGTGAATGTTGACGTTTGGATACCTGAGCAGGAAGTCAGAAGATCAGCGATGAATGTTTCACATTAACAGAGACAGATACTGGAAACATTAAAACAGCAACAACAACAATAACAATAATAATAATAATAATAATAATAATAATAATAATAATAATAATAATAAACTTTAAAATGACAGTCTGATTAAAAAATCTGATTCATGTTTCATTTTCATCCATTCCTGAACAAAAATAGAAAAGTGTCCAATCGGCCTGAATCTGAGTCGCTTCTGTTCTCTATGAACTAAACAGACATCGCAGAGAAATTCTTTTATTCTTTAGTTAAAACTATTTTATTCCAGCCTGTAAGCCCTGAGTAGGCTTCGGGGTCAGAGGTCATCAGGGGTTGTTTACTGACCCTGCAGTCTTCATCTGGCACCAGAGCAGCAGAGCGTCTTTAGCCGACTTCTTCTCCTTGTTGTCCTCCGTCTCCACACTGATGTCCTGGATCTGAGACGCACACAAGGTCAGAGGTCAAAACTAGGTCAACAGAACAAGTCAGAATCAAAATGGACCAAGCAAAACAGAAACTCTAAACATTTTCTCCAATCCTCGTTCCAAATGTCTCATTTCCACTTAAATCCTTAAATCTAAAGACGAAGAAAAGAGGTAAAATAAGAGCAGAAGTTTTTCTATAAAACACTCCACTGCTGAAGGAAAGGCCTGGTGATCCGGCAGTTTACAGAACACTGGAGCTACAGTAACAGGAACAGGAGTTAGCCGTTAGCTACAGTACCAGGAGTTAGCTGTTAGCTACAGTAACAGGAGTTAGCTGTTAGCTACAGTAACGGGAGTCAGCCGTTAGCCACAGTAACGAGAACAGGAGTTAGCCGTTAGCTACAGTAACGAGAACAGGGGTTAGCTGTTAGCTACAGTAATGGGAACAGGAGTTAGCTGTTAGCTACAGTAACAGTAGTTAGGTGTTAGCTACAGTACCAGGAGTTAGCTGTTAGCTACAGTAACAGGAGTTAGCTGTTAGCTACAGTAACTGGAGTCAGCCGTTAGCTACAGTAACGAGAACAGGAGTTAGCCGTTAGCTACAGTAACGAGAACAGGAGTTAGCCGTTAGCTACAGTAACGAGAACAGGAGTTAGCCGTTAGCTACAGTAACGGGAACAGGAGTTAGCTGTTTGCTACAGTAACAGGAGTTCGCTGTTAGCTACAGTAACAGGAGTCAGCCGTTAGCTACAGTAACAGGAACAGGAGTTAGCCGTTAGCTACAGTAACAGGAACAGGAGTTAGCCGTTAGCTACAGTAACGAGAACAGGGGTTAGCTGTTAGCTACAGTAATGGGAACAGGAGTTAGCTGTTAGCTACAGTAACAGTAGTTAGGTGTTAGCTACAGTACCAGGAGTTAGCTGTTAGCTACAGTAACAGGAGTTAGCTGTTAGCTACAGTAACTGGAGTCAGCCGTTAGCTACAGTAACGAGAACAGGAGTTAGCCGTTAGCTACAGTAACGAGAACAGGAGTTAGCCGTTAGCTACAGTAACGAGAACAGGAGTTAGCCGTTAGCTACAGTAACGGGAACAGGAGTTAGCTGTTTGCTACAGTAACAGGAGTTCGCTGTTAGCTACAGTAACAGGAGTTAGCTGTTAGCTACAGTAACAGGAGTTCGCTGTTAGCTACAGTAACAGGAGTTAGCTGTTAGCTACAGTAACAGTAGTTAGCTGTTAGCTACAGTAACAGGAGTTAGCTGTTAGCTACAGTACCAGGAGTTAGCTGTTAGCTACAGTAACAGGAGTTAGCTGTTAGCTACAGCAACGAGAACAGGGGTTAGCTGTTAGCTACAGTAATGGGAACAGGAGTTAGCTGTTAGCTACAGTAACAGTAGTTAGGTGTTAGCTACAGTACCGGGAGTTAGCTGTTAGCTACAGTAACAGGAGTTAGCTGTTAGCTACAGTACCGGGAGTTAGCTGTTAGCTACAGTAACAGGAGTTAGCTGTTAGCTACAGTAACGGGAGTCAGCCGTTAGCTACAGTAACAGGAACAGGAGTTAGCCGTTAGCTACAGTAACAGGAACAGGAGTTAGCCGTTAGCTACAGTAACGAGAACAGGAGTTAGCCGTTAGCTACAGTAACGAGAACAGGAGTTAGCCGTTAGCTACAGTAACGGGAACAGGAGTTAGCTGTTAGCTACAGTAACAGGAGTTAGCTGTTAGCTACAGTAACAGGAGTTAGCTGTTAGCTACAGTAACAGGAGTTAGCTGTTAGCTACAGTAACAGGAGTTAGCTGTTAGCTACAGTAACAGGTGTTAGCTGTTAGCTACAGTAACAGTAGTTAGCTGTTAGCTACAGTAACAGGAGTTAGCTGTTAGCTACAGTAACAGGAGTCAGCTGCTAGCTACAGTAATGGGAACAGGAGTCAGCCATTAGCTACAGTAACGGGAACAGGAGTTAGCCGTTAGCTACAGTAATGGGAACAGTAGTTAGCTGTTAGCTACAGTAACAGGAGTTAGCTGTTAGCTACAGTAACAGTAGTTAGCTGTTAGCTACAGTAACAGGAGTTAGCTGTTAGCTACAGTAACAGGAGTTAGCTGCTAGCTACAGTAACGGGAACAGGAGTCAGCCGTTAGCTACAGTAATGGGAACAGTAGTTAGCTGTTAGCTACAGTAACAGGAGTTAGCTGTTAGCTACAGTAACAGTAGTTAGCTGTTAGCTACAGTAACAGGAGTTAGCTGTTAGCTACAGTAACAGGAGTTAGCTGCTAGCTACAGTAACGGGAACAGGAGGTAGCTGCTAAATCTATGAAACGACCAAACATTCTGCCAGGCAGAAATCCTGTTTTTAGCTAATTTATGAACAACAATCTCGTTATAATCTGAGGTAACTCTCTGTGAGGTTCTGGCAGAAACTGTCTGACCTTCATAGATGGACGTCCCTCAACCGGACCACCAGAACCCGACCCAGATATCTCTGACTGCAGCAGCTAAAACACAGAGCGGTTCGTCCGGCCGGCTCCGTTTCAGCCTGATTCTTCTGGCAGGATGGATTTAATCCTCACAGCTTATCAAAGATAAATCCTGTCCGCCCATTTCAGCCGTGATGACGTCATAAACACCAGCAGCAGCGGCGGTTCTGACCCGTTTTGAGCTCACCTGGAAGCGCAGGATGATGGTCCAGATGAGGCCCAGCGTGAGGCGGTGGTTTCCGTCCACGATGTCGTGGGAGCCCATGTTCTCCAGGTGGACCCGCTGCTCCTTCAGGAACTGCAGGGCCTTGTCCACGTTCTCCAGGCAGTGGATCCGCATGCGGCCCTTGGTGGGTTTGGGCTGCAGGCAAACAAACCCACAGAGCAGAACCGGTTATATTACACACCCTGAAACCTCTGGGCTTCCTCATGTGGAAACGTCAGAGGGAGCAGCAGCTGCAGACACAGCTGGCCGACTTCACTGCTGACATGTTGATCTGAGAACAGAAACGCTTCCTGAGTCTCTGTCCGCCAATAACTCAACAAACCAGGAATCAGCCTGGAGCTGCAGCTACATTCAGGTTAGCAGCAGCCTCCACTGGTTTGTGTTCGGTTTCCACGGTAACCAGGCAACGCCAGCTAAAAAGGTAGCTCTGCTAACGCAAAAGCACTTGTCATAAACTAAAGCTAGTTTATGAATAGCTAAAGCGTTACAACAGCCTAGTATTTAGTGGACGCTAATGCTAACGCGCTAATGGGAGGCTCTGAAAACAGTAAATAAAAGTTAATTTCTGCATGTATTTGTTTAATGAACACCTTGTTGTTTGTTCAGGGTTGTAAGGTTGTTGCTTCGTAGCTGGTTGTTGCTAAGTGCTGCATAAATAAACCAATAAAACTTTAAGGTTTTTAACAGCAAACTGTAAAAATATAACATCTTAAAATATGAACAACCTCACATTTCTCAGTGATACATTGAAATGTTCACTATTTAAAAGATGAATGTTTCTCATTGATGGGATTTCTGCTGCTCCACCACATGGTGGCGCTGTCGCCTTCATGCATGTTAATGACATTTAGATTCCTCTTCCTCCTGATGAAGAGCAGAGGAGCCTCCCAGTATGTGAGCTGGTGGAAGTCCAGTTTCCCCAGCAGGCTGGCTGTCAGACTCTTCCTCCTCATCCTCCTCTTCCTCTGGCGGCGTTTCCTGCGGCTCTTTCATGGCGCTGACAGCCTCCATGCTGCTGCAGCCGCTTCACACAGCTTCCCTTTATTCGCCGTCCGTTTCGCCTCCACTGGGATTCATGAGGCTCTGCAGGCTGAGGGACTGGAGCCCTGCTGGTTCCTCTGTGTGTGTGTGTGTGTGTGTGTGTGTGTGTGTGTGTGTGTGTGTGTGTGTGTGTGATGGGAAAACAGCAGGCCTGAAGTAGGCTTGTATTCCCGTTTCCATGGTAACAACGATCCATTTCTCAGAGCAGAAATATGAAAGAATGAGTTTCCACAGAAGCCCTGAAGCTGCACACTGATATGAAAAGTGCTGTGTCACTGGTTGCTATGGCGACTCCCTCCTTCATTTCAGGAACAGATGAGAGGGTGAGCCCACAGCATCACTACTCACCAGACAGGAATTCAAACCTCAAACAAACAGCGACAGAACATGAAAACATCAGTGGAACAACTGGGACCCAACAGATCCTGATCCAGATCTTGATCCTGATCCAGATCTTGATCCTGATCCAGATCCAGATCTTGATCCTGATCCTGATCCAGATCCAGATCCAGATCCTGATCCAGATCCAGATCCTGATCCAGATCCAGATCCAGATCCTGATCCAGATCCAGATCCTGATCTTGATCCAGATCCAGATCCAGATCCAGACTGAGTTCAACACCCTGATAATTTTTTAAAGGGTAAAAACTGTAAACTGGATCCAAACATTGACTGATTTGTCCACCTGGACTTTGTTTGAGCCGTTTGGACGTTGCTGGTCTCTTACTGAGGCTGAACTGGAAAACAGTCGAGTTTCTCTTTAAACTATTCCATCCATCCATCCATCCGTCCGTCCGTCCATCCATCCATCCATCCATCCATCCATCCATCCATCCATCCATCCATCCATCCATCGTCCCTAAAGGGTCAGGAGGAGCTGCTGCCTCTCCAGTTACGTTCTGGGTGAGATGCGGGTCACCAGGTTCTAGCTTAGCTATAGCCTTTCCTCTGCCTACATCTCCCAGAATGCTGTGCGGTTCTGGATCAGTTCAGTGAGTTATTGAATATCCTATCTGATTTATCACCTACTGATATTGATCATGTCTCTCTCATTATACATATTATTGATTTATTGAATTCTGTGTGTTTGTTGGTTCCGGATGAATGGAACCAGTAACTGTGATGGTTTGTGTTAATGGTCCAAACCCACCAGCCTCTCTCCAGACAGAACCTCCAGCAGCTTGATGAGCATCCGGCCGTCCCTCAGGTCCATGTACAGGTCCGTGATCCGACACGACACCCTGGACAGGTGGGAGTTCACCCACTTAGTGAAGGTCTTCTTCTGCACCGCTTCACGCTCATCTGGACAGAGAGAGGCAGAGAGGGGTCAGAACCAAACGGGTCAGAACCAAACGGGTCAAAACCAGAGGGGTCAGAACCAGAGGGGTCAGAACCAAACGGGTCAGAACCAGAGGGGTCAGAACCAAACGGGTCAGAACCAAACAGGTCAGAACCAAACGGGTCAGAACCAAACGGGTCAGAACCAGAGGGGTCAGAACCAGAGGGGTCAGAACCAAACGGGTCAGAACCAAACAGGTCAGAACCAAACGGGTCAGAACCAAACGGTTCAGAACCAGAGGGGTCAGAACCAGAAGGGTCAGAACCAAACAGGTCAGAACCAAACGGGTCAGAACCAGAGGGGTCAGAACCAAACGGGTCAGAACCAAACGGGTCAGAACCAGAGGGGTCAGAACCAGAGGGTTCTGAGTGTCAGAGCGGATGTTGTTTATGCGTGCAGACTCGCTGCATCCCCACATTGTTCCTGTGTGTTTGGCTTCCTGAGAATAAATCTAAACTGGAAACATCGTCAGAAGAAGAGCAGCCTGATAGTTTACACCTGCTGCTGCGTTTACTCCTCAAAACCTGCTGCTTATTGTCCACATCACACACACCTACACACACACACACACACACACACACACACACACACACACACACACACACACACGTCGGATCTAATCTCATCCGGCAGCAGGCGGTTGTTTATGCGAGAGGATGCTGCATCCAGGCTCAGACTTCCTTCTGGCTTTTATTTCAGGACTCAGACGGAGCAGCAGCTCCTCTCTCAACCTGAAGGAAACTGAAACCTGGATGTTCCTGAAGTGATGATGTGGGAGCAGGGTGTAGCAGCCTCCACCCGGCTGCACCTCACTGCTCAGCCAGGCCTGAAAATCTCCTTCAGGAAACGAGGAACCAGACGAAACGCCACCAGAGACTGGAGATGAAAGTAGGAGATTTGTCATCCATCAGGCTGCGTGCTGAACTTTGACCTCATATCTGCTGAAACCTGGTTTCACTTTTAGAGGGAGCAAAGTACTGAGATAGACGAGCAATTCAACAACTGATAAACAATATTCACAAGAACAAATGTGATAAGAAACTATACACACTGACATTCTGATAAGAGTTTGATGTTTACACAGGAACCATAAAGACCCATTTAGTACATGGAGGCTAGTTAGCTTAGCAACTAAACAAGTCGTACCGCGAGACAAAAGCAAAAACATTTTGATCAGACTGGAAAATGTATTCATCCTCAGAAACAAACAGTTTTTAGTTTTTTTTCTTCCCTCCCACCAGGGGGTCTTTGTGGCTCTAATGTCCCTTATATGACAGCAGGCTGACAGGAGAGAGGGGGGAAGACACGCGGCAAATGTCGTCGGGGCCGGGAATCGAACCTGTGACGGCTGCGTCGAAGACTCAAGGCCTCCAAATGTGGGTCGCGCTGTCCCCTACGCCACCACAGCACGCCCCTCAGAAACAAACAGTTAATATAATCTGCATTCACACGTTAAAAACAATCTGAGCTCATATTAGAAACAAGATAAATTATTATGAAACAAACCAGTTTCCCTCAGCTTGGGAAACTAAGAAAACCTCATTCAGTCTAAATTAAATTATTACAACTTCATAACAGCTAGACTTAGCTCATCTAAGCTAAGCTAATATAAAAAACTATGCTAACACAAAACAAAGTTAATTTACAAAACTGAGCCAATGTAACCTCAGTTAATGTTTGGATAAATGAACTTATTCAAACAGCTTTATTTAAGTTCAATAAAGCTAAGCTAATTCAGGCTAAGAGACACAAGGAGAGGCTAAGCTAATATTCACCAAGCTAGCAGTATGTTTGTGGATCTTTCTGTTCAGACCAGTTGGGAGTATAAATAGATCATCCTGGAGCGTAAAATTTTTTTTCTGTGAAATCTGAATTTAACTCAGTGAATCAATGAGGAGTTATGAAAATCATTCCCACATGACATCAGAATAATTCAATTTCTGGGTAACTGTCTTCAATTTAAGGTGTTATTACTCGTATACTGACTGCTAACCACCCCTGGTGTCCCAGGCGGTTTTTTTCCCAGAATGCCCTGCGTTTGACCTGCAGTAGAGGCTGGAGCGAGACGTGCTCACAGCTGATAGGAACATCTGATTCCTCCACAAACACTCTTTCACGGCCGCAGAGAGTTACTGTGCAACGCAACAATGGCTGCAGTGTGGAGCCGATAAACTGTGGAGGTTCTGGTACCGACCCGGAGCTGCTGGGAGGAAGTGGACCAGACGCCACAGGGGCTGTGATTGACTAGATCTGAACAGGAAGCAGAACCCTGGAGGCTTTAGCAGCTCGACCCACAGAAACAGAACCGGTTCTGGCTCAGAGAGAAAAGGGCCTAATCAAAGGAAAACAGAGTTCAGGGTCAAAGCAAAGCGCTTAGCATGTAGCATGTAGCTTCTGGATGCTTAAATATGCAGAAAAACCCTCAGCCTGGCAGAAACAGACAGTTTCCTCCTGAATCCAACAGACAGACTTCCTGTGCAGCACAAACGTCTCCGTATCGTTTCAACCATCTGATAAACGATTCTCGTTTCTTCAAAACGACGAGGAAAAAACATCCTGAGGTCAGGAAACGAAGCTGGCCTCCAGCACAGAGACATCCACACCGACCTGGAAGCTTCTCTTCTGTTGTGATAAAAATGATTCAGAAAACAGAAAGGTTGGTCTTGAAAACCATTTCTGTCTGAAATAATCCTGATTTATATCAGTAATCTGCACACAGATTATTATTTAACCATATTTTGAAGTTCCACACGGCTGGCATGGCAAAAAAATACATTTTCAAATTTACTCATACTGAAGCTCACATTAACTGACAGTTACTGCAAGAAATTAAAATATGATTGAGGATTGGTCAGTTAAACAACCATCATCTGAGAGGAAGAAATGACTGAAAGAAAACCTAAATGATCATCAGTTCCATGATTACCAGCAAAACATTTTGACACCTTATGAGAGAAACAGTTTGGAGGCTGCAGAGATCAGAGAACCGGAGCGACCCGCTTCAGTCGGTTCCACTCCCAACTTTCTGATCATGGATTTTAATAACTTCATGATAAAGAAATTATTATTAAACTTCTGCAGTCAGCAGAAACATTCAGTTCTGACTGAATCAGTCAGCTGATAATATTTACTGACTGACGACACAAACAGCCATAAACTACAGAACCAGTCCTGTGGAAACAGTTATTAATTATTAACAAACTGTTTATAGATGGAAACTTTTCTATAAACTATTTATTAGTTTATTGTAAAGTGGTACAGTTACAGTTAAATAAAACTCACGAAATCATTAAAACATTTTAGTTAATTGGAATAAATAAAAACCATAATTAATGGGGAAAAACTTGAACTGTATTAAGTTTTCATAAAACTGAAACTAATTAATGTAAAGATATAATATCCTTTCTTTTTAAATCTATTTATTTGCCTTTTGAACTGATGTCAAACTAATGGTTTTCTACACCAGCAGTTCACATCAGCTGTCCCTGGCGGCTACGCTACGCTAGCCCACAAAATGGCCGCCAGCTGGAGTCAGGTGGTTATTCAATAACTGAATACGTTTTATGAAAACTGTATTTTCTTTATTACCTGATCTATGAATTAATAAATTAACCACAATATTTTGGTTATTTTAGTATGAAAAAACTGAAACTACAACTAGAACCACTAGTGAATATTTCACCAATAGTAACTAATAAACCCGTCAGAGGGGGGGCCAGTCAGTGGGGGGGCCAGTTAGTGGAGTGGATTCCTCCTGGGCAGCAGAGAGGAAAACACATTTATTAGATGTTATCTGCATCTTCATGCTCCAGCTCTGTTTCTGCACAGATGATTCTGTTCCACTGTGTGTGTGTGTGTGTGTGTGTGTGTGTGTGTGTGTGTGTGTGTGTGTGTGTGTGTGTGAGTGTTTCTCCTTCCTGTGCTGAGAAAGAAGCAGATGCCTCTCCCAACAGGAAGCCATGTTTACATTCACTCAGAAATACAGAAAGCTGCTCAGATCCTCCATGTTTGGAGACGATGTCAGAGTTATCGTATCGTATCGTATCGTATCGTTAAGTATTCCCATCACCATAAAAATTTGGGTTTATAGTTGATTCAGTAAATTGGAATTTATAATGATCAATAAAAGACAGAACTCATTTTCATTTTGCATCATACCAGGATCACAAACGTCCTTAAAGGGCCGGCGCTGATAAAACCCAGAACCTGTAAACGCAGCTGGATCTGCATAGAGTGAAAACTTCTTTAAATTAAATAATATCAAACATCTTTTGCATCTTGGTGGTATAGAGACAAAAACTTTGATTTGATTAGAACTGGACGTTACGCTGAAAAACGTATCATGATGAAAGTGTTTCAGATCAGTCAATATCAATAATTATTGATTATATATTATTGATTAAATGCTGCCAGGTTAGTGAGGTGACCTTTGACACTTTATCCACAGATTTCTCCCCAAGCTGGTTTTTATTTTTACGCAGCAAAACCTTAAAACGCTGTTGCACAAGTTACTCAACATGTTGCTAGGCAACCAAAGAGTGAGTTAGTTGATGCTACGCAGCTTAGCTAGCAGTGAGAGGTTGACTGTCTTCCTCTGCCTACATCTCCCAGAATGCTGTGCGGTTCTGGGTCTGCGTTCAGTGAGTTATTGAACATATTATCTATTGATATTGATCAGGTGTTGTGTGTGATACATATAGTTATTGATTTATTTTCCAGCCCTGTTAGATAAAGTAATAAAAGCTGTAAAACAGAAAGTTTTATTTTCTTCAGGCCTGCAGTTTGACACGTTTCCTCTAAATATCAGGAAATAAAGAAATCTGTTTCATATGAGGAATGACCTTCAGGTCAGTGTTTATGGTGTTGTGATTGCTGCATGCAGTCACAGTAATAAATAGTTTGTCTATCTTAATTTTATGGTTATCAGAATATTATCACACATGGTGATAAAACTGTAAATCGTATCCGGATGATTCATGGTTCGACTGCAGCAGAACCCGAGCCCAGCAGGTCCAGCTTCCTGTTCTGGAGTTCTGCTGAGTCCGATGGAGGGATCGATCAGCAACACACACAGAGAGCTGACCTTAACCTGAGCCGGGCAGCAGAGTGGGCGGGGCTCAGCGAGGACAACGGAGCCGGATCATGTGAGGAACGCCGGCGCTCCGGTCACGGTGTCAAAGTTTCTCCCATAAATCAGTCGGCAACAATCCCAGGAATCAGGATGGAGACATGAGGAATTCAAACCACATATTACACAGTTACCCTCTGACATGACCGGATCCGGGCCCAACCGGGTCAGAACCGAGGCCGAACCTCAGCTGACCTCGGTCGCCCGACAGGAAGCAGCAGAACGGACGGACAGGAGGAGATTAAACAACACAGAACCAGAACCCATCCATCAGGGTTCTGAACAGAACCTCAGGTAGAGGTCAGCCAATCAGATCGCTCCATCTATCAACGAGCTGATACACATTCAGCCTGACAGACGAAGTTCAGGGCAGAAAAACTCGCCTGGCAGCAGCAGGAGGCTCAGCGTTCACTGAGACCCAGCATGAAAGATGACTCTACGACTGCGTGTGTCTCTGTGTGTGTGTGTGTGTGTGTGTGTGTGTGTGTGTGTGTGTGTGTGTGTGTGTGTGTTTTGGGGGATTTCCTGGAGTAAAGGTTGTGGTTCTACTTTTTCTGCATCAGTAACAGTGAAGCTGCAGTGTGAGTCGACGTGTGGAGGCAAGAAGACGAGCTGGAACTGATCCGACTGGGAGAAACAAACTGGACTAGACAGGACTAAACCTGAACTGGACCCGGACTCTGTTCTGGTCTTCTCCAATATAAGATAAATGCTCAGCTGATGAAGGTCTATCAACCTGCAGACTTCTCTGCTGCTGCCTCACTGACTAACGATTCATTAAAATGTTTAACACAACAAGCCACTAGAGAAACTAAAAGAAGAATAAAAATAATTGTGAGAAACTTTGCAAATATGAAATTATTGGGTTATTTAGCCTGCCTTAAGAGAAAAAATGGAAATTAATTTTTTTTAATGTCATATTTTCACCATATTGATAATGGACTTTATTTAAAAAGGGAGAACTCAAACATAAATGTGGCAGTTTGATTCACTGTATCAGATTACAGCGAATGCTAATTCATATCTGCAGTATAATTAATGAATGTTCAATTATAATTATCAGTTTAAAACTACATATTTAGCTTGCTAGATAGATTGATCCTAAATATTTAGTTTACAAACTAAATATGTTTGTATTTAAAGACGGTTAGCTAGCTGAATATGCAACATATTTTATATATTTAGCCAACACATTTTTGTTATTACAGGCTAAATAACCCAAATTATTCCTGTTAATTTTCAACTGTGTACCTTTATTGACCCATATCCCACAAAGATAAACGGATAAAGACCATGAATGAATGAATGAATGAATGAATGAATGAATGAATGAATGAATGAATGAATGAATGAATGAATGAATGAACTAGTTCCAGCTGAGATGCTGTTAAACTCAGCATCATGTCGTTACTGTCTGGGCTTCAGGTCGTGATGCTCCATGTTTAACAGATTTATCGTAACGCCGTCCTGTAAAGGTTCAGATGTTTCTGGATGGGAACCAGAAATGTTTGCAGCATGATGAAGGTGAGGAGGAAGAGGAGGAACATCTGGTTCCAGTGAGGCAGAGAGACAGAGCAGCCTGTGTCTGAGCCGATCACATGACCTTAGCCTGACGGTCATGTGACCCAATCAAAACATTCAGCATTCCTGTTCTCCCACTGAGGCAGCGGGAAGTCTGCGCTGGCAAACAGAACCTGGATGATCAGGGAAGGGAGGTCCATCAGAACCTCAATCAGAACCAGGGTTCTTGTTCTATACGTGTCGTCCAGGAGCCAGAGACAACCAGCCAATCACAGCCCTCCACACTGAGCCGGCCAGCCAATCAGAGGGCCTGTAGCAGCAACAGAGTCTGAGCCCACATGGACCAGAACCAGCTGCCAGTAACTGGGCCATGGACTGGGCTTAGAGATCAGAACCGGGTCAGAAGAGGAGACTGGACCTCGGCTCAGCAGCTGCGGTTCTGTTACCTGTTTTAACCGGTTCTGGCCGAGTTTAAAGGGCCAGTGTTGTTTTCCAGCCACATAAATGAATAAAGTGAATCTCTTGACTTCAGTTATTATAAAATTGCTATAAATATCAATTGTAACTTTTAAATGATCACTTTGTAATTTAGCACTGAGAAATGGGGCCTGTCTCTTTAAGAACATCCCAACATGGCTCCTCTATTAACCCTTTAATGTTTCCACCAGGTTGCTCCGAGGAGCAGCTCCTACAATGAGCTCAGCAGATGTTTGCTAATTGCTGCTGGCTAGTCTGAAGGAGCCGCGCCTCGAAGGCGGAGCTAGGTCCATCCAGGCATTTCACAGCTGAATGGTTGCCATGGAGATTAAAAAGCTTCCCAAATATTCATGGACGAATCAAAGCAACACTTCGGGAATGTTTGGGAAACATGATGGGAAGAGCCCAGAGGTTTCATACAACACTGCCCCTTTAAAGGACACAGGGGTCAAAGTTCATCCAGAACAACCAGAACATCAGCAGGCAGGACGGGTCGGCCCGGTTCTGATAGGATCTGAGCCCATCCCACACAGTTAGCTTCACTCCCAGGAAGATGATCTCACCTGGTCCAATAAAGCAAAGCCTCACAGGCGGACTTTGGACCCGGATAAGAACCGGGCCAGAGCCGTCCAAAGTCCTGAGGTCCAGTTTTATGGAGAGTTGGGAAAACACGAGTTCTGGAGAAATTAAACGACGACCCCTCACTTTCCTCCTCCAAGCAGCAAAACCGGGCTTGTTGGACCGCTCTGGTTCTGAAGCGGTCATTACAGATAACAGAGCACATTCCTTCAGAACCACACATCGGACCGACACACCTCCACTGGAACAACACACACCCTGTTTACCCTGGGAGGGCCAGGAGGTGATGGACCGGGTCACTGCAGTCAGAACAGAACCAGGCTGTCAGAACCAGGCTGTCAGAACCAGGCTGTCAGAACCAGGCTGACAGAACCAGATTAACAGAACCAGGCTGTCAGAACCAGGCTGACAGAACCAGGCTGACAGAACCAGATTAACAGAACCAGGCTGTCAGAACCAGGCTGACAGAACCAGGCTGACAGAACCAGGCTGTCAGAACCAGGCTGTCAGAACCAGGCTGTCAGAACCAGGCTGACAGAACCAGGCTGTCAGAACCAGGCTGACAGAACCAGGCTGACAGAACCAGGCTGACAGAACCAGATTAACAGAACCAGGCTGTCAGAACCAGGCTGACAGAACCAGATTAACAGAACCAGGCTGTCAGAACCAGGCTGACAGAACCAGATTAACAGAACCAGGCTGTCATCAAAGGACTTAAACTTGTTTCCAGTAACAGGAACCAGAGGTTTTTCCCAGTAAACCCAGTAGAAATGTGCTGTGGAGTATTTGTACTGAGGAGGTCTCACTCTGATCTTTATTTCCTGCTTCAAGATGTTTTCTGGAACCGGTACCACTCCGGTACCACCTTTATCACCTCATCATCCTTAGGAATCACTCCTGGGATCAGGTGGGACAGATTCCAAGAGGTTCTGGACGGTTCTGAATGGAGCGACTGCTTCAACGACCCACTGAGGTTCAGACAGGAAGCTGCTTCCCGTCCTGTTGGAACCAGAACCCAGACAGCAGAGGTACCACATGAGGTCTAGGTAGTTACAGTGAGCTTCAGGTCCATTCAGGTCCGGTTCTGTTCTCTCTGCTGCCGTTAATATTTCAGCAGAGAATCCGACTCCAGAAACCGGGCCGGGCTTTGTGTGAACCCGATCGGGACGCGTCGGCTTTTAATCCCACTAAGAGCACGGGTGGAGGGATGGGGACCAGGAGACAGGACGGGGGGGGACGGGGGGGTTGGAGGCAGTGGGGGGGCAGTGGGGGGACAGGTGGGGGAAGTGGGGACAGGTGGGTGGAGGGACATGTCTGGGGGGGGGCAGACGGTCTGCAGAGCCTCATGAAACATTGATGAAGACGACGAGACGCAGAAGCTCTCAGAGGAACAAAGACTAGGAGGGAGGGGCTGATCTGGTACCGCGTCCCCCCTACCCCCCACCTCCTTTAAAGCCCCCCCACACACTGAGGGGGGGGTCAGTGGGGTCGGGGCTGAGAAAACACACCGGAGGCTGCTGATTGGCTGGATGAAGACAGCAGCAGGAGGAAGAGGAGGAGCAGAGTGAGGAAGATGATGTTTTTACTCTTCAGTTTGAATCAAACAAAAACAAACTAGAACTTCAAAAGAAAAGCCACCCTTTTATTTTAAACGTTTACAATCGTCCTTATTCATGTGATCATCAATAATTCATGTTTATTGATGCGTCTGCAGGAGCAGGTTTAATATTTTATGTCTTTTATTCTCTGATCTGATCAGCACCGTGTCAAACTTCTGCTTTTAAACGTCTTTATGAATCAATCCATGAGAAACCTGCAGTGGGGGTTTCTGGGTAACGTAGTCCCTGTGGAGCGTGACCTATGACCCAGTCTGACTCATGAACCCGCTCAGCTCTTTACTGGTTTCTGTTGAATCAGAGGAAATTCTGCCATCCCGGTCGGTTCTGACCGGCTAAGCAGAACCAGAACCGTCTCCCCCGGGTCGGGTCATCTACTCGGCCAATCACAGCCCTGCCTCTCTCACCACTTTATGTCTGACGGGCGATCGATGGTCTTCATTAGAGGAAGCTCTTACAGAGCAATAAGCAGCGCCTGCTGCTGCGCCGTCAGCCTGCTGGGAATTCAGCCGGCAACCTCTGTGGCTCATGGGCAGGGGAGAGTTTATGAGCTGCAGCCAGGAAGCCGCAGCTGGACTGCAGCAGCTTCAGGAATCCATTCAGGAATCCGGTCAGGAATCCAGTTGGGAATCCATTCAGGAATCGGGTCAGGAATCCATTCAGGAATCGGGTCAAGAATCCGGTCGGGAATTCATTCAGGAATCCGGTCAGGAATCCGGTCGGGAATTCATTCAGGAATCGGGTCAGGAATCCGGTCGGGAATCCATTCAGGAATCGGGTCAAGAATCCGGTCGGGAATCCATACAGGAATCCAGTCAGGAATCCGGTCAGGAATCCGGTCGGGAATCCATTCAGGAATCGGGTCAGGAATCCAGTCAGGAATCGGGTCAGGAATCCAGTCAGGAATCGGGTCAAGAATCCGGTCGGGAATCTATTCAGGAATCCATTCAGGAATCCGGTCAGGAATCCAGTCAGGAATCGGGTCAGGAATCCAGTCGGGAATTCATTCAGGAATCCGGTCGGGAATTCATTCAGGAATCGGGTCAGGAATCCATTCAGGAATCCAGTCAGGAATCGGGTCAAGAATCCGGTCGGGAATCCATTCAGGAATCCGGTCGGGAATTCATTCAGGAATCCGGTCAGGAATCCGGTCGGGAATCCATTCAGGAATCGGGTCAGGAATCCGGTCGGGAATTCATTCAGGAATCGGGTCAAGAATCCGGTCGGGAATCCATTCAGGAATCCGGTCGGGAATCCATTCAGGAATCCGGTCAGGAATCCGGTCGGGAATCCATTCAGGAATCGGGTCAGGAATCCAGTCAGGAATCGGGTCAAGAATCCGGTCGGGAATCTATTCAGGAATCCGGTCAGGAATCCATTCAGGAATCCAGTTAGGAATCCGGTCGGGAATCCATTCAGGAATCCGGTCAGGAATCCATTCAGGAATCCGGTCAGGAATCGGGTCGGGAGTCCTTCAGTTTTAAATCCGTTTCCAGCCAGACGACGGACAGGACGTCCCACACATCCAAAACTTCCTGAATTTCAGCTAAAATCTGCTGGAACTGGCCTGGATTATCAGAAAAACTTAGTTTTCCTCCTGTAACTGAATGCACCACAGGTTTTATATTAGAAAATAAAATGTTTACAGGCCTGTTAGTTTCAGAAGAGAAATGTTCTAAATGTGCCATTTAGAGTTTTACAGAATGAAAACTGTGAATCACGCAGCTAATCTGAAACAACGCATCGTCATCATCATCATCATCATCATCGTCGTCGTCTCCATTCTGGTTCTGACCCGTTTCCAGCACTGTAACTTTACCATCATGAAGCCGAGTTTTTAAAAAAACATTTTGACTCATTAACTATTAAAATATCTTTGATCTCTTATGTTTTGTAAAAATAGATATTTCTGATAAAAGCCTCCAGCTCCGTCTGGCTCTGGTCCATAAGGCCCGTTTAGAGCTTCTGGTTGGTTCTGAAGGTCCGATCGATCAGAACCGTCTAAATGTGGCCTGATGGGAACTTCACACCTCAAAGTGTCTCAGTTATAGTAAAACCTTCCAGACGGTTTTAGCTCCTCAGCAAACAGCCGGGTCAGCGTTGGGCTCAGCCAGCAGAACCTCCCAGAACTTTTTTATGTGTTGCTGGTTCTGCAGATGTGATGAGGTTCTGACAGAACCAGAACTGGTGATGAACCGGGTCAGACGTTTGTGCGTCTCTGGTTCCATGAAGCTACAGCAACTTTATTCACTGAAGGAACCAAAGTTCTGCTGAATTCACCAACAACAGAAACGGTTCCACTTGGACCAGAACCCGGACCCACTAAACCCAGTAATAAGTTCAGACTGGACCCAACCGAGGCAGAACGGTTCTGTTCTTCTTCCAGAAACATGACTCTGTTAATGACTTTCAGCTCCAAACATCCAAACTGTGTTTCTGCTCCTAAAAGTTCTGGTTCTGAAGGTCCAGTCAGGATTGGTGATAAAACCAACATCATCCAACCATCATCCAACATCATCCAACATTATCTAACCACCATCCAACATCATCCAACATCATCCAACATTATCCAACATCATCCAACATTATCTAACCACCATCCAACATTATCCAACATCATCCAACATTATCTAACCACCATCCAACATTATCCAACATCATCCAACATTATCTAACCACCATCCAACATTATACAACATCATCCGACCACCATCCAACATCATCCAACATTATCTAACCACCATCCAACATTATCCAACCATCATCCAACATCATCCAACATCATCCAACCATCATCCAACATCATCCAACATTATCCAACATTATCCAACATCATCCAACCACCATCCAACATTATCCAACCACCATCCACCATCATCCAACATCATCCAACCACCATCCAACATCATCCACCCACCATCCAACATTATCCAACATCATCCAACCACCATCCAACATCATCCAACATTATCCAACCACCATCCAACATTATCTAACCACCATCCAACATTATCCAACATCATCCAACAACCATCCAACATCATCCAACATTATCCAACCACCATCCAACATTATCTAACCACCATCCAACATTATCCAACATCATCCAACCACCATCCAACATCATCCAACCATCATCCAACCACCATCCAACCACCATCCAAAATTATCCAACCACCATCCAACATCATCCAACAATCATCCATGATTAATCGATTGTGTCCTGATCAGGGCTCTGACTTCTTGGTTCACATGTCAGTGGAGCATCAGGCCTGTTGGCCTTCATCAGGAGGAAGACTCCAACAGGACCGGGAGGTTAAAGGTCACCCAGAGAGATGGTCATAATATTTAGCTCTAATAACATCCAGGATTCTCTGATAAACCTGATTTCCAACCTGCAGATCCTGAACCAGATCAGAAATTGGATCTGAAACCGGATTGATTCCCAGACGCACCAGGAACGGTCCAGACCAAACGCGACGGCAGAGAAAAGTTCTGGTTCTGCTGCAGAACCCAACACGTTTCCTCTCTGAGTTTCACCAAACCGGAAGAGGAAGAGGAAGAGGAAGAGGAAGAGGAAGAGGAAGAGGAGGAGGAAAAGGAGGAACCCCAGCTGCCCTTCAGCAAGGCAGCTCCTGGTTTTATTAGAGCCACAGTGTGAGGAAGAGGAGGAGGAGGAAGGGCGCGGTGGTTCACTCTGATAACGCTACAGCTGCTGACTCTCACACACACACACACACACACACACACACACTGAACCCAGAGTTACAGCCTGATGAACCTCCAGAACCTCCAGAACCTCCTACCTTGCAGCTGCTTGAACCGTCCCTCCAGCTGGTTGTAGTTGAAGCCGGGCCCCGGGCTGGCGCCCCCCCTGCTGGGGCTGGGGGCCCGGCCCGAACCGCCCAGTACCGGGGACGGGGTCCGAAGCCCGGCATAGTCCAGGGGAGGGGCCAGCGGGGAGAGGGGGGACAGCGGGGCGCTCTGCAGCTCCATCACACCGGACCGGACCGCACCGGGCCCAGAGCCAGGCAGCAGCCGCTACAGGAGAAAGTTCTGGTTGGATTCAGGAGAATCGGGTCAGAGGAATGCAGCAGCAACTCCAGAGAAAACGTTCTGGTCTGGTTCAGGTTTCCACTGGATCAGAACCAGTCCAGAGGAAGCAGTCACTCCAAGGAGAAAGTTTTGGTCAAGTTCAGGAGAAACAGGTCAGAACCGGGTCAGAGGCAGCCAGCAGTCACTCCAGGGACAAAGTTCTGGTCTGGCCCAGGTGAAGGTCCAGTTCAGGTTTCCCCCGGGTCAGAACCGGTCCAGTTGAGAACCGCTCTCCTCCTCAGAGGGACTGAGCTGCACAGGGAGAGGGGGACAGGCAGGGCCTCAGCTCCATCCTGGACTCTCTCTCCCCCCGGGCCCAGAGCCAGGCAGCAGCAGCCACGGAGAAAGTTCTGGTTGGATTCAGGAGAATGGTCAGAGGAATGCAGCAGCTCCAGAGAAAACGTTCCCTGGTTCAGGTTTCCACTGGATCAGAACCAGTCCAGAGGAACTGAGCCAGCCAATCACAGCCCTCAGCTGCTGCATGATGTCATCCCTCCTTAGCATAAGGGGCGGGGCCAAAGAGGCTGGATCTGATCTGAATCTCAGATGTTGATCAGAGTGAATCAGAAATCTCAACTTTTAGTTTCCATTTCAGGGGAAAGTTTATTTAAAAGAAAATTACAACAAATATCAAATAAACTCCATTTGATACTTGTAATTTTATTTTGAAAAACTGGGAACTGAATGGAAACTTAAAGAAGAATAAAAAACTCAACTTCCTGTCACCATAACTCATTTTACTGGACCAGAAATCACAGCAATAAACTAGAATCTTGTTATTTTGAGTCCATTTTGAGGTATAACACACAAGTATCCAAACTAAAACACAACCAGAAACAATAAATAAAATGGAAATTAAGAATACACAACCATAAGCAGAATATGATGTTCTAGACAGAACAGCCATTCAGTGAATTATATCAAAACTCACATTTTAATTTAATGTATCGTGGGAACAAGGGATTCAACTCACTGTTGGTTCTGTCAGAACGGATCTGGGCTAACATGAAGAATTTCACCAGAACCGTTCTGATCTGTTCCACATCGTCTAGACAACACAGCCATTTAGAAACCAGCAGCAGAACCTCCAGAACCTCCAGGTTCTGGTATAGATTCTCCCAGCTCCACATCAAACATCCATTTGTTAGCTGTTAGCTTTATGTTAGCTTCATGAAGCTAACAGCTAACAAGCTGGACCCAGATGTTTTTAGTTCTGGTTATCTACTGATCGGTTCAGAACCGGACTGGTCCAGATTCTAAATGTTGGTTCAGAACCATCAGAAAGCAGAAGAGCTGCTGGACCGGACCACCAGCAAGGAAACTGGGTCGGTTCTGATCAACATCTTGAGAACACCACGGCGCTAATATTAGCAGCTGCAGTGGAGATGAGCTTCCTGTCTGGGTCTGACATCACTTCCTGTTTCCTCTGGTTCTCTGTCCAACACACGGATGGAGAGGGAGCAGGAAGCCGGTCTGGAGCTCTTGGAGCACCACTTCCTGTTACTGAGCAGTCAGACAGGCCAAGGTCAAAGGTCACGCTGTCCAGACAATAGCTGGAACAAAACTTCACGTTGACCTAAACAAACAGAGGCCAAGATAGCAGAGGGGTCAGAGGTCACCGTGACTCCAAGCCACACCTCTGGATTCAACAGAGCGACCTTTAACCTCCTGTGGATCATCCACCTGAAGATGGGCTGAGCTCACCTGGAGAACAGGAGTGCTGTTAGCACAACGCCAGGGAAGGGTCAAAGGTCATGAGATGAAAATATCTCAGAGTCCCAGCAAATTCAACCCAACGGCTCTGGTTCTGGATACAGGCCTCAGGTAGCAGGTCAAAGGTCACAATACTGAGCCAACATGGCTGCCAGGAAGAGTTACTTTACTGATCCCAAAGGGTAATTAAATGATCTGACGGAGGAAGGGTCCTCTCTCTAGGAACAAGATGGCAGCTGGACTGAACCCCGTGATGTCACAGCAGTGGGCGGGGCTTCCCTGGCGCCGGGCTCGGTGGTCTGGTTGTGTGTGAAACCACATTAGGCCACGCTGGGCCGTCATGCTAGCAGAGCAGCTTCAGGATGGAGCAGACCTCTGGCCACACACCAGCACGGTGGTGGCAGGATGGTGATATGGGTGATATTATCTGACAGTTTATCAGTATTGTCAGAGTTCTTATCATGGTTACATTTTCATTCATTGTTGACACAATAAATAGTTTCTCCATTTTCCTCTGCTGTTGGTTTGGATAAATTTAAATATGATTAAAGCTCAGGGCTGTTTAGAGACACTGAAGAAGCGGAAATGTTTCTGAAGATCAGTACTTGTGTTTGTGAAGCTCTGATTGCAGTGTCATGTCACAACCATAAAAAACAAGTAATAAATAGTTTTTATCTCTTTTATGGTTATTTTAATATCACAACAGCCCTCCTAACGCAGACTGACGGATGGACCAACACCGGGCCAGTCCACACCAAACCTCCTGGCTAGAGATCTGGATTCATGGTCATTTCATTCATTTACTGGCTCTAAACCAGTAAGGATCAAGACGGACGTTGTTTCTCACTCATTCTGCTGCATGTCGGTGTGCAAGATGTAACCGACAGCATCCGGTTTAGGATTTTCAAAATAAAAGCTCCTCCAGACTCAATGCGGCCCGGTGGTTGGGGACCACTGCTTAAGTTCATGTGGTCTGTCTAACTTCCTGTCCGTCAGCAGAAACTTCCTGTTCATCAGGAAGGAACTTCCTGTCTGACTATCAATCTGCCTACAGGTCAGGAATGAAGTGATGATCTTTTACTGGCAGATCAAACTGCAGCTCTGAGTCTGCAGAGAAGAAGAAGAAACCATCCAGATGTTTCCATCTAGGATCAGTCTGACGACCCCCTTCCCCCATGGTGAGGTCAGAGGTCAGGCAGCAGCAAACAGACAGCAGATGGAGCAGACGTTCTGAGCACGTTCTGTTCTGCTGCAGTCATCTGCTCTCCTCGTGGCTCGGCCCCTCAGGGCGCCGCCGCCATCGAACCAAGCGCCCCCTTCACAGCGCCCGGGTCGGGCCGGGCCGTCCAGAACCGCTGTACCCTGAGGCCGGTTCTGCTAAACCCGACGACACCCTCACCGGTCAAACATCCACCAGCCACTCGCTGAATTTCACACAGAGACGCCACCTCAGCCTGCACAGGGTTGAGTAGCATTCCAGGGAGGTCACGACCCCCAGAACCCAGAGGGGAGACCAGGGTCCAACCGGTCCACCCGGGTCCAACCGGGTCCACCTCCCACACCACTGGAAACATGTCCCACTTTAATTCAGCTGCTGCTGTTCTTATCAGACTTTATTTACTCAGAACCGGGTCAGAACCAGGTCAAGGTTCTGCTGCTTTATCTTCCTCTTATCGGGAAGTACTTAAGGTTGAACCAGGAACTGAAGTGTAGAAAAGGGAAAGCAGAGTTTATCTAATCTCATGTTGTAACGTCCATCTGGGCTGATAAGAGCGTTCCTGACTGGGAGGAAGAAAAACTGGGAAAACTGGAGATAAAAGTTCAGAAAAACTGAAAATCTGGGAAAACTGGAGATAAAAGTTCAGAAAAACTGAAACAACTGAAGAACTGAGCAGTAAAGAATGAGGACCTGCAGCGTGAGCTTTCTCTTCACCAACCAGGAAGAAAAACATTCCCAGCATTCCAACCTGTGGTATTCCAAACAGGAAGTGACACACAGTCCTCTCTGTGGGGAACCGGACCGGTTCTGGTTCTAATTATGGATCCATCGAGTGTCTCTTCAATAAAACAGACAGATTCTGATCCCTGATCATCTGATCCAAATGGATCCACACAGTCATTCCTGATCAGAACCAGGTAAATTGGACCCGGCTCTGATGGTAAATCAGAACCGGGTTTAGTTCAGTTTATTTATATGAAGCTGCTGCAGAACTGAACTGAATCCGAGACAAACGGATCCAGTTCAGCTGCAGAAGTTCTGATCCGACTCCATATCATTCCCATTCAGTCCAGTTCTGGCCAGTTCAACTGAGATTATGATGCTAATCCCAGCAGATTATATCAGGCTGAGGAACAAGAAGAAAGCTGCAGCAGAAGCAGAGCCGGTTTATCTGCAGTTATGATGTAATGACCTTTGACCTGCCTCATTGCTGAAACACGATAAACTGATGAACAGGAAACAGCTGAAGGTCATCCGGTGACCTTCAGGGTGACTGATGGACAGAGAGTCTGTTGGAACCGAGCCATCGGGTCCGGATGAGAACCAGACCCGATGCATGCTGGATTACTTCCCAGCATGCATCTCACCTTGATGGTCTGAACTCAGAGTGGGAGGAGAAGCTTCAGCTCTGAGTGGAAGTCGATCAGGCTGTGTCTCCATGGTAACCAGTGGTGTAGTGTTGCTCAGGCTATCATATGGACCACACACACACACACACACACACACACACACACACACACACAGTCAGCTTTCAAGCTCATGAAAGTCAGACATTTTCTACATGATGATTCAACGTTTTCCTCTCCTGATGTTTAGATTCAGAAACAGAGCTGATGGTCAGAAACATTTAGGTCAGAGGTCACCGACCTTCTAGAGACTGGGAGCTGCTTCCCGGGTCCAGAGCAACACGAAGGGCTGCTGGTTTGATTCAGACATAAATATTGTTGTCTCAGCCTTTATAACAATATTAATATATGTATATATGATCATATTAATGATCTACTGACAATAGTTATCAGTAATAATTTATCATGGCAGATATGGTTCATTACTATCATGAGATCAGAAGTTCTTAGTTCAGAGTTGTGAGTTTGATTCCCTGTTGGAGATTTTCTGTCTGATTCTAAATTGTCCAAAGTGACTGAGAGTCTGGATTGTTGCAGCTGCAGCTGAACATCTGGAGGCACTGAGAGATTTTCCTTTAGATACAAACAGAAAAGTTATTATTTTATTATCCAACCCTCTTTACTATTAACTAAACTGTGGAGAGAAGAGAAAATTATTTTGTGTCAAAAAAGCTAAGGGTTAATTTAAAGCAACACAGATTTCAATTGTTTAATTGTTTTAATAGCAATTTTTTAGTCTTTGATAGTCTGAATATAAAACTTAACTTCATTGTAAAATGCAGCAAGGCAGGTAGAGGAAACCCAATGAATATGATATTTAGCTAGTGACAGTAAAGGATTGATGAGAAACTCTGAGCTGTTGAGCTTTTAGTGAGTTTTCCCATAACAGGATAAATTGTGCTGCTATGTTGTTGTGGATCCTCCTGTCGTTCATTTTGATCAGAAAAAGAGCCAAGCTGACAAATAAACAAAAGCAAACTGATCAATAAGAGTTAAGCTTTGACGTGACCTTTGACCCCCACAGACTCAGATGTGCGCTACGTACAAGATGTTTTGACAAAAAGATCTGGTTTTTTTTCTCCACAATTGTGTTAATTGGAAAGAGAGTTAGATAATAAAAATTTCAGAAATTATACTTTTCATTTTTTACTTCAAGGAAAATCTTAAGGTAGGCAGAGAGGGAGCAGCCTGCAGGCGCTGCCGCCCTCCGATAAAACCCTGCAGGCTTCTGTGCAGTTCTGAACTTTAACTGTAGAAAAGAGTTTTATGCATAAAGCAATTTATTTTTTTATTTTTCTTCCCCACCAGGGGGTCTTTTTGTGGGCTCTAGTGTCCCTTATACCACAGTAGGCTGACAGCGGCAAATGTCGTCAGGTCCGGGAATCAAACCCGCGACGGCCGCGTCGAGGACTGAAGGCCTCCAAACTTGGGGCGCGCTCCGGTGGCGTAGAGGTTAGCGCGCCCCATAAAGCAATATATTTAAATGTTTTTTATAATTAAATTTTTTAAAAACTCTAAATATAAACAATTGTTATTAATTCAATGTAAAAGCATTAAATTAAATAATTTCTTTGGCAGTGCTCCCTAATGACAATGGCTATTTTTAGAACTTGCTCCTCGGGCGACCGGGGGCCCGCGGGCCCCATGTTGGTGACCCCTGGTCTAAAGAGAAACTTCTCAACAGCTGAAGAAACTCTGAGATAAAATAAAATCTTTACTGCGACAATCTGTCAACATCAGGACTTCAGTTTGATCCATAAACACACAGACCTTCATGTTTCTTGTTTTGTTGAACTCTGTAGTTGCAGCAGTTGCTCTGTAGCATCTGCTGCCCTCTGTGAACAGTCTGACTCTACTGGATCAAACATGTAGAGTTCACAGAGTCCTGCTGATGAACTGGACCGGTGAGCGGGGAGCCGATACAGAGATGAACGATCCATTGGGTCTCTGTCTCTTTAAGAAGGAACCAGGGAGTGGGGACGATGTTCATCTGAGCCGTTTTGCTCAGCGGAGTGGTTGCCATGGAGACTAAAGGATTTCTCAATCTGATGAGGGGATAGCATCGTAACATGATCAGCAGCTAAGAGAAACAGGTTTTTCATGCTACTGTCCCTTTAAGGCTCTGGGTTCTGCTGGAGCTCCAAGGCAGGAAGGATGCCGGTTCAACTCCAGGAGGAGGCGGAGCTTCAGGCTGGATCAGGTCCAAGGAACCAGGAGCAACAACAGCATCTGGAATCTGAAAGGACCCATTGTTCCAGCTCATCAGACCCGTTTCAAGAACCAGGTGACCCAGCTGAGGTCCGATCAGAACCACCAAGAACCCTTCAAACCGCCACTGAAACAGAAACCAACCACTCAACTCATGGACCAGGGTTCTGACTGGGCCAGAGGGAAACCCACTGACTGGTTCCTAACAGAGCGGTCCGGTACTCGGGTCCAATCAGAGCTTCCAGCAGAACATTCTTCAGTTAATCAGTTTAAGAAGCAGAAAGATGATTTAATGAGAGCTGAGCGCCGGGCCCCGGGCCCCGCCCTGCCCCCCCGTAAACAGGCTGCTGCATATTTAACACGGCAGGACGCTGAATTATTTAGAGCGCGCACACACACACACACAGATACACACACACACACACACACACAGATACAGTCACACACACAGATACACACACACACACACAGATACAGTCACACACACAGATACACAGTCACACACAGATACACACACACACACACACAGCATCAGACTGATGAAGAGGAGTTATTGTTGCTGTTTGGACACGATGAAGATGGGGCGTCAGAAAAACTGAAAACACGACCTGAGATAATCTGGATTATAATCTGGATTATTACCGACAACCACTAATAAAATAATCCCAGATTCATGTCGACCAGCAGGGATCAACTGGAGGAACCAGACATAAAGTTATTATTCACTGGTTAATAAACAATAATTATGGAAAACCCGGAACAGAAAACTCAGATCCATGATGTTTATGGGAATATTTTGTAGAACTGTGGATAATCTGGGGATGTCGGTTCTCCTGCAGCTCGCTAGCGCCCCCTACTGGACCGAGCTGGGTGACTCCTGTAGAGCTGATGAAGCTGCTCTCAGGTTAAATCCTGTTCTGGATTCAGAGCTTCAGCTTGAGGAGCAGAAAGCTTGTTTAACTCAGAACCACTACTGTTCAGAACCACCACCGTGCTGCAGCTGGGAACCGAGAGAAATCAGAAAACCAGCCACAGAAACCAAGATTAACTCCAGCTTTACTTCAATAACAAGTTAAAGAGCTTCTGCTGAGGAGATGCATCTCAATTCTGACCCAAACAGCTCCAGAACCTTCCTGTTACCAGGCAGAACCGGCAGGTTTCTTTAATGTGTCCATTTTCACTCAGGTTTGGTTTAATCTGCTGAACATTTAGATAAATATGTTTACCTCCAATCTGATCCTGATCTTCCAGAAAAACTATAACCACCATAAAAAACCTTCCTGTTCCCAGTTTCATGCCTCATGTAAGCCTGGGGTTCCCAAAGTGGGGGTGAGGGACCCCCAGGGGGCACGAGACACCAAGCAGAGGGTCCAATGGTGATTTCAGAATCATCATGATCGTAATGATCCCTCAGCTTTATGAAAACACTAAATGAATAACTTTATCATGTGAAATGAAGTTAATTAATGTCCCATTAAATATTGGACTACAGCTCTTAAATTATAAAATAAAAGGTCAAAAAATCCATAAAAACTGTAATTTAATTCTATATTCATGTATTTACTAAATTAATAGAGAATTAAGTAAATAAATTCATGTGGGTCACCAGGTTACCAATAACTGTTCAGTTCCTGTTTTCTGGCAAATTACAGGGTTCAAAGTTTGAGAACCTCTCCTCTAGGGGGCGCTGAGCATGTAAATGAGTAGAAATCTGACTAGAAATCAACCAGAAGAAGAAGAACTACCAGCAGGATAACCAGAGATATTAAATACATTTCTCCTCCAGCAGATGAAGCTGGAGGCTCTCAGAGAGGAGAGTTTAAAGAGACAGGATATATCCTCATCCCAGTCCAACCAGCAGCTCCAGTGTAACCAGTATAACCATTTAACCAGTATAACCAGCAGTCCTACCTGCCAGAGCCTTGATGCGTGAGCGCTCAAAGAGGCGGGCCGAGCTGTTCTCGTTGTCCCAGTCGTCGGCGTCCCAGCGGTTGTTGACGCCGTCGCTGTACTGCTGCTGGATCTCCATGTGGTCGAACTCCGCCGCCACCGACGTCATGATGACCTCGCCGTGACTCCGCCCCCGCCGCCGCTCGCTGCTCCGCCCACCTGTTATCTGCTGCGGGGATCAGCGGCACCCTCTGAGAACGGCTCTGATTGGCCGGCCGGGACGACTGGAGGAAACCTGCAGGGACAGAGAGACAGTCAGTGAAGCACGGAGGAGGAGTGATGCTGCGGGATATCAGCTCATCTATTCACCAGACTGTTCTAGAGTCCAATACAACCACTGACACAACCAACCGGGCCATCAGAACTCAGCAGCACAAAAGAACAGATAGAAATGTGTAGAGATGGCCTAGTCCAAGGGTGGGCAACTCCAGGCCTGGAGGGCCGGTCTCCTGAAACCTTTAGATGTGTCTTCAACATACTTCAACACACCTGAGTCAAATAATGAGATCATTAGCAGAACCTGACTGCACTGAGGAGGAGATTCAGCTGTTGGACCAGAGAGACTCCAAGAGCTGCAGGACAGCGACCCTCCAGGACCAGGACTGCCCACCCCTGGCCTAGTCAAAGCCCAACCCTCTAACTGAAACACTGATAAACTGAGGTGGGAGAGCTGAGCAGGAACCTCAGTGAGCTGATCTGGACCAGAACCACAGAACCAGGAGCTGCTGGATCATGGGCTGTACTTAGTTTACTGATGGGTGTACTTAGTTTAATGCAGCAGCCTCCCAGGTCAACATCTGTTGATGTTTCTACACCTGGTTACCAGTCATGTGACTGGAGCTCTGCTCTGTGATTGGCTGCAGCCTGACTCTAACCTGGGTGCTGAGGGAGCGCTGCCCCCTGCTGGTGAAACCAGGTCACTGCAGGACATCAGAGCAGCAGGATGAAACCTGGTAGTGCAGAGATGCAGTTAGTGCTGTTGCTAGGCAACGTTCACTCTGATTTATAAACTGTAAAGCTTCCTGGTTGGTAAACGGAGTCAGAGCTCCTCTGTAAAGAAAGAGACAGAAGTACAAAAAGAAAGATAGGATGATGTAAAGAAAGAAAGATCTAAAAAAAAGGAAGAAAGAAAAATGTACAGAAACAGACATTTTTTAAGACCTAAAATCTTTTTATTTTTTTCCTCTCTTTATTCAGCTCCAGCTGATCAGATTCAGTTTAAATTTTCTTTGCAACGTTTTGAGTCACCGGTCTCTTGATTGACCCCAGGTGCACTTGAGGCCCCGCCCACTAATCCTCAAACTGTCCAATCAGAGGAGGCGACTGTCAGAGCAGGAAGTGAAGCAGCTGAGACACTTGGTAACTTCCTCCCACTCAGAGCTCAGCAACCAGTGAGTGGAGCTGCTGGTGTTGCTACGCTAAAAATATGCCGATGATGATGGTGGGACCAGAACACACACACACACACACACACACACACACACACACACACACACGGCGCCATGACAACCGCCTGCAGTAGTAAAGCGTTTCTGCAGTTTGGAGATCTGGACTCAGTTCTGATGACATCATCACGTTTATGTGTCAGAACAAAATGAACCAAACTGAACATCAAAGGGGAAATGAAGGACTCTGATTGGTCAATCTGCAGCGTCTGCTGAAATATGGAAATAAATATTCATCTGTTCGGTTCAACAATTTAGTAAAAATGTAAAAATAATTTAAACCTCATCTCCATAACCAATAGAAAAGATGTTCTGTTCACTAATAAATAGAACCGGATCAGAACCGGAACAGAACTAGATCTGACTCCAGTGACGAATCGGTCTGAGTGGTTCAACCTTTCAAAATAAAAGAATATACAAGTCCGGACGTCTCTACCTGTAGCCATGCTTTACTACTCTGATCCAACTGGATCCTACATTTCCCATGATGCATCACTGCTGCCCCCAGATCTGATCCAGGTCCAGATTTTCCTCTGAGGCTTTTAATAAATCTGTGATCAAAGAAAGCTGTTATTTCTGAACTCTTCCTCATCATCATCATCATCATCAGGCCTTCTTCATCATCATCATCATCTTCATCATCATCATCATCATCATGCTCCTCCTCCTCCTCAGCTTCTCTTCATCATCATCATCCTTCTCATCCTCAGTTTAAAGCGTTTTAGCAGGTCGGGTTATTTCTGACCAGGGAGGCGAAACGATGTTCTAGAGAGAATGCAGCAGAAACTCATCTGATCCGGATCAGAACCGGATCATCAACCAGCTGATCTCTGAGGACCAATCAGAAAGCAGACAGAGCAAACTGATGGAGGATCTGATTGGTTCAGGTTCATGAGTTCAGTTCAACCTCAGAAAGTTCAAGAACCAGAACCAGAACCGGTCCGGTCCGTCCCTTCCTGTCTCTGTCCTTGTTCTTCAGTAAATCAGCCATTACCCTGCAAAATGCCACGTCTCCATGGTAACGCCGTCCCAGCATGCACTGCGGCAGCAGCAACTCATCAGGCTGCCGACAGCGGCACAAAGACCCGACTGGGAGACGAACTTTAACTGGGCCGGAGGCCAGAGTTTAACTGGGAGCGCTGGTTCTGGAGAACCTTTCTAACTTCTGGTTCTGATCCAAACTATGATCCGCTGAGCCTGCAGGTTCTGATCCGAGCGGACAGAAACCTCTCTGGCTCTTTCACGTTTCAAGCATCAGCTGATCGCCATGGCAACCACAGTGCTGCAGAAACCCACGCTGCTCTCAGCCGCCCACGCCGCTCTCCAGAACCGCTCACATCAGAGCAGAACCTCCGACTGCAGCAGGAGCAGACGGGTCGGGCCCGATTGTTCTGCTGCCGGTAAAACCACAGGTTACCATGGAAACGGTTCTCCCATGTTCTGCCGATCCAAACTGAGCATTACATCATTACCGGACCCGTCCAGAACCAGACGGGCTGCTGCAGGTCTCACTGAGGTCCGCTCAGCCTTCACTGCACTGCGCCGCTGGTTCTGGAGAACTGGGTCGGAGAGGAGGTGGGACGTCATCCATCACTGCCTCTGCAGCTTTAACTAGGCCACAGACACCCATGTAGGACAGCAGCAGCCATCTGACCCGGTACCAGCAGAACCACACCGACCCAGAGCAGGAGGAGGACGCTGATGGACCCGAACCTCCAGAGACCCCGATCCTCTGGTTCTGATCCAGAAGCTGCTGCCACACAGAGACAGAAGAGAGGAAATGACCCAAAACAGACGTAACCATGGAAACCAGGCCCGCTTTCAGCAGAGAGCTGAGCAGGTTCTACTGGGCCGACAGCCGGACCACAGAGTCCACCAGACCGGAGCAACAGAACCAGTTCAACTGAACAGGAGCAACAGAACCGGGTCTGAGTTTAAAACGAGTTTCAGTTCAAACATGATTCAGCTGCAGCACGTTCAGCAGAGCAGGAACCAGTCAGAACCTGTTAGAACCTGTTAGAACCAGTCAGAACCTGTTAGAACCTGTTAGAACCTGTCAGAACCAGTCAGAAAAATATAGCAGCAGTCAGATCCAGTCAGAACCAGAACCTCCTCCCTCCATCCTCTGCAGGACTCTCTCCCTGTAATCAGGTTAGCTGCTCCCTGCTAATGCACTTAGCGGTTGCTATGGTTACCGCGATGAATGGATAGATAAACGGGGCAGAAACAGAACCGGCCCTGAAGTTCTCACTGACTCCTATATAAAGACCAAAGAACTTTCTGGATCAGACCATTCGGTTCTGATGAACTTCACTGATCATCACTAATAAATCAATCAATAATCTATCAATACTCTGTGATCCTAACTGTGATAGTTAGGATCCTGGTCCAGTGAGGGATACCGAGGCAGAACCTCCTGCTCTATGAGGAGATTTCTGATCCGGCTGGATCCGACCAGTTCTGATCCAAACTGTGGGGAAACAGAACCAGATCAACAGTTGATGTTGTGGGTTAGCTAATATCTAATAATCTATAACTCATTAATTATAGATTATCTCAGTGATGATTATGGAAGGTCTAGGTGTTTACAGTCTGAGGATCAGAACCATTTCCATGTTTACTACAACACCCTCTTGGTTGCCTAGCAACAGACCTTAAAGTCATGTTAGCAGCATGTATCCACAACACCAGGTAAAACGCTCGTTAAGTCCAGCAGCCAATCAGCGACTCCTCTTCGTCCAGAGGTGAGGAAGACTACTTCCTGCAGTTCAAACTGAGCACCAGAACGAAGAACGAGGATCCAACTGAATTCTGGTTCTGCAGGAGTTTTGTCCCCCACTGTCGCCTCATGCTTGATCTGCAGAGGAAATGACTCGGTCCAATCAGCTGCAGACTTTTAAATAAAAAGGTTTTTGTCTTTTAATCTTGTTTTTGTTTTCTGTCTGGTTCTAGCACATTATTATGAACAAACTTAAGGTTATAATCAACTGAACCAAACTAGAAAGCATAACAAGAATTTTATAAACTTCATGTTGGATCTCATTTCATTCTCCAGGTTTCTAGTGATCCACATGCTGGTTCTGTCAGAGGACCAGACGGAACCAAACAGTTCTGAACGGGTCGCAGACGTTCAGTCATTTCCAGGGGGCCTCTCTGCTCCACCATGTGAGAAAACATCCAACACACTCACACACACTCCTGATAACAAAGAGTGAAGGAATAAAGGCCGAAAGCAGAGGAATGTGTCGGCAGCCAGAGAGGATGAGATCACGGGAGAGAGAGAGGGAGGGGCGGGCGAGGGAGAGGGCGGGCGAGGAAGGAGAGAGAGAGCTGACCTGGTTTCCATCTGTTAATAACATCTGATCTGCAGCAGTCAGACTGTGATTGCTCCCACATGGAGGGAAGCTAAAAGCTGGTTAATTATTAATACCAGCAGCAGGAAATCTATACTGATCAATACTGATCAATACCGATCAATGCATGTAAATAAGAGAAGCTGTCCACTGGGTGGGTCCAGGTCAGAACCAGCATCCGGTGTGGATGGAAACCAACACAGTCTGAGGACAATTCATTACATTAAAACATGCAGATAAACACGTTTAGAAAGAAAATAAACATTTCAGGCCTCAAAGTCAACAGATTCATTCCTTTAGTGAACGTTTGATCCTTTAGAGCAAAGGATGAATCTGCAGCTAAAAGGTCCAAACAGGAACATGTGAAAAGTTCAGCGCAGAGCTGATCTATTGATTAATTATTGGGTTAATCGGTTAAGAACTGGATCCAAAAGATGATTGACAGGAGATTTATTTCCTGAATGCGAACCAGGTGAGTTTTGGGATCTGATTTACAGAGAGAAGGTTTTTACCTTAAATGTCAAATATTCATATCTGTTGTTCAGCTTTGATTCTGTCAGCAAATGTTTGTAGCAATCAGTTAATCGATCACTGAATTAGTTGATGATTATTTCAAAAACAATAATAAAATAACACTCTGCTTTCTGATTGGACAGCTTCAGTTAGAAACAGAAACGGATCCAGGACACTTCAGGGTCTCACAGAGTGTGGGAACTCTGAGCTTTTGGAGGAACATTAGTACAGATACTGGTTCAGTAGCTTTTAATGGGCTAACTGGGTTAAACCCATACTGCTTCACCAGTAAAAATAATAATAAATCTTTTTCTAAAGTTTTATATGACAATGCAACAAAGTAGAAAAAATTGTAATAGTTGATCATTTTCTCCTCCATGAAACAATCAGTTTACAATTTCTGTTAGCCGCCATTAGCCTCTCATAGGGGGGTTGCCACATGCAGCTTCCATAAGCCTCTAATGGTCCCGGTTAGCCTGTTAGCCCCTGTTATCCCCGTTAGCCCCAGTTACCCCCCGTTAGCTCCCGTTAGCCCCAGTTACCCCCGTTAGCCCCAGTTACCCCTGGTTAGCCCCAGTTAGCCGCCATTAGCCTCTCATAGGGGGGTTGCCACATGCAGCTTCCATAAGCCTCTAATGGTCCCGGTTAGCCTGTTAGCCCCTGTTATCCCCGTTAGCCCCAGTTACCCCCCGTTAGCTCCCGTTAGCCCCAGTTACCCCCATTAGCCCCAGTTACCCCTGGTTAGCCCCAGTTACCCCCGTTAGCCCCAGTTAGCTCCCGTTAGCCCCAGTTACCCCCGTTAGCCCCTGTTAGCCCTGGTTACCCCTCCCCCCGTTAGCCCCAGTTACCCCTGGTTAGCCCCAGTTACCCCTGTTATCCCCGTTAGCCCCAGTTACCCCCCGTTAGCTCCCGTTAGCCCCAGTTACCCCCGTTAGCCCCAGTTACCCCTGGTTAGCCCCAGTTACCCCTGGTTAGCCCCCGTTAGCCCCAGTTACTCCCGTTAGCCCCAGTTACCCCCGTTAGCTCCAGTTAGCTCCCGTTAGCCCCAGTTACCCCCGTTAGCTCCCGTTAGCCCCAGTTACCCCTAGTTAGCCCCCGTTAGCCCCAGTTACTCCCGTTAGCCCCAGTTAGCTCCCGTAAATCCATATTTGATAGCTTCCCTGTGCATTATTGATGTGGCCGTGTTAGCCCGCTCATGCGTGTCTGAAGATCCTGAATGTTACTCAGGACCAGCTGGAGCGTGATATTAATAATTAATAAACATCCTGAGTGCTGAACGCAGCTCGTCAATAACAGCAACACTTTAACCAACAGCAGCTTAATGTTCTGAACAGTTGGTAGTTTATTCACGTAGCTCCAGGTCTACTGGTTAAACTGGTTTCATGGTTGGTTTTTTAGGATTCCTGGAGGAGTTTTTATTTAATTTCTATTGATTTATTAATCTGCAGCTCTTTTAAAGTTTTATTTATGATTCTTTTACTAATATTTAATGTTTTATTGATCTCTAGATTGTTGAATGTGATCCAGAAGTTTGCTGCGGACCAACAGAGAGGTCACTGCTGCTGAAGTGGGCCGGGCCTGGTTCTGTTCTGAACACAGGAAGCCTGTCTCACACACTCACACACACACACACACACACACACACACCCACACACACAGGCAGGGTGTGTGTGGAGCTGAAGTGGTTTGCATCGTGAGAACATTGAAGTTTCTGTTCAGGAAGGAATCTTGGTTCCCACTGTGGACACAGACAGGATGTCCAAATATGGACATGTTGACTGAATCTGAGACGTTGTGACATCACAGCCCATACCAGGATGAACGGTTCTGGGTCCAGAACCAGAACCACGAGGAAAACATCCAGAACAAACTAACCTGCTGAGGATCAGGAAACATTTGATGTTTTATTGAAGCTGAAACCAAAAGTTTCTCCTGCAGAAGCAGAAAAAAAATTAAACCTGTAAAATAATCAAACTGATCACTTCCTGGATAAGGAGGTTCTGGTTCTGGACCGCGGGTCGTCATGATGAGGAGCAGACAATCCCTGGAAACCCAGCAGAACTCTCCAGGTTTTCCTGGAATGTGTCTGAAGCTCAGCCTGGGACCGGACCGGACCGGACCGGACCGGACCGCCCTGCTGGGTCCAAACTCCCCGCTGCTCTTCCTCCCATTATGAAATTAAAGAAACAACGAACCGGGTTGGACTGGGCCGAGCCGGGTCCTCCTCCTGTCCAAACAAACAGAGCCCAGCCTCTGCACCAGCAGAACCAGAACCGACCCAGAAATCCTCTCAGGGAGCTGCTTGTTTGTTTTAACGAGCCTCCAGGAATGCTTTACATCAGAAAAGGTCAAAGGTCAGTTGGCTGCAGGTTTTAATTAGAGCTGTATCAGATGGACCCAAACAGAAAGTTCTGAGAGAACCAGCTAATCGGACCCGTTACAGTAACTAATGCAGCTGGACCATAATTTACACCGTCTTTAAAATTATTATCCAAGTGATTTTTTCTCAGATTTTCTTAAATGTTCAATTCAAATGATGGTCAGTATAATTATCAAGTCATGAACTTTTACAGTATAAATCAGATTTTACTGAACAAAGATCCCCATGACAACAGGATTTGTTTCAAAAATAAAAAACTCAAAATGTTCCAAATTATTCTGCACAGCATTTTATGGATTATAAAGAACTGCAGACGGTCATTCTGTGAATGTGCAGCATCACATGTACTAAAATCAGAGTTATTTCAGTCAGAGACATCTTAACAGAACCGGTTCCATCTTAACAGAACCGGTTCCATCTTAACAGAACCGGTTCCATGTTAACAGAACCGGTTCCATCTTAACAGAACCTTCTCTGGTATCAGAACAATTCTTCATCCTTTAACTTTGAGTTTGTGGAAAGTTTCTGTTGAATTTCTCTGCAGGACGTCAGAAAACCTTCCAGAGCTGCTGGTTGATCTGAACTGGATTCAGATCTTCTGCTGGAGGAAAGTCCAGAGGTTCTCAGTAGGGTTGGGGTCAGAGGTCAGAGGAGGATGGTGACCTCACCATGAGTTTCTGCCCATAGCAGCCGATGACTCAGTGGTTTTCCTTCAGCATCAGATGGTTCATCGTCTTTCTGAACCAAGACAGAAAGTGATCAGTCAGAAAGTCCAGATACTTTGCTGAGGTCATTTTCACACCTTCATGGACTCTGAAGGGGCCGACCAGCTCTCTCTCTCTCTCTCTCTCTCTCTTCTCTCTCTTCTCTCTCTTCTCTCTCTCTCTCTCTCTCTCCTCTCTCTCTCTCCCTCCCCCCATGATGTCGGCCCACAGCATGACTCCACCTCCTCCTTGCTGACGTATTGGGTCATGGTGGTCGTCCACCACTGATCCATTACTGCGTCCATCTGGACCATCCAGGGTTGCCCAGCAGTCATCAGTGAACAAATCTGTTAGAAAATGAATCTTCCTGTCTGGCTGGGCCCACTGGGACCGGTTCTGCCTGTGAGTTCTGGTTAGGGGCCCAATAGTCGGTTGATGCTCCTCTGGAGGATCCTCCACCTTGAGGCTCCAGCAGCTTCTAATAACTGTTTGCTGCTTTTTAAGGACATTTTAACATTTGATTCTGGATCCCATCAATGTGTCCAACAGAAACTTTCCTCATTCTGCCTTCATCTGGACAAACCATCTTTGTTCTGAATCAGCCATAAATCTCTCCAGATCCATCAGAACCGCATCATGTCGCCTCCAGCAGGATTTTTCCCATCAGCCAGTGGCCCAGTCAAAGCGCTGTGGGGAAACCCGTCCTCAGTGGACAGATGCAGCGATTGTGGCTGCAGACAGCAGCTCCTCTGGACGGCGCCGGCGGCCCGGTTCTGTTCTCATTCTAATTGGGTTAAACTCAGAGATTCTTCTGGTTCCTCCCAGCAGGATGACCTCCCTGTGACCTGCAGGCTGCTGGGACACAGACTGCTACAGCTGTAAAAACGCTTCAACAGCAGAAGAAGAATGCTCTGTTACAGCGGGGCGATCGGGGGGGGGAGAGAGAGGACAGCAGGAGACAAGATGGCCGCCAGCTGATCCAGATCAACGGAGGTCAAGAGGTCGTCCTCATCTGTCCATCTAAGGAGGACGAGTCTCTGGTACAGGAGCCTGAGAGGGACATGCTCATGTCCTCCAGCTGAGGGAACCAACCTGGACCCGTCCGGGTTCTGGTTCTGACCCAAAACCATTTATTTCTCTAAAACGTTACTAAATATAATGAAAAGGTTTAATAGAAAACGGATCATCAGATGGAAACGCAGCACTCTGACCACGAACAACCAGCCTGGAGGCGGGGCTTAGAGTCGTCAATCATCCTCATGTACTCACTGCTAATGTGCTAAAGGCAGAGAAACAACTCACTATCACCAGCAGTCATGCTATCTAGCATTAGCATTCATGACAGGTTATGCTATTTGCAGCGTAGCAGGGAGAGAGGAGGGGAGAGTCTGAGCAGCGCATAAACAAGAGTGATTGACAGCGCTAACTCCCTCCTTGTGGAACTTTTTCATACATTATCTGTCTCATACTGTCACAGCAAGTTAGGTTAAATATATACGTGTAAAAACATTTTTTAATAAAAGTTTCATACTGTAACTTTAATATTCAGCCTGAAACCAGCCCCTCCCCCTCCTGTTGCTGCTCCAGTGACCTGGAGGAGCCGATCCTGGAGTTCAGCCTCCAGAGAGAGAGAGAGGAGAAAATGAGTTTGTATAGGAGGAAGCTCCAGAACGTTTCCTTCATAAACACTCTCTCTCTGTAATTAGCCTCTGTCTGCTCCACCCTTCATCTTCCTCCTCCTCCTATCGACCCACAGCGCTCCGGCCCGACCTTTAGGGACCATCAGGAAGCCCACGGGCCGCTGGTTGCTAGGCAACGTCTCCATGTGGGGAAAACCCGGCTCTATCAGATGAAACATCATGAAAAATAAAGACTGTAAAATGTTTTAAACCCGTCTGGGTTACAGAACGCCTCAGCATGCGAGGCCTGGTTGTCATGGTAACGGTGCCTGCTGCTGCTGTCCAGCAGAGGGCGCTCTCAGAAGCGCTGTGGTCAGGCTGTGCAGCACTCCACACCAAACCAATGCAGGCTGGTGGCTTCAGGAGGAGGAACAGCTGCAGGGAAATATGGCAACCCTACAGCCAATCAACACGGACTATGGCAAACCGTCTGTATATTTAATCCATCACCACATGAGGCCTGGATAGTTTCACATCACAGCTTAGCTCAGTAACAAACTAAATACATCATTAGACCATATAGTTACAGTTTAACATTATACCAAATGTTGATTTTGTATTTTTGAAACACGTTTAAAAGGTTCAGGATCTCTGGATTAGTTTATCGTTTCTGATTTAAACTTTATAATTGCAACACGTGGCACCATTAGGGGTCGCTCTCTCTACAGCCTGAGCCTCCATAAAAGGGAAGTTGGAAGGATGATGGCGAAGCATCAATTTCCTGTGTGTCAGACCAGCTGTGTGTTTGTTGTTTGCTGACTGTGGACTGCAGTGCTGATGGTGTTCAGGTGGTGGCGTTACCTGGGCGTGGTTGTTCGACGCCACATGTAGGTTTTATACTTTTCTCTTTTAATAAAAACTAATTGTATGTTTATATATTGTGTTTTATTTGCCAGGGTTGCACCAGATCGGCTACTCCAAGGTTTGAACTGGGAGTGTTGATTCATGCAATGCAGGTAGGCAGTGTTTTAATGTGTTTTAATGTGTTTTAATGTGTTTTAGGTTGATTTAATTAAAAAGATTTAATAAGCATTTAATCATTTTTGTGTTTTTGTTTTACAGTTTTTGCACTGCCTCCTGCTGTCCTTTTAGCGTTTGGTTTTCCTTTGTTGTTCCGCCCAGTTAGGATTGTTTTCTTCTTGCAGTATTTGTGAAGGCGGGTTGACAACCTGTCATTTATTTTGTTGGTTTCAATTGTTTTGGTCACTTCCATGAATATTTCTATCCTGTTTGGTGTGATCCCCATGTCGGGTTGACAACAAACGGATGTAGTTGGCGGGGAATCCTTTTTATCTATGCAACAATAAATATCAATAATTAACTTAATTCTGGTTGTTGATTATTGTGCTTTGGCTAATCAAGGCTATAACAATAATTAAAATGATTTTAGTTGACTTCATCTTGTCGTTAAATGTTTGCTCTGGTTTAACGTTGTTTATAATCAGATACGTTTGTGTGTGTGTGTGTGTGTGTGTGTTCACCCAGTAACGTTCACACACACAAACAGCAGGAAAATTATTTTCTATAAATCACCAGCAGTCATTCCCAGTTTAACTTCATCGACACGTTCCATCATCTCATCTGGCTCCGATCCAACACCCAGCCCAACGCTGCAATGCATCATGGGTCATCAGATCCAATCGCACAGGACAGGATGTGTGTGTGTGTGTGTAGCGACAGATTCAACCAGACAAATGAAGACTTTCAGGAACACCAACCATGTTCCACATCCCAGTTAAACCAGCAGCTCCCAGTCTCAGCTCTGGTTCCTCCAGCTGACAGTAACCTGAAGCAGATGTCCTCCCCCCAAGGTCGCCCCTCCCCCCGATAGTTCCCAGGATGCCGAGTGTGTCAGCGGGTATTTGTGGGTGAGGGACACACTGCTGTAAAGCTCCTTACCAAACACACACACACACACACACACACACACACACACACACAGTAACATCAGGTTCTTCTGACTGAGCAGATTGTTTCATCTCTTCATGCTGAAGCAGAACAAACGTTCCTGACATCAGATCCTGGAGCAACACACACACACACACACACACACACACACACACACACACACACAGATGAAGTCATGAGGGTTGTGCTGCGGCTCCGCCCTGCTGGTCTCTACTGATGGGTGGAGTCCAGTGATGTAAGCCTTTGTGTCGTCATAGCAACCGTACAGAAAATGACCTCAGCTTCCAGGAACCAAAAGATCCAAAGTTCTGCAATCCGACAACGTTCAGAACCCAAAACAACGTCTGCTCTGCTTAACACGAAAAAAAAACTACATTTATGTGATAATAAAAAAAATTTAAATGAGAAACCAAACAAAAAAACGATGCCAACTGGAGAATTGTTTTTGTACTAAACATTTTCAGTTTAAGAAAAACCTCATCCTGAAAATAATTACAGAATGTGTTGGAGGGCCTAAGTTGTGTTGTTTTTGAATTGCAGTTGATTTGTGGACCACAAACGGCCCCCGGACCACACTTTGGACACTCCTGGTTTAAAGTATGATTAATTCAATATTTACAAGATATTTGTGGCTTTAAATTTTTCATAGTCCAGCAGCCTGGGCAAAGGCCAAACTTTATTTGCTGATAAGTTTAAATTGGGGCTTAAGGGTTGAATCTTTATGTTTCTGTGCAGAGGCTGCTGCTTCACATGTCACCATAAAAACTCCAATAAACCAGAGAAAAAGGTCAATACATTTATCACCAGACCAAGTCTTGGTGCAGCTGAACAGATTTCCTTTCATGGTCCAGATTCAAATAAGGACAGGAAAGTGACTGCAGGTCCACTTTTAAATAACATTCTTCATACAGCAAAATAACATAAAAGTTTAAATTAGAAAAAAGTCAAAAATCAGTTCAGTAACTTGCAAAATATGAAAAAATTAATTATTAAATCAGTGTCAACAGCTAATAACAGATCAGACTCAAAACTGTTAAAAATAAACAGGCTAAATTCTTGAGGAGAATCAACTAATAACAGCAAAGAGGAGATTATTTCTAGCAGAAATAACTAAAACACGCCAACAGGATGAAATAATCACAGCTACCAACATAAAATTAACCCAGAAATCAGAGGGATTGGACCGGGTTCTGGAGCTAATGACCCAGCAAACATCACGATTTCAACCAAACATTAGAACCGCAGCAGAGAGTCAAAAAGGGCATCAGGAGCATCAATATTATCAATAAAAAGAGAGAAATCTTAATTATCCAGAGTAGCACTAGCATTGTGCTAACCAGAGTAGCATTAGCATCAAGTTAAGCACAGCGTTCATAACTCATTATTAGCGAAGACCAAACGATAGTAGCTGAAGAACAGACAAAGTAAACTGTGAAAAAGCGCAGAGCAATATGAAAGTTAAAACTAATAAACAGAAGCTGTAGCTTACCGGCCATCTGGAAAATCCTCTGGTTTGTCCTTAAGATGGAGGATTCGGTCTAAGCTCTCCCTCCACTACCGCCGTCGCCATTATCAACTTTATCACCATAGCAACGCAAAAGTTCCCGCCATCTACTGTGGCAGGACTATTTAGTACATTCTCCTAGCAACAACACGGGATTGGCTAGCTAGCTTCGCTGACGGGACTGCTCCGGAAGTGAGCTAACGGGAGTCTGCTGGGGGAGTTCAGTTGGTGGTAAGGTCCTGTAAACAACTAAGATTACATTTAGACCAGGGATGCTCAGGAGCTACAGTCCTGCAACTTCTTTTCTCCAACAAACCAGCATCAAATGGCTGGTTCGCTCTCCAGCAGCCATTCAGCTCTGAACAAACCTGCTAACCAGATATTCATTTGATTCAGGTGTGTTGGAGCAGGGAAGCATCCGAAAGTTGCAGGATGGTAGCTCTGGACTTGAGCAGCCCTGATTTAGCCACACACCATTAAGGGAAAGAGGTTAATAATTTTTTAAAATCATGTTTATAGATTGTATAAAGATTTTTCTGCCCTCTACATCGGGGACCTGCTCCTAGTCACATTTTGGATGGAAAGTCTCTAATCGGGTCTGAAAAGTCACCAAATAGTGCTTGAACACAGCCCCCCTTCTAATCCCCCCACACACATGACCACGCCCCTCAATGTCTCCTGGCTCCGCCCACTTTGATATAACTTTTTGAAATGTGTTTGGGGGCGGGGCTAGGCTTTCACTGGGGTTTAGCTCCACCTTAATATCTGATTCGTCCTCAAAGAAGCTGTATTAAATATGAATAAAGATCCAGTCGGTTCTGGATCCAACATCAGAAATAAACCTGTTACTGGTTCAGAACAACAGAAGATTCAGTCTGCTGGTGTTACACTGGTTTATATTCCAGACTGTTTCAGAACCTGGTTCGGCTCGGTTCTGGCTGGTTTACGGTCAGTATTTCTGTCTGGTTCTGCAGCCAACGGGCCGGTCCAGAGTCAGTCAGTCTGCTGGTTTCCTGCCCAGAGGCAGCGACCCGCTTTCATTTCCTGTCCATGTCTGCATGCCGACCCCACCCTGCCTGCTGCAGCAACCACCCGGGCCTGGACCCACTCAGAACCATCTACTGACCCTGAACCAACCCAGCAGGGTCCATGTTCTGGTTCTGGGTCCAAAACACCACCCGACCTTTGACCCGATCCGATCTGTCTCAGAGACACCAGAGGACAAACCAACTTGGTTTCTACTGACACTGGACATCTGGACCTCCAGAACCAGCTGAACCAACCAATCAGAACCAGCTGAGCAACACTGAAAGGAGGTTCACCTCCATGTAACCCAGCTATGTAAACACACACACACACACACACACACACACACACAGATCTGTGGTGAGAAGAAACAGAAACAGTTCAAACATCCCATGAAGTCCTTGGTGAGGTTCTGCTGGATTCCCACCCAGAACCGGGTCAGAGGATCATCAGCTGGATTCATCCTGAGGAAGAAATGTTCTGATCCGGTCCGAATCCATCTAAAAATACCAACATTACTCCAGAAATCATGAACGAATCCGTCGTCTTTCTTCATGTTTGTTGTGTTTCTTTTTCTCCATCTGCAGGTTCTGGGTTTATATTTCAGTGTTTCTGATGTTCTTTCAACATTTATTCATCTCCTGCGTTGGTGTGTTTTTCACTGAATAAAAGGCTGAAATGTTCCTTTAAAGCTCAAATCTGTTGATTATATAAGAACATTAAAATGTTCACTTAGAAAACAAACATGTAGAGAATAAACGTAAAGTAAAGCTGTAAAGGTGATTCCTAAGCGCTGTGACTAAACCAACCTGAGGTGGACCCGTGGAACCGCTCCCTGAAGTCCAGAGCGGTCTAGTCCAATCACAACTAAAGCTACCCAATTCTCTATTCAAATAAATAAGTGATGCTGATGAGATTAACTATAAAATGTGTAAAAGTGTGATGTTTCATTAGCTGAAAATCTGTGAACCGGTGCAATAATGAGCTCAAGTCTCTATTTTCTAACGAAGAAAAAACTACATTTTAAATAAGAAAATAAATTAAAATCTCATGTGAATAAACTTGTTCACACAATAAAACATTAAAAATCAAGGCAGCGATGGATGTAAACATGATTTTATATTCATCAGCAGTTAAAATTCATCGTCTATCAGCCAATCAGAGGAGACGGCGTCTGTGTTAGAGCAACAAGCCCCGCCCACTGGGGGGCGTCGGCCATTTTACAGAACAGCTGCAGACTCAACACAACTTATTATGAACTGTGTGATGCTGTTCATAACTTTGTGTTTTGTTTTTGTTTTATTCGGACAAACCACAAAGAAAACCACTTCCTGTCGTCTTCTTCGTGGTTTCTGGCAGTAGTAACATCCAGCTGTTGGTCATGTGACTCGTGACACAGAAAAACAGTCATTATGCTAATTTACGGCTGAAGAGCCATAAAAGGTGTTTTTCTTTCTTAAAATTGACGTCTTTCCATCTAAAAATGTATTTTTTAATTTCAATTTAAGGTGAATGGAAACAGCTGAAGAAACCAGTGAAACCAGTGCAGACCGTTTGGCCCAGATTGGAGCTATTCTGTGTATTTTGATCTGCAGTAGGTTTTACATGAAAACATTATTAATATTAAATATTATTATTATTATTATTATTAATAGTATAAAGTTCTGGGGAACAATCAGCTTCTGGCGAGAAAATTTTCCAGCTTCAATTATTTCCACTGGAACATTTTTTATCTTTTTCTTTCCCTTTGCCCCATTTCTCTCCTCCCTCAGGATCATTTCCCTCCCTCCCTCTCTCTCTCTCTCCCACACATTCCTCCCTCCATCCCTCCATCTCTCCTCCCTTTTCCAGCCACAGAAAGTTTTCATCTCCTCCCTCTGCTCTGTGTTCACGCCTCAAACTCTGCTTTGGTTTGGAGTTCTGACACTGCAGCAGGAAAGAAGGAAAGAAAGAAAAGAGGGAGGGATGGAGGGAGGGATGGAGGGAAGAATGGAGGAGTGTTTGGAGGACAGGAAGTGCTCCAGAAACGAGGCGTTTTGTCCTGGTTCGTTTGACAGCAGCAGCTCACCTTGAGGCTCTTCAGGGACTCTGCATCAGTTTAAGGTTTCAAGGTCCTGCAGCAGAACCAGCTGGACCAGAACCAAAGTTCTGCTGGTACAGAACTTTGGTCCGGATGTAGAGCGTGGTCCTGGAGGAACCAGGAGCTTCTTAAACTATTTCTATAAAATAAACCAGCAGTAAATAAATCAAACATTTTTACTCTAACCTCCCAGACCCCCCCCCCCCCCCCCCCGGTCACATGACCCAGCTGGACCAATCAGAGGCAGCGACACATTCACTCTGTTTACCACAAGGAAACAAACAGAAAAACCACAGAAGAAGAGAAGTAAACATGATGAAGTCTGGTCTAAACGGACCTCTGAGGTTCTGGACCGGATCCAGACCAGAAGGTTCTGCCTCTGCAGGAACCGGACCCAGTCGCGTTTGGTCACAACCAGGCTGCAGGTCTAGAAAAACACCTGAACTACATCCGAGTAAAAAGTTCTGATGGGGTCCAACAGAACCGGAGCTACTAGGTTAATAATAGCCCAGAGTTAGCCTAGCGACAGCTGCAGCACAGCGGATCATTGATGGGTCGGATTTCTGACTGGACTGGGCCTGCAGAACCATACAGAACCTTTAAAACCATCCAGAACCACTCAGAACCAGAACCAGGTGGTCAGCAGACGAAGGAAGCAGATAAACAGAAAGCTAACAGCTAACAGCAGCAGCCTTTAGTGAAGCTGCAACGTCTGACCCGGTTCTGTTGGACCAGGAGTGATGGGATTGGGATGTGATGCGTTCACTGACTCAGACCGTGGTGAAAAAGTCGGGTTCGATTCACCTGCTGTGTGAACGTAACCATAGTAACCAAGATGCCGTCCTAAAGCAGAGGACATGACAAAGCAGCCATGTTGCATAAAATCAGCGTCTTCAGCCTTCACACCAAACCCTTTAATCTCCATGGCAACCATTCAGCTGAGCAAGAGCAAGACCCAGCCCCGGCCTCAGCTCCTCCTGCTCTCAGCTCCTTCAGACTAGCCAGCAGCAATTAGCAACAGCTGCTGAGCTCATTATAGGAGCTGCTGCTTAGAGCAACACTGGTGAAAACGTTAAGGGGTTAATAGAGGAGCCATGTTGGCATAACTTTCTGGAGGCGGAGCTTCAGAAGGAGCAGGAGCTTCTTAAAGAGACAGAGGGCCAATTTCAAGATGTTCGATTATGACGTCAAATTTCTTTCCAGTCGAATTTGATATAAACAGCATTTTTATAACAACTGAAGGAAACATAATTAGTTCATTGTGCCATTAAATGTCACCACGTGCCTTTACTAGCATCATTCATGTTGTCATTCAGAATAATGATCAGAACCAGAACCAGGGTGGCCTGTCCAGGTTTCCAGAACAAAAACATTTTAATGATTATTAATCAGAAAATGATTCTGAGCTGGAAGACAAACGGATCCTCTAACTGATTAGCTCCATCAGGAAGCCCTGGACTGACCCAACCCGGAATATTCTCTCCTCAGAACCAAGACTGACTCGAATGTTTCACCTGATGGTTCTGGTTTCACTGATCTGAGACGTTTTAAGGATTTATACTCAATAAAAAGCAAGAAAAATAAATAAAATCTAAAAGAATATGATGAAAATAAAACTATATGAGGTTTTCCTTCGGTTTAAAACCATTCAAAGGTTTCTCAGTGGAGTTTGAATCCAATAAAATGCTTGGAGATATTGGGGGAGGGGCCTAGACAACGCAGCGGACCAATCAGAGCACAGCGAGCTTTATGGAGGGAAGAGGGGGGGGCCACAGCTGCTTCTTTAATTTTCTCCAGGAAACTGTAAAAGTCCAGCAACAAACGGAGTTTTATTGGACCTGAAGAGCTGCGTTTGGGTTCGGTACCAACAGCATGCAGGTTCGACAGAACTCACTGGGACTTTCTGAGATTCCCGTCAACAAGTTCCCGATTGTTCCCAACGGGGATGGAGGGAAGAAGAGGAGGAGGAGGAAGATGAAGGAAAACACTGAAAAAAGAGGAGATGAAGGGAAAAGGAGGGGGAGGAAGAGGAGGAGGAAGAGCAGCCTGGATCTGGTTACATAATTTCTCCTCAGGATCTGAAGAGAGTCTGCGCTGCTGAAAAAAAAGAAAGAATAAAAAACAAGAATAAAAACGAGAAAACGCCTCAAAACCACAAAACTTCCACTTTTCCTACCGCAGAATCCCAGAAAACATTTGACATGATTTGTGCCCCGTCACTGCAGGAGCCGCTCCGTCAGGACGGGAGGGAAAAGTCAAAAAGCTGCAGAGGAGCCTGGGAAATCCTGGAAAACCCTGGAAAACCCTGGAACCCGGTCAGAGCAGCGGATTCCTGAACATTCTGCTGTTTGATTCTGAGGTCAGAGAGGCGACCACGCCTGCAGCTCCAACACCACCATCATCATCATCAGAGCAGCCTTCATCACAGAGAAGGTCAAAACAAACCGCGTCAGTCCGGAGAGGACGCGCCAACCCCGCACGCGGAGACTAGAACCAGAACCAGAACCAGAACCAGAACCAGCGGGAGCCGCAGCTCCGTATTCCCACAGGTGATCCCATGGATGCTGCAACAACAAGCAGCAAAGCCGCAGCCGCCGGATCCCCGCACACCCCGCAGGGACAGACCCCGCACCGAGGAGCGGCTGCTGCGGAGAGCGGAGAGCGGAGAGCGGAGAGCGGGCGGACCCTCACCTGGAGGACGACTGAAGCGCTCTGGAGTCCGGCTGGGAGTGAAGGACGGGCGGCCTGGAGGACTGCTGGCAGCTCGGAGAGAAAACACGGCAGCAGCAGCACTGAGCTCAAATCCACCAATCCTCCTCCTCCTTCTCCTCCTCCTCCTCCTCCTCCCCCCGCCCACAACGCGGATCAGACTGCAGCGGAAGGTGCGCTCGATTTATACACCGCCCTGCACCGCAGAGTCTGGATCAGGTTACAGATTAAAGGTTGATTAATTCAATAAATCAACTCAGAAAGTGAAAGTCTTTAATCCTATTGATTCATTCCTCAAATACCAACATTTAAATTAGATTTATTTTAATAAATCTGTCTCAGAAGTAAAATAAAAAATAAAAAAATGAAGTAATGATGTCAGATCAATAAAAATAGCCTTTTTTTATTCTACTTTTTATTCTTTTGCTGCTTTTGTTTTCTTTTTAAGGTAATCTGGACTTTGAGTCTGTAATTAAATCCATCTATCTACATCAGAGGTGGGCGGTCCTGGTTCTGGAGGGTCGGTGTCCTGCAGCTCTTAGAGTCTCTCTGGTCCAACAGATGAATCTCCTCCTCAGTGCAGTCGGGTTCTCCAGAGTCCAGCTGGTGATCTCATTATTTGACTCAGGTGTGTTGAAGTGGAGACACATCTAAAGGTTTCAGGAGACTGGACCTCCAGGACCTCCAGGACCTCCAAGACCTCCAGGACCTCCAGGCCTGGAGTTAACTACCCCTAGAGGCATAAATGTCCGTGGCGCAGAGCGCTGGCCGGGCAGCTGGCCGTCAGTCAGACGGTCCTATGAGCATCAATGCTCAGTGAAAAGTTGAGTGGAAGGAAAAACTGTTAGAAACATGAAGACGTCTCTGGAGTCAGAACTTCCAGAACCACACAGACTACAACTGACCCGTTCCCATTAAACTGATCCTGAACCAGAGTTGGCGTCAGAGCCGTCTGAAGCTGAGGAGAACCAGAACCAGAACAGAACCTCAGGCGTGTCTCTTCCGGGCCACACTGCACTGATGCAGTAACTAAAGCAAAATGAGCCCAGACCCAGAAACTGCAGCTTCGGACCAGAACCTGGACCGGTCCAGTAGAAACACACTAATGGATTAAAATATAATATATAATATTTTACAGACTGGAGGATTTTTTTTAAAACTCTCTGGCTCTCACATGTAGCCGGTTGCCATGGTAACCGTCCCTCTATTGATCCCAGTTTCCTCCATGGTTTTCCTCCTCCCACATCGTCTGTATAAAAATAAACGCAGCAGGAAGCTGATGGGATGGAGACGCTCCTTTGTTTAAAATAACTTGTTACCATGGAAACATGGAAGAAAGCAGCCTGAAACAAACGTTTTAAACGTGATGCAGTTTTAATAAACTTGTTTAAATCAGATATAATGATTTTATGTCATTTGATCTTTCTGCTGCAGCTGATCAGAGGATCAGAGTCTGACTCAGTTTTTACCTCCATAAAGGAGCAGAAGTTTCTGCAGATCCGCTCTGACGTCTGGAAACGTGACGCTGCTGTCCCCGCCCCTCTGGGCTGCGGGGGTGGATGAATGAAGCGCTCCTGGGGGCGGGGCCTCCGCCGCAGAGAGGAGGAGGAGCAGGAGGAGGAGGAGAGGCTGCAGAGGGTGGAGATGCCAAACTGAACCGAGCTGGTGCCGACTCAGCGGTTGGGTCAGAGCTCCCATCAGAACCGGAACCAGAACGGTTCCGGTTCTGGTCTTTACTGGCTAAAATATTAAATATGAATATTTCCTGTCTGACTTTAATTGGACCTCATGTTCTGTTCGGTTCGGTTCGTTGATCAGATTTAAAGGTTATTCTCATGTTCTGGACTCTTTCTCTCTCTGTAGAAGTAAAGAATAAATCTTTAATAAATTCAAGAAAAATAAACAAAACACTAAAAATAATTAACATAAGGTCTAATTTAGAAAATAAATGAGCAAAACTGAACTTTTGGAGGTTTTTGGTTTAAAGTTTATTTTATCTGCGAAAAGAAAATAATATTTATTATTGTTTATTATTGTTTATTATTGTTTTTGTCTGATCTTGGCTTTAGTCTTTACTTGTTATGAGAAAAACTGACCCGTTCCAATTAAACAGAACCAGAACCAGAACCAGCAACGGGCTGAACACAAGAGGAGTTCTGCTTGCTGAGTGTGGGGAGTCAAACCGGGTCGCCCTTCAGAACCATCAGAACCTTCAGTCTGCAGATGGAGAGCTGAGCTGGTCCTGGTTCTACGGGTCAGATCATCTGGACCAGAACCAGCCTGTCGGGTCGAACCTGCCGCCCTGTGTGGGCCGGAGAGAGACCAGTCTTTTCTTCTTCTGTTTCTCTAACAAACTGACTGAGCAGCGTTTCCATGGCGACCACTATGGGATGCCAAACACGGTTGCCGGGAGAGGAAGAGGAGGAGGAGGAAGATTCTCCAGAGGGATGAAGAGCCGACTGCACCTTCAGCAGCGTGTGGGGGAGGGGGATCTGGATCCAACAGGTTCAGGTCTGAACATTTAAACCAGCCTGTTGCAGAACCTCCCAACCAGCAGGGGGCGCCTGTTTGGGTCACAACTGAGTGGAAAAACTGGAAATCTTCCCAGTCAGCTCAGTTTTATGATTTTATCCAAAAGTCTTAAAAACATAAATCAGTAAATAATTGAAGGATCCAACATGGCCGCCCTTCAGAAGGGCTTTCCTGGGGCAGCAGCCCAGGGCACCATGTTTGGAGGGGACAGAAATGTTTTCTTTGTTTATGAATAAAAATACTTTTTTTTTTCTTAATGCTTTATTTAAAGCTCATATGTTGAATTGTATGGATATAAACTAATTTTACAATTAATTTAAAACAATACAGGTACAGTTGGTTTCTTTGGCAACAACATGGAGTTCTTTGCTACCCATCATGCATCAGGTCTGCCTGTGATTTAAACGAGTAAATGAATGTTTCTGTCTTGGTCAGGGCACCAAACTGGCAGCAGCCCGGGGCCCAGATTCTGGTGGATTCGGCCCTGCAGAACGTTCTCATGTGGACAGGAAATGGAATCAAAAATTGATTTATTTGTATTTTTGTGAAAATATTTGATTAGACTCAGTTCCAGCTGCAGAAACTTTTTAAACTAATCTAATAAAAACAGTTTTAGGCTCCAATTATCAGTAAAAATGGGCGAAGATTCATGGAAACAAATTTCAATGTTTTGAGTCCAAAGTTTCAGGTTAAACTGAAACAGCAGCAATAAAAACACGAAGCTTGTGACTCAATAAAACAACAATAAAGGTCAGAAAAACGAATCTTATTGGCTGAACTGGGTTTATTCAAACAGAACTGTAAGCAGGCAGCAGAACCAGAACCAGAACCAGAACCGGGCTCCATTACCTCCCACTCTGCTCCTCATCATAACTAAATGCTGCATGCTGGTTGCCATGGCGACCGCGCTGCCGCCTCCAGCCGCTCCTCTGTAATCCGAGTCCTGCTCAGATTAAATCAGAGTTAATAATTCCTGGTTTCAGCTCCGACCCGAATGGATCCTCCAGCCGGGATCGAACCGGATCACATGGCAGATCCTCGGTCAGGTGATCTGCTGTCACGCAACAGCGTCTCCGCTGCTGAGCTGGAGCCAAGATGGCGGCTGGAGCCAAGATGGCGGCCGCAGTGGGACCTGCTGGGAGGCTGAGAGTTAAACCCGCTGGATTGTTGTAAAGTTCTGACAGTTTTTACTGACCTGCAGCTGGAAGCAGATATGATTCTACAGTTAGAGCATCAAAACTTCAACATATTTTTACTCAAGTAGAAGTAAAAAGTATTTGGTGAAGCGTCTAACTGATCAAATGATCAATCATTTCATTTGATTAGTATTAATGTTATTGTCGATTGATTTCCTGATGGTTTTAATTTTCTCCTGGTTTGTTTGTTTTTTGGACAGAAACAGAAAAAACTTCAGCCACGGATCAGAACCGTTAAACAACAGAACCGCCCGATCCGATCTCAGCTGGAGTCGGTCCATCTGTCCCAGTAGTACCAGAGGAAGGAGGAGAACCGGTCCACCGGGTCAGAAGCGGGTCTTGAACCCGGAGAACTCCAGCTTGTCGATTTGCTTCTGGTTGGTGAACTGGGCCCTGGTGATCCGACTGGACGGGCTTCCTTCCTTACTGAGCCAGAACTTCCTGCAGGAGGAGACAGTTCGGATCAGAACCAGGACCAGGACCAGGACCAGAACCAGGACCAGAACCAGAGCCAGAGCCAGAGCCAGAGCCAGAGCCAGGACCAGGACCAGGACCAGGACCAGAACCAGAGCCAGAGCCAGAGCCAGAGCCAGGACCTTTATCAGAACCAAACTTGGAGGAAATGTAGATGAAAAGTTTCATCATAAAGTTTAAGGTTCTGTTCATCAAACCCAAACTTCTCTTTTCTTTCTCACAATAAAATAAAAACTTTTTCTATACAAAAATGTAGAAATAAATGAGCAGAACAGAAACACGTTTCTGTTTTTTCATATTATTGTAGATCTGGAAAAACAGATCTAGATTTCTGTTTATTGTTGAATTTCACAATAAAGGATTTTATTGTAAATAGTTTCACATTCATTCTTTAAAGAAGAAGGTCGCAATAAAGAGGTCAAAGGTCGCAATAAAGAGCTTAACTTAAACTAAGAACTTTACAGACCGGATCCAAACAGGAGATAAATAAAAACTGAAGTCGGTTCTGATCCTGAACAGACGGGTAATAAAGATCCAACAGAACCAGAACCAAACAGTTTTTATTTTACTGTAAGGAGATAAATTTACACATTTTGTCTTTTTTTTCTCTGATTTTAATGACAACAGATTAAAATAATACTAATTACTGAAGTTCAGATTTACTGACATAATCCAGATTATTCAAACCGAACGCTGCAGGGAATTATGGGTAAATTTAATCTGTTTTCTGAGGTCGTCTTTCATCTCCAACTGTTTCTAGAAAACACGACAAATATAAGGAGAAAAGAAGCGTTGAAATATGAACTAATGAATCAACGGCAGATTAACGTAATGAGCCGCTGCAGATTAAGACGAAGACAGCAGGAATGTTTGGGTCTAGTCAAAGGGTGGTGTGGCTGCAGAGAGGCAGGATGGGAAATTAAACCCTGAGAACGGGAGGCTTGCTGCAGATTAGAGCAGATCTGGGTCAGCAGATGCAGAAACCCGTCCAACTATCCGACCCACAGCTCAGAAATTAATCTGCTGGATTATAATCTGCTGCCAGCCGATCCGTCAAACGCACAGAAAACGTCTCTGGACAGAAGAAAAGCTGTAAATCTGAGGCTGATCAGGAGAAAAACAACTAGAGAATCTAACAAAAATGTAAAGTTGTTTTGTTTATACAGAAAAATAAAACGACAGGAAGCAGAAAGACGTGAGAAACGTTTCAGTTGATCTGATTGTTTTGCTTCCAGTTTCTGTTGGAGGAAATTTGATGCTCAGTTTTTGGGTTTTGAACAACAGAGGTGATAAAACTGAATGTTTCCATGGAAAGACAGTTAAGCCGCCATGTTGGTAGGAAACGTGGCGATGACTGATGTCAGGTCATTGATTTGGTTTGTTTCTGACTTTGAGCTTTTACTTTGAAAGCCCAGTTTCCTGATCCGGTTGGTTGTTAATCCAGCTGCAGTTTTTATTCTGCCTGATTTTCTCCACTTCAGATCAGATTCAGATTTTTATTTCTGGATGTTTCATTAGAAATAATTTTTCTTCAGTATTGCTGCTGTTTCCATCCGTCAGTCTTGTAGTTTATTTTCCATCCATCCTCCTGTTTCCCTCAGCATGACTCTGCCACCACCTGCTCTAGTTTTTTCTGAGGTAAAAGTTTAAACCTTCCAGCAGCGTCTCGTATCCTGATGCGTTTCCTGTTCCCAGGCCTGACAGGAAGTGAGGTCGTGGTGAAAGTGGAACGAACAGGAAGGAGAAGTTTGTTGCTTCCTGTCGGTTTAACTATGAACTAAAGAGGTTACCATGGAAACGACAGAATCTGCTTTCATTTGGCTTTCATGTTAAAGTTTAGAGATAATTGAACCGTTTTCAGAACGGAGGTCAGATGAGAAATTTACAGCTCCTGTTTATGAGGAACAGAAACATTTTAATAGTTTTATTCAGTTTATCTGTATATAGTTATAAATATAGTTATAAATATAGTTATAAATATAGTTATAAATATAGTTACAGATATAGTTATAAATATAGTTATAGATATAGTTATAGATATAGTTATAAATATAGTTATAAATATAGTTACAGATATAGTTATAAATATAGTTATAAATATAGTTACAGATATAGTTATAAATATAGTTATAAATATAGTTACAGATATAGTTATAAATATAGTTATAAATATAGTTACAGATATAGTTACAGATATAGTTATAAATATAGTTATAAATATAGTTATAGAAATAGTTTTCATCTAGAAACAGGAATTGGTGATTCGTCAGAAAATGTCAAACAAAATAATCTGCCAGAGGAACTATTAAAATCAATATTAAGGAATTATTTACTTAAAACAAAATCCTGTTTCTGGTAGAAAACTTACCTGTGAGTTAATTTTGTCTCATTTAAAGATTTAAAGTGTAATAAGTTATTTGCATCAGAAAGTCAACCAAAAATACTCAGTAAGATTTAGTTTTTTTGCAGTGTAATAACATAAATGCTTCAAAACGTTAAAACCTGCTCATATAATCATCAGTTATAAAACAGAGAACATCATAAAGTCACATTTTAAACCTGAACGAACTGAAGCTGATTTAAAGGGACAGAGACCCGCTGTGTGAAGGCCAACAGCTCCACCTAGTGGCTGGGAACGGTCCCACATCTCTATGGTTCCTCATCTGAACGCTGCAGGGCAGAAAATGATGTGATGAAGGAGCAGGAGGAGGAAATGAAACCGTTGGATTCCAGGGTTTTGAACCTGAGGCTCATCTAAACGCTGCAGGACGGAGACTGGAGGCCTGGACGTGTTGTTACATTTACTAAATTATTATTTTCTTGTAAATGTACTTTCAGGAGTATTTTTACTACTCTGTATGTTTTAAAGTATTTCTTAAAGTTTCTGGATTTTCTGAATGAAAAACGAACCAGAAATCCACCAAACAGAAAAACAGCTGCAGTTTCTGTTAAAGTTTCAGGAATTTTATAAAAGAATCTGATTTGGATTTTATTGTTTTTTTTTTACTTAAATAGATTATTGTCATTTTGTCATTAAAATACCAAAATTCCCATTTAATTTAATATTCGGGTCCATCTGATGATGTAAATTTAAATATGAAATGATTGATCATTTGATCAGAACTTTGGACTTTTTACCAAATATTTTTTACTTTTACTTGAGTAAAAATTGAAGTTTGATACTTTGACTAGACTACTCTGGGTACTCTGGGTCAGTGTGTATCTCAGTGTGTGTCTCAGTGTGTGTCTCAGTGTGTGTCTCAGTGTGTATCTCAGTGTGTATCTCAGTGTGTATTCCAGTGTGTGTGTCTCAGTGTGTGTCTCAGTGTGTGTGTCTCAGTGTGTGTCTCAGTGTGTATCTCAGTGTGTATTCAGTGTGTCTCAGTGTGTGTGTCTCAGTGTGTGTCTCAGTGTGTGTGTCTCAGTGTGTGTGTCTCAGTGTGTGTGTCTCAGTGTGTGTCTCAGTGTGTATCTCAGTGTGTCTCAGTGTGTGTGTCTCAGTGTGTGTCTCAGTGTGTGTATCTCAGTGTGTGTGTCTCACATCTCCTCCACCATGGCGGCCGGTCCCTGGACCCGTCCCACCACCGTCCCAGAGGTCGTGTTCTTCACCCAGCCCACCAGGCCCAGATTCAGAGCCTCCTTCTCTGTGAACTGCAGGACAGGAAACATTTCAGTCACATTGAAGTGAAAACATGAGGAGCTGCTGGTTAAAGTCCAGAGTCAGAGAGAAACAGTTTTATGTATTTACTGTTTTATTGATAAGTGATATTTATTCTGCTTCGTCGAGTTTCTCTGATCTAGATCTGAGTTTTAATCAGGTGAAAAACAAAATGAAGTTTTGTCTCCAAACTCATTGATGTTGGTAAAAAATAGAAAAAAATCTTCATTATTGATGAAAACATAGAAAATTTGAAGTCAGAACTCAGACGGTGATACTTTGGTTCCTTCCTATCAATACATAAGTAATAATTGTGATATTGATCGGCTGCCTGGATCAGAACAATAAAATGTTTTTCAGCTTCAGACTCACCATTCTGAAACAGACACCTGGAAGAGAGAAACAGAGTCCGTTCAGAACCAGAACCAGAACCAGGATATAAATAAAGCCCGACCGACTGCTGGTCTAATTTCAGCAGCAGAGGAAGAGGAGCAAACCGACCCTGAACCTGGCCGAAGATCTCAAAGTCCACCGACTCCAGACCGCTTCCCGCAGACATCCTGGACACGAGACGACCCGGGACCAGCAGCACCGGCTCTCTGCAGCCAGCTGGTACCGACCCGGTCCGGTTCTCCTCTTCCTCGGCTCTTAAAGGAACAGCTCTCCGCTCAGAGCCGCTGCTGGTCTCTGTGGTTCCGACCTGGAAGGATTTCAGACTCTCAAGTTCACTGGAGACTCGATCAGATGTTGGTGTCTGCAGTCAGATTATTTTACATCATATTTATAATAATAAATAATAATTCCTAATGAAACTTTCTGAACCACTGAAATGCTTGTTGCAGTTCATTTCAGGAAACTGACCTGTTGTTTTCATCAGCCTGGTTTTCTCTGACTGAACAGATTAAAACTGTTTACAGCCTGTGAAGCTGCTGCTGAATTTCTCTGGGTTATAAAATTAATTTATAAGCCAGTAGATTTATGTCTGTTTAAATAAAGAGATAAATTCAGCTGTTTCTCTGCAGCAGTCAGCCGATACAGTGGATCAGTGCTTCACTTCCTAAAAGTAACATAAATAAATAAATGGTGAGACAAACTTCATCAGAACTGAATCAGATCATTTGGGACTCAGATTTATTACAAGCCACACCGGAAACATGAGGGCAGGTCCTCTAGCGCCGCCTAGCGTCTGTCTGCTCATTCCTTCAGATTCTTCACTGGCAGCTAAACTACAAATCAACTTCTGGCTGATAAACTCTCTATTTACTTCTTAAAGCTGCAGTATCCAACTTTTATTTTAAAAAAACAAAGTTTTTCTAAATATTTGTTAAAATCGCCACCATGTTGTGACAGTTTGCTATAATTTATGCAATAAATCATTTAATCACGATGAATTAAAAGAAATCATTTGTATGTTTTATCATTTTTTCTCTCTTTAAATTCAGTTTGGTGTTTTAACTAAACTCTTTTTTTAAAGATAATTTTGCTAACAGAAACTTCATCATTCATTTTATTTGCTGTTTCTATTGTTTTGTTTGTTTGGATATTTAAAATGTCTTCCAGTTCCGGTGTTAAATGTTCAGTAAAGTTTGAAGCTTATGGATATTTGAGGACGTGTTCTTGCATTATTTCATTACCTTTATATTACTTGAAAATGGACTCAAAACAACATTATTATTATTATTATTATTTATCGGAATAACTTCTGGAATTAACCATTAAAAAAAGATAAATATTAACGTTTATCCATGGCAGCATTAGAATTATGCTAATCAGAGCAACTTTAGCACAAAGTTCATAACTGATTATTAGCAAAGAACAAATGACAGCAGCTGAAGAACAGAAACGGTGAAACAGCGCAGAAAAAAATGAAAAATAAAACTAAGAGAAGCTGAAACTCACCGAACATCTGGAAAATCCTCCGTTTCTCATTCAAGATGGAGGATTCGGTCTGAACTCTTCTTCCACTGCCGCCGTCAAAATTATCACCATGGCAACGCAAAACCCTCCGGCATCTTGTACGGCAAGCTCCAAAGATCTTTTATTCAGCGATGCTGACAGGCCAAATGCTTATTATTTTTTTCCCCTAACGATTAGTTAGTAGTACTTTCTATAAAAAGAAGCCGAGGTGCAAAAAAAAGACTTTACTAAATAAAATAAGTTAATGGCTGCAATAATTGCAGCCAAGGATCATTAAATGATCCGATATGAAAACAGACTCGCATCGTCACATTATGACTGAACTGCAGAATTAAAGTTTAATTTCTGCTTTAATTTCAATAAAAAGGGATTTAAAGTGTTAGAGGGGAAATGATCAAAGCTCAGTTTCTGTTTCTTCTTTATGACTGAAAATTCATCAAATTGATTAGAAATGAAGTTCAACGTTGTGGCATCAGTGACTCGGTATTCAGAAAACCTCCGGAGGGAAACATGGTGAGGAAGTAACGGCGTCGTGCTGGACGACTCCTCACCTTTAGCCTCATGTTGATAACACTGAGAAGAAATGACAACATATTTAGACCAACATGTTCACCTCAACTCACCAGAACCTTCTAGAACCCGCAGAAACCCGAATGACTCAGAACCGGGCAGTGAGTTTGGTCTCATGTTTGTTCTTTAATCCATCGAACATCATGACAGGACAGAGACTGCAGCTCCTCACAGTGTTTCACAGACTACAGAGTTCTGGAGCGAAGGCACCAAACTAGAGATTACTCCTCCCAGCCGGGTCCAAACGGACCGAACCGGGCCGAGGGAAGAACACACGACACGAACACAACATGGAAACCCAGCGGCCTCTCTGAACAGAACCAGTCAGCGACCCGTTTGGGCTCCTGCCGTCCCAAACGGAGCTGATTGTCGCTACATTCAACTCCTGGTGTGAAAACAACCAGCAAAGTGCAACTTCCTGCTCAGACCGCCAAAATAAAGTTCCTCTGCTAGAAAACACAGCAGGATATACAGCATGCTTTACCACGGAGGCTGGACACGACGGGTTTCTGCCTTCCACCAAACATTCAACAGCTTTCTAGAGAAACTAAAACCTCCATGACAGGACAGGTCAGAGGTCAGGGGTTACCATGGCGACCACTGAACGCCTTCAGGACGAGCATCACGGCGATTTTAGACTGAAGAAAATTTACACCAAAAAATCTGAAATGTATAAATTAGCTTCACATATTTACAAGAAATAAAAACTGGTGCAAAAAAGTTGTAAATGAAGGAGAAAATGTCAAATTTAAACGGATTACAAGGCAGAAACATCTGACTTCAGATTAGGAAATCCTCACCTTCCTAAAACAACAGCCATTAAAAATCATTCATAAATAATCCTTATAAACTAGATTGTTCTAGTTTATAAATATGTATGCTCTTTTTAATCTTTTTTTCTTGCAAATTTATAAATTTACCAAAACAGTAAAAATCCAAGAATTATTTAAATTAATCTGGAAATTTCAGTTTGTTGGTGAAAATTTACTCAACATTATTTCACACTGCAAAAACACTAAATCTGACCAAGTATTTCAGTTTATAGTTTCTAGTGCAAATAAATCCGTAGATTTGAAATAAAACAAAACTAACAAGTGAAAAACGACTGGTGGCCGATTATTTCACCTGGAACCAGACATTTTCCCTCCTAACAAGTTTTGTCTTTTTTCAATGCATTAAGATATGTGGGGGGGGAGGGACTGCACAGTGGTGCAGTGGGGAGTACTGTTGCTTTGAAGGTCCCGGGTTCGATTCCCGGCCCGGGTCTTTCTGCATGGAGTCTCCATGCTGGGTTCTCTCTGGTTCTCCGGGTTCCTCCCAGCCCAGAAACACGTCAGGTTAACTGGGTTCTTTAAATTCTCCCTCAGTGTCTCTGTGTCACCCTGTGATGGACATGTGACCCGTCAGGTGACCTGTCAGGTGACCCGTCATGTGACCCGTCATGTGACCCGTCAACCTCCTGACCCGACTGGAACAGGAGGTGAGAGTTGGGAACTTGGTAGGATTTAGTGATTTAGTGTTTTAGTGTTTTAGTGTTTTTGTCCGTCTTCCAGCTGTATTTTATTTACAGAACATTTAATAAATCAGAACCAGAACCAGAACCTGAATGAAAGAAACATCTGGAACTTCAGGATCGGCTGGTTAAGAACACAAACCTTCTCTTCCGGTTCTGTTGGGTTCTAGATCATTTAAACCCATTCTTCAAGCGGTGGTTACGATCGGACCATCAGAACCAGCTGAACACCGACGCTGTGATGAGGACCGGGTCAGCGGAACCACGGGTCGGTGCTGGTAGAACTCTGGGAGGAACAGACTCATCGGATCAGGGCGGAAACACTGCAGGCGACCTGGTTCTGGTTCTGAGCCCGGTTCAGACCCAGATAACATTCAGAAGGTCCGGCATCCTTCAGGTTCTGCTTTGTTCTGGTACCGTTAGGTTCTGGGCTCCATGAAGGTCTTAGAAACACTTCTGGGTTTAATCCAGAACCGAACTGAACCGGGCTTCGGACCAACAGTTAGTTCATGTGACCCAGACCCGGTACCAGGCGGTGCTTCCTGACCCAAACCAGAGCGGAAGGAGAGAAACCTGCTGCTGCAGCTCCAGAACCTGATCTCTAATCGGGTCGAATAACTCGGTCCATACGGGTCATGGAACATCTCCAGAACCGGGTCATGGAACATCTCCAGAAACTCTGCCCAGCTGGTTCCTGGTCCATTTAACAGACGGGTTCAGGCTTAGAACCTCTAAACCCGACCGGGTCCAACAGAACTCATTTCTCTGCTCTGATAAATTGGACCTGGTTTTCTTTAGGTTCTTCCAGAACCTTCTAAGGATTTCTAAGGTGAATTTCTGGGTTTCCAGAACATGTAATGGTTCTGGAAACCCAGAACCATTACAGGTTCTGTAATGGTTCTGGCATCCAGTGATGGACGCCGCTAGCTAAACGTTAGCTACCCTAACAACAAAGCAATAATCATAATCATTAGTTCTGATAACGATACAACAACATGGTCTTTAGCAGAAGCTAAAGCTAAAGCCAAAGCTAAAGCGCTCTATCCACATGGCATTTTGCTGAAACTGATGCTAAAATGCTAAACCAACATGGTCTTAGTGGAAGCTAACATGCTAATATCAACCATGTGTTGCAAGGAAAACATGTTTGTTTGTTTTTTACGTTTCTTAATTAAGAGAAAAAGAGAAAAGGTATGGAGAGGAAACAGTTCCCACCCCTTCAAAATAATGGCATATAAACATCTGAACATTGAAGAATTGTTAACAGTCGATGACCAAAACTTGAAGACAGATGTTGAATTTTATCCAACTGAAAGTTTATAAACAGCCGAGTAAATTTGAATTTACGTGGAGAATTCAACCTAAGCTACGCTAACGTTTAAACTAAATGAAAAATTAGCTGTGCTATTAGCGCATTAGCACATTAGCGGAGACGAGCCCACCACTGCTGACATCTATTGTTAAACAGAAAATATTTCCTCAGGATGTTGATTCACATCTTTAAGGTCCAGAAGAACCTGGATCAGAACCCGGATCAGAACCCGGATCAGAGGAAAACTGTTGAATCCGGATCCGCTGTCTGGAAAACCAGACAGAAAAAGCAACAGAGCCCAGAGAAATCCACCAGGAAGTTCTGCTGCCTGCATGCAGAACTCCTGGAGGTTCTGCAGAACCGGGTCAGAATGAGAAGGTTCGACCCGAGGAAGGGGAGAGTTTCAGATTGATAAATACTCTGGTTCTGTTTTGTGCTGATGTATGAAGAACCAGAACCGCCCTGCAGAGGTTTGATCCAGAACAGAACACAGCTGGTACATTTAGCCTGGTCCGGTTGGTACTTCTGTTGGTTCTGATTACGATCAGAACCGGGTTGTTTTCTGGTCCACTTCACCTCAGCAGACAAACATCCAGAACTAAAATGTACCAGCAGAACTCGATTCAGCGCCTACAGGAACCGAGGGAAGCTGGTTCTGCTGAGGTTCTGTTCAGGCCCGTCTGTCTGGGCCGTCTCTACAGTTCTAGGCCTCGTACCCGGTGGACCGGCGCCGCTGCTGGTTCCAGATGTCATCTCTGTGCTCCGGTCGGCAGAACAGCCTGGAGGACTGGGCCAGGCGCTCCTGGCGCTCGCGGTCCCGGTCCGGACCCGCTTCGGAGCCCGGGGGCCCGCCGCCGAACCGGCAGGACAACTGAGTCCTGTTGTCATGGAGACCAGAGAACAGCTGATCCCCGGCGGACCTGGAAACATCAGAGATGGTTACCGGGTCAGAAGACGATCCAGAACCTCCCACCGACCAGGAACCAGCAGAACCAACTGACCCAACCATGAGGCACGGCGGTGGCTCCATCATGGTCTGGTTCAGAGGACGCCATGTTTAGTTTATGTTTCTCCAGATTAAAACGGATCTGATCCGTCCTTCAGGTTCTGCTGATCCGTGGTTCTTCATTCGATTGTTTTGGACTGAAATCTGAACGTCAGAAACGTTTTGACGTTTTGAGGAAAGCTGACCTGCTTTTAGAGATTCTGTGTCGGCCGTCATCAGTCTGCTGCTGAGGACGAGAGAGGAAGATCAAAACTAAGAAAAACATTTATTAAGAAAGAAAAACTGTAAATAAAGATAAGGATGACACAGAAAAGAGAAAAATCAGCAAAACTCAAGCAGGAAAAAAGGACAAAACCAAAACTGATCTGAAAGCCACCAGAATAAGCGAGTCGCCTCTCCACCAGGGGGAGCTGTTCTACCTTGTGGCGCTCGCCCTGCGCCGGCCCGCCGTTCACCTGGTAATACTCCACCAGCCTCTCCGCCAGGGCGATCCGGCCCAGCAGGTTCTCGATGAAGCGCTGGATCCGGACTTTCCCGCTGGTCTCCTGGCGGGCCGCGGCCTCCAGGAACCTCTGGATGGTGAGAACCTCCCTGGAAGAAACCAGCAGCGGATCAACCCAGCCGCCGGTCGCTCTGACCTCGGACCCGGCCGGTCCCTACCTCTCCCGGCGCTCCAGCTCGCTGTCGGAGGCGTTGAGCTGCTCCCTCAGAGCGGCGATCACCATGACGGCCACGTCCACCTGCCGGCTGAGCGAGCGCTCCCGCTCCGCCACCTGCTGCCGCTCCTGGGCCAGGTGCTGCGAGTGAGCGCGCTCACACAGCAGCTCGGTGTCGGTCCGGGCCAGCTCCGTGCTGACCTTGGCCAGGCGCCGCTGCATGGTGCCGTCGGCGGCCCGCAGGATCCCGGCCAGCCGCCGCCGAACCGCCGCCGAGGCCGCCGCCGTTTCCCGGCCGCAGTAGGAGCTCTGCGCTGGTGGAGACGGTGAAGAAGAGACGTTAACTTCCTGCTGGCGGACGAGGAGACGCGCTGGAGGAGACACTCACCAACCAGGTCCAGGTCCAGGTCCGGGTCCGGGTCCGGGGACGCCGGAGAGAACGGGAGGTGATGGAGGCGTCCTGAGTCTGACTGTTTGACTTCTGACTCCTGTCTGGTCTCTTCTGCTTCCTCTCCATCCTCCTCTTCCTCTCCTGTATCTTCATCATCCACCTCTTCCTCCTGCGTCCCCACGCCGACGCTCTGGGTGCGCCTCCTCACCGCGCCGTAGGAGTGCAGGTAGCCGCTGTCTCTGCTGTCGCTGAGGGAGCGGACGTGAGGCGGCCGCGCGGCGCCGTGCTGCCCCCTGCGGGCCGGGAGGCTGGCGTCCTGCCAGGCGATGGCGGCCGCCAGCGGGTCGGGGTGCGACCCCGTGATGCTGAAGTCTCCAGAAACCACGTCCGGAGAGCGGTAGGAGTGGCGGTACTCCAGGTGGGCCCGCAGCGAGGCCAGGCTGCGGAACCGCTGCTGCTCGCCGCATCGGGGGCATCGGAACGGGAGCTCACAGGAAGTGACGGAGTCCGGGAGGGCGCCGCAGGCCTGACCGTTCCTCTCCAACAGGAAGGAGCCAGAACCTCTGGAGCACAACTTCTGCTGCATCTCTCCACTCCTGAAGAACAGGAAGAGAACCTGTTGGTACCGTCACATTTCATACCGAACGGTGCAACGTTCACGTTTTCTGTTCATCTCCAATAATGACGGAAACTGGGACAATCAACAGGTGCAACCCGACTTTCATCCTCTACCTGCTGCACTAAAGAAGCCTGGATAAAAGTCTCCAGTAGCGGGAAACCTGCTGGTTTCAGCGAGTCAAATTTAAGACTTTTTAATGAAACTTAAGACCAAATAAACAGTAAATATTAGGGATGATGGAGGATCCTTTTATGGGTTGGGAACAGAAGTGAGTCGGTGGAAAAAATGAACGTCATCCATCAAACTTTGGATGAATTTGCACTTAAGGTAAAAGCAAATTAAGCTAGCTGGCTAGCAAAGGTCCATTAGCAGCTATTTACTGAGTTACAGAACTGGATTAAAATGTCTGAGCGACTCAAACTGCCTGACAGAAAAGTCCTCAAATAAAATCTCCATACCAGATTAAAACAGTCCTGACAATTAAAGTTAAGACCTGATTCACGTATTTAAGGCCAACTTACATATTTAAATACATTTAAGACATTTTAAGGCCTTTTCAGGCTTTTTAAGGATGACCTGGCTGAATCTGTTCTGGTTAGAATTAGAGGAGCCGATTACTGACCGTTTCTGTTTTATTGAATTTTCAATTCATCTGCAAAATCAGAATCAGGAAAACTCAGTAAGTTGGAAACGTGGAGTGATTTCCAGACCTTTCCTTTTTTTAAGGTTTAATTGGCTCTAGTGGCCTTTATTTGATAGTTAATTGACAGGAAATTGGGTAATGAGAGAAGGAGGAAGACGTGCAGCAAAGGTTGCCAGGCCGGGAATCGAACCTGCGACGGCCCCGTCGAAGACCAAGGCCTCCTTATGTGGGTTGTGCTTAACCCCTTCACCACCACAGCACATCCCTCCAGACCTTTCTTAACCCAGATTAAGATTAGTGTATTTTACTCGTGTATTTCGCTGATTGCACAAAATTAATAAAATCTACTGATTTATCGCTGCATCGTTTGTTCCCAGCAGTAAACTAACAGCAGGACTCGTTCTGGTTCTAACTAAAGAAACACTGTTCAAACAGGAAGCGACTCAGAGCCTCAGGTTTCCTCCAATCAGACGTCTGAGTCAACATGACGCCACTGGAGGTCAGGATTAGTTTAATCCCTGACTGACTCAGTTCAGTGAATGAGGAATCTGTTCGTTAACGGATCAGGAATCAAAAGTCTAGACGTTCAGATGAAGAAATCTGATCAGATTCAGGAATCTGTTCAGAGAATCAGATCAATCTGTGCCAAGAATCTGGATATTCATGGCAGAACGTTTTGATTCCCGGAGTTAGAAAAGACATGAGGGCGGAGTGATGCTGTGGGCCGAGACCTTAATGAGTTCTGGTGAACAAACGGATCAAAACTTTGAACTAGTTCTTTCAGCAAAGAATGTCTGTTCACACTGAGTTTCTGTTCAGAACCTGAACCTGAACCAGAACCAGAACCTGAACCAGAACCAGAACCCAGCATGATCTTCAAACGGAGCCCAGGCCCACAGCATGATGAGCCACCACCAGCAGACAAAGCTGAATGTTTGAACCAGATCAACAGTTAGAAACATGATGGATAGAAATGAAAGAGATGAAAAGCATCTCTCCATATTTATCAGTTATTTTAATGATTCTCCTGATTAGCATCAAGTTAAATCAGTTATTGATGCACAGAAATTAAATGATCAGAACGGCGCTAATTATGAAAGAGAAATGAGTCTGAGTGGGTCTGATTGATCCGAACTGCAGCTTCACTCACAGAACATCAGCCGAACCGGGCCAGCATGGTTCCGTTTAATCTGGGTTTAATTCTCCGGCTCCAACAGGTCAGTCCGTCCTCTCAGTCTGTTCTGCCCCGGCTGGCGGCAGCTAGCTGTGACCCAGTAACGCCGGCCCGGACCGGAACCAGAACCAGAACCAGCTCGTCCAGCGGCTCCTTCTCTCCGACCGGAACGGGTTTAGGCGGAGCGGCTGGCGGAGCGTCTCCGGCTGAAGGAGTCATGTCGCAGACAGAGACGGACCTCCATGATGTCATCATCAACAAGCTGGCGATGCTGCTGCCAACACACTTCCGGCTGGGCTTTTCAGAATAAAACCAAGCTGACTGTCACTGTTTCTGCTTAGAACAGAAAAATCTTTAATAATCTGAACAATATCTCGCCAGATTAAAATCGCAGTGCTACATAAACGCAGAAACAGTTAATTAATGATAAACCAGGAGGCATCCTGACCAGATGCTCCTCAACTGACCCCTCTCAATGTGAAGGAGCAGCAGCTCTACTCTGCTGCTCAGAGTAGAGCTCTCTAAGGGAGAGCCCAGACACCCTACGGAGGAAACCCATTTCGGCCGCTTGTATCCGTGATCTGGTTCTTTCGGTCACGACCCAAAGCTCATGACCATAGATGAGGGTGGGAACGTGGATCAACCTCAGTAGAGAACAGTGTGTGTGTTAGAGACATTTAATCTCCATGTTTGCTGCTGACAGACTGATGGTCTGACCCTCCTCCTCCTTTCAGGGTGGAACCTGATGGAGTCCGATTCATGACAACAAAGCATTCAACCATCTTCAAACATAATCAGAGATCAATAAATGATCAATAACTGCAGCTGGTCCGTTTGTTCTCTCCATCAGATTCCTGTCAACTCACCATCGACACAAACACAGTGAGCAGAGAGACCAAACTGTCTGAAGACAACAGGAAGGTGACGTGGTTGAAGGAGCTTCAGTCGTTTCCTGATGATCCAGAGAGATTTGATTATTTTCACAATGTTCTGTTTGAACTGGTCTGACTGGTCGCTGTTACTGGGAGGTGGAGAGGAGAGGAGGAGTTGATTAATCAGTGAGTTACATCAGAATCAGGAGGAAAGGAGACAGTAGAGCCTGTTGGTTTGGAGGAAATGATCCTTCCTGGATCTGAGCTGCTCTGATGGAGCTGATTCTCCGTCAGGAACAGAAACAGAAACTCGTCTCTCCTCCTCCGACTCCAACAGCAGGTTGCATGTGGACGGTCCTGCTGGCGTTCTGTCCTTCTACAGTTTCCTCTCACTGATTCACCTCCACATTCACTGAACCTCTGTGCTGGGTTTGGGTTCTGGAGGTCCATTCCTGGTTCTGCTCTGGTTCTGTTCCGAGTTCAGTCTAAACTGTTCAGTCTCTACATGTTTGCTGCAGATATTTGGTGAATATTCTAATGTAAGATTCAAATCAATCATTCATTTTGATTGAATCCTTCATCTCCTCATCTATAACTGTTAAATCTTAAAAATGAGTTTTAACAGTTTTGTTCCAGAATGCATGAAATCTGAAGTCATTTATATTTATTGATCAACTTAAACGTGGAAGTTAAAATAATCTCACATCCTGATGAATATAAACTGGATATGAAAACTTTTTGCTTCATGTATTTGATCAACATTATTCATAAAAATTATAGTCATCAGGCTCTAATCTGGCTCAGATTAGAGCCTGATGACTATAATTCAAACTCAAACTCTAAATCTTCACCTTAGATTATTTTTACTGCAGTTCAACTTCATGAGTTTTAGTAAGAAATAAACTTTAATGTTTTGTATTTGACTCATTTGATGCTCGTTCATTTTGTTTCCATCCATTTCCCTTCGTCCCTAATGGGGTCAGGAGGGTTGCTGGCGGGGTCACGGGGTCACGGGGTCACCCTGGACAGGTCACCAGTCTGTCGCAGGTTCATTTTGTTTCTCTGTTGAAATTTGAATATTTCATTAAAACGGTGCTTTCAGTACAACAGACTAGTTTTATATCACTTTAAAGTAAAACTGATTTCACAGTAAATCATATAAAGAAACAAATCAGTGATGAAAGAAGAGCCGACAGCCAGTCTGGGACTAAAATCAGCTTCTTTACTTCCAAACTGCTGACTTGGACAGACTGAAGAGCAGTTTTTCATTTTCTTGCTAAACACATGCAGCAACAAACAACAAACAACAACAGGAAACATTTCCACATCAGAGCTTCTTCCTATTCTGACCTTTTATTTTTACACGGAGCTGCAGCGACCGCAGCGTCCTGCTGCTCCACTTAAAGGGACAGTACCACATCTTCAGCTCCAGGGAGCTGTTAGCGTAGCTTAGCACAAAGACTGGAAGTGGAGGGAAACCGTTAGCAGAGCTGCAGAAACAGATTTCTGCTCTGGGATCAGAACCTTCTGGAGTGTTTAGAGATTTGACCTGGTAAACGGAGCAGAACCAGGATGGAAGGTCCAACATTCCTGATGGTTTCATTGGAGCTCCAGGGTCTGTGGTGGTCAAACTGGAGGCTGGAGGACCCAGAGAGGACGCAGGTCATGAGACCACATCACAAGTCAAACATGCATCCATCAGAGGGGAGCAGATGGTTCCAGGCAGCAGTTCCTCTGAAGTTCAACTCATTTCTGACTTTGTGGTAAAACCTGCAGGATTCTCTGATCTGATTGGTTCTCAAACTCTGTCACTTCCTGTGTTGACCAGATAATGGGTGGAGCTTCATCTGGAGCCCCGCCCCTACATATCTGACTGAGAAACTGACAGGAAGTGGACAGACAGAAACCGGACGGCAGACCTGGAGTCCAGCGCTCTCAGGTGAAGCTCAGCGTTAAACTTTTATTTCCTCAGAGGATCCGAGTTCAGAAAGGAGCTGCTGGAGGTGGAGATCGATTCCTGAACTGGGCAGCTTCTCTCCACTCATCTGGTCTCGGTTCAGGATTTGTCCGTCTCGTTTGGCTTTCACAGAAAGCGTTGAGGCCGGCTGTCTCGTCTGGAGGAAGAGGAGGAGGAAGAGGAGGAGGAACACAGTTCAGCTCTGAGGAAGCTCCGTCCATCTCCCCGTTTCTCCTCCTCTTCCTCCTGCAGATGAAGGAGCGGCCTGGGAGAAGCGCTCCGGTCCGGTCCGGTCCGGTCCGGTCCGGTCCGGTCCAGGTTGAGTGAGTCGGGTGAATCTGGAGGCAGCAGAGGAAGGAGGAGGAAGACGAGGATCTGCCTCAGATCTTCATGTCCTGGGACTCCACCATCTTGGCCAGAGTCTTCTTCACTCTGAGGATGGTGAGGCGGGAGGCGGGGTTGTGGGCCCAACACTCTGACATCAGCTTCAGCATGGCTCGAAGGCACTGAGGAAGCAACGGCAGGATGTTTAACCTCCCGATCAGACAAGCAGTCGAGTCTGAACATCTTGCAGGATTCTCCAGTCTCACCTCGTCGCTGTTCCAGCGGTTGGACACCGAGGGCCGAAGGCCTTTAACACAAACCACCTCCAGCATGTCCTCATAGGAGGGTTCAGAGGTCACCATGTTGAAGTATGGCAGCTGGTAGTCCTCCACCATACCTGGACAGAGAGGAAACCCTGCAGTCAGCTGATCCTCCAACTGGTCGACATTTAACCCACAGAGCAGCGAAGGATGGAAAATATTCCTGATTATATTCAAAAAGATTCCCTTCATGGTTCAGTTCACTATTAAATAACATTCTTCATCCAGAACTCTCAGGTTCTGGTTCTGCTCTGCATCCCCAGAACCAGAACCAAATGAGGAGAAGCAGCTTTCAGCATCTATGCACCACAAATCTGGAACAAACTTCCAGAAAACTGTAAAACAGCTGAAACACTGACTTCCTTTAAATCTAAACTAAAAACCAACTTGTTTAGAGTTTTATTAGAAACGTAATTAATTATAAATTTATTGATGGAACTTCATTAATGTCGTGTTTTGATTGTTGATTCTATGTTGCATCACTTTGTGTTTCTGTTTGATTTGATGTAAAGCTCTTTGAAAAGCATTGATGCTGAAATAAGCTACTAAAAAATCTGATTGATTGATTGATTGATTGATTATGCTTTGAATATTCATGAAGGCAGACAAGCTAATGTTATCACTCCTGCTAATGTGAAGTTAGCTCCAGTTTCTGTAGACCAGCCCTCAGAGTTAGCATCCTAGCTTTAGCATTAGCAGCTGGGCTAACAGACACAACCAGTCAGGACCGGGGGGGCGAGGGGGGGGGGGTCTGCAGCTGAGAGGAAATGAAGAGAAACGATGAGAATGTGAACATTTAACCTTTGATCAATAACTGCAGCATTAATCATTTTGATCATTATTGATTTTGATCATTATTGATTATTTCTTGCTTTATATTCTCATCATGGAAACAAACTGACCTCAGCAGCATACAGTGTGACCAACAAGTTACCATGGAAACGTGAAGTTAATGAATCTAGAGGAGGTTTGGTTGGACGAGCGATGCTTTCTGTGAGCGCTGACTCGGCGGGCCCTGCGGCGGCCGCGGCTCGTTTCAGGGGGACCGTACCTCCGGTGACGCAGCGTCTGCTCATCTCCCAGACGACGAGGCCGTAGCTGTACATGTCGGCCATGATGTAGGCCTGGAAGTGGTTCTTGTTGAGGCTGTCGTCCAGGACCTCCGGGGCCATGTAGCGCCTGGTTCCGACCCGGCTGCTCAGAGGGACGTCCACCTCGCTGGTGTCGCTATGGCAACACAGGTGACAGTTTAGTCTAATTACGGCTCATCAGGGAGACGATTCTTCTGATCGTGTTGCTTCAGGAAATGAAAACTAAACACTGAAGCAACAGGAAACCCGTCGGGTCTCATCTGAAGGTCACCTGTTGAACTTGACGGCGAGGCCAAGGTCGGCGATGCAGCAGGTGCCGTTCTTCTTCACCAGGATGTTCTTGCTCTTCAGGTCCCGGTGGGCGATGGCCGGCTTGCCCTGCGTGCCGTAGATCTCGGTGTGCAGGTGGCAGAGGCCGCAGGCGGCAGAGTAGGCGAGCCGCAGCAGCGCGGCGGCGTCCAGCGTGTTGACCTTCAGGAAGTCGTACAGGGAGCCGTTCTCGTGGTAGTCTGTGATGAGGAAGAGCTGCGTGAAGGCGCCAGAACCTTTGATGTCCGCTGCGATGAAGCCTGGAGAGCAGAGGAGGAGAAACGTTCAGATTTCATCAGTTAAACTTCTTGGACTCTGGTTCAGGTTTTCTAAAAGCTGGTCACTGATGGACCTCTGGTCACATGACTCTGGTGGTCCAGTCAGTATCAGAAGACAAAATGTTTCATGTTTACAGACGACTTTCTACTGAGCAGCTGTGGAAGAGGAACAGGAACTGTTTCCATGGTAACCCAGCTGGAACTGGATCAGCAGCTGGTTCATCATAAACCAAGTCAAGATCCGACGAGTCGGGTCGGCTAACAGACGTTTCCATGGAGACATGGAAACTAAGGTCAACATCAGCCGGAGGTAATAAATCAAACATTATTGCTCAATAATATTCATGCATTGAGACACATAAAATAATAAATAATAAAACGTTAAAGAAAAGAAAACTCGACACTGGAACTGGAAGATTTTCTAAATATACTAAATAAAGAAAGAAAATAATCAGATTATAAATAAAATCTCTCTAAACCAAAATGTCCCGTCGACTTGGAGCTGATGACCTCAGGTGACCCGGGCCGGCCCCTGACCCGTCCGGCCTCAGGAACCTACCCAGGATGTTCTCGTGTCTCATCAGGACCGTCTGGTAGATCTCCGTCTCCCTGAACCAGCTGGCCTCCTCCCGGGTGAAGAACACCTTGACGGCCACTTTCTCTCCCCTCCAGCGGCCGAGCCACACCTCGCCGTAGCGACCCTTCCCGATCTGACGCACCATCTGGATCTGCTTGGCGATGGTCCGCTGGACCTGCAGGACCAGAGGCGGGTCAGAGCAACAGAGAGCAACAAACTGTGGGAAACGAGCGCCACCTAGTGGCCTGCAAGGTACTGCATGTAAACGACGGTGACCTGAGTTCAGTTGGCCAATCAAATGATTGTGTTTAATAATAATAATAATGAACAAGTGGTCAGTCAAAGAAAACAAGGCCAGGATCACAGGAAACCGAGTCAAACCTGCTGAGAGAACTGAATCGTTCACTAACCATTTGATTCCTTTGAACGACTCTATGAACAGTAGAACTGTTCTTTCTTTTGGTTATAATAATCTGTTCACATGTCAACAGCTTTTCTTTAATTAAAAATGAGTTAATCAGCAAACATTATAAACAAAGAAACTGACAGAAATGATGGATAACAGCAGCTTCTAAATTACAAATAGCTCTAAAATATTATTAATGCACAGAACATTTGGTTTGTAAAATGCATCTTTCTTGATTTCCATGAGTCTGACATAATTAGAAGGTTAAATCGACACTTTCAGAACCTGTAAATATTTCAAAGTTTCCTGAGTTGGAAGGAAGACACAAACAGTGAGTCTAATATTTTACTGTCAGGCTGCACAGATTAAGATGTTGGTTAAATGGTTCATTGGTTTGATAAACTCTGATCTCATCTGATGCTGCAGTCAAAAATCTAAATAACTGACTCATCCCTGAAACAACGTAAAGCCTGTAAACCCTGCAACACCAGCTCTTGGCATGACAGCGCCCTCTAGTGGACCCGGATACCAGAACAAAACAAAGCAGAGCCATCCGGTTCTGATCCAGACTGACGTCCTGGCTGCAATGCTGAAGGTGAGTGTCGTTCTGCTTCCTACCAGCAGGGGGAGCCCTGAGCCGCTGCCAGAACTCTGCGACTGGTGGATGAGGTCCTTGAGGGATTCTCCGCCTCGGATGAAGACTTCCTGCTCCAGGTCCTTGGGGTAACGCTCCCGATCCGTCTGCCACTTGTACCTGAAAACACACAGAGAGCCTGAGAGGGGGAGACACACACACACACACACACACACACACACAGATGGTCAGAACACACAGAACACCGCATCCGAGAACCAGCAGAACCAACTGACACACACAGACACACACACACTGACACACACACACACACACACACACACCACACACACACAAAATGGAAACGTTTCTGGACAAACAGATCAGATTTTTATAATAATCTGGATTTGTTCAATCTGGAATAGATGATTTTATTTACTCACTGTTGATGCTGTTTATAAAAACTAGATAAATCAAAATTAAAGAACTCATTTAAATGAGACTAAAATTGAGCAAAGATTTTGACGTGTGTCCATTTTTATCAGACTGACGGACGAATTGCAAATAAAAACAATAAACATGAAATTCTGAAGGATTTTCTACATTAATGGAAAAAAGTAAATTCAACAGAAACCAGATGGAGACTCTAGTTTACAAACTATTTTGATAACTTCTACTGTATTTGTTGATTTTGGTCAATAGAAAGTCAAACTGAAGGATTTTGTCTTCACTTATTTAACTTGTAAATAAATCTTTTCAGGTTTTGCTCCATCTTCTTGGAAGCAGCTGCAGAAAAACAGAAATCTGGAGGATTTGTCGTCTCTGAATGTTTTTCAGGCTGTTTTACTGAAAAGGAATCATCTGTAAATGTTTTAACTGCAATCTTTTTATCATTTCATGATGGTTTCTTCAGGTTTGTTCTGCTGCTGTGTGTCTTAACCAGAATCCTCAGTGGGATTTTCCTGATTCAATAAAATCAAAAGTAAATAAAACAATAAAGATTCAGAAACTCTAAACGATAAAAACATGAGAAAATCACTAAATAATCTCTCAGATTAACCAAACTGTATCAACCTGTAGTAGAAGACGATGGAGAGGCAGATCAGGGTGCAGCAGCAGATCGTCATGGAGATGATGAAGGCCAGCCAATGAGAGCTGCTCTCTGCAGAGACAGACAGGTGGGTCAGAGGTCAGAGGTTCTGCAGAACCCGGCCCGGCGGGCCACCTACCGGCGGAGACCCGCGGCGGCAGCGTGGGCCTCAGGTCCTCGTTGCAGAAGTCTGTGTTGCAGCACTCGATGGTCCTCCTGGGCAAAGCGTTGGGGGAGTCCTGTCGGCCAATCAGAGAGCAGGACAGGAAGGATGAAGGTTCCAGGTGAGGAAGACCAAAGCACTCAGAGATCTGCTCTGGGACCAGGTTCTACACCTGAGACACACACGGTCGCTTCCTGTCTGGTTGCCATGGAGACGGCCCTACCTTGCACTGGAAGTGGGAGCCTTCGTACTTCATGCAGCCGGAGGCGAGCTGGATCTCTCCGTTATCGTCTTCCTCGATGATGGCGAAGCACTGACCGTTGGTTCTGAACGCACAGAGACCCGCTGCTAGTCAGGGCTTCACACCAGAACCAGAACCAGAACCAGAACCAGAACCAGAGGTTCATCTGAGCTCAAAGCTCTGCAGAGCTTCCTGCAGCTCTCTGATCCTCATGTTCTGGTTCTGGTTTAGATCCATTCTGGTTCTGCTCCTGGTTCTGGTTCTGGTCCCGCTGTACTCACCGGCAGGTGTTGTTGACGGCGTCGTCAGGACAGTGTCCGGAGCAGTAGCAGCTGAGGAAGCGGGGCAGATCCTCGGGGGCGATGGTGGAGTCCTCTCCGGGTCGCCGGGCCTCCGGGTTCACGCCGGTCCCCAGCAGAACATGGTCCGGGTTCTGACCTGCAGCTGGACCAGACAGAACCACAGGTACAGGCTGAAATACACCATCAGAGTGAGACCTCTTTCCTCTAGAGGATCCTGATCAGCTGACGGTTCCATCTGATCAATAACTGATCAGATCCAATCAGACCTGCCAAAACTGAGATCTGATTGGCTCTGAGTCATCAGGGGGCGGGGCCTCCAGATGAGCAAAATGGCCGCCGCCTCCATCCAACCAGTTAAATTAACTTTGGGTTTTTTATAACAGTTGAGTTTTTACAGTGTTTAAATGTTCTTTAGTTTCAGTTTTTTCATGTTGTGGTTATGTTACATAGATTGACTGATTAATACTCAACATGAGTTTTATTTTCAGAAACTGTGTTCAGTTACAGAACTGTTTGTTTTCTAAAAGTTTTGCTGTTGATGTTTTTCAGACCAGCTGCAGGATCAGAATGTTTTATTTCCAGTTACTTATAGTTTTTCTTTTTTTACCGTTTTTATTTATTGCAGTCAAAGAAAATGTTTCAGTTTCTGGTTAGTTGTAGTAACTATAGAAACCGAGCGGCAGCATCCTGCGGTCTGGCAAAGCATGCTGGGTAACCAGCAGCTGCGTTTGTCACCGATGTGAGCTGGTTTCCATGGCGATGCAGGTTTCATCACCGACCAGGACAGAAACGTCCAGCAGCCGATTCTGGAAAACAGAGCTGGACGAGCGGACAGAGGGCTCACTCTGCTCTGTAATGTCTGCTGAGGTTCTGCTGCAGCGGGCAGAACCAGAACCAGAACCAGAACCAGAACCAGAACCAGAACCAGAACCAGAACCAGAGCGTCGCAGCGCTCAGACCGGGCTTCAAAGCCTGCGCGGCCCCCTGGGGCCATCAGGGATGTTTCCGGAGAACAATGGCTGTTTGGATCGCTTCGCGCCGCCGGCGGCCGGCAGCGCCATACAGGAAACGCTTTATGAGCCGGGAGGAAGTGAGAGCGGCAGCAATCACTTCAACAACTTCCTGCAGGGGGAGGGGCGGCGGGCGGCGAGGCAGAGCGCTGGGACCAGCAGAACCGGGCCTGGACCAGCAGAATGTCGGGTCAAAGGTCAGTTTTCTTATAAAGTTACTGGAAAGTAGAGTTTTTACTGGTCCAGATTGGTTCTGTTGGGTCGGATCAGATGATTCCAGCTCTACTTCCAGGGAAATGGTTCTGAGTCAGAACCAGACAAACTGGACCTGAGGTGTCTTACCATGGGTTCTGAGAGCCAGCAGGAGAGCAGCAAGCAGACCGGTCAGAACCGCCATCCTGCAGCCAGAACCGGGCCCAGAACAACACGGCAGCAGCTTCGCTTCCAAAGACACTGGTTCTGATCGGCCCACGGCAGGACGGGCCGGCGGCAGCAGCAGGTGGGGGAGGGGAACGACTGGGTCCAGAAGAATCAACACCTCAGGTTCTGCTGGGTCTCACTGGTTCTGTAGGTCCGAAACCCTGGAAGAGAAACACCAGAAAGGTCAAAGAGTTCTGATCCAGATTCATCTCTGCAGACGATCAGAACCGGAACCCGGCCTCATCTCCATGGAAACCAGAGGAAACCGAGCCCAGAGGTGAAAGGTCAAAGAGGAAAAACGTAAACCTCTGCTGTCGTTATTTATTTAATGTTTATTTTATTAAACATGTAAACAAACATTTAAATGAAACTTTAAAACATTTTTAATTTGGTTTTATTTTTTTCTCCACTGTTTTTTATTCTTTGTTTTGTTTTATAATTTTAAACTCTTATTAAAATACTAAAGAGAAAAAGAAAACGGCCTCATAAAAATGTTTTACAAAAATAAAAGCTAAAAAAATAATGAATTGTTTTATTAAAGTCATTCAATCACTTAATATTTAATCTTTTTTTCCCTAAATGCTCCCGACCAGAACCACAACCAGAACCAGGTCCTGTCAGAACCAGACAGAACCATGAAGCTGTTCCCATCTGGACCTGTCCTCACTGAACAGAACCCGACCAGAACCCCTGGGGCTGAAGAGGAGCAGTGGGACCCTGAGGGGCCCGGCTCCAGCCCCCCCCTGTAACCCCGTGACCCCTGCCAGCACGATGCTGCCCCCCACAGTCCGGTTCTGCCCAGAGAAGTTCTGCAATTAGTGAGCGGCTAACGGCTAACAGAGCAGCTGAGCCGTTAGCGGCTAACGGCTAACAGAGCAGCTGAGCCGTTAGCGGCTAACGGCTAACAGAGCAGCTGAGCCGTTAGCGGCTAACGGCTAACAGAGCAGCTGAGCCGTTAGCGGCTAACGGCTAACAGAACAGCTGAGCCGTTAGCGGCTAACGGCTAACAGAGCAGCTGCTCTACAAACATCAAGAACTCAGAAAATTCAGATTTTCCGCCTCAGTCATAAAGCTGCAAAAACACAAAATATTCAAATATTCATCTTTAGTTTCCACTGCAAACATTAAAATAATAAATTAACTTAGAGAAACTTTCCCTTCACTTTAAAATAAAGTGACTCTCTCTGTTCATCTTTCTTCTTCTTCTGCTCTAAAACCTCCAGCTGTGAACACGACTCTTTTATGAAACCATGAAAACACGTTCAGGAGGTGAAGGAAGCCAAAGTCTGAGGCTCCGAGACTCAGAGACGAGTCAGAACACGAGTCCACTGAGGAGGAGGAGGATGAAGAGGAGGATGAAGAGGAGGAGGATGAAGAGGAGGAGGATGAAGAGGAGGAGGAGGATGAAGAGGAGGAGGATGAAGAGGAGGAGGAGGCGCCGGCCCTGCTGGACTCTCCTCCAGCCGTGTTTTCAAAGGGAAGTGGATGTGTTGGGTGATTTATGGAGGGGGGGGGGAGCTTCCTGTTGTGGGCTCAAACCGGGCCTGCCGGGTCTTGTTGGACCTCGGGTCTGAGTCCTTATCTCTGCCGTTGTCTTCGTTTCCATCTGCAAGCGAAGCGAAGACAGACGAGTGTTTTTGTTGTGGCAACCAGGTGAAGATTCCTCCACTTCTCCGTTATCGCCGACGGGACGGCAGCAGGAAACACACCGGCTGGTTCTGGTTCTGGTTCTGGTTCTGAAGGCTTCCATCGGGTGAAGCAGGAAGCTTTGTCAGCCTAATAGGAACCTCTGAGTCTTGGTCGCTCCCCGGGGGGAGGAATCTGAGGTTGCACAACCTAATCAGGGGTCAAAGGTCTTATGGAGATGGAAATAATAAGACCTTTGACCTTTACTCTCTTCAGTCAGGTCCTGCAGGACGCTACAGCAGCAGTTTATACCGATGGGAACAACAGAGTTTAGATTGATATTCTGAGATGTTTGTGTCGATCAAACTGATGATAGAAACCAGAGATTTGGGCCAATCACAGATAATCACCATTATTGACCAATAATTACCAATAATTACCAATAATTACCAATCCTTTCACTGATGACATCACGTCTCTGCTCCAGTTTGACCACCACATACCACCTGACCTCCAAGAAGCACCTGCTGCTGTCCATCAGTCTGGTGAAGGTCAAAGGTCATCTTTAGACCACCTCAGGTCCATCGTTCGCCTGAAGGCGGCAGAATCGAGGTTAGCAAAGCTGCGTCTTAATCTGGTCCTCTGATGCTGGACCATGATGGTTCTGTCCATCAAGGTCCAGCACGGTGGTGGAGGTATGATGCTGTGGGCAGCCATTGAATGGACCCTGATGGCCTCTGTAGACCAAAGTGTTTCAGGGTGAACGGGGTCCAACAGCCAAAGCTTGGTTCAAACAGAACAACTGGAACAGAAGAATCAAGGAGCTGGAATGGCCTAGTCAAAGTCCAGAGCTCAAGCGGGTTGAAATATTGTAGTGGGACCTTCAGAGAGCTGAGCAGAAGCAAACTTCCACCTGGTCACACTGATAGAAACTAGGAGTGAACCGGTCAATCGGTTCTGATTTCACCGGTCCACTCTGAACACGGCTAACGGCCGACACCTCAACGCCACCAGGCTAATTTATCGTTATACTCACTGGACTCCATCATTAACACGTCCAGAAACACCACAGTGCCGACGGCAGCCATGATGAATCCAGATGATCTGCAGAAGCAGACATTGACTGTCAGCCATTAACGTCATCACTTCCTGTCTGGGAGAGCGACAGCAGAATAAATAAAAGGCTGATGGGTGGCTAGCTACACAGCTGCTAGCTTCATGGCTGCTGTTAGCTTCACTGCTGCCGTTAGCTACATGGTTGCTGTTAGCTTCACTGCTGTCATTAGCTTCATGGCTGCTGTTAGCTTCAGATGTTGAACAGGAAGCAGGAGTTCAGGTTGTGAACGGCTTCAGCCTGGTTCCTCTCCACTCTGGTTTTCTTCCCCCTCCTCCTGCCTCCAGTTTTCCATCGCCTCCCTCTCTCCTGCCTCCATCTTGGCCCCGTTCCCCGGCCCCTGCGGGGGCCCCTCCTTGCAGGCGGGCCTCTGGGTGCTGCAGCCTCCCGTCGCTGTCGGCGCCCTGCCCGACATGCCTTTCAGGGCCTGGGAGACTGCAGCCCAGACTTTCTGGCTCCACTGCCATTGTTTGCTCGGCTGCTCTCTGCCTCCTGCCCTGCTGTGGATTAGCATAAGATTACCCACAATCCTCGGAGTCACAGACAGTGCCGCATCTTCACCCTCCTCTCCATCCTTCCTCCTGATTTCTGACCTGTGCTGCTCCTTCAGTCATTTAAAGAGGATTGAACCAACAACCCTGCAGTGCCTTTCTTCACCTCCAGATGATCTGGGATGGTGTTTGTAGTAACCTGGAGTTCCTGGTAACTACAAATTCAAATAACAAATCCTGACATGGATGTGTTGGCTGTAATGGATTCTGATGCTTTTAAGGCCGTTTTTCCTCCTGATGGTCCAGTGGACTTGCTTTGATTGGGGAACCAGAACTCCATCATCTGCTGTGGTTCTGAGTCAAACCAACCTGTTCCCCTCCTGGCCTGTGGGGGCGCTGCACCAACAACCACTGAAGGAAACCACACAAAAACCTCTGAAGACACTGAGAGCAACTTCCTTCTTCACCAGATGGAAACAAGATGGAGGCGTCAGATTTTAGTGTTGGAGGATTTCTCTTTAGTCTTTGGCTGAAGACCAGGAGACATTTCTGCTGCTAGCGCTAGGCTAGGCTAGGCTAGGATAGGATAGGATACAGGAGCGCAAACTTTTTGAGACCAAAGATATAAAAATTGTAAATGAAACCCTATTGTCTTATTTTATATCCATCAGTTACAGCAGAAATATTAAAGTGATAGAAAACCTGAAGCAGTTTCTTCCTCAGTGAGTCGACACTGGGAGCAGGTTACTGGTTTCTCATTCTGGTAGGTATCAGCCAGTCATGGTAAATCTGAATTTAGTTAAAACCACATCTTCTGATGTTAGCATATTTTTCCTCCAACAGGATCCAGAGGAATCACCTCAAACCAGATGTTGGACAGGATTTTATTTCAATGTCATTTGTGAATATCAGCTTCTCATTTCAACAGGGGAGCCAGAAAGGTTATCATTTTGGAGAAACAAACGTTTGATAGAAAAGCCTCAGACTCTGAGTTCACAGCGAGACGCCAGAGAGCACCAAACTACTTTTTATGGTACAAAACTTACTTAATTTCACATAATTATCGCGGTAGAAGCCATTAGTTTGTTACTTAATAAAATATATTTGTCCCATTTGATGTTTGTTGTGAATGAGTTTTACTCGCAGACGAACGACGTCATCAGTCCAAGTCTGTGGTTTATTGAACGTTCAGAAACTCCAGCTGCTGAACGCGCCACAGTGAACTGCTGCTCTGATCGTCAGTCGCTCTTTGAGTCGCCTTTATTCTTTAATGGAACCAAAACGCAGAGCGCCATCTTGTGACGTCACATTTACAATGAAGACACAAATCCTTCTTGTATCCTGTTGGACGGAGAAAAGATGTTGAAACATTTGGATTGTATCCTGGAGACTCTTAAAGAGCATCCGGATGAAACGTCTGAAAATGAGACGATTAAAGACCAAAAATCACGCTGAGGCCACGTCCATCCACCAGCGACAGGAAGTCCATCCACCAGCAACAGGAAGTCCATCCACCAGCGACAGGAAGTCCATCCACCAGCAACAGGAAGTCCATCCACCAGCGACAGGAAGTCCATCCACCAGCGACAGGAAGTCCATCCACCAGCGACAGGAAGTCCATCCACCAGCGACAGGAAGTCCATCCACCAGCGACAGGAAGTCCATCCACCAGCGACAGGAAGTTCCCCCTCGCTCTTCCAGAGAAATAAAACGCCTCAAAGCAACACAAACCGCTGCAGCATCTGAGGTGCACAAACGAGCGTTACGGTAGATCCTTCCATAGAATCTCTAGATTTTTTCTCCCTCCTGGGATTTGCTGTTTTATTATAATCAGTCTGTTGACTTTAAATCTCAGGAACTCTTTCCCATCATCCTGAACATTTAACCCATAAAAACCCGTTTATAATTAATCCTGTTTTGCTGCAGCTCAGTCTGAACAGATTGTTGTTCTTTATTCTGATTTTAGATATTTAATGTTTTTATTAAAAAGTTTGACATTCTGTCATTCTGCTGCGGTTCCACCCAGACATCCTGAAGCTCCTCAGCACCGGGCCGGTCCGCTGCAGCTGATTTCATTAGAACCAAACAGAACCAGAACCAGCAGCTTCATCAGGTTACAGCCACACAGACTACCCACAATCCTCTGGGGCGCCTCGTCATGGTCACAGAGCGGGTCGTTGTCGAGCTCCTGGAGGAGGTTTAATTACTTTAATCGTCATGGAAACGGGTCCATCAATCACAGCTGCCGTCGAGTCACAGACACCAGAACCAGCCAATCACAGCCAGGGAGTGCATCGATAACCAGAACCCCCGACCCAACCCAAACCCCCGCCTCCTCCCAGGCTGCTGGAATGTGAAGCAGGTAATGGAAAACACACACACACACACACACACACACACACACACAGCCTGGAGGAGTTCTGTCTCTGGTTCTGCTTCAGCCACAGCAGAGTAAACACGGCCAGCAGTAGACAGTGTGTGTGTGTGTGTGTGTGTGTGTGGTCTGGTCGGAGTCAGGACGCCGGATGGTTTCATCCACTGCGTTGCCATAGAAACGGCAGCCCGGCCACAGCAGCGGACCTTGCTAGGTGGTCCAGAGGTCGGTCCCGACGGCTCCTGCAGCAGAACCAGAACCCGGAGCGCTGCGGCTGTAACCGGAGCCGCCGGGTCGGCCCAGACAGGGCGGGGCGGGGGGACATATGGCAGCTATTAGGCGCTGCAGACCGCTCGGCTCTGCTGCAGAACCTACGACTCCGCCGCCCCGAACAGAAAAATCCCTCCGGCTCTCCTCCATTAATCAGAACAGCAGACGGATCCAATCAGCCAATCACAACCTGCGGCCAACAGCCAGGAAGCCTCCTGATTGGCCAGCTCTGACTCAGGCCCAGGGGTCAGAGGTTAATCTCCTCATTAGCAGGGCGGGGCCTGGAGGAGCGGTTAGTCTTCATACCTGACTGGAGGCTCCATGATGCAGCAGAGAGCAGGACTGAGAACGGCCCCATGGGAAATGTAGTCTGAAGGCAGCCGGTCTGCAAAACAAACACCAGGTTGAAAATATTAAAATACTGACAGTGGAACGAGTTAATGTTCACTCTGCAGCCAGACAGGAAGCTGCTCCAAAACCCTTCACAATAAGAGTCCAGGTGTCCGGACCCGGTCCAGGAAGCAACTCACTGCAGAACGTTGGACCTAAACACTAGACTGAACAAAAAGCACCAATAAAAGAGCAGTTAGAGCTAAATATGAGCATCGACTCAGCAGCGCCACCTACTGTCTGACAGGAGACGTGCAGAGAGCAACAGGAAGGAAACGGGAGAAATCAGAACATGGAGCCAAACTAAAAGATGAGCTAAGCTAAAAGTTAGTTTAACTTACATTAAGATAAGCATAGCTGGAATAATATCAACTAAACTAAAACAAGCTAAGCTAAGCTAAGCTAGCAGAAGATAAGCTAAGCTAAACAAGATAAGTTAAACTAAACTTGATTTCCTCCAACAAATCACAAATGAAAGATTTTCCTAAATAAGCAGAAAATATAAATGTGAAAAATCCCAACAATAGCTGCTGACAGATGGATATTAATGAGTTACTGTCTGCTGCAGATCTACGTACAGATCTACGTACAGATCTATGTGGATGTTTTAAAAGATCTTTAATGTGGAAAAACTTGAGGAAGTAAATTAAATGTTAGCATGAAGACGAAACGTTTCCTGTTCCATTCAGACGTTTCAACCAGGAACCAAACCTGAGAATGTCTGACATCTGATGATGTCAACATGGCCGACCTGCTCCCACAGCGGAAACCATGGCAACCAGCAGAGGAAGCTGGACTCCCATAGGTGGAAACCAGTGGAACCGGTTCTGGTGGCAGAGCAGAGGAACGCCGCCTAGAACCCGAGACCAGCAGCCGGGCCGACAACCAGAACCCAACTCTTTCCTCACCAAGGGCCGGGCCAGGCCCAACCGGACCGGACCGGACCGGACCAGGCATCAGCAGCAACATGGCGCTCACCTTGCAGTCCACCCAGCGGTGAACTGGGTCCAGTAGGCGCGGCTCCACTGACTCACCAGCTGCTGCCTTTTTTATCTCGTCAGGAACGCCGGCGTTCCCAGAAACACTCAGGATTTACTGCAGTTCTGGAGGCCCGGTTCTGGAGGCCCGGTTCTGGCTACAGGAATTTATTTATTTATTTTATTAGGATCCCAGTAAGTTTCCAGGACTTTATTACGGATCTTCCAGGGATCCAGCTGATAAAACATATTCATAAAACCATTTTAATGTCACAAAATTAGTTGCATTCATTTTACAAATTACGCAGAAACCGATATTTAATAAAAAAACCCAACAATATTTAATTAAAAAAAAAAAATTTAATAAAAAAATTTAATTTAAAAAAATGTAATAAAAAAATGATTTTTAATAAACATCAGATTTCAGCTCTTAGGAGAAAATCTGATTTTAATCTCTGATGTTTCTGGGTCGTTAATTCGGTTCCTGAACGCAGCACCAAAAGGTCACGGTGCGTTCACAGCCTCCAGGAAAACCCAGCGCTGAGCTGGAAGCAGGTTTGGACCCGGCTGCTGTAGCCTGCAGGAAGTGAGGCTAACGGAGCGGGTCAGAACCGCCGGGCCCGGTTGTTTACAGCAGATCAATGGAATCAGAGGACGACCCGAAACAGAACCTGGAGGCCGGACTGACCTTCAGACGGTACCTGGACGGGAGGGAGGAGCCTTCCGGAACCAGAACCTCTGGGTCAGGACCCAACAGGAAGGAGAACCAGAACCTCAGCCCAGTCTGTTCAGAACATTTAGTGAAGATCAGAACCGGTCTGTCTCCAGAACCGGTTCTGATCTTCTCGCTGCAGCAGCAGGTCAGACTGAGACCCGGTACCAGGACTCATCTGAACCGGTTCTGATCAGAAACCCAGAAAGTCCCAGAGCAGAACCGTGACCCGGTTTCAGTCCAACAAAACGTTCAGAAAATATGGGAAATAAAAACGATTCACTTCATCAGAGAGAAAAGAACTGATTGGAGGAACTGAACAGGTTCAGAGGAACTGGTTCAGCTACAGTGAATTAGTGAGTCAATTAAAGTGAATCAGTTCAAATCCCATGGAACTGGTTCAGTTGGAAATGATTCAAATAAATCTGAATCAGTTAAAGAGAATCAACTTTAGTGATTCGTTTCAAAGTGATTCAGTGAAACAGATTCAGTTAAAGTGAGTCAATAAGTGGTTCAGTCAAAGTAAATTAGTTTAATTCAGCTGAAAGTGATTCAGTTCCAGTGAATCAATTAAACAGAGATGAAAGTATTTTGATTTGAGCCGATTCATTTAAAACTGATTCAGTTTAATGGAAGTGATTCAGATAAAATGAATCATTTCAGTGGAAAAAGAATCAGTTTGGATCTCAGCTGGAACTAGAAGAAGAAGAAGAAGAAGAAGAATGGCTCCTCTGTGCGCAGGCTGCCATTACTGCCTTTATTTATCTGCTGAGCTACAGCGCTGAGGAAGAGGAGGAGGAGGAAGAGGAGAGGGCCGGATTGCATGTTTTCCTCCTCGGCTCAGCCACTCTGTCTCCAGGACGATGGGGGAGGAAGAGGAGGAGGGGGAGGAAGAAACCTGATCTCCTCCTCCTCCACCGCCGCCTCTCAGCCGCCTGAGAAACCCGATCCCGACTCTGCAGCGCGAGGCTCGGAGGGGGAGGAGAGGAAAACTGGGAAAACTGAGCCAGAAAAAAAAACTGGGAAAACCAAACTGGAGCAGAGAGGATGGAGCAGGAAGATAGATCTACTCCATCCAGATCTGCTCCACAGGAACGTCCAGGAATCTCCAGGAATGTCCAGGAATCTCCAGGAGCATCCAGGAATCTCCAGGACATTCCTGGCTCCTCCAGCCAATCACAACCTGGTTTCTCTGGAGACAGAACCAGAACCAGGAAGCTCCAACAGAACCTGAGCTGGGCTTCCTGCTCCGATCCTTAGGAGACACGGAGGAGGAGAAGTGGTGATGTGGGCTGGTTGGTTCTGATGAACAGGTTGGAATCCATCCTGGATCAGGACAAATCACCAAACATCCACCTGGTTCTGATCCAATTCACCCCAACATGAACAGGAGACATTACTAAAGGTTCTGTTACAGTTACTACCAGACATCCAAGACCAGAACACCAGAATCCAACATCTGGAACTCAGAACCAGAACCAGAACGCTTGTGGAACTGGGCCCAGTTTCACCTCAACAGCAATAGTTTCTCTGTTTCTCGGCCTTTTCACAGATATTAAAGCAAAATGTGATCATTTTACATATGAAAACAGCTGGAAACGACCTGCAGAAGGTCCAGACAGGTGATCTCAGCAGAACCCGAACAGAACCGCCAGAACATGTTGGGTTTGGTCCAAAAATCAAATCCCGTTTCAGGAAAATGGTCCGGAAAAATATAGGTGCTTAAAACACCTGATCTGTAGTGAGAAGGTCAAATTTCTGCGTCTTTTAGAGGTTTATAACCCGTTTTATTAAATAAAATGTTTTATTATTAACAACTAAACATGTTTACAGTAATGATCCTGATATTAAACCAGCTGGGAGGTTTCGGTTTGGCTCCGTTTACTCAAAGAAAGCAGCTGAAAATGAAGGACCGGCCAGGTGAGATAAACAGACACAAAACCACGAGAACCGACCCAGAAGCATCCTGACTGAGCCGGACTTCCACCAGAACCAGCACAAACCCAATCATTAAGCTGGAAAAATCCTGTTTTTCCTGAAGTTTTCCCAGCGGAGTTAGCCGCGGAGCTAACAGGCAGGAATGCGGCTAATTAGTGGTAAACAAACTTTATAAAGTTCGGATAAAATCCTACAGTCGACCCTCCCCAGGATTAATATACTGAAATAAAGCACGTTTCAGTGTTTTTAATGCTTTTATTTGATGATTTAGACAGAAAATCAGCTGGAAAACGAGCTGCGCTCAGAACAAACTTTTTTCCACGACGACAGGATCCGTCTATGTCCTGGCGCCAACTCAAAGACCCAATCTGTTCCCCTGACTCCACTCTCATTTCAGTTCGCTCTAACCAAAGCCACCGCTGCAAAAGGTTTTTAACATAAAACATCAAGCTTTATCACTAAATCCGGGATAATTCAATGGTTCTGGGGGCTCGGCCGCTTTAAATCTGGGCTGTTTTCCACCCACGGGCTGCGGCTGCTCCAGAACATAGACGGAGCTGAGGAGACTCGGCGCCGCAGGTTAGGAGACAACTTCTGGGTTACATTAGGTTAAATCTGCCCTTACCTTTATATTGATCTCTTTAGAATCTATTCCCAAATGATTCCAGGATTCTCTTCCAAACAGTCCAGATAAATAAATCCAGAGCCGGGGGCGGCTGGGAGCGACCAGAAAATCTTATTTCCAATGGTTTTTCCAGAAATATATCCAGGATCGGTCCTCCTTCCAGCTCCGCGATCTTTCACTCTGTTGCTGCTTGTTACAAACCTGGCAGAGATCCTCCCCTAAACAGGACGTCTCACTCTTCTGCTGTCATTACGAAGGAGAGGAAAATGAAACAGAGATCCTCTCTAAACCACGACAACTCACTCTGATTCGTTGTTGCAAAAATTGAAGGACAGCAAATCTGACATAGATCATTTGTGTATAGGACGCCTCACGCTGTGTGATTTCTGTCATGGAAAATGTTGCTTTTGATTTATTGTCACACAAATCTGGAAGATGTTCCCACATAAATCCCTACTATAATAATAGGTAGTTAGCATTGTGGTTTTTTTTTTTTGGCTTTTTAGTCACCTGCCGCCATGTTGGATGTTAAACTCTGAGTTGTTCAGTGAGGTGGGTCTCTCCCAGTCAGATTCCTGATTTCAGCTGCAGTTGCTGTTTTATTTCAGTTTTCAGAGAAGGACGAGAAAACAGTGGAAACCAGAATGAAAGAAAGCTGGATTTTCAAAGTAAAAGATGAACCAAAATTTACTTTCAGTTAATTTTCATAAATAGTTTTGATAAAAGAGGCCACACGTATCACTGTATATCTGGAAAGTATCTACATCAATTTACTTTATCCACATTTTGTTATGTTACCTTATTCCAAACTGTATTAAATTAATCGGTTTCATCAATATTCTACACAGAAATACCTCCAGTGTATTAAAAATAAAAACAAGAAATCAAATATTACATAATTATTAAGTACAACTATAACATAAAGGTACATATTTATAATTTAATTGAGTTTAATATACCCCTGAAAACACACACTAATACAAGTTTACTTTAAATAACTGGCCTATAGCTACTTCATTTTCACAATTTAACAACTGAATCTAAAATTATTATTGAACTACAACCAGCAGCAAACCTCACATAACTTCTGATTTAATAACCGTTTTCCTGTTGATTTGAAGATTCATTTTAAAACCCTGAGTTCTGTCAGATCATCTTCTTCCTACTCGACTGAATAATTAAAGAAATACGTTGGGTTTCAAAAGCTGGTGTCTCTTTTTGACAGTAAAGTTTAGTCAATTTCACAAGGTTTAGTTCTGTCACCTTTACACTTAAAAAAAAATAATAATAATAAAACTGCAATGCTTTATGTTCTAAAACAAGCAGAGTGAGACATCCTTGCATATTTCCTCCTCTGTGTAAATTGTGGACCAGTTATATGGACGGGCTTTTATTTTGAAATCAACACCAAAGGCGACTCTGCCTCCCTCTAGTGGCAATAAATATAAATATAGACTGAGGATTGTTGCAATAACTGTCGGTTAAAAAGTGAATCATTGTGATTTTGACATCTGCAGCTCAGATTAGTCAGAATTACAGAAACCTGAAACAGGAACTGAATAATGTCACAAAGTCAGACAACAGAAAGAATACTCCTTATTTTCAATTATTTAAATGTTTTCCACGGTTTAATGAATCTGGTTTCTGACTGACTAATGCATGATTAGATTTCAAAGAATGAAACGACCAGGTAATTGTGTTTGAGGTGCTTTCTTTATTCATTTCATCCACCTGTTAACATGAGACCAGGCAGCTTTAATTCAAACGGTGAACGGTGCGGTTAGCACTTCTCTTTCTGTCTAAACTAACACCGACATGCTGCCACACGCTGCTCTGCATGCACACTGCATTCACCCTGAAAACAAACCGTATAAAAGGACGAGACGGCGTAAAAACTCAACACAGATCAGGTAGCAGTCGCTCCGAACGAGGCGGAGAAAAAACCGAGTCCGACACAAACGGAGCTGCTGAGGAGAAAAGGCACAGAGACTCACTCTGAACGACTCGGTCTACGCACAGAAACTCTAAAATAATCTTTAAAAAAGAATCAAACATTCAGTGAAACAGAGTTCACGCTGCAGAACTTCAGACTGTTTAGTTCCTGAAATCACCACTAGAGGCTCTACAACCAGACAGGAGATAGAAAGAATAAAAATGGGAGAATGTTATGAGAAGACATGAAAAAAAGGTTGTAATAATACGAGAATAAAGTCAAAATATTATCAAAATAAAGTCGTAATAATATGAGAAAGAAAGTATATGACAAAATCAAAATAATTTGAAAATAAAATCAGAATATCACAGCAAAAAAGTCCTACAATAAAGTTTAAACAATACAAGAATAATGTCAATATTTTCATAATAAAGTTGAAATAATACAAAAAGTCTAAAAACGCCAGAATAGAATCATAATATTACAAGAAGAATGTGGCAATATTTCAAAGATAAATTCAGAATAATAGAAGAATAAACTCATATTAGCAGAAAAAAGTTGTATAAACGACTAGAAAACATTTTAATAATATGAAAATAGTCATATTACAGAAAAAGGTTGAACAACTGTAAAGTTGTAATCACACCAGAATGAAGTCATAATATTATCAGAATAAAGTCATAATTTTATGAGAACTGACATGTAGAATCAGTCTTAGTGCTGCATTAACATGAGGAATGTTCAGCATGTTGTGAAGTTATGCTTTGGTATCCATTTGACAAATAAGGAAATAATATTTTAACATTTATTATCAGGACTTTGAAACGATTGAATCTATTTAGGAAAAAGAACCACAGTCTGGCTGAGCGGGTCACATCAAATCTTCACCACTCTCCAATTTAAACATTTTCTCATAGTTTTACGACTTTCTTCTGGTAATTTTATGAGTTATCTTTGTAAGTTTAAAAACTGTATTCTGGCCCTCGGGCTCCGTTGTACAGAGCTGACTTGTCTCACGTTTTTTCAGGTGGATTCTGGCGACACCTGTGGTCGCTGAAGGTATTGCTGCTGGGTTTTAGAATAATCTATGTTCGCTTGGCCTAAACAAACACGGATCAGAAATCATTTTGGTTTGGTTTTGCTCCATAAATAATACAAATTTAAATTATGATCTGACTTTAGTTACCTTTTTAAAAAAAAGTTTGGCTTGGTGTGGCTGCAGTTCCCTCAGTGGCCAGTAGAGGCTGCTATAAAAACGTTTATGAGTATAAATCCATAAATGAAAAGCATTTTACCCCAATAATTAGAAAAAACCTTGTTAATTGTAACAACTTACATGATTTCCATGAGAACGTCGGATCAGATTACAGAGTCGGATCAGAAAACACAAACCAGTTGTCACAAACAGAATGAGGATTATAGTCAAAATAACTTCCAGACATTGTTTAAAACTGTTGTGTAGCTGAATCACATCCCAGGCTATAATGACCACCTGAAATATTCACCTCAGGTCTCTGGCAGCAGGTTTCTGTTTTCTGAACAGCTACTGAGCCAGCGCAGCAGCAAACATACATTAAACAATATTTAATATTCGCCGCTATGCAGATGATTCTGTCCTGTTGAACGAGGTTCTTTCTGGTTGACAGCAGAGGTCTGGATATTAACAAATAGGTGTTTATTAACTAAAAGAAGTAGCAGAGATGGAAGTTAAAGATAGATCTAATTGCAGTTCTTCTACTAGCCACCAGGAGACGCTAAACTGGTATTTATAGTTAGCAGAATTGTTTCTGTGGTCCAAAATGAACTCAGTTCCAACCTGGAATCTTCTGGATCTGGTTTCTGATCCAGATTCTGATCAAACTTTCAGATTTACTGCTCCTCTAACTACATTTTAATTTTTTTACTTTTATTAAATGTTAATCAGGTTAAAAAAGCAGATAGTGGAGAGCTGATTGTCTCTACTCTCATTGCTGTCTGGATTATTTCTGTGTTTATGTGTAATTTACCTGAAGCTGCAGCAGCCTCTTATAATCCAGAGGAAGTGGTTCTGAAGTTCTGCAGTGTGAACAGACCAGTTACACCCGAGCGTCTGATCTGCAGCAGCTCAGACACATTTACAGTTCAGATAGAAAAAAAATCTAAAATAAACACTTCAAGATACACTCAGCGATCAATAAATAGAAAAGTTTTCAGTTAGAGGATCGGCTCCATCAGCTCAGTCTGCAGCAGCGCCCCCTGCAGGCCCACACAGGAAACGCCTCCTCATCGCTTCCTGGATGTTTGTCCTGTTGGGTCTGAGATGAAGCTGCTGCAGACAGAAAAGCTTCACAACGGAGAGTTTCTGGATCTGATGCTGTTCAGTCCAGTGATCGGCACCAGAACCAAACTCAGAACCAAACCCAGAACCAAACCCAGAACCAAACTCAGAACCAAACTCAGAACCAAACCCAGAACCAAACTCAGAACCAAACTCCTCCTGTTAGCTGAAAGCGTCTTCATACGTAATAAAAGTCATAAAGTCAAACAGGCACATCTGCAGGTTGATTAAAAAATAAAAACAGAAAGTTATGATTTCTGTCTAGAATAAATAAGATGGCACAGATTTAAAATCTAAAACTTTGTTAAAACATCAAACTTTATTAAACAACTAAAAGTGACGTTAAAAATAATTTGTTTTCCAGCATCAACCCATCGTCTGTAACTTGAGGGATTATTTTGCCCTGCAGGCGCAGCATGGAGCCGGCTGTCTCTGACCTGACCGCCGGCCGCCTGCAGCAGCACGACTTCCTGTCTGGAAGCAGAATCATCATCATCATCATCATCATCAGTAGCAGGTGGTTAGCACGGCGGCTGCTTGGTCAGCTCAGCTCTACACGTTGATGGCGTGGGCGTGCTTCTTGCACAGAGGCTTGTCCTTCTTGGAGTAGAAGGGTTGACCCTCCAGGTTCACGTGGCACACCTGCAGAGACAGCAGCCGTTACGGGACGGCCTGACCTCTGACCTCTGCCTCTGAGCCGGCTCTTACCGCGCACACGAAGCAGGTGTCGTGCCAGGTGTGGCCCAGAGCCTCGATGAACTTATCTCCAGCCTCCACCGGAAAGTCGCAGCCGTGACACTTGGTGCTGAACAGGGCGACGTAATCTGACAGAGCACAAGGAACAGCGCTAAGATGCTAAGATGCTAGTATTTGCCGCTAAACAAGGTCATGGACTTCCAGCAAGTTCACCATTTTTATTCCAAGGATCAAGGATGCTGAAGCTACAAGTGGACCAGTCAGAACCAGTGGTGAGAACACTTCTGCTAATCTTCTAATAGCAAAGGTTTAGCTAAGAGCTTTAGCGCTGTTGCTAACTTTGAAATCGTTTAGCACACTTAGCTTCTCCTAAATTCATTTTTATGGATACAATTTAAATTCAAACGGCAGATAAATTCAAATTTATCATCAGCTTTAGCATTAGCTTGCTGGTGTTACACTTTAACATTAGCAAAACTACATCATTTTTATGATTAGCGCATTAGAGTTAGCTAACTTTTTAGTTAGCAGCACCACCAGCATTGAAATTAAAAAGATCAGAGATCAGTTAATGAAACAAATCTTCATCTCCATAACAACAAAAACAGCTCCTGACAACCAACTTCCTACTGATTAATAATCCAGTTTCTCCTCCACTTTAACCAGCAGCACCTGTCTGACCATGAGGACCATGAGGACCATGAGGACCATGAGGACCATGTCCCCCGTCTCCCTGGTCGCCGTTAGGACCATGTCCCCTATTTGTGGTCATTAAGTCTCCAGTATAAACCCGGTTCTGTCCCCAGAGCGGCCCGCTGTACCTTTCTCGCAGTACGGCTCCCCGTCCTCCATGTGGAACAAACTGTTTCCAAACGGTTTCCCGCAGGCGGCGCACACGAAGCAGGTGGTGTGCCACGTCTGCCGTAGGGCATGCATCACTTCCTGCAACAGCATGTGGTCGTTATTTCACACAGAGAAACACCAGAGGCAACAAACCGCAGAGGAAATACTAACCAAGGCCTCAGAAACTCAAAAATGAGAAAAATTAACTGTTGCAATGTTAAAAGAAGACATATAATGTAAAATTCTATTTTCTTCAGCCCTTAAATATATTTTGTGTATCCTTTGAGTTTCTAGAAAAGCATAATTATGAATCTGGTCTCTGTTGGCGTCATTTCTCTACTTTCTGTTTGGATTTCTCACCAACCAATTTTATAAATCTGCCATTTTTATTTCTTGCAGTAATTTTGTAGTCCAAGTTCAAGGATGTTGAAACTACAAATGGAGGTCAAAATGTTTGGTTGTTGGTGAATTAAGCCATGTAACTCATTACAATCGTCCTGCAGCATCAGAATCTCTTCATAGAAGCAGGTTAGATGTTATTTCATTTGGAAACGTTCCCAGTTTCTATTTGTTTGTGGAAAAGACAAACGCTTCAACAACCTCCACTAGCATGAAGGAGGATTCAGCAAAAGATCAGTTCAGTTCCTGCTGCCTGTGGAAACGGCGACGCAGCAAAGTGGAGCCACAAACAAAACTTTAATTCAGACATGAATTATTGTGTTGCTATGACATCATTGCTTTGCTAGCAGTAGCATAGTGTCTTCTGCTATTGCTAATGTTAGCGCTGTATGCTAGCAGTGAGCTCTCTGAGGACAAAGCCACCCTGCACGTTTCTGGTTGTTTTTGCCATTTTGTCTTGCATTCAGTGACATTCTTGGTGCTAGCATTAGCATTGGCTGGCTGCTAACTTTGTTTACAAACGTGTTCATTCATGTTAGCAGTGTTCCCGTTTTGATCTGCTCAGAGCTTGAAATCAAAACACGTGCAATGTGACTTTTTAACCACTGCATTAGAAAGTCAGGATGACCTATGACCCCAGGGTCTGCCTCACCCCCATGATCTTGGTGTTGCAGCGGGCGCAGGTTGGAGCGAAGAACTCCTCGTAGCAGTTCTCACAGTAGACGTTGTTCTGCTCCTCCACGAAGCTGACGTCGGCCAGGGAGACGTGGCAGTAGTGGCAGTTGAACTCCTCGGGGTGCCAGGACCGGCCGAGGGCCACTAGGAAGGGGCCCCTGGGGACCACAGCAACACCGTCACACACTTTGGACCGTAACGAGCCGCTCTGATGAACGCCGAGGCCCGTACCTAATGACGCTGTTGCACGCTGAACACAGAGGCGTGCGGCTGCTGGCGGCAAACCTCTCTGCTCTTTGAGCCACTCCCCTCGCCACAGGAAGGAAAGGGGCGGGGCTTGGTGTGACGGGGGCGGGGCTGGGAGCGGGCTGCCCAGCGGGGGACGGGTTAGGGATGTACGCCGGCGGGGGCGGGGCCGCCTGAGGAAGCGGCTGGACCTTTACGGAGGGGCTGGTGGTCTTTCCTGGGTCGAACTTATCGGCGAAGTTGGTGTCGGTCACCCAGGGCGGTCGGTTGGCAGTGGAGGAACCCGGAGAAGGAGCGGCGTGGGGCGGGGCCGGGGCGGCTGCTGCAGGGCGGGGCTGGGGCGGGACTGGAGCTGGAGCCACGGGCAACATGGTCATTAGCATACTGTCTGATAGCACCTTATGCCCAACACAGACGGCCTAACTCTGGAAGCGCTTAGCGCACTTAGCTTCCCCTAAGCTACATTCTGAAACACTAATCTACTTGAGAATTTTTTTAACTTTCAGTTGAATAAAGTTTGACATTTGTGCTGAAGTTTTAGTTAGCGACTGTTATGAATTCTTCCAGTTTGTTTATATTCATGCTCTTATTTTGAAGTCTGTTTAAGCAGCAGTTCCATTTCCTGTCCTCGTAATGGTGGAGAACATGAGGTAGAGAAATGATTTGCTACCCTGAATGCATCACTGCAGAATAGTAAACAGTCTGACATGTCCTGTCCTTTGTCCTGTACTGTGGCTAATTACGCTAAATTAGCATCAGAGCTAGCAAAACTCAACAACTATAAAACAGAAGCTAGGAGTGAAATAACTCTGGTTTCAGCATTAGCTTCTCCTAAATACAGTGTTGTTGTAATTCTTTTAAATAAGCTCCTGCTGCATACCGTGATGGTATAGCACTAGCAATTAGCATGGTTAGCTTTGTAGCTAGCAGTACCTAGTAGTGTACTGGATTGGTTCCTGAACTCAACATGACCTTAACGTCTGCTGAAGCCTTTGAAACTCTGAGAGTCAGCGATGGTGACCTCTGACCTTCACGCTGACTGCCAGGTGTTCTGGTCTGATATATGCTGACATGCTCCCCCTGGTGGCCGCCATATTCATGCTCCCTCACCTGGCTGGGAGGGGAAGATGCAGGCCGTGCTGACCACCTTTGGGGGGGCGGAGCCAACGGGGATCTGGATGGAGCTCTGCTGGGTGGGAGGGGTTTGGAGAGGGGGGGGCTGCTGGTAGAGCGGGGGCATCGGCTGGTACTGCTGAGGGGGCGGAGCCTGGTGCGTGGGCGGGGCCATCCCGTACTGGCTGGAAAAGCACAGAGAGACGTTGAGGTCAAAGTTCAACTCCCACAGCAGAGCCTTCATCTGAAGGAGGAGTCTTCATCACAGACTGTCCTCTGATTGGTCAGGCTACAGAGCCTCTGATTGGCTGACCAGGTAGTGCTCTGTCCATCCTCCATCCATCCATCCATTAACCATCATTCATCGTGCCATCCTCCATCCATCCATCCATCCACCATCATCATCCATCAATCCATCCTCCATCCATCCATCCCAACGTTTCTGCCTCTTTAATCGACCAATCAGCTCAACAGGAGGCCTGATGTCCCACTCTCTGTGAAACACTTAAACGCACCGCCTCTCTCTCTGCAGACTGAAATCCACAGGAAAACTCCCAACACTTCCTCACCCTCTGACCCCTGACCTCTGCTGCTTCCTGTCAACCTTCTACTTTCTCAACAACAAACTGCTGCTGATGTCCTGGGAGTCGGGAATGTTTCAGGATGGATCCAGACTGGGAGCAGCTGGATGTTGGATCAATGTGATTAGAGCTTTATTAGATCTGGAGTGGTGAGGAAGAGGAGGAGGAGGAAGAGGTCAGACGTTCCTCCATGACATCATCTCCATGTTAGACTCCTGCTCACGTTTTTTATCTTTTTTATTCTGAATCCTTTTTGGATCTAATGGTAAAATGTGTTACAATCCGTCATAATCAATGTTATTAATTTGTAACCAAAGCGATTTATTGCAGTGCAAGTTAAATATTAATCCTTATTACAGTTTAATAAAAGGTTGTTTTGGGACATTAAGGTGGAAACTGTGAAGTTAATTCCATTTTTCTTCAAGGGTTAAAGGTTATGAATTGATATTGTTAGAATAAAAAACCAAACAATATTAAATAATGTTTGATATTTTTCATGGTTCTGAAACAAGTTTTATTATTTCTTGCAGAATTTCACATAAAAGCACAGAACTATTTAAACTGTAAATTGTCCTGTTTCTTGCTGTTTTGAAGCCGAAATTTGAACATTTCTGCTGTTTCATAAATGAACGGAGGGTTTATTAAACTGTTTCCAGCAGGAAGTCGACCTTCATGTGGATCTAATCTGCTTCCTCTTCCTCCCAGAGACAAAATAAACTCTGGAGGAAACAGCCGACCTCTGCTGCCATCGATCCAGGATGACTGGAGCCTGGAGGATCGATGGATTAATGGAGGATGATGAGAAAAGAGCCGGCGGCGGCGGGTAGGCCGGTGGGCGGAGCCTGTTACACGTCACATGATGCTCCTCTGCTGTTTCTGCCTCCAGAGAAACTCGGACTGAAGGATTTCACAGTCAGAAACGGGTCAATCGGTTTCCATCCTCGGGTTTCAGGTCAACATGAGGATGATTTCTGATGAACCAATGAGATTCATAAAAATCAAACGGAAACGTCTCTGAAGCAACAGGAGACCTGATGACAGAGGAACTTCACGTTCTGCTCAGGTTTATAACTTCCTGTGTCTGTTGCCATGGTAACTGATGCTAGAAACCCGGCAGCAGAGAGACGGTTTATTATGAGATATTAAGTTTTCTAAATGTTTGTCTGCTATGTGATTATTTTAGTTTTGCTGTTCAGGTGGACCTGATGTGTTCTCCGGATCAGAACCTCTTCATGGTCCAGACAGAAAAGATCAACTCTGGATCTGTAGCTCTATGCTCCCATCATGAGGTTCTGACATTCTGGATCTATTTTGGATCCGTTTCCATCTCGGTTCCAGAGATCCAGCGGCTCCACATCAGCCTGCAGAGCTGCAGCTCCCCCTGCTGGCCACACACAGTCAGTGCATGCAGGTGGAGAAAGGTGAGGTCAGTAAGCAGTGAGGGGGAGGAGTCTACCTGCTCTTCTTCATCACCTCTTCCTCCTCCTCCTCATCCTGCTGCTGAGCTGGAAGCAGAAATAAAGAACTGATTGATCACCAAGCGTTTCTCCTCCAGAACCAGCAGAACCAGACCTACTGGGCTCCGTGTGGGTCAGGTGGGCCAGCAGCTGGAAGGTCTTGGACTGGGCACTGGGGCGGCTCCAGTTGCTCTGGTTCTGGTCTGTGGTCCGGACCGCCTGGTAGACCGGAGAGGCGCTGTCCACCAGCCGGTCGCTAACAGAAACACGACTGCAACCAGAACCGGACCGGGTCAGGAGCATCGATCAGTTCCAGAGCTGGAAGAGCTCCGGATCCTCAATCTGACTGGGTTAACTGGGTTAACTGGGTTAACTGGTGAAAGACACACTGACTGGACTTGATGCTTAGTGACAGGAAGAGGGAAAATAAATCAGGGAATAATGAGAGGAGAAACCGGATCAGAACATTCAGAGTTTTTCTCTTCAGTCGACATTTTTCATCTCCACAGACGCGCAGAACTCAGGGTCAATCTGGGGTCAATCTGGGGTCATTCAGGGTCAATCTGGGGTCATTCAGGGTCAATCTGGGGTCGTTTAGGGGTCATTTAGATCCTCTTACAGGATCTCACGCGTTTCTAATTTAAGGTAAAGTCGGTCCAGAAATATTTTTTTAAATCACCAGAATAAAGTTATAATTTATAACTCCTCCAAAAAAAATAATTAAAAATAAAATAAGAAATTTTGAGCATCTTGTGAAATTATATTTGGTATCAATTTAATAAAAATAGAAACAATTCAGCATCAAATTATTATCATCAGTAAAAGTTTGAACCGACAGTCATTAAAACAATTTTATAAGTTTGTTTTGTGGAAATATTGTATTTTTATTTTGCTGATGCTCAGACTTCATTCTCAGTTTTTTAATCTGGCCTAATAATAATCTAATAATAATCTAATAATAATCTAATAATAATCTCATAATAATCTAATAATAATCTAATAATAATCTAATAATAATCTCATAATAATCTAATAATAATCTCATAATAATCTAATAATAATCTCATAGTTTAAAGATTTTCTGCTTTGTTTTCTGACTGTTTTTGTCTTTTTACACATCAGAAATACAAATTATTTTAATGTGAGATTTTACTGTTTATTCTAAAGATAAATAAAGAATTAGTGATAAAAATCAGTTTCTGTGTTTTCTGTGAAATAAGAAATGAAGGGAACCATGACAGCAGAACCTTCAGGCTGACCAAAGCTGATCAGAACCAGAACCTTATTACAGAACTGAAACCAGGAAAGAACCAGAACAAAAACAACCTGATACCAGAACAGAACCAACACCGTCAGAACCCTCCGTTATGTCCTGATATTTTGGGTGATTATTGATCCTTCCGACAGCAAAGCTCATCAAGAAGAGCAACCAGAACCAGAACCAGAGTCTGGATCTCCTAGAGTTCACAGAACCAGAACCAAGAACCCAGCAGAGTCAATAAATGGACCTTTGAATGAAACAGCTGAGAAGTGGAGAACTGAGCTCAGGCAGTTCAGCTACTTAGAACTGGACCCAACAGAACCAGAACCTCCACGGAGGTCAGATTTGACCCAAAGCACCGACTTGTCCAAAGAGTTGGACATCAGGCGGCGTCCTACCCAGCATCGTGTCCCTGGGCCTGCGATTGGCCGGCGATGGTGTCCATGATGGCGTCCTGCGAGTACAGGCTGATGGGCGTGTTGTACTGGGCGTGGATGATGGTGGCCTTCCCGCCCGGACCCGTCACCTCGATGGTCTTCTGGGCCGACAGGCCCGGGTCCTTCAGCACGCAGGGGCTGAAGCCGGCACTGAGGGGAGGACGGACGAGACCAGGAAGACACGCAGGACAGGACGGTTGGACGGCTGGGTTTGGGTTTAAAACAAGAAGAACCAGAAAGCTGCATGCTCACAGCAAACACACCACAGGCCCGGTTCACCTCAGAACCAGCAAGCAGGACTGGACTGGACTCAGCCAGAACATCAAGACACATCGGGGACGCTTTGGAAACTCTACTGTACATCAACAGAACTAAACGTCCTGAAATCGACTAGAAAATGATTCATGAAACCAAACGTGGAACTGAATAAACGACATAAACACAGAATTAAAAGTCCCGTTTTACCAGAACAATTCTTTCATCTTTACTTCTATCCATCCATCCAATAATAATAATCATTATTATAATAATGATGATGCAGATCATGCACTCGGGCAGCATGCAGTCTGCAGGAAGGTTTTGGGTTTAAAGCTAAAACTAGGAAGTTCAGTTGTAAAATGCTGATTACTCTGATAATCTGATATTGAGACAGAAATAAAAGGGATCAATAGATTAAATCCTGAAACATTTTCTAATCAGGACATTTTCACTCCTGAAATCCCTGAACTACCCACTGATGTTTGTTCCAGCAGCCAAAGATTTGTGCTAATCTACAGACGTCCAGCAGAACCACAGCAAACCGCCAGACACACAGAGAGAGACGGGATACTAACGTGGGAGGAGCGGGGCAGAAAACCTTGGAGACAAACAGACGACACAAACAGAAGAAGAAGAAACATCATCAGATAAAGGCCTTCACATGAAGAAGAAATGAAGGTCAGCGTCCTTCATCAAGAACCTCCTCCAAACGGGCCGGTACCACCTGTAATCTGGTTCCAGAACCTGTAATCTGGTTCCAGAACCAGAACGCGTTGGTTCTCGTGTTTAAACTGGAGCAGCTCCAGATCTCCGGCCCGTTCAGACTCTGGTTTCTTCTGGATTAAATGCTGAGCATGTTTGGGTTTAATCCCTCTAAGTCAACCATCGTCTATAATTTCAGCCCTGAACCCTTGTGGCGCGTGTTGGGATGGGGTCGGGTTACCCCTGACCTTTAGAGACGCCCTCGCTCCGACAGGTGTCCGGCCTCGGCGTCGGCATGGTAACCACCCCCGGTTGAAGAATCGCTGCATTAACTGACCTCTGTGCTTCAGCTAAACGTCTCATCTCTAAATGTTCTGATCAGGTTTGGTTTCTCCTCCCAGGGGTCAAAGGTCAGCAGCGTTAGTGGCATACTCTCTACGTACCCCGCCTGCATGGCCGCCATCTCCCTCAGAGTCTCCTCTGAGTACAGGCCGATGGGGGAGTTATACTGCCCCCGGTGGCGGGGGCTGGGCGGCGCGCCGCTCCGTCCTGGAGAGCCAGCCGCCGCAGGCTGGGGCGGCGCCGACGCACGGCCGTTTACCTGAGGCGCCGGGCGGAGGAGGAGACATGAGGGGTCATCTGAGAGACAGACTCACAGCAGGACTTATCCAGTTTAAAACTAAAATCACACTTTGTTAAAAAATATAAATCTGGGCCAAATTTAACAACTCGGTTGGTTATTTTATCCTCAAACTATCAGATTTATGTTGAGGAGTTTTGGTACAACAGAAATAAAAACTGCAACTAAAATCACTTTCAACAATTTATTCTAACCCAAAACATTTACATTCAGTCCGTTTCCCTCCTGATGGTCCAGTGGACCCGGTTCTACTGGAACCAGAACATCTGCTCCACCTGCAGCTGCTGTGGTTCTGAGTCAAACCAACCTGTTCCCCTCCTGGCCTGTGGGGGCGCTGCACCAACAACCACTGAAGGAAACCACACAAAAACCTCTGAAGACACTGAGAGCAACTTCCTTCTTCACCAGATGGAAACAAGATGGAGGCGTCAGATTTTAACTCTTTAGTCTTTGGCTGAAGACCAGGAGACATTTCTGCTGCTAGCGCTAGGCTAACATGTTAGCTTTGGTTGGATTTACCCAGAATGCCCTGCGCTGCTGGGAATGATTCCTCTGACTCTACACTGTTTCTTTAATTTAAATCAATCAGTTTTCTATAGTTTGATTATTGGTGCAGCAGACAGATTGATAATCCAGCAGTTTAAATAGATCAACCGTTCATTTCATTTTTAATAAATCTCAAAACATCAGAGTATTGTGAAAAGGTTTAATATTTCTCACCAGTCATCTCAGAAAGTGAAAAACATTCAAATAGTTTAATCTCACAGAGACTAAGATATTTTAAGCCTTTATATGTTTTGCAGTTTTATTGGTTATGGCTTCAGGTAAAGAAAACCCAAAATTCATTTTCACAGAAAATCTGAAAATCAGACTGATGAGAAACGGGTCCCTGAAGAATAAATATGACGTTTCTGTAAAGTATGTACACCTCTATGCTCTTATGACTTGGTTGGGCTCCTCAGTTAATCTCCATGGCAACCAGTCAGCTGCAGCCATAATCATTACTTCACTCTGTGTGATGGTTCACTGTGAGATGACAGGTGAGACGGTTCCACTTTACTGCCACAGAGTTTAGACCAGGGGCCCACAGTGGGTCCCTGAGGGCCGATTGCATCCTGAATGATTCAGTCTCTCCCTGGTGGCACCAACAACCTTCATAAGCTTGTCAATGTTCCTCCTAGGCCTCTAAAGATCCATCATTTCATCCAGGGAGAGACTAAAACATGCAGGAGGCCCTCGGGGGCCACTTTGGGCCCCTGGTTTCTGCTGTAAGGGGTTGTTGTAGCCATTTGTAGCTGTTCCTCGTGTCGCCACTGGAGGCAGCAAAGAGTTTCTGAACCATTAGCAGCTGATGATTCAGTGAAGCTGCAGTCAGGGGGCGGAGCTACCTGCTGGTGAGGGATCATGGGAATCACGGCGTCCATTCTGGGCATCGCCATGGGAACGGGACGCTTCGACCTGCACAGGAAAAAATATGAGAGCGTTGTTGGTTCTGCAGGTGAGGTGACCTCAGGCGACCTCAGGTGACCTCTGATCCTCACTTGGTCATGGTGAGCGCCAGGCTGTGGTGCGCCATCTTTATCTTGTTCTGGGCCTCCAGGTGGGTCATCCCCTCGGTGCCGACGCCGTCGATGGCCACGATGACGTCACCCTGGATCAGGTTCCCCTGCGCCGCCTTGCTGCCCGGCGTGATCTGTCTCAGCAGAGAGAACCGGGCCAGAACACGGAGAACGGGTCAGCGCCACGGCGGATTACCGCTGGCGTTCAAAGAAACAATCAGCGGAATGAGAACAGATCGATTTATCATCCGTTCACTCAGATTACTGTAATCTAGGGACAAATAATCTCGCTGGGAGACAGAACCAGGTCAGATGGGCTGAGAGGGGAGAACCGGACCAGAACCTTCTAGGTGAACATGACCTGTCAGAAGTGACCTTTAACCTCCAGTGTCACGTCATCATGTGGAAACCTCCAGAACCTTTTAGAACTTCTCTGACCCTCCAGAACCTTGTGACCCCAGCTCAGCTCCTGGTCCGATTGGCTGCCGGATTAATCAGAACCAGATCGTGGAGTTTAACAGGAAGCTGCTCACTGAGCCCAAACAATGCCGGCCTGTGAGGCGGCGCTGCGGCCCGGTTTCCCAGGAGCCTCTCTGACCCACATACGGGTCGCAGCCTGCATGGCTCACATTTCTGGGCCGCCGGCGACCGGGTCGGACCGGACCGGCTGCCATGATCCCTGGTTCTGTCTGGTTCTGCTCATTTAGAGTCATGCAGTTCAGATTCCTACATTTCTCTGATATCTGGTCATTTAATCTGAATAAATTCATTTGTTTTGGTTTAATTAATTTAACAAATAAAGTTTATTCTTATTCACCTCTAAACATAAAACCAACAGGAAGCTGAAATATAGAAAAACACCCAGAAATCTAAAATCATAACATTCATCATGTTTTTATCCGATATTGTATCAAGTTTCAGTTCAGAGTTAAATCAGTTATTTAAACTAGTTAATCTCCCTGCAGCTCTTTGTTTAACTTCATTTTATAATATTTAGCATTCCTGTCACTGTTTCTCGTTTCCATAGCGATCAGGTTTCTGGATCATTTGTGGTCAGTTATTATTTTTAAATTATTTTGTTTATAATACTGTAGTGACCAACACTAATTAAAAACTAGCAATGCTAACTGTAAAGCACTAGTTCTGCTAATGCTAACGGGTAATTAGTAGAGCTAATGCTAAGATGCTAAGATGCTCATTTCAGGCACTGACTGGTGCAGAGCTGCTCCTGCTCTCAGTGAGCGGCCATGTTTTAACCAACATGGTGGACAGAGCAACTGCTGTGACCTTTAAGACGTTACTGTTGTTTTCGTCCTGCAGCAGACGTTTAATCTAGTTTCTGACGTCTAAATTCCTGATGTCCCTTTACGCTGTGATCTACGGCATTCTGGCTCCGACGTGAAGGGTTCTGGTTCTGGTTCTGGTTAGGCCCTCTGGTTCAATAATTTAATATTTCTGATTTATGGTCTTAAATCTGATCTGCTTAGCTTCAACCTCGAGATCGAAAACGCTTTAAAATAGGTAAATATTTAGGATGTTTCTGTATTTGTTTGGTATAAAACTGGTGGCTTTCCTTCTGACCTCTGACCTCTTCACTGCAGGATCCACCTGGATCCCTGCAGGTCTAATTTGGGCTCTGCGGATGTGGGATGCCCCCGCTGCTGTAATGGGAGCTGTGGGAGCCGCTGGCCGGGTCGGTGCTGGCCGGGTCAGCGCCGCGCTACAGCACGGCTCCGGTTACCGCCGGCTCGTCTTTCACTGTAACGTTTACAGGAGCAGCTGAAGACGCAGCTGCAGGAAACGCGACGCCTGCAGAGCAAAGAGCCGCTGCGCTCTGCAGCAGCAGCAAAAACATGAAGCAAAAATCTGCAGAAATCAGAGGAAAGCTGCTTCCTTCACAGAATACAGAAGAGAAGAAATGAAAACATTCCCTCCGAGTCACTAGGTCCAGTTCAGCTGAAGGACAAACCAGTTTAAAGGGAAACCAGTTCAGATGTTTGTAGAAATTACTAAAGTTACAGTCAAAAATTAACAGCAATATTTTGGGTTAATTGTTCAAGTCATATTTTTGCAGCGTTTCAAACTAAATAAAACCTTACCCAGCTGGATGGTTTCCTTTAAACTAAACATTTATTTGAATCTCAGTATTTAGCGACACACCTGCAGTCTGGAGACAAACATTCAACTCCTAGTCAAACATTTTGTTGAGAAGTTAAATATTTCAAACTCCATATCTAGATAGCTCGGAGCTAACTGTTTAGCTAACTCGAAGCTAGCTGTTTAGCTAACTCGAAGCTAGCTGTTTAGCTTACTCGAAGCTAGCTGTTTAGCTAACTCGAAGCTAACTGTTTAGCTAACTCGAAGCTAACTGTTTAGCTAATGTGGAAACTCCCTCCTGATAAGGGGAAGTGGACTGTCAAAGTAAAAGCCTGCTAACTTCTACATCAACTCCTGCTGGTGAAACCGAATCGCTTCAGTTTCTGTTGATAAATTAACATTCAGTTGGTAAAACGTAAATATTTAGCTCGCTAATTAAATACTTTGCTTTAAACAGACATTTATGAATGAATGAATCACATGGTGAACGTATGACTGAATAATGAACCCACATGTTTTCCTCTAAATAACCCAAATTATTGCTGCTAACTGTGTTACAATCAGCTGAAGTTCTGCTCAGCTGAATGATCCAAATCTGTCTAATCTGACTGAACTCCTGAACTGGACCACATGGCCGGTTCTGGTTCTGTTAAACAGGTTCGTCAGAGCAGCTGGTACCACCTGGTCTTCATCAGAGGCGGTTCTGATTCTCTACAGACGTTCCAGAACTTTCCTTTCTCTAAAGGAACCTTTTACTGGACGGGTTTCCATTCAGAACTTAACCCAACAGAACCTTCATACCAGAACTTTCCTGCAGTTTGGATCCATATAAACGAGGAACCTGAGAAAACCTAATGTTTGCTCCGAAACGGTTCTTCTGGCCCCGCCCCCTGTTGACCGACTGCAGCTTAGCTACAGCAGCAGAAAGCTACTGTAGCTTATCTGAACCTCCTGCGGAGCTGAGCAGAACCACAGAACCAAATGAGGTTCTTCCAGGCTAATTTGGTGGGAATAACTTTGATTTTAAAATGGTAGAACTGCGATGGTTCTGACCCATAACCAGCTGGGTCAGAACCATTAGAACATTAAATAATCCAGATTAATAAATAAATAAATACATTTTTCCAGGAGCACTTCACGTCTCTGATTGTCACTGATGGTTCTGGTTCTCCTGACACCTTCAGAATATTTAAAGTCCAACATCAGTAGAACCTCAAGATGCCCGCATGAGGTTCTGACATCTGAACCAGGTGACCTGGGACCAGAACCAGAACCGAGCTGCTGCTTCCCTCTGGATACAAATGGGACACTGGGACACTATGAGTGGAAAGTTCAGTGGAAGGAAAAAGTGTAAACTCAGCCGTCTATCAGAACATTTTGAAGCTTTTCATGCTTCCCTCTGATGACAAGTTTTAAAGAGACGCTGATTTCAATTTCCAGCAGGACTTGGTACCGACCCACATTACAAACGGTACCAGTTTATCACCATGGCAACAGCAGCTAACAGGCCTGACCAGAACTTTATAGAGAATCTATGGACTGATGTCGAGAGGAAGAAAGATGGCAGAACCAACGATACAGATGACCTAAAGGCAGCTAGCAGTAGAGGACACACTTACACTACTTCGCTAATACTAGAGCTAACGTTTCAGTTAGCGGCTATGCTAACTTTGAAAACGTTTACCGTACTTTGCTTCCCCTAAATTAACTGTTCCAAACAGATTCTAAAGCACAAATTTGAAGTTTTAGTTATCGACTAAATAATTCTACAGGTAGGTGGGCGTTTCTATTCATGCTCTTATTTTGAAGTTTGTTGTTTCCTGTCCTTGCATTGGCTTATTTTATAAACAAACTGAACTGAACAAATAGCAAGTGCAGAACAAATGAATGAATGAGTTAGCATTAGCAGAACTAATGTTTATGATTAGCGCTTTAGGGTTAGCTTAGCTCATTTCAGTTAGCCGAGCCGACCACTGGTCACTGTCAGAGCAACCTGGGCTTCCAGAACCTCAGCAGAACCGCACTTCTGGATTCAAACCGTTTTTATTGTTCTGGTTTAATGTTCTAGAGTTTCCTTCCAGAGTCACCAACAGAAGAACCCAGTAGAACCAGTAGGACCAGTAGGACCAGGGCAGATGTCAGCACGGCCATGTCAGCATCTCCTCAGCAGATGCAGCAGTGAAGACAGAACCGGCTGTTCAGAGACCGAGCTCTGGAAACATAAACCCGGTCCAGTTTTAGAAGCTGCAACTCTGCTTTCAGGGGCCATGGAGGCCAAGGGGGGCCACCGGGACCACTGGGGCCACTGGGGCCGCAGCAGCAGGCCCGACTCAGCAGCCAGTCGTCGGCTGATGGGGAGCAACAAGCAGCTTCACTGCAACGTCTCCCTGATGATGAAACCGGAGCTGGAGGCTGATTGGTTCAGGACAGAGGCTCAGTCCAAACAGAACCTCTCCTTAAGTATTGACACCCCTCTGCCGGATCGGACCCCATGCTTACCCTGGAGACGGTCAGCGGCATGTTGAAGTCCTTGCCCCCCTGCAGCCTGAAGCCCCAGGGCCCGGGGCCTGGCAGGGTCACCGTGTAGCAGCTCATTCCTCCGGGCGGATCTTCGACTCCAAACCGCAGAGACGCTCTGGAAGAGAGGAACCGTCTGAATGGACAGGCAGGAGGAAGGCTGAGGAAGACGAGGTGGCGTCGCGCGGCGCTAAGAATAGACGGGGATCGCAGCACGGCATTGTGGGAGGGGGCGCAGGCCGGGAGGAGGGGTAGGACTTATATGGCGTGAAAGGAGAGACGAAGAATGCCAGGCTCGCCGTGATTCACCGGGTTAATTTAGACCCTCAGATTCTTGCAGACCCCCCACCGCACCGGCTATACAGGGTCTCCCACGGACACAATCAGGAGCCGGCAGGAAACGTCTCGTTATCTGGAGCTGATAGCACCGAGAGGTCCGATACGGAAAAGGTCAGTGACAGGAGGCCGAATGCCTCACTGGGACCAGAAACAGAACCACAGGGACAAGAACCACAGAAACACTGGGACCAGACCCAGTGGGACCAGAACCAGTTCACTGGAACCAAACCCGTTCACTGGGACCAGAACCAGAACCACAGGGACAAGAACCATAGAAACACTAGACCAGAACCAGTTCACTGGGACCTCTGGGACCAGAACCTACTGGATCCAGTATGTCTTGGTGGTAATCTCTAGCCTTGGTATGCTAGTTGTTAGCCTGCCCAAAACAAACAAAAATTTGAATGCTAACTTAGCCAAAGCTAACACTAGCCTATTCAATGCAGAAGCTTCTCAGGCGGCTTTACTCCTGAATCTGGTTAGCTTTAGGAATGATGCCATCAGTCCAGAACCATCCAGAACCATCCAGAACCAGGGGTAGAAATGGATCCTCACTAGGATCCCTGTTGGTTTCAGACTGGATGACCATCATTAAAAAGACCTCAAATAACAGCTTTCCCTGATGCTAACCGCAACCTGGATCATGGATGTAGCATGTAGCCTGTAACATGTAGCCTGTAGTTTGTAGCCTGTAGCATATAGCTTGTAACATGTAGCCTGTAGTATGTAGCATGTAACATGTACCCTGTAGTTTGTAGCATGTAACCTGTAGTTTGTAGCCTGTAGCATATAGCTTGTAACATGTAGCCTGTAGTATGTAGCATGTAACATGTACCCTGTAGTTTGTAGCATGTAGCTTGTAACATGTACCCTGTAGTTTGTAGCATGTAGCTTGTAGCATGTACCCTGTAGCTTGTAGCATGTACCCTGTAGTTTGTAGCTTGTAGCATGTAACATGTACCCTGTAGTTTGTAGCATGTAGCTTGTAGCATGTACCCTGTAGTTTGTAGCTTGTAACATGTACCCTGTAGTTTGTAGCATGTAACATGTACCCTGTAGTTTGTAGCATGTACCCTGTAGTTTGTAGCTTGTAACATGTACCCTGTAGTTTGTAGCTTGTAGCATGCAGCTTGTAACATGTACCCTGTAGTTTGTAGCTTGTAGCATGTACCCTGTAGTTTGTAGCATGCAGCTTGTAACATGTACCCTGTAGTTTGTAGCATGTAGCTTGTAACATGTACCCTGTAGTTTGTAGCTTGTAACATGTACCCTGTAATTTGTAGCTTGTAGCATGCAGCTTGTAACATGTACCCTGTAGTTTGTAGCATGCAGCTTGTAACATGTACCCTGTAGTTTGTAGCTTGTAGCATGCAGCTTGTAACATGTACCCTGTAGTTTGTAGCTTGTAGCATGCAGCTTGTAACATGTACCCTGTAGTTTGTAGCATGTAGCTTGTAACATGTACCCTGTAGTTTGTAGCTTGTAGCATGTAGCCTGTAACATGTACCCTGTAGTTTGTAGCATGTAGCCTGTAACATGTACCCTGTAATTTGTAGCATGTTGTTCAGGACAGGGAGGCTGATCCCAGAGCAGCTGGTTCTGCTCAGCATTGAATGTCACCGACTAAGTTTAGAGAGGAATCTGACAGAGATGCTCCTGAGCCTCTGCAGGCTTTGGATCCATCCTTCCTCCCAATTGGACCAACCTGTGGACCCTAACAGAGATCCAGATCGACAGTTCTGCAGAACCGGGCCAGCCTCTGAAGGGAAACCACAGAAAAAGGTCAGGCCTGGAGAGCAGCTGCTCCATCCATCCATCAGGTGTACCTAATAAAGTGGCCCCGTCTGAAAGGTCAGACTGGCTGGTAAATGGAGCGTCCCCTCCTCAGGCTCAGGCTGAGTAAAGGTCAGCTCTGTTGCTCCATCAGCCTGACAGAACCAGAGGAACTGGACCAGAACCAGCCCAGGAGATCCGGATCAGAACCAGCAGAGCAGCTGACTGGATAAAATGTTTTCAGCCTCTGAACTAAAAGCTGCAGCCTCTCATAGAAACGGGATGATGATTTTCCACCTGAGCCAGGTAACCCCGCCCTGGCTCTCAACTCCGCCCAGCAGGGCCGCCCTGTGCACAGAAACCAGCAAACACCCGAAATCAACCCGAACTCTCCGAGTCCAGACCTGGAGCGCAGCTTCGTTCGGTTCCGACACCAACTCCCGGGGGAAGGAGAGGGCAGCCGAGGTGACCCGGGGGGAGAGGGGCGCTGCTGCTAAAGGTGAATGGTACCGTACCTGGCTGGGAGGATGGGTCTGCGGCGGTCCGGGATCCAGCTCTGGTCCCGTCCGAACTCCCTGCCGCGGAGCGGAGGGAGACCGGAGGAGGCGGGGGGCGGGGGGAGCTACAGGGGATTTTCATTAACGGGATTTTGATTTAAAGAGGCAGGAGCCTCAGAGCTACTGTAAACAACACACACACACACACACACACACACACACACACACACACACACCGCCAACACAGCTTCATTAAAACACAAATAATACAGAATTAATATAAACACTCCATAAAGTATTCATACGGAACCCTGTAAAGGACATGGGGAAAAAATTTTGTGTTCCCTCGCAATATGTTGCTCTATTTTGCATACAGTCACAAATGTCAATTTAATATTTCAAACGTATACACATTTAAAGAGCCTCAGTGTTTATTCATAACTCTTTATGTCTGTCAGATGGAAACAGCCCTTTAAACGACACGATTAAAACTGTCAGATGATTTATTACCCGCAATAATAACTCAGACATAGTCCAAATACTCTGGATGTATTTTTTATTTCGTTCCTTCTTACAGAAAGTTTCTGTTTATATCAGGTTTGTATTGAATTAATATCCTAAAGAAACAGATATAAAACTTCAGATATTTCACGAGATATTAAGATTCATGAAAAAAACTGATTTTTCATGAACAGAAGGATTTTTAACAGCAGGATCCTTCTCAGTTCAGAGAATTAAACCAAATCAGGAGGAGGCCTAACTTAGGCCTTCAACAACAGCATTAATATAGCATCAAACCAGCAGCAGCTCTTACTCTGAGAAGTCTTCTGAACAGTTGCTGGACCAAACCAACCACTGATGGGTCAGGATCCTCAGCTTCATTGTAGACCACCTTAATATCGATAATCGATCTGCTGCCAGCTCCAGACGCCATTTTTTTCTTCTCAGATATTTCAGGGAAGCCAGCAGCCAAACAAATCGCGCTGAGACACTTTGGTCGCTCGCTCCTCTTCTGCTGCTGTGTAAACACAAAAATGGCTTCCAGTACTTCATAATGGAAAAGAACAAGCAACTTATTTTTTGGTGAATAACTTACCGAAAAACAAACGCAGCGGTTTCAAACATGGCGCTCCCGCGGCCCTCATCTTCAGCAGGTCAAGTACATGGCGCCAAACTAGTAGGCCTCCGTCAGAACGGAGATGATTTCAGGATAATCATAAAAGTTCAGTCATTTATGCTGGCCGTTCACTTGGGAGATCGGGAATATCTAGTTTTTAACCCGGGTTTCAGAGTGAATGAACATCAGGCCGCCTGTTTCTGTCTCCGTGCGGCCATCAGCGAGCCGCCTCTTTTTTTAAAACGATGATGACGAAGCTGCGCCACGTCTCTGTCCAGCACAGCGCATGCGCATCACGCCCATAAATAACAAACACGGCGCCGTTCGGAAGGGTTGCCAGATCTGAGTTCCCAGTCCAAATGCAACGTGAAATCGGTACAACTGAAAAACAACAGTCCGTATCTGTACCTCTACTAAAACTAATATTAATAGCACGATGTATATCATCCCTAGTTTATTCTTAATATAGTTTTAGAATAATATAGAGAAACGCAATTTAGACAGATAGATAGATAGATAGATAGATAGATAGATAGATAGATAGATAGATAGATAGATAGATAGATAGATAGATAGATAGATAGATAGATAGATAGATAGATAGATAGATAGATAGATAGATAGATAGATAGATAGATAGATAGATAGATAGATAGATAGATAGATAGATAGATAGATAGATAGATAGATAGATAGATAGATAGATAGATAGATAGATAGAGTGCTGCTTGAAAGTTTAACTAGTTGAGTAGTTTAGGTTTTTCTTTTTTGACCATGATTTTCTTATTTTCTCATTACCAATTTTTAACATGAAATGTCAGGATTATGTTCATCGATTCCATTTGCTTGTTTTGAGGGAAATGTGTGAATTGCAAGCTGACTAAATGAAACTTGGAATCAGAGCATCTGCAAATGTAAATGAACCACAGCTGCACTGGGAAAGACAATCAGGTAAAAGACTCAGGTGAAACACACGTGAGTTCTCGAGTAATCAGTTCAGCAGACCAATCAAATGAGACATCTTTGGAAAAAGGTTTGAGGTGCACTGGTTAAAATGAAGAGGAAACCAACCAAACCACTGTTGTGTCAAGGCATAAAGACCAGATCAACAATGGAGACATCTGAGGACATCAGGAAGGTGGTGACCGCCCATCAGTCTGGGGAAAGCTATAAGACCATCTCCAAAAGATTCCAGCGCATGGCTTGGCTCAGAGATCCCTCAGACTCCAGAACTGTGTTTACTGGGAGACCGATCTCAAATGCCAAACACCCCAAAAGGAGCTTTTGCAGTTGTGATGGTCGGTCTGGTGACAGCCTGCAGGATCATCTTAAGACATTGGAAGACCACAAAGTGTCCCGAGCTAAATGAGTGGATTAAATCAATGACGGATACAGCTTCTTATGAAGTCATGCTCAACAACATGGATGGGACATCAATGGGATGTCCGTGGACATCCCATTGATGTCCAGAGACATGGAATGGGATAGCTTTTGGGACTCATTGAAAAGAACTATGGCTTCAAGTAATGTATCTGGATGAAGTCTGATTTTCCCGGACAATTACCTTTCTCTCAGCTACTGAATGTTTTTGAATTGACACTGTAACATACATATAATATATGACTGTACCCTGGGTATTGGGGGCCGGGGGTGGTGCACCAGCCTTTTTTGTTTTGTATTTGTGTTTTATGTGAGATAATATTTAGAAAATCAATAAAAATTAGAATTACAAAAGATTCCAGCTTCATCCATCCACTGTGAGATGAATCATTTACCAATGGAGGGCATTAGGCATCACTGCAACTCTGAAGTGGACGGCCGTCAAAACTCACACAAAGAAGCACCAGAAAAATAATAATGCAGGTAAAGGCCAAGCCTCGCATCACCTCCAGAGAGTTGCAGAATCTCTGTCAGCGTCTGGGATAAATGTGCATGCATGTACAATCAGGTGAAATATCAATAGACATGGCATTCATGGGAGAGTTGCTAGAAGGAAACCTCTGCTCTCAAGAAAGTAAAAAAACCTTCCCAGAGAACACTTGGACAAACCGGAGGCTTTCTGGAAGTCCATTCTCTGGACGGAAGAGTCCAAAGCTGAATCACAGGCGCCATGTTTAGAGAAAAGTAAACATTTAAAGAGAAGAACCTCCTCCCAACAGTGAAGCATGGTGGTGGAACTGTGAAAGTCTGGGCCTGATTTTCTGCCTCCAGACCTGGACGACTCCATATAATACAGAGAACCATCAATTCTCAGGACTATCAACAAATTCTTGACCAGAATCTCCTGCCAGCAGTCAGGCAGTTGAAGCTGAGATGGAAATGGATTATGCAGCAACGACCCAAAGTATTCCAGCAAAACAACCAAAGAATGGCTTAAGAAAAAGGAGGTTCACACTCTGGATTGGCCCAGTCCAAGTCCGGATCTCAATCCCATAGAAATGCTGTGGCAAGATCTGAAACAGGCAGTACATGCCAGATGTCCCTCCAACCTCACTCAACTGGACAAAAATCAGATGAGACACTCTGTGGTTACAGAAGACGTCTAGTTAAAGTAACGGCTGCTAAAGGAGCTGCCACAAGGTTTAACTGGAAGAGTTCACACACTTTAGCACTTGGCAGATTTGCTGTTTTTTGACAGATAAAATACTTTTGCTGAATAAATAATAAAAACGAGTATCTTTTTTCTTTGTTTCCTTTATTTGGAAAGTCTGTTTACAATTTGAGATATGGAATTTCATTTCACGATTATTTTTCTTTAGAAAACAATGATGGTTCACAAACTTTCAAGCAGCACTTTAGATAGATGAAATTACTGAAATGTCATTAATTCATTAAAACTCTTCACTCTGTTTTTCATCCATCAATAAATTGCTTATTTGAATAAGTACAATAAAGAGTTCTGAAATACATTTTATTTATTTTTGATTCTTTTATGCAAAGTCGTCAGACCTTAAATATTCAGTTTGGATTTCATTTCAGTGGGAATCATGAGTTTCTATTCGGATGTTTGTGAACTAACTGAACTTCATTTCCTGGTCGGATCCATCGTCTCCATGGAAACGGAGACGCTCGGCCTTCAGCTCCAGTTTATATCGACACCGAACAGACGAGTTCTGGAGAACCAGAACCAGACTGGAAACGTTCCTGGTACCGATTCTTAATTTGATTCTTTTTCTCAGATTATAATCTGAGCTGCAGAGCATTACTGATATTTCTAAAACAGAACCAGACGGAGCGGCTGGGCTGGACAACGGATCTTTACTTAGAAAAATAAACCGGGTCAACACGGGTCAGCATAAATACTCAGAACATTTACAGCTTCAGGATCACAAACATTAATATTTACACTGCAGGATGGGAGAAAATAAAGTGACAGAACCACTCAAAGGTTCTGGACTGAAGGTTCTGTTCTAGCACCCGGGTTCAGGCGGAGGTTCTGGTCCAGTTTTACTGACCAAACAAAAACCGTCCAGAAAACAAAGAGCAGAACATTCCAGCTCCGCTGGACCGGAACATCCCGACCCAAACAGGGTCACATGGTTGTTCACCTGGAGCTCAAACCTCACAGTGACATCATGTTGTCTGGAACCAATCAGCTGCAGGACAGGGTTCTGTTCCGGTTCAGCTGGACCGGCTTTGGGTTCCAGAACCAGAGAACATCTAAACATTCAGAACAATAAAAACTGAAACAGGAAAAACATCCCATAAATACACAAACATGAACATCTGGTTTCCTCCCCTCAGGGGAACAAACCATCAGAACCCGACTGGACCGGGTCTCTTTGGGGTCAGCTAGGAGTGGTTCAGTCGGAACCAACCAATCAGAGCTGAGGACATCTGTACAGGTGTGCAGAAGTTTTCTGATCACATTGGCAGATAAATCTGATCAGAACCGTCCAGCCGGTTCTGCTCCCTCACCGTCTCAGTTAAACCCGATCCGGATTCTGTCCCGACATGTTTCTGTCTGAATCTGGAATAAATTGTTTAAAGATGAACTTGATTAATTTGGTCTGTTTTCAATGACAGCTCAGCAGTGGTGGGCACCGCTAGCTAACAGGTTAGCTTTGCTAATGCTAACGCACCAACATTTATATTAGTTCCATTAATGCTAAAGTTCAATTACAATACAGTATCTAGTGGAAGCTAACATTAAAGCGCTAAACAAAACATTAGCTCAGCTACTGGTTGGTTAGCAGATTAGCAGATTAGCAGATTAGCAGATTAGCACCCACCACTGCAGTTTGTTCAGTTTTATTACTTTCACATCACAAAAACTTTAAAAGCTGGAATCAGATCTTTGGTTAAAACAGATACAACATGATCTTATTTTATGATTTTTTTCCATTTTTACTGGAATCAAAATGACTGTCAGATATTATTCAGTTTAGTTTTTCCCTCAGCCTTCATGAAGGTCGACAGATCTCTGTTGCATTAAATTAACTTTGAACTTGAGTAATTTATAAACTCTGGTTTCATCTGCCGGGATCTGAGCCGGTCACATGACCAGTGGGCGGGGCTCTACCCCGGCCCCGCCCCCAGGATGCAGCTGGAGGCTTTGGGCCGGGACGTCCGCGACCCGCTCCGGCCGATGGACAGGAAGGGGCTGGTCTCTGAGGTGACGACGATGCTGGGGATCCGGCCGATCTGTCCCCTCATCAGGTGTCCCTCTGAGGCGTCCCCGCTCTGTCCAGGGAGGCAGGGACATAGAGGTCAGAGGTCAGCAGGAGGACAACATGGAGGAGACCCGAGGTAATGGACGGTCGTCTCCACTCACATTTGGGACGCTGCTGCGTTCACTGACTCCTCCCATGGACATGGTGTCAAACGATGTCTGGAGGAGACAAAGAGACCAGATGTCAGCTGGGACAAACCAGAGGACAGATGGTCTCTGAAGTCCAGAAGGACAAACTGGAACATGTCCTGGTCAACCAGAGAGCCGGAACCAGACGAGCTTCCTGCCCGGTCCAGGTTGGTGTCCTGAAGGACAACGTCCCTCCAGATGTCCCACAGCAGCAGACGGCGCCGTTACAGAGTTCAGACCAAACAAATCTGAAGTGAATCCAGATCCTGATCCTGATCCAGATCCAGATCCTGATCCAGATTCAGATCCTGATCCAGATTCAGATCCAGATCCCGATTCAGATCCTGATCCTGATCCAGATTCAGATCCTGATTCAGATCCTGATCCAGATTCAGATTCAGATTCAGATTCAGATCCAGATTCAGATTCAGATCCAGATTCAGATCCTGATCCAGATTCAGATCCAGATTCAGATCCAGATCCTGATCCAGATCCAGATTCAGATCCTGATCCAGATTCAGATCCTGATCCTGATCCAGATTCAGATCCAGATTCAGATTCAGATTCAGATCCAGATTCAGATCCTGATCCAGATTCAGATCCAGATTCAGATCCAGATTCAGATCCTGATCCAGATCCAGATCCAGATTCAGATCCTGATCCAGATCCTGATCCAGATTCAGATCCAGATTCAGATCCTGATTCAGATCCTGATCCAGATTCAGATCCAGATCCTGATCCAGATTCAGATCCTGATTCAGAGTCTGATCCAGATTCAGATCCAGATCCCGATCAGGCGTTTACCTTTTCAAAGATTCCTGAGTCGTGGTTCCTCAGCTTGGCCTTGAAGCTGGTCGACTGTTTTCCGCCTGGCGGCTCGGCGGTGTCTCTGCTGATGTCACAGGAAACCTGGCGGCTCGCCGGCCGTGAGCCCAGACTGGACAGGTCGGCCTCTGTGTCCGTCAGACCCTGCAACGGGAACGCTCATGCTCAATGCTACTTCCTGTCCGCAGAGGAAACGCTGCAGTGCGGGTCTCACCGATTCGCTGTCGGAGGCCGAGGAGAGGCGGGCCTTGGCGGCGCCGTGCCGGTATTGGCTGCTGATGTCGGAGCTCTGGCTGGTGACAGTGGAGCGGCGCGTCGACTGGAAGCTGCTGCTGGAGGAGCGAAGGTCACGCAGACGGACGCACAGCAACGCGCCCAGACACGGGATGTACTTGGCCAGAGCCAGCCTGGAACCACAGAAGAAGAAACTCAGAGCCACTAACACCAGCAGGTCCGACCAGCAGGGGGCGGCACCAGATCCGGGTCATTAACTTGAGCGCTGTAAAAACTCATCCTGTGGAGTTTAATTCATGCGCTCCAGTTAGCAGCCATTAGGATGATTCAGGTTTCATCCAGATTAACGTCCTGATCGATCCGATCAGCCGCCGCTTCACCGTTTTCATCTGGAGCCTCATCTGACCCACTTCCTGTTTATCCTGAACAGTAGCATCAGACCCGGCGTCTGAAAATTTACACAAAATCAACTAAACTATTTAAGAATTACATCAACAAGGAGAATGTTCTGCTTTAATGGGCGATTTTACAGATTTAACATTTTTATAATGAAATAAATATAAAATATTTAAGATTCTTGTTGTAAAGAGACGCTGTACTATAGAAATAAAATAAATAGAGAATAAAAGAATTACAAATCAAACCAAGCTGCTGCTCAGGGCCGGTGTGCAAACCTGTTGTCTATTGGCTCAAAATAGTCTAGTCAAAGTACTGGTGGGCCAAAAATAAATAAATTAAAATAATTTATTTTGACATTTTATGTATTAAAAATGTTTCTATTTTTCAAATTATTTTAGGTTTAGTGAACAAATGCAGTTTTATAAGTAAAATAAAAGCTGATCTGGATGCTGCAAAGTCATTTTTCTAGTAAAACTTTCTGAATAAAAATGTTTCTGCGTATTATTAAAACCTGGTTAATAATTTCTGTTGTACTTTATATTTTACACTGTAGGAAAATCATCTTGGTAATAATTTTACCCTGATTAAAAACAAAAAGTTTAATGAACAAATTTCTTGAACTGCTTATGGGGGCCAGAACAAATCGCGCAAAGGGCCCCAAACGGCCCCCGAGCCACACTTTGGACACCCCTGTCTTAGGGCCTCCGGGCCAGCAGGGGGCCACCAAGAGCACTGTAGATTTAAAAAACAACTTGTTGTGTTTAAAGGAAAATGTAAAAAATTTAAAATGGATCAGAGTTTCAAATGTAAATTTATTGGAGTGATAATTATGCTAACCCAGCTAATCGCTAAACGCTAACGGTGTGTGGCGCCGCCCTGCTGGCCCAGCGGGTCTCACCTGTACTTTGGGTGTGTGATGGCGTAGATGATGGGGTTGTGGATGGCGGAGGCCTTGGCGATGACGGCGGGGACGGAGTTCATGTAGGGGGTCAACATGTCCGCGTACCTGAAGTACAACCAATCAGAACGCCTCGTTAAGCCCTCAGCTGTGTCTGTACTGATCTGTTTGTGTAGGTCAGTCAAACATTTCCTGATATGTGGGGGAAGTGAGACCTGCATGGCTTCATAATGGCTCCTCATCATGGTGTCATGTAGCAACATGAAGGGCAGCCATCTTGAAGCTGGTTGGCTCCCCGTCATGAAGCCGTTACCAGAAGGATCAACGACCGGGTCACAGAGTAACAACGCAGATGGCTTTTATTAAATGTAAATTTTCACCAGAAGCTACTTGACCAGCGGGGCTCATGAAAGGGTGCCGGTTTGTTAAGTCTCTAATTTGCTATAGAAATCTTTCCTTTCTTACCTGAAAACTGACCAGAAGACTTTACTATTACCTGTATAAACCATCTTCACTTTTCATCACGTTTGATTTGTTTCAGATGTTTCTTAAAATGATGATAAATATGATGATTAATTAAAACATATTTTATTCCTCCACAGAGCTGTGTGTGTGTGTGTGTGCGTGTGTGTGTGTCTGTGCGTGTGTGTGTGTGTGTGTGTGTGTGTGTCTGTGTGTGTGTGTGTGTGTGTGTGTGTGTGTGTGTGTGTGTGTGTGTGTGTGTGTGTGTGTGTGTGTGTGTGTGTGTGTGTGTGTCTCTGTGTGTGTGTGTGTGTGTCCTACCCTGCGAAGGCAGTGAGGGCGACGGCGGAGTACGGCGACCAGGACACGACGTACAGCAGGATGACGATCAGAGCGATCTTCGCCATCTTCCACTCGTTCTGCAGTCGGTGGAAACTCTTCACTGCGTCCCGAGAGCTGCTGAGCTTCCCCACCGCCCTGCACACACACACACACACGCACACACACGCACACACACACACACGGTGGGTCGCTGGGCCTCCAGCCCCACAGCACCTGAACAGAACCGGGACCGACCTGTTGGTGGAGCGGATGGCTCTGAAGATGAAGACGTAGCAGTAGATGATGATGAAGAGCGGCAGGAAGAAGACGAAGATGAAGAGCAGCATGGTGTAGGCCCGCACCGAGGGGGTAAAGGTCATGTAGTCCCAGGTACAGGAAGTGAGGAGACCTTCAGGTACGTAGGCACCTGGAGCGGTTTAGACAGAGAGTCAGGTCTGAGTTTCTGCTTCCAGCATTTTAGCATCATTTTGTTTCCAGAGTCTTCATCATTTGATCTACCGTTTCTTTTTGTTTTTCTTGTTTTAGATATTTAAAATGTTCTCCTGTTTAAAATGTTAAACCTTCATTAGCATCTAAAGTTTATTCGTCTTTCAGAATCAGATCATTATCATCATATTTCTGCCAAAAGGTCTAAAAACTATGTTAACATTTATCACAAAAACTGTCTAGTGAGTTATAGTGACACTAGACAGTGTGTCACTCCTACACAGACGACACATACAACGATGATGTCATCACGACGATGACATCATTACAACGATGACGTCATCGCAGTTCTCACTCCAGCCGAAGAACGGCGGCAGGCTCCAGGCCAGCGAATACGCCCACACCGCCAGCAGGATGAGGAGCGCCCGTTTCCGTGACAACATCCCGATGGAGGTCAGAGGGCGCGTGATGACGAAGTAACGGTCAATGGCGATCACCATCAGCGTGATCATGGAGCAGATCCCAAAGAGGGCGCCGCAGAAGGCGTAGAGCTCACAGCCTGCAGAGGAGAAGAAGAATGACGGATCAGTCGGTTCTGGTTCTGGTTCTAAAGCAGAATCACAGCCAGTCTGGACAAACAGAACCAAACACTGGACTCAGTGAGGCTGATGGACAGGAAACAGGAAGAGATGATCTGAATGCAGCAGAAACCAGTCAGGAACCAGTCAGGAACCAGTCAGAAACCAGTCAGGAACCAGTCAGTGAAACCAGTCAGGAACCAGTCAAGAACCAGTCAGTAACCAGTCAGTGAAACCAGTCAGGAACCAGTCAGGAACCATTCAGAAACCATTCAGAAACCAGTCAGAAACCAGTCAGTGGAACCAGTCAGAAACCAGTCAGTGGAACCAGTCAGGAACCAGTCAGGACCCAGTCAGAAACCAGTCAGTGGAACCAGTCAGTGAAACCAGTCAGGAACCATTCAGAAACCAGTCAGGAACCAGTCAGAAACCAGTCAGGAACCAGTCAGTGAAACCAGTCAGGAACCAGTCAGAAACCAGTCAGGAACCAGTCAGTGAAACCAGTCAGGAACCATTCAGAAACCAGTCAGGAACCAGTCAGTGAAACCAGTCAGGAACCAGTCAGAAACCAGTCAGGAACCAGTCAGGAACCAGTCAGGAACCAGTCAGGAACCAGTCAGGAACCAGTCAGGAACCAGTCAAGAACCAGTCAGTGAAACCAGTCAGGAACCATTCAGAAACCAGTCAGGAACCAGTCAGTGAAACCAGTCAGGAACCAGTCAGAAACCAGTCAGGAACCAGTCAGTGAAACCAGTCAGGAACCAGTCAGAAACCAGTCAGGAACCAGTCAGAAACCAGTCAGGAACCAGTCAGTGAAACCAGTCAGGAACCAGTCAGAAACCAGTCAGGAACCAGTCAAGAACCAGTCAGTAACCAGTCAGTGAAACCAGTCAGGAACCAGTCAGGAACCATTCAGAAACCATTCAGAAACCAGTCAGAAACCAGTCAGTGGAACCAGTCAGAAACCAGTCAGTGGAACCAGTCAGGAACCAGTCAGGAACCAGTCAGAAACCAGTCAGTGGAACCAGTCAGGAACCAGTCAGAAACCAGTCAGGAACCAGTCAGGAACCAGTCAGAAACCAGTCAGTGGAACCAGTCAGTGGAACCAGTCAGTAACCAGTCAGGAACCATTCAGAAACCCGTCAGAAACCAGTCAGGAACCAGTCAGTGGAACCAGTCAAGAACCAGTCAGAAACCAGTCAGGAACCAGTCAGTGGAACCATTCAGAAACCAGTCAGAAACCAGTCAGAAACCATTCAGAAACCAGTCAGGAACCAGTCAGAAACCAGTCAGGAACCAGTCAGTAACCAGTTAGGGGAAGCAGTTCCAGTTTGCTGCCCCCTGGTGTTCAGCCTCTGTAACTGCTCTCTAACCGCTGTGTTCAGCTGTCTGTCTGTAACCATGGCGACCAAATGACAAATATCTGTCAGAAAATTTACTGTGAAAATCCAGAAACTGTTAAAAATTTTTTAAAATACTGAAAAATGATCCAGAGTCATTTATGAGACAGAAACTCCTCCGCTCTGTAGCGCCCCCTGTTGTTGGATGAAGCCCCCCCCTCCAGCAGGTTGCTATGGTTACCTTTCTCTCCAAAGATCCACCTCCTGTTCATGCTGGTGGTGAAGAAGACGGGCGACTGGGTGAGGCACATCAGCAGGTCGGTGACGGCCAGGTTGATGATGAACATGTTGGCCGGCGTCCGCAGGCTGCGGCTCCTGCAGGAAAACAAAAATAGATCCAAAACCAACACAATACAAACATTAACTAAAGTAAATACATTTATACAAATAAAACTAATTAAATTTAAAGCTAAAAAACAAATACATACATAAATAAAAATTAAAATAATTAAAAGAAATGCACAAATAAACGAAGAATTAAATAAAACCTTTTCTTGCACCATGTCAATGCACATTTACGCCAGCAGGCGGCGCCTCTGCGCTGTTAGGGAAATCTTTACTGATTTAAAACGTTTTGAATAGATTTCATGATTCATTTGGTTTGAATAATTTGGTTTTTAACCGTTTATTGTTGTCAGTCAATCATCTGAACTTCTTCTTCTTTTCAGCAGATTTTTGGCTGAATTTAAAGGTTTTGACCAAATTTGGACCAGAAATCCTTAAATGTTTATCATTTCAAGAAATAGATGAACATTTTGAAGTCAAAGCCGAATACAGAGGTTTGATATTGAACTGATTGAATTGAATAAAATAAATATACATTTTTATTTTAAGATCATAACTTTATATTTTTTCTCAAATGATTATTTCATCAGGTTATTATTATTATTATTATTATTATTATTATTATTATTATTATTATTATTATTTTTCCCAGGTATGCTGTTACATTTCTGGTGTTGATTTTTCCAGGTTAAATTCAGGATTTCTGCCAAATCAGTTTTAAAAGTTTATCTACAAAAATAAAATATTATCTTGAAGGGAAAGAAATGACAACTGAGTCTACATTCATTGATACCTGATCAATAACAGCAAATCTGATCAATTATTATATTTAGATAAATTTATTTTAACTCTTTTCATCATAAATGATGCTAACAGAACAAAAACACATCTCTGATATCTGCTTTTCTAGTGGAAATCAGATCTTTTATTATTTTATTATATTATATTATATTATATTTTTTTATTTTCTGCTGTGAAAGAAAAATTACTCCTTTAATTCTCACAGGTAAATTCCTTCAGATCTGAGATCTTTTCTTTTTTAGTGAAAAGATTCCTCCAAATTTAGTCTAAATTAAATAATAAAATATTTAGCTTACTGTTTGAATATGTAATTATCTAACTATTAGTTTATTAACCCAAACAGCTGATCACAAACATTTAAATTAAAATGTAAAAACGTTTAGAGGACCTTTCACTGACCACTGGTCAGAAACAGTTCTGACCATATTTGGTCGCAGGAAGTGTTCTCTCTACCTGCTGAAGGCGTAGATCACCAGGAAGTTCCCGACCACCCCCGTGATGCCGATGGCCAGGATGACGGAGCCGATGGTGTAATGGGCGTGGTCAGGGACGTCCACAGTGGGGAACCGCTGGGGGGGCGGGGCCGCCATCGCCACCTGGTGGACAAACAGCGTTACAGCTAGTTGAGGCTACATCGCCACCTGGTGGACAAACAGCATTACGGCTAGCTGGGGCTACATCGCCACCTGGTGGACAAACAGCATTACAGCTAGCTGGGGCTACATCACCACCTGGTGGACAAACAGCGTTGCGGCTACATCGCCACCTGGAGGACAAACAGCATTACAGCTAGCTGGGGCTACATCGCCACAGCGTTGCGGCTACATCGCCACCTGGTGGACAAACAGCGTTGCGGCTAGCTGAGGCTACATCGCCACCTGGTGGACAAACAGCGTTGCGGCTAGCTTCATCTAGCTGAAACCTTGAGGTAACAGTCTGTCAGTTTCAGTTTTGGGTTTTTCAGTTGATAAACTTCCTGCTGATCAGATCTGATCGTTACTCTGAGGAATCTGCTGTGAAATTAATTTTTCCTTCTGATTTGCAGACGGTTTTTTCTGTTTCTCTCTGATGTCTGCTGACCTCATCAGGAGCTGATTGACCTTGGAAGCAAATCCTCAGAGTTAATTACTGATGGATCATCTCTGATCATCAGGTTGATCAGCTCTGCACTCTGCTGCTCATGTCTGCCCCACCAGACCCGCCCTCATTAACCAACCGCCATCTTTCATCAGCCGATCCGCCAGGTCTGACCTCTGAGGGCAGGTCAGAAGTTTACATACTTCTCAAAACAATCCAGAAAACATTGATAAGCTGATCAACAGATGAAGATATCCTCCTCATCCTCCGCGTCGAAGTCGGACCGCCAACCGGTCAGATTTACACACAGACCTTGAATGCATCGCAGTAAACTATAAATCCAAGCAGAGCCTGTAACCTTGGTATCCTAGCAACCTGTGGCGAGGCTCAACATGCGGCGACAGCATCATCTTCCTCATCATCATCTTCCTCCTGTCCTCCTGCTGCTTCATCCAGAGGTTTTCTGTCAGGTTCATGTCGTCATCAGGTGAATAACTGAACGTCACTCAGGATTCACAACGTTTGAAACGCTTCATTTCTGCTACATCAGCAAAATCTATCGACTCTGAGGAACCGGAAATAAAACGACCAAATCAAACTAAACTTTGTGTCCCATCGGCGGAAAAGTTTCTAAACCACAAAACATTCCAGTAATAAATCATAAACTAAGGGTTATAATTAAACAAGTAATTAATCCAGGGCTGTTATGAAAAGAAAAACATCCAGTTTATTTCTTTTGGGCTGAAATGAAATGCAGGAAATGTGTTCTGAGGTTTAATAACTGAATTTCAGCAGATCTGGGTTTTCCAACGATTCACATCAGAAATGATCTGATGAATGGATGAAAACATGAATGATTAAAAATGATTAAAAAACTTGGCTGAGAAAAGACACCGAGTGTTTCTAAGTGTTTCTAAATGTTTGTGCAGGCTGAACTGTTACCGTAGCAACCAGTCAGAGTCTCTGTTGCTATGACAACAGAACCTCAGCTGTAAACCTGAGCTGAACTCTAACCCCATTGCTACTCCTCCAGTGATCCCTCTCAGGTCAGTCAGGATCAGTGAGGGGTCAAAGGTCAGCAGCAGCAGGTCTGTCCTCCGAATCACACAGCTTGAATTTAGCAGCAGCAGAAAAACTCCAGATTATCTCCCAATGCCGGGGTCAAAGGTCAGGCTGGAGGTGGAACATTCCTGCAGCTACACTCTGGCTGGGGTCAAAGGTCAGGCTGTGGTCTGACAGGAAACGCCTCGCTGGGTTTCCCTCCAGAGGTTCTGCTGTTTTACATCACATTAGATTTTTATCTCCTCCTTTTATGTGAAATGAGGTCACTTCCTGTCTCGACAGGAAGTTGAAGCATCGTCTGAATCTTGGATGTAAAGAGTCAAATTTAAATCATTCTCTGGTTTCCAGTCTGCAGGGCGTCACAGACCAAAATTATAAATTATATAATAATTCAAAAAATAAAATTACAGAAAATTATTCTGGAATTTAAAAACTAAAGTTTTTACAACTTTAACTGATCAAATAAAACCGTCAGGTTTTTGTGAAAACTGTTGCTGATCCAAAACTAAAGAGTTTTTAATGTTTGTTTTGTTTTAAATTTAGATTTAAATCTGGTCTAATCTGAGACCTTAGATTAGGATTAGAGTCGGTTTTCATTTCAAATACTTTCAGTTTTGGGTCAAACATCCCGCTCCAATCCGGTTCTGTTCTGGATGTTCCCGTCTCAGCGGGTCGAGCCCTCTCCTGTCTTTGCCCTGAGGTTTCCTAATCCGTCCTGACTGCTGGACAGAAGGTCAAAGGTCAGCGAGATGCAGAGCAACACAGCAACCAGAACGCTGGAGAGACAGAGGAGCTCGTCCTGCAGGGAGCACGAAGTTTTCCAGCAGCTTCAGACGTTTTCTGATGTTTTTAAATGTTCTTAAACGTTTTCTGATGTTTTTAAATGTTCTTAAACGTTTTCTGATGTTTTCCTCGGACTGGACCAAGTGACTGAATGAAGCGGCCGCTCTGGTGGTGAATCATCACTGCAGACCTTGGAGCTGAATTCCTCCCGACTCGTCTGATTGTTGCATCGTTACCTCTGAGGCTCTCAGCAGAACCGCTCTGGACCGGCTGATTCTGGAGGTTCTGCTCACCGGATCAGCAACATGGGAAACATTTTACACATCTGAACAGGTTCTGAAATGGGCTTCATGGACAGCTGCCCAGGGCGCTTTCAGAAAGGGGCGCCAAGCACGAGAATATACAAATAACATTTGAACAGGTTAGCTAGTGCTAGCACACATTAGCAGCTTCTACTTCCTCCCTGCTGAGGGAACATTTTATTGTCGGACATTTTGAATCCGATCTTGAGGGAGAAGATTTGAGTTAAAAGGATTCCTGATTCGATCGGTGAGCGGAGGATCTCATGATCTGGTCTGAACGACAAACAGAAACACTGAAGTGTTTTCTCCACCATCTTTCTGCATCCTCCATTTTGTTTTCACAGAGAGAGCGCCACCTGTCTGTAGATGATAAGTTTGGAGTTATTTAGTTAAGAACCATAAAGATGTTCAGAATTCCTCACCAAGTCGAACAAACGGATATAAAACCCGGATACAGGAAGTCGACCAGTTGGAGGAAAACATCAACATTTCTGTAAAACATGGCAACAAACTGCTGACCAATCAGAACACGCCTCTCTGTACTGGAGGAGGTTCTACAGAGTTCTGGACCCAGACTGGAAGCAGATGCACTCCACACTTTTCAGATCTGGACTGTAAAATGAAAATCAACATGTTTGCTTTAACTAGGACCTTGACAACTGATCAGAGGGTTTTAATCTTCCTGTTTCCACGGAGACCTCCCGGTCCGGTCCAGTAGCCGACCCAACGCGCCGCTCAGGCTGCAGGAATGTGAGCGACAGCGAGGAGCTCAAACCGCTCCATAGATGGAGGACCAGCAGGTCCAACGGGTCGGAACCGCCTGCTCCTCTTCTCTGGGTCAGCAGCCATGATGGCGCCTCCTACTGGCACAACGCTGGAAGGTCAGCCTCCAGCACGCTGTTTGACCGACGTTTTATTACAGATAAAGTCCAGTTCAGAAAGTTTAACTGGTTTAACTGGTTTAACTGGTGAGGAATCAAAGAAAAGCCCAGATCCTTCACGCCTCGCTGCTGCTGACACAGCGACCCTGAAATAAGCTGCAGCCATGAAGGAATGTGGGCAGAACCAGAACCAGAACCGGACCACCGGATGATTAAAGCAGCTCTGATGTGAACAACTGGAGCTGCATCAAATATCAGCAGATCATCAAATTATTACAGGCGGCCATTTTAGAAATGATGCCTGAAGTGAAGCAGGAAGTCCAGGATTTAAGGTCTCAGCGGCCTAAACAAATCACGTTCATTACGTTAACAGAATAATTTAGAACAAAAACTTTTTTCAAAATAACTTTACGAGGTTAGAGCAGAAGCACTTCTCTCAATATGTAAAACAATAAAAAATTAAAGTGTCCAGGTGTCCGCCATGTTTTACAAACAAACATCTTGTCAGAGCGTCCAGTTGAACTCGACAGGAATTATACTGAGTAAGACAGGGGTGGTTAACTCCTGGTCCTGCACTGAGGAGGAGATTCATCTGTTGGGTTCAGGTTGTTGGACCAGGGACACGGCCCTCCCTGGAGTACGGTGACGTCAGAAACGGGGCTAGCACAGGCTAGCATTCAGCGTTAGCTTATGCTAACTGACAAATAATGTTCATGGTGAACACCAAAAACACTCAACAGATCCTTATGAACTTACAACATCTGCAGATCAGTGAAGAACAGAAGCTTCCTTCAGTTCTGGTGGCGCCAGGTGGCGATGTATCACCAGGTAAATCCTGCTGATACTTTTCAGATGAATCCCTCCTGAACTCACCTCCTAAACCACAACTTTCTTTGGCAACATCGCAAATGTCTCTGCTTGAAATGAAGCGACGGGCTCTATGCAAATAACTGGATTCTGTATTACAGCCAATAAAACAGTTTCCTTCTCCAGCCGCCATTGCAGCGATAGATGAGTGTCAGGAAGGAAGTGGGCGGAGCTCCACCTGGTTGCCAGGTGAGGGCCTGGATTGGTTCGGGGTTGCCAGGTAACAAATTGTGACTGAACAGTTTTTACATTTTTGAAACAAGTTGTTTTCCAGATGCCAGCAGAACATTTATTGATTCCATTTTATTTATTCAAAAAACGGCTGTTAATAACTCTGCAGAGGAACTCCAGACCAGCAGATGGCGCTGACCAGCAGGAGCTCTCCTGCCCCAGTCCAGAGCAGAGGTCTGACCTCAGATCTGCTCTGCCTGTGGATCATTAAACTAAGAACCTCTCTGAGTCAGAACCGGTTCAGTTCTGGTCATGTTGGACCGGACCACAAATGTTTGCAGGAAGCAGGATGTTTACTGATGGCGGTCATAAATATCTGCTCTAACATGAACAATGTAATGTTTGCTAATGGTGTTACAGTTAATTTGGAGCTAATTAGTGGAGCTAATTTTTTGCTTAGCGCTTTTGATAACTTAATAACCTGTCTAAGTAATGCTTGTGATTAGCGCATTAGCACGGCTAACTTTTTAGCTAGTGGTGTGAACCAGTGACATCGTTTATATGAAATATAAAACAAGAAGAACCATGTTGTTCTGCAGGTCGGGGGTCACCATGGTGACGTGTCTACAGTTAAATCTCATCTGTCACAATCAGTGGAGGCTATTGCAGAAATGGCGCCCCTCTTCCTGCCGCCCTGAGCCAATCACCCTAACCTCCAGATACTCAGCAGGACTCACTCCCCTGCTGCACATGTGTACAAATACTAGAAAACATTCAGAAACAACAGAGATAAGATATGCTTTATTTTCAATTTCTCAGAAGCCCCTGTCTAATATCGCCCTGGGCAGCTGCCCATTTAGCCTTCATCCAGAAATTCAGGGCCTGAATCAGCACCGATGTTCTGTTATGAGTCGTGACCTAAAGACAGGCTGAATATTTATCCTTTTAAACAGAATTATTGATGACGTTCACATTCAGACCCGATGGTCCAAATAACCAGGACAGAACCGGAACCAGCAGCCAGTCAGTGGAAAGTTGGCAGGAAGCAGCAGCACCAATCACTGAGCTTCAGCGGCGCATCGACTGATGTTCTGAGAACAAACGTCAATAAGAGGGCAGCGGCTGCAGAGGGCAGAACCCAGAGTTCTGCAGGTTCTGGAGGTTCTGCAGGTTCTGGAGCAACAAGGTGGACCCAAATCAGACCCACTGAGCAACAAGAGGAGGAAACCCAGAGAGACAGAAAACCTGAGCACCAAAAGCTCTGAATATAGGTGATCAGCTCAATGAGCAGGTCCGGTTCTAAAGGTCCGGTTCTGTTGGTCCGGTTCTATGGGTCCGGTTCAGTAGATTAAAGTTCTGATCCAGGTGATAGAAAGAAGACGTACCATCATAAATTATGTTAATTATTTTGTTGCTTTTATCTTGTGTCTCAACATAAAATAAACATAAACTTGAAAAAATAAAGAAAGATGATGAAACAAAACAGCTGAACCTCCTGATCTCCCTTCAATAATCAATCAATCAATGATCGGGATATTAAAGGAACATTTCTTCATTTAATTGAATTCAATCTGATCTTTAGTTCCTGATCTCTGATGTCAGAATGAATCAAATCATTTCATTTGATCTAAACCTGTTCCATCATCCTGTCTCCTCTCTCATCCCAGTGAACTCTCTCACCGTGGGTCCGGTCGCTCCGTGGAGGTGCAGATCCTGGATCCGCTGAGCCGAGCCGGGCTCGCTCCACGCGGGAACCGTGGACAGCGCCAGAGTGTCCGGAGCGCGCGGCAGATCGCCTCGTGGAGCCGCGGGAGGTCAGCAGCGGCAGCTGCGGAGGAGGAAGAGGAGGACTGCTATCCACCGCTCTCTCTCTCTCTCTCTCTCTGGAGCCACGCCCCTTCCCCCTGGCCCCGCCCCTCCGCACTCTAACCTGGACAACAGGTGAGAAAGGTGAACCAATCAGAACTCGGGTTGGAACCAGACCAGCTGACCAGAACTCTGGATGAATCTGTTTACAGTTTTATCAAAAGTATAATAATCCATCCATCCATTTTCTAACACCTTGTCCATTAGAGGGTCAGGAGGAGCTGCTGCCCCTCCAGCTGACCTGGGCGAGAGGCGGCTCACCTGGACAGGTCAGTATAATAATCATTTTGTTAAAAAAAGAAAAAACAGAAAAAATAATTAATATCTGGGAATTAAATCATGTTTATCGTAAAAAAACTAAAATATATTTTGTTTTAAAGCCAGGATGTGAGACGGAGGTTTGTTGATCATATTTGAATAAAAACTTTTCCTCTGAACCCAGAAAAACAGTTTGTACTCTGGAGAACCACAAGGCTCAGAGTTAGGCCTCCTTTCATTCTTCACGTTATTAGAAATGACTCAGTGTTTACGATCTCAACCAGAGGAAAAGCAATAATCAATAACCAGGAACTGATGCTGATCGTATTTATCAACCAGTTGCTCCAATAGTAGAGAATAACAATAATCTGACGACGATCTCTGGATCATTTATGGGGGAAATTTAAGGAAAAAAGCAAATAATTAGAGAACATTTAGAGGAATTTATTTTTTAAATAGTTTTTCCATTTTTATCAGCAACTGAATCAGGAGATTAAAATGAATCTCAACATAAAGGAGGAAAAAGTCACCAGAACTTTTGGAGAAAATGACAGTGATGATATTGTCTATTTTTAAGGTGTTGTTGGCTCCAGTTTTTATTTAAAATCCGACAGGAAACAGAGACATGCGGCAGGCCGGGAATCGAACCTGCGACCGCCACCTCCAGGCCTGAGGCCTCCACACGCGGGTCGATAACGATCCCTCTGGGGTTTCAGGTTCTCCTGAAGGTTCTGGTTCTGATCTGTTTCTGCTGGTTCTGGTTCTGTTTGATGGACCTCGAAGCTTCAGGGTTCAGATGTTGCGGGTCCGGCAGCCAGCTTTGTTTCTGATGTTGGATCAGAACCGATCAGAACCGATCAGCTGTAGTTCTGTGGGTCGTCATGACAACCAACATCTGGAAAAACCTCCAGAGGATCCAGATGTTCCTCCACTGAGGAGCGAGTTTTTCAATAAAATGTTAAAATCATAAATAAAATCTGAAAAAATTATCTTTATCAGTCTTAATCTAATTAATCTAATCTTATTAATGATTTATAAACCCAAAGATCATAAAGTAGGACGTTAAATATCAGAACTTTAACACAAATCTAAACTCTGTGGTTCCATTAATACTGGTTTTACTGGGAGAGAAGCTTCTGGAGGAACTGGGGAAATAATAATTAATAGTTTAATGTTCATCAGAGAACAGCTGGGTCAGTTCAGATCCAGGCTTATTAAAAACATTTGGGGTTTTTAATCCTTTCTCAGAAATGTAAGAAATCCCCCTCATGGTTTTATTTTCTTCATTTTACTGGTTTTATTCTGTTTTATTCTTTCACTTTTTGTCTCTTTGCTGCTGTTGCGGAGAATTTTCCCCCATTTTGGGACAATAAAAGATTTTTCTTGTTTCCTGGAGTCTGGACCGAGGCGCCGGCCCGTTTCTCTCTCTGCTCTGGAGGAAGTTCACCAGAGGTCTCAGGACTTCTGCTGAGCTGAACCAGCCGCTGGTTCTGGTTCTGATTCCTCCTGGAACAGAATCCTGTCTGTTTCTTGCCCCGGTTCTGTTGGGTTTCTGGTTCTGGTCAAGGTGAGTTTGTAGAACATGACCTGAATCTCTGCAGTTTCATAATGTTCATCAGACTGATGGCTTCAAGAGCCGAACTGGGTCAGAGTTCAGGCTTAGTGGTTCCGTTTCATAACTCCAGTCAGACGGAGGCTCTATGTGTTACCTGCAGCCTCCGGCAGGGGGCAGTGGTGAAGCGTTTCAGAGCTACAGAGGAAGAAGAAGCGGCACAGCTGTTCCTGCCTCTGGGTCCGATCCAGTTGGTCCTCATTGATCGGAACCAGAACCCAGAATGAATGAAGACCTGCGGGCCGAGCTGCAGGACTTCCTGCAGAAGCTGGACATCCAGACCAGCTGCGTGGAGCATCCTCCGGTAAGAACCGGAACCGGTTCTGTTCAGGCTGCAGATGGAACCTGCTGGATCGCAGTGCCGTTTCTGTCTGTTTAAACTAAATCCTCCTTATTTGAACGTTTTAAACAGTTGACGGTAATAATAACTTCATATTTTGATTCCCTCTGACTCGCTCTGTAATTCGGCGCCATCTTTCAGCATCACGGGGTGAAAAGTGGCCCGTGATGCTTCCTGTACTTCAGTTTCAGTTTAGAAGAAGTTTCTGCTTCCCCACATTAACACGTACAGAGTGACCCAGTGGGTTCGGTCCATCAGCCGAACCTTTCAGCAGACCTGGATCACCTTCAGTCATGTGCTGGGAGGTTATTCTGGGATGCATTCTGCTGCAAAACGTTTTTAACCCTTTAACTGCCATGAGGACTCCAGTTTCCCCATTGACCTGCATGTGACAGTATTTGGAGTGACAGTTAAAGGGTTAATCCTGTAATATGTAGGTTTTCATTTTTTAAGTGTAATTTTTTTAATTTCATTGTTATTTCTGCTGAATCGCTGCTAACTGATCAGGTTTTATGTGCTAAATATAATAATTTAAATTACTTTTCAGAAACTTTGTTTTCATGACTTTGACTCGTTTTAGTAGCGCTGATCCATCTGGACCAGCAGAGGGCGCCACATCATAACACACCCCATTATGCTGCTTTTTGATTTGCCAGAGTCCAACACACAGCTGGTCCAGCAGGTCATCCAGCGCTGCAGAGGCCCGGTACCGACCCGGTACCGACCCGCATGTGTTGAATTTAAAGCTGCAGGATCAGCTCTGAGAACTGGACCTGGTTCCATTTGTAAAATAAAACAAAAATCAACAGCAATAATTTGAGATATTCATAAGAGGGAAAACTGGTGTTAATTTTACTATGTTCTCAATTCATTTATAAATGTCACAATTTCAAGGTAATTATTTAGTTTGATGATGTTAATTAATATTTACCTGGAAGATAAATATTATATTGTGGTAGTTTGGTATCTAATATTCAGTTTGTCAAAGCTAAGTATTATTTAGTTTAAACCTAAACATTTAATCACCAATGTAAATGTATTTAATTCACTTATGCTAACTAATATTTAATTTGAAGCTAAATATTTAATTTTGCTTGCTTATTAAACATTTAGTTTGAAACTGTGACATTTCTAAATGAATTAATAACTTGGTAAAAACACGACTTTGGAAACTGAAATGAGAGGATTTATCTCGTCTCATAAGAGGCTCAATAATTCAAATTATTGCTGATAATTTTTTAATAACTTTATGAACAGCAGGTCATATTAATTTTTGTTTCTGATGTTATTTTGGGGTTGATTTAATTTATCTCCTCTACTTGACATGAAGTTGTTAAAGTTTAGTCAGAAGGGAAACCTGGATCATAAACAGGAGAAGTGACTCTTCGTCCTCCTCTTCGTCGCTGCAGGTGTTCACGGTGGAGGAAATGATGCCTCACCTGCAGGACGTGAGCGGCGTCGTCACCAAGAACCTCTTCCTGAAGGACAAGAAGAAGAAAGGCCTGTGGCTGGTGTCGGCTCGCCACGACCGCCAGGTGAGTCCGGCTCTGCCTTCCGACCTCTGATTGGCCCAGTTGGCCTCCGATTGGCCCAGTTGGCCTCCGATTGGCCCAGTTGGCCTCTGATTGGCCCAGTTGGCCTCCGATTGGCCCAGTTGGCCTCTGATTGGCTCAGTCTCACCTGTCTGTCCGTCTGCAGGTGAACCTGAACGATCTGGCCAAGAAGCTCGGTGTCGGTAGCGGCAACCTGCGCTTCGCCGACGAGGCCGCCATGATGGAGAAACTCAAGGTAAGTCCGGGTTGTGGTGGCGGTTCTGGTGGGTCGGAGCGGCCTCCATGTTGACGTCTTCCTCTTCCCCCAGGTGGGTCAGGGCTGCGCCTCGGCGCTGGCGCTGCTGTTCGACTCGGACCGGAGCGTGCGACTGGTTCTGGACCGGGACCTGCTGGACGGCGGCCATCAGCTGGTCTACTTCCACCCCATGACCAACAGCGCCACCATGGGGCTGCGGCCGCAGGACCTGCTGCGCTTCCTCAGGGAGACGGGTCACGAACCCGTCCTAGAGAGCTTCGACTAGCAACCACCCGGTTCTGGTTCTGGACTAGAACTTTTGTCTTTCTGAACCTGGTTCAGGTTGGGAGTTGGAGGAAGCAGAACTTTTTAACATGACTCCTGATGGTTTTAGTTTGGTTCTAAGAACTTCAGCCTGAGGTCCAGAAACTCGACCTCCAGGTTCTGATTCTGGTTCTGGTTCCGTTTTCGGTCTCATTCTGTTTCACAGATAAACATCCAGTTTTTATTAAAACCCATCCACAAAGATGATCCGTCTGCAGAACCTGATTAAAATCCAAACTGAAGCACAATGCTTGGTGGAAGATTCCTCTATCGGGCTCGGAACCGAGCTGCGGGTCCAGAACCCGGTCCAGGTTCTACTAGAACATCCAGAAAGCTGAAAATATTTCATAAAGGTTCAGAAAGTCATCCTGCAGATCTCTGGTGGAGGTAAACCCAGAGGATCTGCTGCTGATCCAACCAGCGCTGTGAACTGTACCGCCCCCTGCTGGTGGCAGTGAGGTACTGCAAGCTGGTCCTGTTATTAATCTGAACGTTTCTCTAATATTTAAGTCAAACATGTTGATAAAACAAGCAGCAGAAATTATGATTTAATGTAATTTGATCATTAAAATCAGGTTACAGTTCTGTTTTTACTGAACAGAAACCAGTAAAAACCCAAAGAGTGAAGAAACAAACTTATTTATTATGAAGTTCTGACAGAAACAGAAACAAATTCAAACAAATTAATTCAATAAGAAAAAAAAATTATCCAAAGGAAACTTAAATGCTGCCATAACTCTCCTGACATGCTAACAGCTAACGTCCAGGCAGCAGTAACATTAGCAGAGCATTTAGCATCACTGCTAATCCACCTCCTTTGCTTTTGCTTTTCCTCTTTAAATCTCACTGATCATCTGGTTAGAAGGATGTTGGAGTAGGGGATAAGATGAACTTCCTCCTCTCTCTGCATCGTCTCCTTTGGGGTCAAAGGTCAGCCACTATTGGTGCTTTTGAGATGCTAATCAGCGTGCTAAAAACAAAACCCTGTTGCCATGGTTATACATCATGACAACAGTATGAATGTAAAGAGTGAAAATCCTTCCAGCTGCTCAGCGTCCAGAACCTCAGAGAACGGTCCAGAACCAGCAGAACCAATCCAACTCGCCGCCACCAGGGGCGCTGTTCTGGAAAACCAGACAGGAAACAAAATGACCTGATTTGATAAAGTTCAGAGAACCGTAAACTTGGTTAAAAGATAAGAGACAATGATGCTGAATACATCAGAATCTGGTTCTGATGAGGTCCGTTTAGATTACAGCAAAAACTTAAACAGGTTTTAAACTCACATCTGTTAAAAGGTTCTGAATTTATTAACTGGAAGCAGAAAATCAATCAATAGAAATAAATAAATTTTTAATCTATATCACTGGCAAACTTTTCATTATTCTCATTTATCAAATGAAAACAAACAAAAATCTCTTTATTTTTCTGTTTTAGTCCAAACAAAAAACTCATCAAATCTTTTAGTTTTTGTTGGTTCTGAAGGTTCTGATGAACCCGGTCCAACGGGTCAAACAGAACCTCTAGAAATGTTCAAAATCTGTTAAAATGATAAACATTTAATTTATATTCTAAACTTCAGGAATGTTTGGCATAAATCAGAGCGACGAGGGTGTGTGTGTGTGTGTGTGTGTGTGTGTGTGTGTGTGTGTGTGCACAGTAAAAAACGAAGTGTCAATTTAACACCTATAGAGTTGAATTTAACTCCGTTTCAGATAACATTTGGTCCCACTCGAAAATAGTGTAAAATGTACTCTATAGCCAGTGTCAAATTTTCAGAGTTAATTTTACTCATTTTAGTGTCAAAATCAACAAGTCAGTGAGTCAAATTATTTAACACTATTGTTTGTTTACACTCTTCAGAGTAATATTGTTATTTTATGGAGTTAATTTTACACTAAATTTACTTACAAATTTACACTTTATTGTGTTGTTGTTTTTTCCTTTCTAGTTTTTTTTTACACATATACTATATAATGCTAAATTTTAGCATTGTATGGCTTTTATAAAATCTACCAATCACAATAAACACAAAGTTTTAAGTTCACAGTGACAACATTTATTCAACTTTATGATCCAGTGACATAATTACTGTAACAGTGTCAGTTTAACCATCTTCAAAACAATGTTCACCAAAGATAGCAATACGGGACAAACAAAAAGAGCAGTGTCATTTGCTTCATATGACATTTGTATGTCAAAGGGCTTCGGATAACATAGATGGTTGACATCAAACACAACAAAACCTTGCATCATTTTAGTAACTTCATAAGCATGAAAATGTTCATTAAAAAAGATACTGTACATAAAGGCAATGTAAGCAGCAACAATTTGTCTTTAACTATGAACACAGACTTGATCTGGTAAAAGACAGGCATTTCAAATAAATAAATAAATCAATAAGTTGGTCAAGGGAGCACTGTATGACGTACCAAACACATAATGGGTCTTAAAGAGCTCATCAAGAGCTCCAACTGAACATGTTGCCTTACATGGAATAGCATAGTTGTCAATCACAATGAAGAATGGGTGAATACTGCTTTGGATGGATCCCTGGTCAAGGAGGTAGGGCTGGGTACGTTGGGTGATTTTGTCAAGATGCTGCTGCACACTGGTTCCAACCTATATTAAAAAAATAAATAAAAACATGACAAAAGTATTTAGTGACAAATTTCTGAATGAAGATCAGACAGAATAAAATTTTGAATTGTAAAAATGAAGAGACTGAATTCTGCTTTTTTTTTTATCTTTAAGCAACTGTTAAGCAGTACCTTTAGAAATCTGATGAGGTGATCCACTGCTTGAGATGCAGACATCTTACCCGGCCTCTTTCGTCCTTGTGCAGATGGTGGTAGCAGATGCAGCAGAAGCAAAATAGCAGACATGTCACTATCCCAACCTATAGACCAACAGCTTCATGTTACTATCATCAAACATATGAATTTGTCATAATTACCTAGAAGACCAACATACCGTTCTCAGCTTCAGCAGCCAACTCTGCATTCCGCAATAAATCCAAAAGCTCAGTGGTGGGTACCAGGCCATGGCTTTCCTTTATAACCTTGGATTTGAGACTGGTGGGCCACTTCTCCAAAACTTTATTGGCAGTGCCTTCGCCAAACAGGAGTCTGAAATCTTGTTCTATCTGAAATGCATAAAAAAAAGAATTTCACACAGTAATAAGACAGTAAATCGCCTGTACTTGCACAGTGCTTTATAAAGTCCAGAGGACCCCAAAGTGATTTACACCACATTTAGTCATTTACATGCTGATGGTGGTGAGCTACATTGTAGCCACAGTTGCACAAGGGAAGACTGACATAAGCAATGCTGCCATGGGCTTGTGCCACCAAGCCTTCTGAACACCACCAGCAGGCAAGGCAGGTCAAGTGTCTTTCCCAAGGACATAACAATTTAGAAAGAGTTGGGGTTCAAACTGGTGATACACAAGTTACAGGACAAACTCCTATGACTGTTGCCACTAAGTATTTTAGTAGTGTAAGAGATAAAACTGTCTTACCAGTCCTGGTGTCTCCAGAAATCTTGGAAAGACAGAGAAGACATCTGCTGCTTTCTTTTCATCATTGACCATTGAATGACGGTAATGGAAGGTAGCCTTCATCTTCTCACGGACAGTGTCATCATCAGCAGAGTGTTTCAAAACAGCAATAGCTGCTTCCACTTCCTCATCTGACAGCACTTTGTCAGCAGTGAAAACCCTGGATTGACCATGGCCTGGTCCACCACCTTAAAAAGAAAGTTTCTAACTCCCAGCCACAGATTTTACATTACTTTACATATATACTCAATATTGAGAAAACTTACTTTTGGGAGATTTGCTACCTGAGGCACCCCTTTCCTCTGCAGTTTTTCTTTGAATAGTCTTTAAACGCCAAGCAAGGTATCCTGAATCGCTCTCTGGATCATAGTAATGCTCCTGTCAATAAATACAAGCAGACTTACCATTCCATAAACATCTTTGAAGGTAAATATATATGCTTAATGTTGCTAAAACCGTTTTACTCACATATCCATGTTTTGGTCCTCCAGATAGGGAAATAGGGCAAAGATTCCCTGAGCATACATCACTCTGACACTTTTCTGCTGGAAAAAATAATAACAAAAATAAACAACCATGCAAGACATAGTTTAATAGTTAATAAATATGATTCAAAGATAATGCCATTTGAAAACTGAGTTTATATTCCCGATACACTTGAACATAATCAATACAAGCAATATGGCGCCTATTAGCTGCTACATCCATGATGCTAACCATGCTAACATGACTCGGTGGGTGCTACGACCCCGAAGTACCCACGGAATCTGGGCCTTTGGCAAAAGGCAAAGTGATTAATACTATTAAAATTTATAACAGTTAAGTATTCTTACCTTGAAAGCCTTCGGAAGAAAACAGCTAATATTTCGAGGTGGACAACTTGTCTAGCATAGGGCTATCCCTCGGCTTTCTCCCGCTACCCTGAATGTGAACAATGGAATAAAACGGGAACAAAAATGAGGAGACATGGAGGGGTTTTTCACCACTAACAAACCAAGTCATGGTGCCAAAACCATTTGCTACTCTAGTACTCCCGCATAATAGTTGCGAACATATTTAGTGGATAGCAACAGAAGCTATATTATCGTTCTTCATCACAATTAATATCAAAATACGTTACCAACACCAGATTGTTAAAAGTTACTTACCTTTTCTGTAGCAAAACTCCGTTCGTTCAGAATCCAAAATGGAAATAGCCGCCTCACGAACTTCAAAAAACTGGTGCTTCGTCTTCTTTCTTCCTCTTCCTCCTCTTCGCGGTTGCCAAAAATCTTTACCGTGGCGCGTTATTGACACTTGGCAGAGTCAAAAGTTTCACTGCGTGAATGTAGCATTTTACTCTGACTTTTAACTCCGATGTCAGAGGCGATTTACACTCCATATAGTTAAAAATACTCTATTTAGATTAAATTAGGTTAACACTGAAATATTAACACCACATTTTTTACTGTGTGTCTGCATGGTTAATGAGGCTGTGTATTGTTGCATTGTTGGATAAAATTAGCAGCTGAATGGTGTGACCTGCAGAGCCCGGTTCCCAGGGTTCTTTCACACGCTCCGGTTCTGGTTCTGTTCTGGTCCGGTTCTGATGTGTTTTCACATGTAAAAATACGTGTGAACCAAATGTGTATTTTTCATTGTTGGGGTTTGGTTTTGTTCTGGTCCGGTTCTGGTCCAGTTCTGGTCCGGTTCTGGTCTGGTTCTGGTCCGGTTCTGGTCCAGTTCTGGTCCGGTTCTGGTCCAGTTCTGGTCCGGTTCTGCCCTGCCACCTGTTGTCCTGGTGCTGCTGCTGGCCCTTTAAGGGATCCAGGAAGTGGCCGGCGGCAGGAGGAGGAAACAGGTGTGCTGCTGACGGGATGATGTCATTCCTGGCTGAGTCTCCTGCAGGGAGGAAGAGGAGGAGGAGGAAGGAGGCCCAGCAGGAGGAGCAGCCGGCCGTGTGAAGGTGAGCCGGTCTCGGGCCGGTAAAGGAACGTTCTGCGGTTCTGGAGGTCCGGTTCAGATGGAGACTCAGGTGAATTATCGATCAGAGCCAGATGGGCAAATAGAGGCTTTAAAAAAACTCCATCAGAGGTTTTAACTGTTTGATTCAGTTCTGAACATTTAGATCAAATTTTAACAGTAAAGTTTTAGAATCTGAGATAAACTCCAGTTTAAACTGGTTTTATGATTAAATCCTCCAGAACCGGATTAGCTCAGTAAATGTTTCCTTCCTGCAGAACATGTAAGATAAATAAAGTTTTATGTCAGATTGATAAACTGGTTCTGCTTTCATCCATCAGGAAACAGATTTAGTCCAGTTTAACCACATTATCTTCAGGTCGGTTTTAAAAATATTACCAGAATTAAAAGTGTTCTTGTAATTTTAACTCCAGTTTTTGCGTCAGAGTCGCGTTTCAGGTTGATGACGTCATCAATAATCATTTTTATAAAATATTTAAACCAAAACAAAAGGCTAACAGCTGTTAGCTAATAAAATTACAGTGCTGATGAGTGGTTGCTGTTAGCTCTCCTGCTAACAGACGAAGAAATACTTTTGCTTAGCGCCTTGCTAACTTTTTTTTTAATTTTTCCCTCCAGGGGGTCTTTTGTGGGCTCTAGTGTCCCTTATATGACAGTAGGCTACGTCACCACAGTACGCCCGTCTTGCTAACTTTTAATTTGGATTGCTCTAAATGAATTTTCCGTATAATTTTTTGAAGTGATTTTGTTGTTTTGTAAACATTCAGCCGTTTTGGTTATTGACTGATAAAAATACTTCAAGTAGCTACAAGGTTATGTTCATGCTCTTATTTTGAAGTCTGTTTATGAAGCAGTTCCATCCTCCCTCTTTTTTTTCAAGAAACTTTATTGAGCAACAGGCAACAACACAGCAAACAAACGATTGAATGATGTTCAGAATCCAAAACTAACACAAACATGTTGATTACATCATGTTCTGGAGCTGCTTTGACTCTTCCATGAGAAATCCTCCAGTCTCCATGGCAACCATTCAGCTGTGCTAAACTCCTGGGTGGACCTAGCCCCACCTTTGAGGCACAGCTCCTCCCCACTCAGGTCCTTCAGACTAGCCAGCAGCAATTAGAGTGGCAGAAAAACACACACTACTGTTCCTTTAAATATTTAAACTATGAAAATATCTTTGCTGAATTAAATGTAATTTAAATAAACGTAAACCTTTTAGATCGCTGGTTCAAACTCCTGATGGGGCCACTAGTCTACAATGCCTAGGGCCGGCTGTGACAGTGAGCTGCAGTGAGTTGGAGCTGAGAACAAACTGTTACAGCTCAGTGTGTGAGCCGTAACACACTGTGTGTAGGTGTGTGTGTGTGTGTGTGTGTGTCACCATCATATGACTGCTAGAGTAAACAGCTAGGATGTGATATGGGATAACAGAGGTGATGTCATGCAGGTGACACACACACACACACACACCTGACAGGATGTTTAATGTTCAGCTGGTCCAACTCGTTGTTGTGAGACTCTTTAATGGTTCTGACTTTCCTCCTCTGACCATCATTGAAACTCTTTCTGGTCCCACCTGAACAAGATGGCCGACTCCTCACTGCAGTCAGGTTCACCTGGACTCAGGTGTGTTAAAGCCACCTGGATGTTACCTTCCTGCTTGATTCTCATCTCCCTCCAGTTCTCTGTCTGGGATTTCTCTCATTGAGCTCGATTAACATCGAGTTTCTGCTTCGGTTTTTAAATGTTTTCTGCCTTTTGGTTTCGGTTTGAGGAAAACTCTCTGTGAGTGAACTGGTCCAGACTGGAGCTCCTCCATCCTCCAGTAATCCCAGTAATGAGCTGCATGTCGGCCCAGTTTGTCTCTGCAGACTCTTGTGGTTTCTAGCAGCGTTTTGTCTCTCTGACGCATTCGGACCGTTTTACTGGTTCTTACTGGGAACTGAACTCTGACCAGTTTGACCAGCTGTCAGTGGTCCAGGTCAACGGTTCTGGTCCAGTCAATAAAAGGTCAGAGGTCAGAGGTCGATCACCAACAGAACCGGACTGGAGTTGATTAAAGCGAAATGAACAGAGCTTTTTTTGACCATTTTTAGGAAAAATTCCAATAAACTCAGAATATTATTGTTATTATTATTATTATTATTATTATTATTATTATTATTATTATTATTATTATTATTATTATTATTATTACTATTACTATTATTATTTTTTTTCTAATTATGCATTAGAAAAAAATGCAGATAATTTTGAATTTCTTTGGAATCACAAAAACCTGGAAAATGTGACTAAAACTAAATCAACAGGGAAATAAAATGAATGTAATAATTAGAAACATTAATAAGCTTTTAATCAGTTTTCAGGTTTTTTCTTTTCAGATAATTATAAGTTAAGCCCCGCCCACAAAATAATAAACATTATTCTAACCAAAGGCTTTAAAGTTAATAAAATATGAACTTAAAATGAAAAATCTGATTTTCTTTGGAGGAAAACATCAGTGACCTTTGACCTCTGATGTTTTTCCATTAGAGGAATAAAAACCTGCATCAGAACGTCGGCCTCCATCTGGACCGGTTCTGTTTGTTCTGCTAAACCGGAGCAGAACCGGAACCGCTCAGGCCCGGTTCTGCTTGCTGGGTTTGGCAGCAGCTGCTGCAGCAAAGATAAGGTCCAGAGTGGTTCTGACCCGACTCAGCGGACCGACCCAGCAGGAACTGAAAACAGGCGGGTCGTTTTCCACAGCAGGAAACAGGAAGCAGGAGGGTTCTGACCCGGCTCTGGTTCTGGTTCTGAGCTGGTCAGAAAGTTTTAACCTGAACGGGTCATCAGAACCCCATCAGAACCTGTCAGATTTTGTTCTGATTCAGAGTTTTAATGTGACTCTGGACCTGAAAGCTGTAGATCTTAATAAACTCAGAACCTTCAGCTGCTGCTGAACCCAGAAGAGTCTAAAGGTCTCGGTTCTTTATGAGCAGAACCCGGCTGTTTAAAAGCCTCAGCCCGTCTGAGCCGGTTGGGCCCGGTTGGGCCCGGTTTAATAGAAGCCAGGCGGAGGAGGAATGTTTGAGGTTCTGAGCTGCGGTTCAGATGAGATCTCCACCCAAACCCAGAGCTGCTGCTGCACCAGACATCCCGACTCTCTGCCGGCCCGGCAGCTGGTTCTGGACGGTTCTGGACGGTTCTGATGACCCGAGTGCTGCAGGACCAGATGAGACTGGTCCTGGTTGTTCTCACTCGGTCTCACTGACTGCGCTAACACTGGAGCTAATTGTAGCATTTTTGCTAACGCTCACTAAACTTTAGCACTTAGCTTCCCTGATAAATTCAGATGTTTTTAAACTTTCAGTTGAATAAACTTCAACATCAGTGTTGAAGTTTTGGTTTGTAAATTCTTATGTTTATGTCCATGCTCTTATTTTGAAGGGTTTGCAGTCGGTTTCATTTCCTCTCTTCACATCCTCTCTCTTGTTTCTAGAAACTTTGAGCAAATGGAAGAAACATGCAGAAAACATCGTTTACAAACAACCAGAGCCGTTAATTAAATAATGCATAAAACATTACAGATAATTGTTTTGATTTTTCAACATGGTTTAATTTAGCGGTTTAGCTTTAGCTTCTGCTAAATACCATGTTGGTGTAGCGACTTAGTGTTAGCGTAGCTAATGCTTATGATGAATACTCTATGGTTAGCATAGCTCAGAATAAATGTTCTGCTCAGATACAAACTGAATATTTCACAAGATACAAACAGAGAAAAGAGAATCTGAGCCGATTAAAGCATCAGAACCAGAACCAGAACTCTTCATTTCAGAACCGAGGACAAACCCAACAATCAGATCTGATGTTTCCTCTTCACCCAGCTCGGCCCCGGGCCCCGGGCCCCAGGCCCCGGTTCCTCCTGACTCTGTCCCTGTTGTTGTGGTTTTGGGTCTGCAGCAGAACCGCAGTCTGTTCTGTTTGTAGTAAACGGGTCAGGATCAGAACCAACGAGTCAGCAGAGAGCTGCCGGGTCGATGCTCACAGCTTCTATCTGATCAATAACCTGATCAATACTCAGAGCCGCCAGCTGCTCGGTCAGCTCACAGCGGCGTTCCAGGTCCAAACGGTTCTGATGGGTCGACCCGGTCCAACCTGCTGCTGAGGGAGAAAATAACTGAGGTTAATCCAAACCTGCCTTTCACTGTTTAGTTTCTACTTTTGATTTGGGATTTTTATATTTGGGGATAAATTTATATAATTAAAGAAAATAATAAAATAAAAAAGGATTAAATCAGATATTTAGATTTTTTATTTTCACTGAGATTTTTTGCTCCTTGTTTGGTTAAAAATTAAATTAAATTTTATTCCCTTAGAATCGTCCTCCTGTGTGTAAATGTTTGTGTAGCAGGAATAATATTGATGATATACAAAACCGAGTTTTTATTTTAATGTGAAATAAAAACTATAAAAAAGTTCAATTATAAACAAACAGAAATGATAAAACAATAAAACATGAAAATAAAAAGTCAGGAAATGTAGGGACAGATTTATTAAACATGCAGAAGGTGAAGAAATGTCACTGGAAATTCATAAAATATCTTAAATTATCTAATTGAAAGTGAAAATTCAAAACAAAAAATATAAAAATATTTAAATTTACTGAAATTAACAACAAAAAACTGATTCCAGAAAAACAAAAACTTAAATCTGATTTATTTAAACGTTTATCTGAATGTATTCCCTCATAAGGAAATAATTCCAGATGGTTTCCACCGTGTTTCTCAGCTCCTGGACTTTGACTAGGCCGCATCTCTGCAGCCTTCAGAACCACCGGCTCATTTTTTCTGATCCTGGAAACTTTTTATTCCTGTTTTTAACAAGAAGAAAAACGTCAAAACTGGAACAAAGCAAATCCAGTTTCTATTATGGGATGTTGATGGGAAATGATGACGTCATAAAGCAGAAAGTTTCATCCGACCAGAAACCTGAAGGTTATCATACCTGGACCCACCAGAACCCAAATGGACCGGGTCTGCCGGGTCCGCTAGGTCTCTGCCCCCTTCACGCGCACAGCCAGGCGCGCTCCCGGCCGTGCCCGCGCCGGGCTGTGCGCGTACCCGTGCTGCAGGTAGTAACTCCGCCCCCTCCGTTCAGCACAATACCCGCCGCTCCGGTCCGTCCTGTCCGGGTCCAGACTCTGCCTTCCCGCCCCGGGACGCCCCGCATCCTGGCCGGGTGAAGGTCTCCCCCTCCGGCCGCAGGTGAGCCGCTCCGCCGAACCTCGGGGTTCCGGTTCTGACCGCGTCCTGCTCGCTGTGATGCTTTGCCACGGAGCCGCCGCTGCTCCGCAGTCCGGTTCCGGTTCTGGAGCTGCGGTCCTCTCCGGTTCGACCTTGTCCCGGCCTGCGGTGCTGGTCGGGCTCGGTTCCGGCCCGGTTCGGTCCGCTCCGGGCTCTTTGTTCCCTGAAGTTTGCTGGAAGTGATGTCATGCTTCCCGCTCCGGACTCCGGCTGGAAAACTGCCGCTTCACGCTGCAGTTCGGCCGGTTCTGCTCATTCCGGGTCCGGGTCGGGTTCGGCTCTGAGGGATCCGGATGGTTCGGGTTTGATGAGAACCGTCCGGGTTGGTTCGTGGGTTCTGGACTCCCGGCTGTGAATGATTCTCACCGGGAACAGCAGGAGGAGCCGTTCCCACACCGACCTGGTTCTGGTCCTGGTTCCGGTTCTGGTTCTAGTATGTCTGGAACAAAGTTTCTGTTGTCTTCCTCCAGAAAGTTCTGATCTGAGCAGAACTTTCCTGAAAGCTGAGGAAGGAGACCAGACCCGGTTCTGGAGGTTCTGGACTTATTCTGAACCCAAAGCTGCTGCGGTTCTACCGAGTTCTGGAAGCTCCAGTCCAGATCAGTTGGAACTCAAATTGATCTGGAACCATGACCAGGTTCTGCTTGGACCAGAAGAGTCCATCGGTTCTGGTGAACCCGACCTGGCCTGGTTCTATTGGGTCAGCACTCTAGCATTAAGGCCCGAGGGTTCTGGTGTTACTGGGACCATTAATGAGGTTCTGGATGTTTTCATTCTGGTGCCAGAAGCTGGTTCTGATCGACCCGTTCAGCTGGTAACATACTGACTGCTCAGCTCTTCTCCAGCGGACTCGATCTGGACCAGAACCAGCTGGTTCTGATTCTCCCAGCCATGGTCCTGCCACAGCTGTCTGGACCAGAACAGAATCCTGGTCCTGGATCCGGTTCTGGATCCGGTCAATCAGTAAAAACTGATGCCGGAGGCAGAGAGTGGTTCTGACCGGACCGGTTCTGAAGCATCCAGGTCAGCAGCAAAACCATGAGGAAGAGGAGGAAGAGCAGCTCCTCCCAGATTGTTAATGTGAAACCAGAACTTTGGTTCTGTTCTGGTTCTGATGCGTTTACACGTCCAGGTTCTGTTCAGGTGGAGCTCAGACAAAAGATCGGATCAGAACTTTGGTCTCTAGAACTATGGAGAATGATGTGAACTCCAGGAAGAGGAAGTCTGGAACAGGAAGGGAAATGTAGCAAACAGGAAGTAAAAAACGCTACAAAGTTTCTCCACAGAACATAAATCCTCCAGACCACCAGGGGGCGTCTGGAGTCGGTAAATATTCTGCTGTTCTATAAAATAGAAACACATGAAGCTGGAGGTTTTTACTCCTTCAGATATCTAGACTGCCCATCTTCACTGAAGGTCGGCTCCCCCTGGTGGCCTGGAGGATTTATGTTTAGTGGAGAAAGTTTACAGCGTTTGATGTTTTTTTTTTTTCATGTATTTCTGTGTTTTGGAGTTTGCTTTGTTTATGCGTTTTCTGCTCAGTTGGACCTGCTGGCCACCGTACAGAAGCAACCGGAAGTGACTTTGATTTTTCATAATGTCTGAATATTCTGTAAAGTTCTGCCTGGACTGGACCGGCTGGCACCGCTAGCTAAACATTAGCTGCTCCAACCATGAAGTGCTAATTAAAAATCGTAGCTATGCTAATGCTAAAGTGCTATTCCAACGTGGTGTTTAGTAAAAGCTAAAGCGCTGAATTTAGCCACTACAGGCTGTAGTGATGCATTCTGGGTACAGAATTAGCATAATTTGCCACACAGGAAACGAAAAAGCTGCGTAAACAGATTTAATTTACACAGCATCTATGTAAACGTTTATGAATATAAACGCTAAACATTTAAATTTATTCAGTTAAAGTTTAGAATTTATCTGGAAACATTTATTTATTGGAAGCTAAGTGCTAAATGCTAAGAGCTAAGCTAAAAGTTAGCTCTGATGTTAGCGCATTAGCAGAAGTGTCAGCCGGGTTCTGATCCAGGTTTATCAACCCAGTACCAGAACGGGCCCACCAGCTGAGGTTCCGGTTGGTCCATTTGGACCGTACTGGTTTGTGTTTAGAACTCCAGGAAGTGGCAGTCCCACAGCATGACGCAGCCTCCACCATGCTTTACACATGGAGCTCGCTGGTTCTTCTTTGGTTCTCTGGATCCAGTAGAACCATTCCTGGTTCTGGAACGTCCGGATCAAACCGAGTTACTTTTGGGCCGTGGCGCCGAAGCCGGCTGCCTGCTGATGGAACCGGGCCCGGAATCGTCCTGCAGGCCGAGCCAAACGGGTCGGCGGCTCCGTCTTCTCCGACGCTCCGTGTTCTGGTCGTCTGCTGTGGGTTTAAATGGACCGGACCCAGTTACCGGTCAGAACCGGGTTTCCGTGGTCTCTCTGATGACGATACTTTAATTTATAGCAACTTTTAAACAAACATTACAAAGTGAAGAAAAAAAAACAGAACCAGAGGTTCTGAAGCGGCTCTTGCTGATCGGACCGGAACCAGAGGTTCTTCCTTCAGGATCTTTGTCCAGATTTCTGGCCTGGTGTTTGAACTCGGACCCGATCGGACCTTCAGAACCTCGGATCTGACGAAGTCTCTGAGGAGGGTTGTGGCGGCTGTGATGCATTCGCTGACTGTTGGAAAATAGAGTTTTGTTTTCAGAAGCTGCAGGTCAGGCTGATCTGATTGGTCCATCTCTGTCCAACCAGATTCTCCATAAATCATCAGGAACACCCTGGGTTCTGGTGGGTTCTGGTGGGTCCAGTAGAACCCTACTGGGTTCTGTGTTTTCCTGTGATCATCTCTGGTTCTGCAGCAGTAGAGTGTGGCTGATTGGGTCTTACACAACAGTCAAGTTGGTGTCGCTCCAGCTGGCAGAACCTTGATCCGCAACCCTGCTGGCCTCCTCCCAGTCCTCCCAGAGCTCCCAGTGGCTGCCGGGCCTCTGGCAGCCCAGTGGGTCTGCAGGCGCCGAGCCAGCCGGCTGCATGAGAGTTGTTGATAGAGTTGTGTGTGTGAGAGTGTGTGTGTGTGTTGTGGCTGCTGCTCTGTTGCATAACCAGTTTTACACCAAATCAGCTGCAGCGTCGCCAGGACGACCTCTGACCTGCAGAGGTCACTGCCCTGCTGGTTTCTGTTTATTAATCTGAAGTTGGTCATTCTGAGGGTGAGTCTGGATTAAATCCTCCCAGATTATCCAGGAAGCGTTGTATTGAGGAGAAACGTCCCTGCTGGTCAGACAGGAAGCAGGAAGCACGGTGGTGGCTGCTGCAGCTGACAGGCTGAGGGCCGGACCTGGACCCAGCCTCCGGGATCAGACATGTTTTACACACGTCTGCTAATCCGCTAACAGCTGAGCTATTTTTGTGTTGCCAACTTTGAAAACAGACATGAACAAACCAGCAGCGTTACTAAACTGATCAAATTCTCCGTCCGTCTCCTCAGGATTTGGTCAAAAAGTTCTTCCATCTAACTAACTTTCCCAGACTGCTGGGATTAATCGGGACGGTGAACGAGGTCAAAGGTCAAAGGTTTATAATCAGGGATGTTTCTTCCAAGTCTGAGCTTTTACCTCCAGTTGCTGTCAGAACCGGGCCTGACGGGTCGGCGGGCTCCAGAACCCAGCTCCACTCAGACTCTGTAATCCCTCGTTGTGATCAGCTGATCCGACTCCTGGCAGGAAGCACCTCAGTGGCGCCGCCTGGTGGCAGACAGAACCGGGTCCGGTCCGGGGTGGACTCTGTCTGGCTGCTGGTGTAGTAAACAAGCGCTCCTCTGACTCCTGTTGCTCCCCGAGCGTCTCGGAACCGGCTCCCTGGGTGGGTCCGTTCATCCAGAACCCCCTCAGTTTTACCCTGTGGTTCTGAGTCACAGTCTGGTCCCGGCAGGTTCTGACCCGGTTGGTGGAACTGGATCAGAAGGCTGCAGTGACTCACCGTCTGAACCAGTAATTCTGGGTTTTCCTCTGTCATTACTGGGAGCCAGAGCCTCGGTTCCTGCTGCGTCAGCGTTCAGAACCGGGCCGGGCTTTGATTCAGACCAGACTGTATCTGCTGGTTCTGGCTCCCTGGCCCTGTCTACAGGTTCTGATCCGGCCCGTCAGACTGGTATAGCAGTGGGATTTTCTCTGTTTAGGAATCTCGTTATTCCGGGATGATCAGCTCCCTCTTCTTCTCCTGCAGATCTGTGCCGACCCCAGACGCCTCCGCTGACCTTTGACCCCTGACCTGCCTTTCAAAGTGTCAGATTTGGGAAATAAAACCATTCCCTGAAGTAAATCTCCTGGATTGTTTTTATTTAATGCCTTTGTGGTAAAACGACAGAAGAAAACTCTGATAAAAGCTGATTTTTGGGGGTTTGTCCGGGAGTTTTCCTCGCCTGCGTCCTCCGGTCCGAAAGAGATGGATCCCTGGACCAGAGAACCAGAAAGTTGATCCGGGCCGGGCTGCAGCAGAAGGAGGAGCATGTCCTGGAAGAGAAACTACTTTGCATCGGGAGGCAGCGGAGGCACACAGGGAGTGGTGGCGGCGCACACCATGGCGTCCATCGCTCCCAGTAAGGGGCTGAGCAACGAGCCGGGTCAGAACAGCTGCTTCCTGAACAGCGCCCTGCAGGTACCACACACACACACACACACACACACACACACACACACACACACACAGCGTTCCTGTTAATCCTCTGGACAGATTATAAAACATAGAAATCACATCCAGAATAGCTGGAGGGACTCTTCACCATCACCCTAATCTGTAGCTTTACTCCTCAGATTCTCCACCAGAATCAGAACAGAACTCGACCGGACCGATCTAGAACTTTAATATTACTGCAGTCAGAGGAAACATGGAGATGATTTAATTAGCTTTAGCTAAAGATGCTAAGGGTATGAATAGTTCTGGTCTCCACTGAGGCTGAGGGAGCCGACACTTTATTATTATTATTATTATTATTATTATTATTATTATTATTATTATTATTATTAATTGTTATTATTTATTATTATTAGTTATTAATAATAAGAATACTGTTATTATTGGCGGAGCTGTTATTAATTATGATTAATTGGTATTTTAATATCAATAACTGATCGTGTTTCTGCTGCTGATTCGTGGATCCAGTTAAATTCTGCTAAACTTGTAGAGTTTGGGTTTTTATCTGACCCGGTTCTGGTCTGAGTTCTGGACCGCTGTATTTCTGCTGCAGTAGAACCTCAGAACCTTTCCTGCGCTGGTTTCGGTCCAGTTATCTGGAAGGTCAGATTGGTTCCTGCTGAGCGGGAAACGGGCCGCCTCCAGAACCTGTCTCAGCAGCGATGGTTCTGATGAAACGGGCTGGACCGAACCGACCCCTCAGAACTCTGTGATCCAACAGAGCAGAACCGGTTCTTCCATCCTTCCAGAATTGTCCTGCAGCTGTTTGGACCTCAGAACCGGCCCATAAGAACCAGAACCGCAGCGCTGCAGCGTCCTGGACCGGTTCCACTGCCAGGTTCTGCTCTGGGTGTCCCGCGGAGCCGTGAGCAGACGGTCCAGTACCAGAACCCGGCAGCATATTGGACCCGGCGGGGGGGCGGGACGGAGGAACAAACAGAACTGAGTCAGCATTTCCTGCCGGGTCCGTTCAGGTTCTGTCTCTGCTCAGCCCGTCTCTGTTTCTGGTTCCCTCTAAATCGACCCAGGTGTCCGGCCCGCTGAGCGGTTCTGATCAATGCTGGCCCGTTTAAATCCGGATGGGTTCTGACCCGTTTCACCATCGGGCCGCTCGTGGTGCTGCTGGGAGACGGCCTGTTGCCGTGGCGACCCAAACATCATCAGGCCTGCTGCAGGTGACAGAACCTGGACCAGAACCGGACCTGGTGGTGGAGGCGGGGATGGCAGCGACCAGAACCAGTTAAACCAGTAGAGGATCTTCATCATCATCATCATCAGACCAGAGGAGGCTGCTGCAATCTGATTGGTCCGTTTAGAACCAGAACCAGAACTGTTCCATGTATCTGACTGTAAATAAAGTGATAATAAAAGGTTCTGGTTCTGGTTCTGTCCTCAGGTTCTGGTTCTGGTTCTGTCCTCAGGTTCTGGTTCTGTCTTCAGGTTCTGGTTCTGGTTCTGTCTTCAGGTTCTGGTTCTGGTTCTGGTTCTGTCCTCAGGTTCTGGTTCTGGTTCTGTCCTCAGGTTCTGGTTCTGGTTCTGGTTCTGTCCTCAGGTTCTGGTTCTGGTTCTGTCCTCAGGTTCTGGTTCTGGTTCTGGTTCTGTCCTCAGGTTCTGGTTCTGGTTCTGTCTTCTGGTTCTGGTTCTGTCCTCAGGTTCTGGTTCTGGTTCTGGTTCTGTCTTCAGGTTCTGGTTCTGGTTCTGTCCTCAGGTTCTGGTTCTGGTTCTGTCCTCAGGTTCTGGTTCTGGTTCTGTCCTCAGGTTCTGTGGCACCTGGATATCTTCCGTAGGAGTTTCCGTCAGCTCTCCTCCCATAAGTGTCTGGAGGATTCCTGCATCTTCTGCGCCCTGAAGGTGAGGACCAGAACCAGCCCGGTCCTGGCCCGGTTCTGGTCCGGTTCTGACCCGCTGTCTGCTCTCCTCCAGAACATCTTTGCCCAGTTCCAGTTCAGCAGTGAGAAGGTTCTGCCGTCCGACGCGCTGCGCAGCGCGCTGGCCAAGAGCTTCCAGGACCAGCAGCGCTTCCAGCTGGGCATCATGGACGACGCCGCCGAGTGCTTCGTAAGGCCAGAACCGGGCCGGAACCGGGCTGACCGGGCGGTCCGATCGCACCTTCACTCTGGTTCTGCGTGTTCACAGGAGAACATCCTGATGAGGATCCACTTCCACATCTCAGACGAGACCAAGGAGGACGTCTGCACCGCCAGACACTGCATCCCGCACCAGAAGTTCGCCATGACGCTGTTCGAGCAGGTGAGGCCCGACAGAACCATCCGGTCCAATCAGAACCATCCGGTCCAATCAGAACCATCCGGTCCAATCAGCAGGTGTGTTAGTCTGTACAACAGGTGAGACTGACCTGGTTTCCCCCCCCCAGTGCGTGTGCAGCAGCTGTGGCGCCTCCTCCGACCCGCTGCCCTTCGTCCAGATGGTCCACTACATCTCCACCACCTCGCTGTGGTGAGTTCCTTTCCGCCATCTTGGCTCCGACGCGGTTGCCTTGGCAACCAGACACCTGAAGTGTTTCTGCAGCAGGTTGAGTGAAACCAGGATGTCGTCCAGGAAAGAGCTTCAGCTTCTAGAAACGTATTTCTAGGCGTTTACAGGAAAACGTTTCATCAGAATCCAGTTTAAAAACCAAAATGAAATAATTTTTAGTTTCCATCAGAAATCATGAAGGAGATTCAGCAGAACATTAAAACCTTTAGCTCTTTAATCTGTTACATTTTGTCAACATCAGCAAAGAAATGATATTTAACTTTAAACTAAAATGATTTTAAATGTGACACATTGGGCCCAAATACTGGAGGAACTCCAGAATCAGAGCAGGATGAAAATACATTCATATTAACCTAATAGAGTCAGAATAATACAAGATTAGATTATTATTATGTAAATGAGGCTGAAATAATGAGAATGTAATATTGCAAGAATAAAGTCAAAATAATATGATTAAGTTTTAATCGTAGCAGAATATGTTTAATACAAGAATAAAATATGAAAATGATGCAAACATGAAGTGATGAAAGACCAGAATAAATAATAAACCCGTCATAAAATGAGATTATTGGCATAAAGTCCTGAGGAAGAGTCACTGCTGGATTCTGATTGGCTGATCAGGTTACACTGCTTCCTCCTCTTCCTCCTCTTCCTTTTCTTCCTCCTCCTCCTCTTCCTCCTCCTCCTCCTCTTCCTCCTCCTCCTCCTCTTCATCCTCCTCCTCTTCCTCCTCCTCCTCCTCTTCCTCCTCCTCCTCAGCAACCAGGCGGTGAAGATGCTGGAGTCCAGAGAGAAACCAACGCCCAGCATGTTTGGAGAGCTGCTCCGTAACGCCAGCATGGGTGACCTGCGGACCTGCCCAGTAAGCCTCTGGCAGATACTGGTCCTGATACTGGTACTGGTCCAGTCCCAGTCCTGATTCTGGTCCCGTCCTCAGAGCCGGTGCGGCCAGCAGCTCCGGATCGCCCGGGTTCTGCTCAACAGCCCAGAGATCGTCAGCATCGGCCTGGTGTGGGACTCGGAGCACTCGGACCTGGCCGAGGACGTCATCCACTCTCTGGGAACCCGCCTGCGACTCGGAGATGTGAGGCACCGACCCGGAGGTGAACCGGAGCGCGGCGGGCGAACGGGCTGACCCGGTTCTTGTTCTGCAGCTGTTCTACAGGGTGACGGAGGAGAAGGCCCGGCGGGCCGAGCTGTACCTGGTGGGCGTGGTCTGTTACTACGGCAAGCACTACTCCACCTTCTTCTTCCAGACCAAGATCAGGAGGTGGATGTACTTCGATGATGCTCATGTGAAGGAGGTGAGACCCGAAACCAGCCGGCCCGGTTCTGATAGAGTCCGATTTATTACCTTAAACCTGATGGAGGGTCTGTTGGACCTACTGATGTAATTATATTAGTTGTGTTACCATCACCACGCCACTAGAGGCAGCATCACGCCTGAAAAGATGCGACTAAGGAGCAGATTTAGAAGATCACAGAAAACTACACAATCTGTTCAAAACTGAGCTGAAGAAAATAAAAGAGAGAAGTTCAAAAACATGCTGAGAGTGAAAATCCTTCCTAAAGATGAAAATATATCACAGATTTCAAAGTAAAATAAACACGGAGGCTGAGGATAATATAGGAAATAGCGCCCCCTTGACTTCCGGAGTGCAATGGTCCCATTTCCATATCAGGTATCAGTGACAGCAGTCCGTCCCGCTGCAGGCAATTGGACCGTTACACATCATTTACCCAGAATGCATTGCAGCGTGAACAACATGGCGATATTCCTGTGAAAATCCATCCATCCATTTTTTTTTTTTTTTTTTTATTATATCTTTATTGATTCTCGAGAAAGTATCATTTACATGACAATAGGCATCACCAAACTAACTTCAACATTTGAAATAAGATTAACATATAGACCATTGCCTTATAACAGTCAAATCAAAAATGTAACTACACTTCTCTGAGAAAGATTTTAAAGTGATTATAAAGAAAAAAAAAAAAGTGTGAAAGAAAAAAAAAACTAAGGAAGAAGAAAGAAAAAAAAAAAGGGGAATACAGTAACAAAACATTATAATATAAAATAATTATAAAGCGTGGCTATTCTAGGAGAGTGGATTGCTGAGGAAGTTTAACAAGTTTGGTCTTTAAAAATGAAATCAGGTCTTTTAGGTCTTACATAATCTACCCAAATCTTCCAACACTGATCAAATTGTTCAGTCCTGTGATTGAGAGAGGCTGTTATTTTTTCCATTTCATAGATGTTGAATGATATGTTAATCCAGTCGTCTAATGTTGGTTTGTCATGTGATAACCATTTTCTTGTAATGTTTTTCTTACTTGCTGTTAATAAAATAGTCATCAGATATTTGTTTCTTTTTATGGCGTCTTGAGGAATTATACCTAAATACATAAGCTTGAACTCCAAAGGAATGTTTTCCATCCATTTTCTGTTCACCCTAATGGGGTCAGGAGGGTTGCTGGTTCCTCTCCATCATCCATCCATCATCCCTACGTTCTGGGTGAGAGGCGGGGTCACGGGGTCACCCTGGACAGGTCGCCAGTCTGTCGCAGGGCAACACAGAGACACACAACCATTCACACACACACTCACACCCAGGGAGAATTTAGAGAGACCAGTTAACCTGACATGTTTTTGGACTGTGGGAGGAACCTGGAGAACCCGGAGAGAACCCACCATGCACAGGGAGAACATTATTCAAATTTATTAAAAACTAAATAACTTACTGTATTATCTAAGATAAATATTTCCCAAATAAGGTCTATTTTTATAAATAGTTGTGGGTCCATTTATGAAAAATGTTGTAATAAAATGAAGTTAAATTCACAATAACTCCAGAATAATGTCATAATAACTTGAGAATAAAATTGTATTAAACCAAGAATAAAGTTAGAAAAATACCAGAATAAAGTCATATTTTACAGTGTAACTGAAAATTAATCTGTGGAAATAATCAGATTATGATGAAGGATCTGCTCCTCTTCCTCACTTCAGCTCCATCATCCATCCATCATCCATCCATCATCCATCCCTCGCTCCATTCCTCTCTCTCTCCTCCTGCTCTGTTTTTCATTCTTTCTTTGTGAAACAGGAAATCCCTCCATTGTTTGTTGGTGCAGCTGGTCAGATCAGAGGTCAGAGGTCAGATCAGTGAACACTTTTTGCTCACACTGCAGACCAGCTCCCGTCTCTTTCTGCCTGTTAAACAAACCGTCACTCTCTTTGCTCCGGTCCGGTCCGGTTCGGTCCGGTTCGGTCCGAGCGCTGCTGTGGAAAACGCAGGACTGGTGGAAACGATAGAGAGAGAAAAGAAAAGCTGAAGGAGGAAGAGGAAGTTTGTCTTCCCTCAGAGAGACGGTGAGACGCTGCTGGTTGGATTCAGATCATTTTCTGCAGAATCAGATTTTAAAACCAGCTGATTTATTTCCAAACACTTTGAGTCAGAGAAACGAGAAACTGGTTGAAGCTCGGCTCCATTTTCTGTAGTTTATGGAAAGTTTTCAGTTTGACGTGAATCAATACTGAAACTAGAACTACTGTAACTTAGAGGATCATTGTTGTTATTATTATTGTTGTTATTATTATTATTATTGTTGTTATTATTATTATTATTGTTATTGTTGTTATTATTATTATTGTTGTTATTATTATTGTTGTTATTGTGAATAGTTTGTTTCTTAGGGAAGCTCCAGTATATCAACAGCTGCACTGATAAACACAATAAAAACATGAATAATATTAAAATTAAATACTTAAAACTCTCCAATGACTAAAGAATGAAGATCCTAAACATTAGTTCTGTTCAGATGGAGTCAGAATTTGGTTCTGAACTGGTTTATAATAAAGTTCAAGAGATTTGGGAAAAACTGAAGAAATGTAAAAATTTGACCTGATTTATGATTTTATTGAAGAAACTTCAGAAAAGCAAATGGAGGTTAATGATGGATGATGATGGAAATTCAATCTTCATTTCTATAGAAACCGTCAGAAATCTTCTCACTGATTTTCATGCCGACTCTGAAACATCCCATAATAGTTTCATGTTTCTGTGTTTATATGAATCAGAAACATTCGTTTCCCTGGCAACCAGAGCAGAGCTCAGGTTTCCTCTGGTTCTCCGGTGGTCGGTTCTGGAGGTTAGCCCTCTGATCCCGATCCAGTCCAGAACCGGACCTCCAGCTGTCAAAGGTTTCATTGAACTGGTCCAACACGGCCCTGCTGTTCCCCTCCCCTCCCTGTTTCTGTTGTTCTCACAGATCGGGCCCCGGTGGAAGGACGTGGTGTCGCGCTGCATTAAGGGCCGCTACCAGCCGCTGCTGCTGCTGTATGCCGACCCGCGCGGGACGCCGGTAACCCTGCAGGACCTGCCGCCGCACCTCGACCTGCAGCACCTCCACCGGGCCGGCTACGACAGCGAGGACTCGGGTAACAGCAGTAACCTCGGCCTGCCGCCGCTACCGGCTACAAGCTGTAGAGCTACAGGCTGTAGAGCTACAAGCTGTAGAACTACAGGCTGTAGAGCTACAGGCTGTAGAGCTACAAGCTGTAGAACTACAGGCTGTAGAACTACAGGCTGTAGAGCTACAAGCTGTAGAACTACAGGCTGTAGAGCTACAGGCTGTAGAGCTACAGGCTGTAGAGCTACAGGCTGTAGAGCTACAGGCTGTAGAGCTACAAGCTGTAGAGCTACAGGCTGTAGAGCTACAGGCTGTAGAGCTACAGGCTGTAGAGCTACAGGCTGTAGAGCTACAGGCTGTAGAGCTACAGGCTGTAGAGCTACAAGCTGTAGAGCTACAAGCTGTAGCTATAAGGTAGCTCTACAGGGGTTGCTCCTACTGGGCTACCTGTAGCTCTCTGTATGTTTCACTCATAAATGACCCATCGTCGCCCCCTGCAGGCCGCGAGCCGTCCATCTCCAGCGACACTCGAACCGACTCGTCCACAGAGAGCTACTGCGGCCGCCAGTCCTCCCAGTCCTCCCAGTCCCACCATGAGGCCGTGGCGAGTCGCTGCTCGTCTGATTCCCAGGGAACGCTGGCCTGCATGGAGCAACCCGACAGAACCGACAGAACGCTGCATGCCTCCCTCTGCAGCCTGGACGCCATAGGTACCAGACTGTCCTCTGCTGTCCTCACTCACTCATTCACTCATTCACTCATTCACCGTGTTGCATGATGGGTAAACCATCCCATAATGCCTCTCATTGTAAGGCCGCGCGGCGGACGCTGAGCAGCCTCTGAGGAAAGGAGGCGGGGCCGCAGAAAGGAGGCGGAGCTCCAACCGGTCGCGGCGAATCAAACCTGAACTCGATCTGCCATCGGCAGGTTACCACAGCGATGGTAGGCGGGGCTTAGATTAACGAGGAAACAGCTAAAATAATTTATAATCTAATAAACAGGAAGTCAGAGTCACCTGAACACAAAGATCAGAATAAAGAGTTTATTTTATCAGTTAGTTTATGAAGATGATGAGGTTTGATTTCAACTGGTTCAAACTGGTTCAAACTGGTTCAACCTGGTTTAATCTGGTTTAATCTGGTTTATTCTGGTTCAACCTGGTTTAATCTGGTCGGTTCTTCATGTCCTCATTCTCTCACCGTTGGTTCCTCATCGCTGCTGTCCTCTGTCCTCCTCCGTCTCTCCTCTCATCCTCTACATGTTTTTCTTCTCCTCCTTCCTCCAGGAGAAACCTTAAAGGAGAAGCAGGCTCCTCGGCACCTCCCCAAACCTTCATCCTCCTCCTCATCCTCAGCCGGTCGCCTCAGAGACTTTAAGGAGACGATGACCAGCATGATCCGCCCGCCGTCCTCTGAGCTCCCCTCCTCCTCCTGCTCCAGCCAGCACCTCCCTGCTGCAGATGCAGCTCTGAGCTCCTCCTCTGCTCCAGTCCAGGACTGGGAGGCCGACAGCACCAGCAGCGAGTCCAAGGCTGGCTCCTCAGGAGGAGCAGGGAGGTGGAGGGCGCGGAGGGAGACGCTTAACATCGACACCATCTTCATGCGCGAGCGGCGGAGGCAGGCGGGATACAGCCCGCTGGGAGGAGGAGCCTGTGAGCCCGATGGGGCCCACACCGCCTCCTCAGGCCAGGAGGAGGCGCCGTCCATCAGAGCGGCGTTCTCCCGGCAACTCCCTGCTCCTCCTGCTCCTCCTAGGTTCATCCAGAGGATGGAGAGCGGCTACGAGAGCAGCGAGAGGAACAGCGGCAGCCCCGTCAGCCTGGACCTCAGCCTGGGAGACAGGTGAGACTGTTAGGCCCCAAACCCAGAGGTCAAAGGTCACAGAGTCACCAGAGGAGCCCCAAACAACATTCATGAATTTCACGACAAACTCTGCAGCTTTGGCTGGTCTCAGATTAGGGTCTGGGGTTAAAGAGCAACAGGAGACGGTTAAGACTTGACCTTTGACCTACAGCTTCAAACTTCACATTCTGGTTCTGGGTGCTGTTGGAAAGAATCACATCCCATAATATGATCCACTGTGTCTGCAGGGAGAGTGGTGAGAAGAAGCCTTCCTCCTCCTCCTCCTCCTCCTCCTCCTCTGGACCCTCATGGAGGAACAGCGGCGCTCTGCTGCAGGACCTCCACTCCTCCAGCAGGGGGAGCCTCGGTACGAAGGCCCACGTCTGTAGGACCCCGTCCAGAGTCTGTCTGTAACCCTGATGTCCCTGCTGCTGCAGCGCCCCCCGCAGGCCGCAGCGAGCTGGACGAGCTGCAGGAGGAGGTGCTGAGGAGAGCCAGGGAGGAGGAGCGGCAGCGGCGGCAGGAGAAGGAGAGGGAGGAGGCGCTGGGCTTCAACCCCAGACCCAGCAAGTACCTGGACCTGGACCAGCTGCAGATCCAAGGTAACTCAGGTTCTGGTGCTCCAACCTGGAGCTCAGATCAGGATGGAGGATCCTGACAGTTGATCCCTGCTGGGTCTGGTGATCTGGTTGGACTCCAGCACCTGGTGACCCAATGAGCTTCTGAGACGATGGACGGTGAAATCTGCAGTTCTTTGAAGACGGAGCGCTCCATGCTCATCTGTTTCAGTGTGTGTGTGTTTCAGTGTGTGTTTCAGTGTGTGTGTGTTTCAGTGTGTGTGTGGTCAGCAGGAATGTTCTCCACTGATCTGCTGAACAAACTCCATCTGAAACACAAAGGAAGTGATGAACAAACAGCTGCCATTGTTACTGACAGTGTGTGTGTGTGTGTGTGTGTGTGTGTGTGTGTTCTGCAGGTAAAGGCGACAGCTTTGACAGGTGTGTGATGGAGGCGGAGCTCCTGCTGGACCAGACGTTGCGCTTGGAGCAGGCGGGCGACGTTGCAGCGGCGCTGTCTGCAGTCAATGAAGCCGTTTGTAAGCCCCGCCCCGTCTGATGGCCCCGCCCCTTCTGATGGCCCCGCCCCTTTACAATGAATCTGATTTCTGCAAATGAATATTATGACATGTTTGTGTTCATGAAGTTAAACTCAGTCAGTCCTGGGGGGGAACCAGAACCGGGTTCTCCGGTCTCTCAGAGGAACCTTGGCTCCTGTTTCCAGTCAGTCGGGTCGATCGGCTGGTTCTGAGTTCTGATCCAGTTCAAACTACCTGAACCCTGCAGCAGAACAAGAAGTCTGAATGATGAGAGTAATCAGTCCCGGATCCTGAAACAGAACCAGAACCTTCGGCCCGGTTTCACTGGTTTGGGTTTCCATTCTTTCTGTTTGATTTTCTCACTTCCTGTTTCCTTTAAACATTTCTGCATGACCTCATCACAGCGTCTTATCATTTATGCACATTTTCTTTCCCATTTATTCCTTTTCCTTTATTTTCTGTGTCCATGGTTACGTTTTCCTGCACCGCTGCAGCCAAGCTGCGGCCGGCGGCGGCTGAGGGCGGAGCCGGTAGCCACAGCCGGCTGCAGCGCTGCATGAGGAGATGCCGCAGCCTGCAGCAGCGCATGCAGCAGCTGCAGCTGCAGCAGTCAGAGGCAGTAAGACAGGAACCAGAGCAGCAGGAGGAGCAGCAGACGCTGGAACAGCCCAGGTACCACCTGCTCTGCTCAGCCAATCACAGGCCAGCTGGCCCAGCCTGTTGGGGCACATTGCTGCCCCCTACTGTCAGGTTATGGGATGAGCTGTAGGATCAGAGTGGAGCTGCTGGATCTTTTTTTCCATTTCTGTGACACGTTATTTATGTCGTAACGTCTAAGCCCCGCCCCCTCAGAGCTGCAGGTGACCTCAGTCTTCTCTCCGCCCTCTGCAGATCAAAGCCTCTCCCGCTCCCAGTTCTTCTGACAGACAAGCAGGGGCACCAATCAGCTGCCGGACGGGACCACCAGGCTCCTCCCCCTTCCACCTGCCTTGTTAAGCCCCTCCCTCCTGCATCAAGTTTGCCCTCTGACCCCGCCTCCAGCAGGAGCCCCTGCTCTGGCTTTGGGAAACCCCTCGGTAGCGCCAGGTCCCTCCCTGCTCTCGCTGTGGAAACATACCTGGACAACGTGACCCCGCCCCTTCCGCCGGAAGAGGTGTGGCCAGAGCCGTCACAAGCCCCGCCCCCTCACTGGCCATGTTCCCAAACTCCATCACCTGCTGTAGCTAACAACAGGTGTCATGAGATGATGGAGGATTCGGGTTACTGCAGAAACAAACAGGCCACGCCCCCAAGCATAGCCCCGCCCCCTCCCTCCTGTCCAACCAGGAAGTGGTCTTGTTTAATCCCGGATCAGCTGGATGTTTTGGATTCTCCCGCAGGCTCCACCCCCTCCGCCCCACCTGTGGGCCGGCCAATCAGGAGCTGCTCCCCACCAGCCAATCAGGTTCTCAGAGCCGCCCTGCCTGTGCAACGCTGGGCCGAAAACGTCAACAGATACTACAACTCCCAGCATGCAGCAGCAGAGGGGGAGGAGTTATCGGAGCTGGAGACACTGTACCAGGCCAGCCTGCAGGCTCCCAGCATGCCGCGGGGCAGCCATGGCGTCAGCCCGCAGCCAGGGGGCAGCAGAGCCGGTAGGAGCCCAGATGGCAGGAACTCTTCTTCAGATGTGAACATCATGTGAACACTTCCTGTTTCTGTTCCAGCGGCGAGGAGAACGCCGTCCGGAACCAGACGCTCCAAAACGCCAACGGCTGAAATCGAGAGAAACGCCTACAGGAGACCGGTCTCACCTGGGGAGCAGGTAGAACCCAGAGGAAGCTGCTGCGCTAAGACCAGAACCAAGAGAGTTTATCCATCAGTTTATATTCAATATGCCGATCGATAAACTGATCGATAAACTGAGTTTTAGGTTTTTACAGACATCAGGATCTGCTGCTGTTCTGGTTGACATCAGAACATTCTGGGTTTTCTGAACATCTTGGTTCTGAGGGAAACAACGTGAACTTCCTGCTGCAGCCGGTTTTGATCTGAGATGATTTCCACTTTAGCAGAAATCGATTTCTGACAGAAACATGTTTTATCTTCGACGTGAGTCTGGAAGTAAAATCCTACAGACTGAAGAATGAAACCAGAACTTTCAGTTTGAGTCGAATTAAATTCATCCTGACGTTCTTCCTCACTGGTTCACAGATTAACTCTGTGTCCTCTGCAGCCCCCTGCAGGCGAAGACAAGAACTACAGCGCAGAGAACCTGCGACGCCTCACTAGAAGTCTGAGCGGAACCGTCATCGGGTCGAGACCACAGAACCTTCCGCAGAACCTCCAGTGCAGCCTTGTAAGTCACGCACAGGTTCATGCTGCCGCCTGGTGGTGACATGTCGTCACTGCAGCCCTCTTCAAAGATCAAAGACCAGATAAAACCAGGAAGTTAATTCTGTTCTCTGGTTTAGAGTTAAAACTCAGACTCACCTGGTTTGGGCTGAGGTCAAAGTTCAGCAGCTTTAACATCAAGTTCCTCTCCTCCGTCTTCGGCCTCAGGCTGCTGGTTAAACATTCTGGTTTAGTTTTGCCCTGAGAGCCGACCCGGTCCGGAGCCGACCCGGTCCGTCCTGGACTCGGCCTGCAGAGGAACTCTGGTGTTTTGCTCTTGCTGAACATCTGATCTGCTGAAGCTACGGTGGCTCAGAGGAGACATGCTGACAGGAAGTCGGATCAGAACATTTCAGGGTTTGTTCAGTTCATCTTCGTCATGTTAACTGTTTCTCCTCTTCCCTCCATCTTCATCCCCCTCCTCCTCTTCCTCACCACATCTGAAGGACCCCTCTGTGTCCAGGCCCCCCCTCAGACACTCAGACCTTCACTGCTCCTCCTCCTCCCACCGACTCCACGGCCCTCCGGCTCCACGGCCCCCCCCCTCCTGGGGACGCTCAGGTAACCCGTCACCTCTTCATCCTCCTCCTCTTCCTCATTGACCTGCTGACTTCCTGTTGGGTGAAACTCAAACTGTTCAGAACTGAACATGAAGTTGCAGTTCCTTTATTAAATGTTTCCTTTAGTTTCACCAATCAGTCGTCATCATGGCTGACTTCCTGAGGCTCTGATTGGCTAAGGAGTATTGCATCACTTCCTGTTGCTGTTATACTCTCTGATCTTATTTGATCAAAACTTCACTGATTTATTTTTACATAAACAAGTTAAAACATATTTTACATTTTAGGATCTCCGTGTTTCTTGCTAGTCTAGTTAGCTTAGCATTAGCTTTGTTAGCTTAGCATCAGCAGCTGGACCTCAGTTTGGCCGGTTGGCGGTCGAAGCATCGATCCAGAACCACCGACCCGTTTGAGTTTGTCCTGCTCAGAAACAAACCTGATGATGATCAGAACCGAGATGGAAACAGCAATTGGTTCTGATTGGTTCTGATCGGTTCTGATCGGTTTCTCTCATCTCATTGGTTGGTTAACTGGACTTTAACCTGAACAACTAGTTTGAACCAGAACCAGAACCAGGCAGGTGTTCACCAGGTAACTTCTCTTCCTCCTCAGGTTCTCCTTGGCACCAGGTTCTGGTTCCGTCTGACAGCGGTCCGACTCCCTCGGCTCTCCACGGCGTCGCCATGAGTTACGCCACTCTTCCTCGCCGCGCCCCGCCCCCTTTCTCTTCCTCTTCCTCCCTCCCTAGGCCCAGACCCGGTTCTGCTGGTTCCGGTCCACAGAGTCTCTACGGCGCCCCGCTGGCCCTCCACCGCCATCGTCAGGCGTCACTTCCTGTAGTTGCTCCACGGCGCCCCCGTGTGTCAGGAGACGTTCCTGCTCAGCCTCTGCGCCTCGACGTTCCCCCGGAGACAGACTGGCGGCGCCATGTGGACCCGCGGGCCGCCCGGCGCCAGCAGCTGCCTGGCCGACCCGGCCGGCCTTTGTGGCCCGGTACCGTTCAGGGAGACGTAGGCAGGTTCATGCAGGTCAGAGGTCACGACCAGAACCAGAACCCGAGAGGAGACAGAAGAAGCTGAGCAGATCCAGAACTTTCCTGAAGAACCAGAACAGAGCTGGATCAGAACCATACCCGGGTCTCTTCCAGAACCAGCAAGCGAAGAAAAGACTTCCTGTGAACCTGGATGTGGTTCTGCAGGTTCTGGTTCTGTTGGCCTGCAGAGCTCATCGGGTTTCCTCTGGGATCTTCATCCTGATGTTTCCTGTTTCCTCTGTGTTCTGATTGGTTCTGCTCTGATGTCACTTCCTCTGTTCAACATCCAGTTTCCTTCCTGCTGGTTTCCCGTTTTCCCAGGAGGAGCTCCGACGTTCTGCTCTCTTTAGGTGATGGAGGAACTCAGACTGCTGACTCCACCCGGCTGGCGCTCCAGGTGGCAGAAACAAACCAACCAGCTTCAGAAACGTTCCAGGAAGTTCTGCTTGTTTTTCTCCATCAAACGGAGACGATTAAAAAGCTTCAAGGAAACGAAGCAAATCTCATCATTCAACCTCATGTTTGGTCACAAGTTCTGGTTCGGTTGATCCAGAAGGTTCTGGATGAGTCCAGGTTTCAGTTTCAGGTAGAATATCCGAATGAAAGAAAAACAAATAAAGATTTTTCACTTTTGACCTTCAAGATGAAAAATGATTTATTGATTATGATTTATGATTAAAAAAATGTTTTATTGAAATTAATATATTTAATATAACCACCTGTTTTTCCACTGGACTAATTACATAATTTATTCATAGAACGTTGTGATATTCAGATCAATCATTGAAAGGATTCAATGTTTCATAAAGAGTCAAAGTTTGTTAAATTTTAAACCATGGCTCCTACAGCGACTATTAAAATTAAATTATTGGTCAATATTAAAAGAAATTCTCTTTGTACTGACAGAAACCAAACTATTTATAGATTGATATTCATATTCATATTTATATTCCAAACATCAGCATCTCTTCTTTAAGATACATTTTATAAAATCCAGTGATAATGAAATTCTGCTCCAACCCAAAATCTTTGATTTTTGTTATATTAAAGTCGCATCATATCTGATCTGCTGTGATTCAGCAGGACAAAAAGTTTTTACCAGCTGAGGAATCAGAATCACATCATTAAAAAATATGAAGTTTGATTCTTTTGGTAACACAGAAGTTATTTAATCTGCTTTGAAATATTTTGATTGTTACAGAATCTCATGTTGATGTTTTTAGCTCTTGATAAAATCAGACAATAAAATGAAACATAAAAATATTACTGAATTATGAAACTGTTTTAAATTGAAGGTAAACATTCAGTAAATATTCAGTGACTCCATAAATTATGACTGAAAAGTTTCTGTCAGCAGTTCAATCACCAAGTCAAACACTTTATAGATTAATTACTTCTGTTTTAACATTTAGATTTTGTGTATAATAGTTGCTAAAAGGTTATTTTCTGAAGATGCCATAAATCTGACAACCTGATCAGGATTCAGACTGTCGGTGTTCACATGGACGTTTCATTAAAACTCTCCAGTGACTTCAGTTCAATGAGGTCATTCAGAAAATAAGATTTTCATGTCAGGTTGTAAATATTAATCTTTGATCTCCAGTTATTGTGGGGCAACTGGAAGCTGACTGGTCTGATAAACGGGTTTAATGTTTCTGGGAAACAGAATCAGAGGAACATCAGCGACCCGATTCCTGCTGACCGACTGATCTGGGTCCAGCTGCTGGTTCCTCTACTGGTCATACTGGTTCTGATTACAGAAACTGGGTTTTATCAAACCAGTTCTAACTAAACTGGTTTTAATAAATCCATCCACTGACCACTAGAGGGCTCCAGCTGCTGGTTTCCTTCTATGATTTTGTTAATAATTTGCATTTTATTTTGTAATTTATTGACTTACTAAAATCTTATTACCAAGTTGAAAACTGGATTTTGTCCCCATCCATCTGTCGTCATGACAACCGCTGGGATTAAACCTAGAAAAGCCGAGACCGTTCTGGACCAATCGACTCTTTCTTTCACCCTGACCTCTGACCCCGTAGTGTTTGGTGGAATAAGGACAGACAGCAGCATGTGGAACCAAACTGTTTATTCCTCCAGAGCTCTACTTGTCCTCCGGCTTGTTGAAGCAGTAGGTCAGGCAGCATTTGCCGCAGTAATGGCGGTCAAAGTGACTCGCCATGAAGACGCCGGCGCCGCACTCGTCAGCCGGACACTCGCGCCGCAGACGGTGGATCTTACCGTTCTCATCCACCTGCAGATAGAAACAGTCAGCCGCTGAAGGGAAGAGGCAGCGCCCTCTGACCCCAGAAGCCCCGCCCACCTTGTAGTACTTGAGCACGGCCAGCTTGACCTTCTTCCTCTTGTGTTTGTTCTTCTTGGGTGTGGTGTAGGACTTCTTCTTCCTCTTCTTGGCGCCGCCTCTCAGCCGCAGCACCAAGTGCAGAGTGGACTCCTGTAAACAGGAAGTGGGTCAGAGCGCCACCTGCAGGCGTCCAGAACCAACACTGAGCCGGTCCAGAACCAACACTGAGCCGGTCCAGAACCAACACTGAGCCGGTCCAGAACCAACACTGAGCCGGTCCAGAACCAACACTGAGCCGGTCCAGAACCAACACTGAGCCGGTCCAGAACCGTTCAGATTCTCTGTTGCAGCTGGTCGGTAAAATGTTAATTTGGAGAAAAAGTGACGATTAGAGCAGAAAACCTTCAATCAGATTCAGTTTCTGTCGTGATGCTAGCTCCACTTCCTGAACTGAAAGCAGGTCAAATGTCTTGATTGTATTAGACCAAAATGATTAGAAATAATCCTGCAATTTAGCATAAATGATTTTGATCGACTCCAAGGAAAAACATGGCAGCGATCTCTGGAAACGTTCAAAGTGAACATTAATGTCAGTAACCTGGTTCTCATGGTCAGGGTGGAGGTCAGGGAACATGCAGATGATCTGGTCGGTTTTGATCAATGAATATGTAACTATGTATGATAGTTAAAATGCTGCTATGATCAAAAGGATAAATAACATTTCTAGAGTTCAAACTGTCAGGATGCCTTCAGGGTCAGTAAGAAAATGAAATAAGTTCATTAATTACTGAACATCAGGATGACTTTAGCAGGTGGAGTTGAACACTGACATGGTGTCCAGTTTGGGTTCAGAGCTGGTCCATGTTCTCTACACTGGACAGACTTCATGGTTCTGAACCAAAACGGATCAGAGGAGAAATGTTGGACCAGCAGCATTAAAAACCTCATGTTTAACTTTATCATTTCAATTCATCTGAAGATAAAATCATCATGGCCTTGTGACCCCAAGAACAGCCACAGACAAACAGTTATTAAATATCATGTAATCTTGTTTTGTGTCTCTGGTTTATTTTGTTTTGGTTGAACTTTGAGCCTGAAATAAAAATTTCATTTTTTTTATTAAATTAGAATAAAAACAGAACTTCAGAGTTCTGCTCAAGACATGAACTAAAACATTTCAACTGAATCTGTTCAGAAGAACTGAAAGCTGCAGAGTTCTCCTCACCTTCTGGATGTTGTAGTCCGACAGCGTCCGTCCGTCCTCCAGCTGCTTCCCAGCAAAGATCAGCCTCTGCTGGTCAGGAGGGATTCCTGCAGGAACATCAGCAAGAATTTAAACAACCTGGAGAAACGACGACCCTGGAGACCCCTTCAATGACCTGGAGACCCCTTCAATGACCTGGAGACCCCTTCAATGACCTGGAGACCCCTTCAATGACCTGGAGACCCCTTCAATGACCTGGAGACCCCTTCAATGACCTGGAGACCCCTTCAATGACCTGGAGACCCCTTCAATGACCCCCACAGTCTCAGGTTAAACTGATGGTCCTGACTGGATGAAGCAGTCATTTGGGTTCATGTTTCTAATTTCACTTTGAGGAAGTCTGGAATTGAACCCTTTCTGAGCTGCAGATAACCTATCTTCTACATGAACAGCCAATCAGATTCTTGTATTTTAGTTCCAAAGCAGAAGCAAACGTGTCAGATGAACCCTGAGTTTGGAGAAACCCTCCAATATCCACCTACAGATATAAAACGTTTAATACCTTCAATAATATGTTGTGAAAATTCTGATGTGACTCGGATTGTAAATATTCTTTCAGTTATTTACAATTGTCTTGACTTAAGTCATTACTCCAGTTAATTTCATAAAGAGATGATATATTTCATTTTGTAAAGACAAAAAAAAAAACATGAAGTTGGTGGAAAACTGCCAAAGTGCCTTAAAAAATTCTAAACTATGTAGATATTTTTAATTATGAAGTAAATTAGGTCATTATTAGAATCAGAAGTATAATAATGAAGACATATTTGTTCATAGAAACTTCTTCCTCCAGTTTTCATTTAAACTCCAGCTGGATCTCATTTAGAGGCGTTCAGGGTCACCAGGATCAGTCAGAACCACCTGAACGGATCGACCGTAGCTGACACTCACCTTCCTTGTCCTGGATCTTAGCCTTGACATTTTCAATAGTATCTGAAGGTTCAACCTGGAAAATAAAAACAAATGTAACCTGATGGCACTGAATAAAACCACTGCATAAGCTCCAATACTGAGTTCTTCACTATGCTCCGTTTAAACGAACCTCTGCGGCTACACGTGTTTACTGCTCTACCAACTTTCGCCACGTAGCTTCAGGTTAGCCGCTTTTTATGACCAACCAAAGCAATATTACCTTATACATCAGCATAATCAGAAAACAAGCTTAATATGTACTCCTTTAAACAGTAAAGATCCGATTAACTGCAGTTAGTAAACGCCGCCACCCTCCATCACGCTCACCTCGAGGGTTATAGTTTTCCCCGTGAGGGTTTTCACGAAAATCTGCATCGTGAGGTTCGGTCCACCTGTACGGAAACACACGGAGAGACTATCGGAACCCACTCAGATTGAAAACTGATCCAAAATGCTTTTACATTTTATTAAAAAATGATAAAAACACGCAGCACCACTCACCACCGGTTCACTCCTAATGGCGGATCCTGAGAAGAGGACCTCAAAGGGGAAAGAACGGGGTTTCCTACACGCGATTCAACGGGGGTAGTTGGCAGTTATTGTGCCTGATTAAAAAAACAGAAACAGTATTTTTGTATCGTCGTTAGTTTACTTTTGTTTATAACATATTTCGGCTTTGAACATATCAAAATAAAATTAAGGTAAATACTTGAAATAATATAACTCAAATGACCAAAACCATGATTTTAAGAGGTCCTCGGTTTCCATGGTAACATCACAATTGCTATGTTACTGACGGCTAACACGCAGAAGAGTTAGAGTTTAATACTAGATAATAACAAGATGAATAAAGAACAAAATGACACCGAAGATCCTGAAATGAGTCCCATGATGGATGCAGAGGTGTGTGAGAGTGACGAGACGTTTGTTCAGTCTCTAAACGAGTGTATCGAGAAAGAGAAGAAGTACCTGCAGTGTCCAGAGGAGGGCACCGATGAGCTGCGATACATAGTCTACCGCTCCGCATTCAACAAGGTGAGCGAGTCAGCTGAGAAAATAAGGGTTGAATGAATGGAATATTTTAACCAAAACTCTTATGGAAGTTCTAATTATGATAATATGAACAGGTGAAGGATTTTATAAACCATTTAAATGTTTTCCTTCATGTGATCCATATGATTTCTTCTCATTTTACACAGGACGTTGCAGAGCTATTCATCTTCTTATGTAGTTCTACCTCAAAGTAGAAAAGACACAACTATTCTTGATTTTCCAGATTTTCTTTTACAGATAAAAATTTGGAAAGTGTGGCATGTTTTTGTATTCCTGAGCCTGCTGCAGGTCTTTTAGGTTTCTCTAACCATCTAGACTAGGTTCTGTCAGCCTGGGAGGTTAACCTCCACCACAGTCTCAGGTTCATCACTGAGGACCCAGACTGGACCCAAACTGAGTGGCAGTGATGGACACTACTCACGGTCACTAACTCTAAAGCGCTAGCAATAAGTGTTAGCTATGCCATGTTGGTGCATCTAATGTACTACACCAACATGGTACTTAGCAGAAGCTAATGCTGAAGCGCTTATTTCAACCATGTTTACATCCACCATCTGTAGGTGACACAAACAGACTCTTAAATTGGCACGTTAGAATTTGTCTCAAATAATTAACTAAAGGTTAACCCTACCCTAACTTTGACAATGTTTGCTAACATTGTCAAAGTTAGCAAACATAATAAAGAGCTGAATGAAAAATTAGCTCTGCTGTTAGCCTAGCATATTAGAGAACCTGGAAGTGATCCGGACGGGTTTAACAGAATGTTCTGGAGCCGTACAGATCCGGTCTGTATCTTGCAGGTGATTGGTCGAGCCTCGGCCTATAGGAGACTCCTGCTGGACATAAAGTCAGAGTATGATGGCGTCATCAGGGAGATGAAGAGGAGGGAGGAGGAAGCTGCAGCGTCCCGCCTGCAGTCCCTGCTGGATTATGCGGCTCACATCACTGACAGGTGGAGCTGCTGGTTCTGGTGGGGGTCGGTCGGGTCCAAACACCACCACAGGTTCACCAGCATGTCTGCTCTGTGTCCAGAACCTTGGTCCTCCAGAACCAGACAGCAGAACTTCAGCAGGAGGTCCGGAGGCAGAAGTCCACCACCCAGAGCCTGCTGATACCAGGTTCTGTTGGACTTACTGGGCCGGATGTTCTGGATGGGCCTCAGAACCTCTGATGACCCGCCTCTCTGCGTTTCTGCAGGTCTGACCGTGGCCCAGTCCGAAGACCCAGAGGTTCTGCTGGTCCATCTGGGCCACCTGAAGACGCGGAGAGACGGCCTGCTGGACCGGAAGATCCTGTGTGGTCCTGTGGAGGTCCAGACCCAGCTGACCTTAGACCTGCAAGAGGACCAGCTCCAGAGAGACCGCTTGAGGGCCCAGAACCAGCAGCTGATGACCCGGTATGGAAACAGGGTCGGATCAGAACATCTGAGGTCATGAAGGTTCCTCCAGCAGACTGTAGGTCAACCAGAACCAGAACCAGAACCCGGCTTTAGCCTCAGATTATTTGAACTTTAACATTAACAGAAACATAAACGCAGAACAGAGTCCGGTCCAGAATCCGGTCCAAATTTTGGTTCCTGCCTCCCTGATCCTGCCACATTTCCCCTCCGGTCCAGCAGGTGGCACTGCAGCTCTGACCTGTGATCTCTGCAGGTTCCGGCGCCTGAAGCTTCTGGGTCAGCATCTGACGGCCTGGGAGGAATCGGGTCAGACGGTTCTGCTGGAGGAGCTGCTGGGTTCTGTCATGCAGAACCTCCAGGAGATCGGAACAGATCTGCACGACGAAGGTCCGACTTCACATCCTGGAAATGAACTGCTGGTTCTGGTGTTAGCAGGTTCTGGTTCTGGACATGATCCACCAGAACCTTTCAGAACCTTTGCTGTCGGTCCTGCAGGCGGTGATGAAGAGTCGTTCTGCATCCCAGCTGAGCTGCTGGAGGAAGAGGAGCCAACCGGGCTGGACGAGTCCAAACTGCTGAGGAACCACCTGGACAGGTCAGGTTCTACGGGTCAGAACCAGACCCAGGCAGAATCACAGCGCCTGGGCCTGCCTGGACTATAACTATAACTGACTCTGGTTCTGGTTCTGGCTGTAGTTCTAACCGGTTCTGGTTCTGTTCCCCAGGTTCCTGGACCTGCTCCAGTCCTCCCAGTATGAGGCGGCGGCCCTCCATGCGGCCCGGTCTCCGGTCCTGAGGGACTCGGACACTATGGAGATGTTCCGAGGTTCAGAACCAGAACCAGAATCAGAACCTCCCCCAGAACCCGGCTGATACTGGTTCTGTTCCCTCAGGTGTTTGGGTCCCGCCAGACTCCACCCCCCCTCTGCTGCTGTTCTTCCGGGCGCTCCTGGTTACCGCGGCGACCGGCAGCCGGCTGTCGGCGGCGCTGTCGCTAAGGGGCGTGACCTCAGCTCTGCAGCACGGAGACGTGCAGCTCATCGCTAACGCCGTCACGCTCAACAAGTGAGGTTCTGACCCGGTTCTGAAAGCAACATTTAGAAACACAACAGAGGAAAAATGACAAAATGAATGAAAGTATTTATACCTGTAAAGTGACCTAATTCATCTGAGGTCCAGTCAACAGGTGCCAGCCACACTAATCAGCTGGAACTTCTCCAGTGAATCTGTTGGGTTGGATCCAGGGATCGGTTCTCCTCTGCTAGAACCGAGGAGAACCGAAAGCAGAAAGAATTAGCAGCTCATTTTGAAATCCAGCCTGGTCCTCCAGACTCCCTGCATGTTTCAGGTGTTTCCTGCTTCAGCACAGGTGATTTCAGTGGACAGGTGATTTCAGTGGACAGGTGATTTCAGTGGACAGGTGATTTCAGTGGACAGGTGATTTCAGTGATTAACAGGCTGCATGGATCAATCAGGCCGAACTCAGCCTGAGGAACCAGAGAGTCCAAATCTGGACTGGAGTTTTCTGAAACTCTTGAGGGAAAATCCTCTGGCCTGACATGGATGGACATCAGAACACGCTTTGGTTCGAGACTTGGGGTCTAACGTGTGATTGGACTGGACTGAGGTCGGGTTCTGGTCGGGTTCTGGATCAGATTCTGAATCGGGTTCTGGTGTAACTGAGGCATCCCCCTCAGGCTGACCTTCTCTGAGGATGTGGGCGACGCGCTCACTGAGCATGCTCAGAGGAACCGGGGCGTGGCCGACCTCTGCCTGGCTCTGGCCTCCGCCGTCTACCAGGCCTGCAGCCACCACCAGAAGACCGCACTGAGCATGTGCAGAAGAGGCCTGGTGCACGGCGCCGCCGAGGTCATCAAGAGGAAGCAGCTTACCGCAGGTCAGCCTGTTTCTCTGGGTCCGAACAGAACCAGAACCTGAACCAGGTTCTCATGAACTGTGTGTCTCATGTCTTTCTGTCTTTGTGAGGACTTCCCAGTCCGACCAGAACCAGAACCTGTCCTGTGTGTGTCCAGAGGAGAGCCTGTGGGTTCTGTCCCACGCGCCCAGCCTGTCCCTCCTCCAGCTGCTGACCAACACAGACGACAATGGGGAGGCGGCCATCTTGTCTGTGGGTGGGACCTTTGCCTCCATGCTGGCGGACTTCAACCAGAACCGGCTGGCTCTGGAGCTTCTGGAAGGGTTCCTGAGGAGAGGTCCAGGTGAGTGCGTCGGTTCTGACCCGACCCGGATGCGAGACCTTCTGACGCGTCTCTGTCCCCTCAGATGTGCTGGCGTCGGCCATCTTGGAGGACAGCAGTTGCTCGGTGGACGTCTGGGACCAGGTGGCGGCACTGTGCGCTGAACTGGACCAGGCCAACCTGAGCCGGGCCGTCCGCTCCATTCTACATGGACCTGGACCCTGGACATCGGACCTGGAAGGGGAATGGGTCATGGAGCATGTCTTCCTGTGAGAGTGGAAGTGGAGGACGGAAACAGGAAGTGGAGAACGGAGACAGGAAGTGGAGGACGGAGACAGGAAGTGGAGAACGGAGACAGGAAGTGGAGAACGGAAACAAGAAGTGGAGGATGGAAACAGGAAGTGGAGGACGGAGACAGGAAGTGGAGGACGGAGACAGGAAGTGGAGGACGGAGACAGGAAGTGGAGAACGGAAACAAGAAGTGGAGGATGGAAACAGGAAGTGGAGGACATATAATGTATAATTATTAATTTTAATTTAATTTTAATTAAATGAGAAAAAATCCTAAAGAAGCGCCAAAAATATTTTATTTTTCGATTAATAAAGTTGTTTAAAATGTTTTTTCTGCACTAATTTATTTACAGAAACATTAAATACTTCGAGCTTCCAGAACCAAAACCTTTGCACTGGGTTTGGTTCCGCTGGAGGCTGATGATGATGATTGTTTACAGGATGAAGATGCCGCTGGTCACATGATCAGCAGCCATGGTGGAAACTCCAGTATCATAAACGTGATGTGAACTGGACTTTGGATCCTCTGCGGCTCGTTGGCCCGGTTCCGACCGCTCCGGCGCTGTAAACAGACTGGTGTTGCTAGGCAACGGCTGCTAATTGGAGCCGCTGCTGACATAGTCTTCATCGCCATCATCACCATCCTGCTGAGAGGCTAAAGATAATCCAGACAGAACCGGCGCGGCAGGCCAGAACCTTCCACTGGTTCCACTGGTTCAGGAGGTGCAAACATCCAGAAGGTTATTGATGAAAGAGTCAGCAGAACGGGATAAGTTGAAACCGAACTGGTCTGGTTCTGAACCGGTCTGGTTCTGACCCGTTTCCGTCTCATGACTCAGTTCTGTTCATGTTCATCCAGGAACTGAGTCAGACCAGGACCATTCAAGAAGGAGAACCGGTCACTGTTCTATCTCCATCTATCAACAGCCGTCCAGAACCGGTTGCCCTGGTAACCCCCTTCATAATAAGAGTCTCTGAGCGGATCATGGCTGACCCAGAAGAAGAGAAGCTTCTCCTGCTGTGACTCAGCTCACATGTCGCCGGCTGCATGGCTCCATGTGACCCCCGACACGCGTGTTCTGGGGTATTTATGGGGTATGTCGGGGTATTTATGGCCCCCTGGTGTCGCCTGTTGCCCTGGATCCCAGCCCAGCTGCTCTGCTGCCACCGCATCGATCCCTCCTCCTCCACTGTAGCTTCACTGCTCTAACTGGGGGTGGAACCCTCATTTCCCAGCAGGCCTGAACGCAGCACGGCTCTGTCCCGCAGCGGTAGGAACGTTGCGGGACTCCTGATGAGTGCACAGCTGCCACTGAACATCTGGGCCCATGGCGACTGCAGCTTCCACTCCTGGACTTCCGGTCTGAGCCCCATCACCACCCCGCCACCACCATGCCGCAGTGTTTCACAGGCCCGACTCATTACTGCACAACATTTTATCTGTTACCTTACTATTTTAAATATTATTATTATATTTTTAGTTCGTATTTTTAGTATTCGTATTTTTTAATATCTGATTTGAATTTTGATGATGAATTTATTTCACCCAGAATAAATAAATAAATGTAGTTCTTACATAGTTCTAATTAAAACATCCAGTTATCATAAACATTATTATTATTATTATTATTATTATTATTATTATTATTATTATTATTATTATTATTATTATTATTATTATTATTATTTTCTCGTCAGGAAATGTAACGTCTCTGTTTTTCCTTAGTAATCTGTAATATCTGATAAACACATAAAGTAAATATGGCAAATAGCATTCATGTCGTTATAAAACTCATGGAGAGAAACTGAACCCCAAATCCGTGTAGAAACGAACCTGGACGGTTTAAAACCGAACCTGGGTCCAAACTGTAGCAGCCTCCCAGAACGGCTCCTCCTAAATTTTCGCCATGCTTTTAGGGGAGGCGGTGTCAGGTTTCGCCCCGCCCACTGAAATCAATCTGATTGGTCAGAGGTCAGGTCCCTCAGAGCTCTGTTCGCACCTGATTGGCTGGCGGGAGTTCCCTCTTCTCGGTTTCGCCATCTGAGGCTCGGGTTCGACGCCGTGGGGCTGCTGTGTGGCGTGGCGCACTTAGGCTCGGTTCGGACAGAAAAGGAACGAACCGGAGCGGTTCCGTAGCTTTTCCCGACCGTAGTTCGCTTCAGGGGGGAAATTAGAGCGGAAAACTACCGGAACTGGAACTTTTTCTACTGTGGGAGAAACTTTTTTCAGAGCCAGAAACATGGCAGACAGCGAGGAGGTCTCTTCCAGCACCCCCCTGTTCAGCGAGGGCCACCACTACCAGCCCGAACCGGAACCAGAACCCCAGCTGGACCAAGGGCCCGGCCAGGAACTGTTCAATCCCGATGACATCGTGGACCTGGTCGGCGGGGCTCAGGACGCCCTGGAGCGGCACCGGTCTGAGGAGGAGTACGGGCTGCAGGAGCCTACTGTGACCTCCACCCGACCAGAACCTGTCCGGGAGCCAGAACCAGAACCAGTCCAGGAGCCAGAACCTGAACCAGTCCGGGAGCCAGAACCAGAACCAGTCCAGGAGCCAGAACCCGAACCAGTCCGGGAACCAGAAACTGTCCGGGAACCAGAACCTGAACTTGTCTGGGAACCAGAACCTCAAACTGTCTGGGAACCAGAACCTGTACAAGTTTATGAGCCAGAACCGGTACCAATCAGAGAACCACAACCTTTTCTACAGGAAAATTTGCCAGAACCAGAACGTTTTAAGGAACCAGAACCAGAACCCCAGGCCCCGAAGGAGCCGGAGGTCATGGCCCCCGGAGCCGAGGCGGGGATCCCCGGCCCGGCCCCCCAAGCTGAGCCTCCTGCCCCGCAGAGCGACGCCCTCCTCGCGGCTGCAGCCCGGGAAGCAGCGCCATCCCCGGCAGAGGCAGCAGCGCAGCCCGCGGTGACACAGGAACCACTGACTCCGGCTTCGTGTGAGTATCTGAGGGAACAGTTCTGCTCTCTTTAATCGGGACATTTAACCCAGGCTGTTCGGTTTCATCAGAACCGTTACCACAGCTGGAGGCGGGTTGGTTTTTTACCGGATTTTAGTGTTTTATGTCCCGGTGAGGGTGAATCTGAACAGCCGGGCGGTAATGCTCCTCAGCCCGGGGAGCCCGCCTGACTCCCTGCCGCTGACATGGATCTGCAGAATCCCGCTGACATGGATCTGCAGAATCCCGCTGATCGGAACATTTTACCGGGAAGGTTCTGGAACATTTCCGTAGATTTTCCAGCAGGTTTTAGCCCGGTGTTCGCCGTGGTGATGCGGCCCACCTGTTCTGTTTGGACCGGATGATGTGTCGGTGTCGACCCGGTGAATTACCCGTTAAATCGCCTCTCCGGTTCCTGAAACCGAGAGAGGGGGTGTCTGGATAAATATGAGCTGGTTCTGTGTGCGGTACCGGTGGCGGTATGGACCGTTTTATGTTCCACCGCGGCTAACGGTACTGCTTAGGGTGGTTCCATTATCGGACAGCGCCACTATGCTATTCACTAACACAAACACGCTAAAAACGCTTCATCAGGTGTCTGAGCTGCGCAACTTTCCTAATATAGAAGCTCCGCGATGTCAGGTGGTTATACTGGCGTTATACTGGCGTTATACTGGTGTCAGCGCGTTGGACATCCTCTGTTGTGTAATTATGTGGATCAGACAGGTCGATTTGAGTTCATTTCGGTCGACGGAGCAGACAAGGCCCTGTCCGATAATGGAAGCAGCGGTGCTTAGCCCAGCCCAGATTAGTCACAACAAAGGAATCCGCTGGGAGTCCACTCCCAGTCGGTTTACCGCATTCCCAGCTCCGCGCCGGCCAGCGGGATGGAGCTGACGGTAATGTCCGGGCTTCAGCTGCACCCGGACCGACCCCTGCGGGCCCTGGATCTGGTCCAGAGGCCTAGTGCCGCCACAGGGCTCAGGTCCGCAGCAGCGGTCCAGAGCCAGGTTCTGGTGCTGTTGTGAGGTGTTTGTTCCTGAGGATGATGATGCAGTGTGAAGGTGAGCAGGCCTCAGATCCTCCTGGAGGTGATGGAGGCAGGGTGGGGCCGAGACCCAGAACAAAAGGAAAACACAGATCCCGCCTCATCGGACCGGTTCGGATCAGCCCAGCCTGGTTCTGCTGGAGGAAAACAAAGATCCGATTCATCCTGAAATAAATCCTTCTTATTCATTTCTAATCCAGATTTTTCCCATCAGAAAACAGATTTAGTCACCAAAGCATAAATCTACCAGCCTTTAGAAACATCTACTAATTTTATAGCATCATTTCATTACCATGGCAACAAGGTGGAGTTTTTACAACCAGAGCTGCAATGACACCTGAACTTTGACCCCACATCCCAGAGGAAGGATGAATGTCTCTGAGGATCTTTTCCAAAACTCCAACATCTCTCTGACCAGAGCAGCAGCTGATAATGTCATCATGTTTAGCTGTTAGCATGTTAGCATGGTCTTCAGTCAGAAGCCTTTTCAGATTCACTGCGTTACTGACCGGAGATGTTTTGAAGAAACTCGGATGATCTGAGTTACAACATTTGGCTTTTCTTCGGGACAAATAGAGGTTTATTCAAAGTGTTTAAAAGGAAATTAAAGGAGGAGTAAAAATAAACATCTGATAACCAAATTAACATCTGAGTCATGATAGAAATGATCTGGTGAAGCAGCTCCATGATTTGAAGCTCTAATATTTATTAGAAACAACAAAGCGTCATGAAAACTAAGATTATTTTTAGATTAGATTGAAGGAATAAAAAGTTAATGAGGAGAAAAACACTGAAAAATTCATGTTTGATCAAATATTGGATGTCTTGTGTTATTAAAAGAAAGTGGAACCAGACTGGAGCCTTGAGGATCTCCAAGATGGCCGCCGCCTGAGAGATAATAAAACATTCAGAGTTTCTCCAGGTGGAGCAGGAACCATCAGGTCAGAACTGGGTCATGGATCAGAACCAGTGGGAAGTTCTCCACTTACAGGAACCAGCTGGCTTCACTCAGGCGGTTCTAATGGTTCTGATGGTACTGGTGGTTCTGGTAGATCCGTTGGTTCTGATGGTTCCGGTCCATATAGTATCAGTAAATGTTGGACTAGATTTTCCATCGGTTTGTCTCTGGTTCCTGTTTACTGGGAGTAGCGGGTCGGTTTGGGTCGGTTTTGTTCTGAAGTAGGACAGGTACTGACCCAGACTGAACCCTGCTCCTCTTCCAGAACCAGAACCGGCCAGGTTCTGAACCGTGTTCCTGTTTGTGGGTCGGCTGGCTCCCCGGGTCGGGTTGGGTCAGGCGGTCCAGGTTCTGTTTGGGTCTGGCAGACGGCAGCCGGGCTCCGTCGACACTAATCTGGTTCTAATCTGTTGGCGCCGGTCCAAACGCCCTGAGGAAGAGGTTTGATCTGGGTCAGAACCAGCTACAGCTGACCCGGGTTTGTTTACAGCTGGAGGTTCCTGAGAGTTCAGAACCAGACCCAGCTTCATTCTTATTGAAACAGAACCAGAACCGGGCTCTGTGCTGTCACCGTTATCCCACTGGGTCGGATCAAACCCACAGAAGCCGCCAGGTTCTGGTTCTGCTTCAGGCTGTTAGAACTAGTTCTGATGAACCGGGTCAGATTTATCATGAGCGGTCCGAACAGAACCCAGAACCCTGAGCTCAGTCAGGTGGTTCTGTTTGGTTTCCTCACATTACAGCCTGATCAGAGTTCTGTCTGAACGATCAGAACCGGTCCAGTCCTGACTGATGGCCGGTTCTGATGATGGCTAATCCATCAGAACCTGGTGCGAGGTTCTGACCCGACCCGCTACCTTCAGACAGACAATGAGACCAACAAAGTTTCTCTGGTTCTGATCATCTGGGTTCTAACTGGGTTCACTTCAGAAACAACTGGGTGAACAGTTCCTTTTACGTATGAACAGTTCTTCCAGGATGTGAACAGTTCCTTCTGCAGCCTGAACTGCTTCATGATGGAACATGAACAGTTCTTCTAGTTATTAATAAAATCATTCATATTTATCCACTGGACTGATTTCTCTGAACGGGCTGCCATGTTTGTCCGCCTCCAACCAGAACCAGAACCCAGTCAGTGACGGGTCAGAACCGGCGCTGTGATCTGATTGGACAGCGGTTTGTGGTGTAACGGTTGAAGTTTGATTCGCTGACTGTTGTCATGGTATCTGAACCTGCAATGGGTTGGTCCAGAATAATTGAAACGTTCCTGCTAAGCTAACGTGATTGCAGATCTTCTTCCTGTTTCAGAATAAAAGCATGCCCTGTTATGTTTCTTCTGATGCATGGGTCCTGATTCTGGTTTGCCCTGCTCTCTGACCTCTGACCTCTCCTCCTGCAGATGCATCTTCTCCTGCTAAAGCTCAGCCTGTTCTTCTGATGCAGCTCCCTACAGGCAAGTCCTCCGTCCTCCTCAGTAGATCCAGCATGTCAGCTGACCTTCAGCAGGTCACCCAGTGTTGTTGATGCATTGTGGCTCAGACGGTCCTGCAGCCTGATCGAGGTTACCCAGGTCACCAAGGTCACAAAGGTCACTGAGGTCAGGCAGGAGGACTGTCATGTTGGATCATGTGACTCACTGAGCATGGATGATTGGCACCACACCTGGACCAGATCCTGCCTCGATGTTTAGACCAGAGAATGGATCAGACAGAGGCTTCCCTCTCTAAACCCCCAGAACCAGAACACAGGAGCAGCTGGGTTCTCCAGATGCTCTACTGAGCCTGGTTTGGACCTGCAGAACCTCCTCTGCAGTACATCACTAGCAGCAGGTTAAACACCCTTCAGGCTTTAGCCTTCTGCTTCAGTGCCAGAACAGAACCAGGGACAGAGATGTAAATGGTTCAACCTGCAGGGAGCTGCCAGGTCTAGAAGAACCATCCGGGTAACAATCTGGACTTTGACCGACCAGAACTTCAAGTTGGTGGTTCATTTATGTCACTAGTTCACACAGTTAAAGGTAACTCCATAGGTCTTGACTCTAATGCCTTGTTTCCACTGAGCGTTGCGGTTTGATATGTTATACTATGTTATGATCTGATGTATACAGGAGAACCTGCTTACCGCCAGATGGACCCGTAACAAGGCGGATTGGGTTAAACCCAAATGCCTAATGTTGCGTCATAGTAGCATGACAACAAATGTCATACATTAGTATGTCTGCTGATGGGTTTTTTCTGTCCGCTGATCAATGGACAGTATTGTATGTTGCCAGTATCTTCACCTTACCTGTACCGTACCGTACCTCTGTCCGGGGGCCCTGCAGATGAAAGGGCCCTGGAGCGTTTCGGTATGGTTGTATGGCCACTTTGACAATGAAAACACAATGCCATACCAAACTGCACTTACCCACCAATCAGTGGAAACGAGGCACTAGCAGTTTCATCATGAGACCTCTGTCCGATGTAGGCAGCTCCACCCAACCGCAGAATGAGATAGACCCAACGCCTGATGGTAGGAAAGGGACTGAGCTTCACATCCCATTATGTCTGCCCTTGGTTCTGGACCGGCTAGTTTCTTTCAATCAGAATCTTTACATCCCAGTCAGAGGTCTGCATGTGGACCAAATTATGTCCATCAGAGCAGTCCTTCATGTTTTCACCAGTCAGTGTAGAACGTTTGGATCAATCTACCTAGCAGCTCCTAAACATTGAGTTTTTACCAAACAGCTGTCTCTGTTTTGGGGAATGCAGGCTAGTGGTGAATGTCCAGCAGCTTTTGTCTGGTCTGGACCTCCAGGTCTCTCTGGAAACCTTCCTTAGAGTGGATTGTACCCAGGTGTGGTGGGCACTGTAAGGAATGGAGTATGTTTTTGATATTTGTGCTGTATGCGTTCTCCCTCCTCCCTCTCTACTCAAGAACTTGGGCAGAAGGGTGACTCCCCTGCACCCATCTCTCCTATCTCCCCTCTCCACTCACCCGACTCTCTGGAAGAGCTGTCTCTGACCGAGAGTCCCAACCAGCCCCCTCCCCCAGGATCTGCTGCACCCCTGGGCTCCTTCTCCACCACACCCCCCACTATTCTCTCCAAGAATATGCCTTGGGATGGCGAAGAAGGCGACTCTGGACCCGGACATGGGAAAACCAAAGAGGACCTTCTAGATTCCCTAGCTGCTCCCTACCTGAGTTTAGGGAAAGACTCAGGGCCTCATAATCCGTGTGAAGACAGCGGCATTTCGTTTTCCCCTGAGGAGAAGATGATTAGCTCAGACAGGTCCTCCACCGGCCCCTCCCCTGTCAACCCTCTGATGATGGTTCATGAGTCTCACCTTACCTCCTCTAACCCAACAGAGCACTGGGATTCACCATTCCTCTCATCTGAAGACAACTCCAAAGTCTCCATGGATTCCTTCACCAAGGACACAACACCCATTAGCTCCTCCAAATATGAACCAGATGTTTGTGGCAACCAGTCTGAAGAAGATGAAGACTTGAATTATGAGGTCAAGAAGAATAATAACCCGTTTGACGGATATTCTCCGCTAGCTGACAGTGGCTACTCCCATTTTGGAGAACCGAAGTCTGACACCAAGATGTCAGAGAGTCCCACACCAGATCTGGTCCAGTACAGGCAGACTGGAGAGTCCCAGGAGAACCAACCATCCATCCTAGACGAGGGCAAACTTTTCGAGACCACCAAGACGGCCAGTGACGCCCTCTTGGAGTCAATGAACCAGTTCTCCTCTGGTCTGAAAGAAGATGATGAGGAAGAAGAGGACTCTGCTTTGCCGCCGTCACTTCCAGACATCCTGAAGTCTTCCCCTCTTAACCCTGATAAAATGGACTCTGGCTCTTCTGAGGGAAGTCCGGAGGAGCAGAGCCCCATCCTGGAACGCCGGATGATGGAGTCTCCCAACCCTCCGATCAATCTATCCGCCAACAACCCGTTTGCTTTTGACACCAAAGTGTCTCTCCTGAAGGAGATGACCGAGGAGATGGAGGCAAAGTCTGCAGATGGTACAACCGTTGAAGACAGCAAAAGCTTTGGAGCCTTTGATCTGGTCAAGGAGGCCGAGGAGACCACCCCGCCGAAGGTCAAAGCAGAGGAACCTGTCCAGATTGAGCAGAAAGACTGGTTCTCCAGCAATGATTCTCCCAAAAGGCCTGAAAGGTTTGAGCCGCTTGACTTTCAGAGCAAGAAGACCACCGCCGAAGATTCAGACTCTGAGTCTCCGACCGCAGATTCTCTGTCGCCTGTTCTGGAGGCCATGGCCAAGAACCCTGCCAGCTTCCAGATAGAAACGGAAAAGAAAGACCTGAAGATGGAGCTGGAGGAGCCGGAGGTTGCTGAGGAGGTGTCTGAGCACGAGGTCTCCTCAGAGGAGTTTGAGTTCATTGAGCGACCGCCCCGAGGTGTGATCGATGAGTTTCTCGAGGCTCTGGATCCCTCCAAGTTTTCATCCCCGAAGCCTCCAGAGATCCCCCTGGATGATGACCTCGGCTATAGCCTGAAGGACACAACTGCTGTCGTGGGAAAGGTTCCTGGGCCAGAAGTCCTTAGCCAGAGCTCCTACCACCTCCTCACCCAGGCCTCCCCACAGAAGACCAAAGCCGAGCTGGAGACGCCCCCCAACCAGGCGCCACCCGCCCGCCTGCCGGCTGGGAACCCCGAGCAGCCGGCCCCCCAGAGGAGCGCCACGGGCAGCAAACTGTTTAAGATGCCAAACCTGAACCTAAGAGCAGGTAACAGAAAGTCGTCCCAGCATGGACTCCACCCCCAACCCAACCCACGTCACCCCCCATGCTCCACCCCGCCGGTCACTCATCATTCTCCGCCCTCCCCATGATCCACCCACAAACACATCCTCCTTGGTTTCCACCTGAATCTCCATCTTCATCCACATCCCATCCATCTCCACCTTTCAGTTCGATCCACCCGTCCCCTCCGCCATACATCACCTTCTGTTCCTGCATCGTCCCGGTTCTGTTCTGGTTCTGTTCTACATTAACTCCTGTATTTGGTTGTGTTGGACTTTTGGAGCATTTTGTTCATTGCTAACTTCATGTTTTCTCCTCTAACCCATCCTCCGCCCTAAAACATTCTCGCTCCCTGGTGAGCGGGAACCAGAACCAGGCCGGTCCAGCTGCTGTCCTCAGTATGAGGGTGTTGAGTTAGACTACGGTATCCGAGCTTTCCTCGGCTCTGGAAATAACCGGAGATATGGCTCTGCAACCCAACACCGCCTGAGGGGCCCCAGCCGGACCGCTGTGTCTCTGCAGCCCTGAGTCCCTCGACTCCGGAGCTGCTGGGTTCAGAAAAACATTCATAACCAACAAAATTAATGATTTTGATAAGATCAGAAAATAAAATGTTATGAAATGGATCAGGAAGCAGAACCCAGGCAGGAGGTCCTGCTCCTCCTCTTCCTTTTTCTCCACTTCCTCCTCCTCTTTCTCCTCTTCCTCCTCCATTTTCTCCTCCTCTTTCTCCTCTTCCTCCTCCTCTTTCTCCACTTCCTCCTCCTCTTTCTCCTCTTCCTCCTCCATTTTCTCCTCCTCTTTCTCCTCTTCCTCCTCCTCTTTCTCCACTTCCTCTTCCTCCTCCTCCTCCTCTTTCTCCACTTCCTCTTCCTCTTCCTCCTCCTCCTCCTCTTTCTCCACTTCCTCCTCCTCTTCCTCTTCCTCCTCCTCCTCCTCTTTCTCCACTTCCTCCTCCTCTTCCTCTTCCTCCTCCTCTTCCTCTTCCTCCTCCCTGCATTGCGACACTCTCAGCTCCTCGCTTCGTTCTCCAGAAACCAGAAACAGTCAGCAAATGTTGTGCTGATGTAATGTTGATCCAATCCGATCAGCCTCATTGATCTGCTGCCTCATCTCGTTCTGATGGTTCTGCTGGCTCACATATATTCATACACCAGCTGGATTCTCAAACCAAATGTTTGCTGTGGCTATAAATAGTAAACAGATAATTATTAACGAAACTATTTATTTAGATCAGAATAACCAAGACAGGGAATCTCTTCATTATCAGGAAAATAACAGCAGGATAAACATACAGCTATAAATCTGAAAAGTGCGGCGTGCCCATGTTTTTTAACCCAGAACCGGGTCTGGCTGCAGGTCTTCTGAACATCTGGACCAGTTTACAACCAGCTGGACCAGTTACTAGTTTACAGTAAGCCAGAGTTTATTAACAAAAATAGCTCAAGCTAACAGTTAAACACTTTAATCAACAATCTAGTAACTCTCAACTAAACTACTGATGAAAAGATCAAAGAATGATGTGCTGGATACACTATGCTAATCTGCTAATAGCAGAGCTAATTTTTAGTTTTGTGCATTAGCATATTTCTTATAGCATTAAGCTTCCCCTAAAGGATTTCCCAGATAAATTCTAAAGTCCTGTTAGTAGAAGCTAATCCACATATGCGCTAAGAACAACCATAACAATAATATACTTTATTTATAGGCGCCTTTCAAATAGCAAAGCTAATGTTTTGTTTAGCGCGTTAGCCAATGCTTAGCTCTACAGCGCTAATTTACCAGCCTACAGTGGTAGGCACACTTCAGCCGATCATGTTGCTGTAGCACATTAGCATTAGCTTCCACTAATTACCATGTTGATCTTGTGCTTTAGCGTTAACTTTAGAGTTAGCACTGCTAACTTTTTAATGAGCGGTGGCTGCCATTGGTAATCAATAATCGTTTAGATAATTGATTCATGATCTAGTGAGAAAGTGATGAATTTAATCTACATAAATGAGACATTTAGGAACAGTTTTAAAGACATGTGTAGGTTTGCTGTTTGATTCTAATTAAAAACAGCTGAAGTGCCCTTTAGCAATCACTAATTATTTTAATCATGACTCTGTAGAACCTACTGGTTTCCTCCCAGTCTGGTCCGTCTGGATAACTTAAAATGCTGCAGGTGTTTATCGATGAGCCGGTTCTGTAAAACCCATCAGGTTTACGCTGCTGGATCAGAACCTTCATCTTATCTTTACAAGTTTTTGTTTTTCAAACTGACAGCAGCTGGAAAAAGAACTGTTCAAAGGAATCATTAAGGGTAGGAATGAATCTTGTTCATGGTGAGTGATTGGATTCTGCAGACTGACCAGAGGTCAGAGGTCATGTTGGTGTTGAGCTGGTTGGAGGAGAGGCTTTTGGCTTGATCCCCCAGTGCATGATGGGAGCTGGAGTCTTTTCTGCTGTCTGGTAATGACTCAGTTTGAAGCTGATGTCTCTGCAGTGGACCAGAGGGAGCAGCGCCCCCTGGTGGCTGAATGCAGCCATTAACTGAATAGACCAGCTTTTCTCAAACGTTCATTTTTCCTGATCAAATAAATAAAACTGATGATGGATTAATGCTGGCGATCTTGTTGGATTTAAAGCCTCACAGAAACTCACTTTGGAGCGCCGTTCTTAAAAAATTAATTAATACTAATATAAGAAAATATATGAAGGTTTAGTTTTTAAAATCACCAGGTCATTCATTCATTTATAAATCTTTTTCAAACTCAATATGTAATTATCAAGCTAAATGTTTAGCTTCAACCTGAATCCTTAGCCTGGAGCTACATACTTAGCTAACTAACTAAATGTCTATTTGGTTACTTAAGTATTCAGTTTCCAAGCAAAATATTTAGCTTGGAGCTAAATGTTGCGCTAATAGCCTGAAGATTTGCTAAATGAATGAATTCTCCATGTTGCTATGGCAACCTGAGCTGGTCCCACCGCAGCAGGAGTCAGATTATAATCTGGACCTTCAATCTGCAGGAAGTAGGTCCAGATGTTTCTACAGGACAGACCTGTTCTCAGATCCTGACCCAGAGGTCAGAGGTCACTGCCTCCAATGGGGCGGGTCCAGTTGGTGTTGTCAGAACCGGGTTATTATGGAGAATAATGCAGAAAGGTTTCATCAGGAGGAGGAGGAGGAGCTCTAGGCACTGCGTCACGGTTCAGTCAGCTGACAGCAGGAGGAGCTGCTGTCCTTCCTCCTCCTCCTCTTCCTCAACCTCTCTCTCTGTTCGCTCGCCCGGCTGGTGGGAATGTGTGTCTGCTGATCGGGTCGGATCGGGTCGGACGGCATGGAGAGCAGCTGCATGGAGAGGAAGGAGCCGGTCAGCCGGTCCTGGAGGGAGCAGGGTAGGCTGGTTCTGGTTGGTTCTGATTGGGTCCAAATGGTTCTGATTGGATCTGGGTGTCGGGTTCTCAGACGGGACCTTTGGACGTGCAGCGGGCTGGGTCAAAGGTCAGGTTAATGATTGGTTGCAGAGGACCTGCAGTTGAAAGCTGCAGTCCAACCAGAACCAGCTGCTGGGTTCTGCTCATCCAGCAGTCAGCTCGAGGTCTGCAGAGGTCCAAACGGATCAGGCCCTCGGCGCCGCCTCCCGACTGCTGAGGCGGCGATTAGATCATTGATCCGTTTGGTTCTGGAGAACGGCCCAGAGGTTATCTGGTTCTGACTGGGCCAGGTTCAGATGGTTCTGGATCAGAACCAGGAGGAAACAACAGAACCCATCAGAACTGGCTGGTTCTGGTCTGTTGTCACTGATTCTACTGACTCAGCAGCTGTGTGTGTGTGTGTGTCTGCTTCAGCTCTGGTTCTGGTTCTGCTGGACCTGTTCTCCCAGCATGCACCTGGCCTGCAGCTGATTTGAATGTTGGACCTTTAATCTGCAGCGCTTTGCTTTTACGACCTGCTTTTACAACCCGGGCCGACTGAACCGGGCTTATCAGCACCGGGTGGGGTGCTGGACCGGAGGAACCCAGATCAGCGGTTCCGACTTGTCTGGAACAGAACTCAGAGTTGCAGCCAGAAGGGACATGGTGGTGGCAGCATCATGCTGTGGGAAACAGGTCAGAGCATTATGGGATGGTTGAGATCAGAGCTGATTCATGGGATAGAATGGCCTAGTCAAAACCCAGACCTGAGTCCAGCTGGTTGTAAACTGGTCCAGATGTTCAGAAGACCTGCACTGCAGCCAGACCTGGTTCTGGGTTAAAAACAAGGGCATGCCGCACTTTTCAGATTTATATCTGTAGAAATATTGAAAAACGGAAATAGTTTTCTTTGCTTCCTGTTGTGATCAATAAACTAATTTCGAAGTTATTGTGAGGAATTTATCCAGATTTATTAATATTTTAATAAACTCTCCTCGCTGGTTTATTGATCATATATTGGAAAGAAATCAGTAAATATGGTGATTGTCTCCTCCGTGGGGGCAGAGCTTCGCATGTCCCGCCCCCACCCACGAAGCGTGATCTCCGGTCAGCCGGAGGCGGAGCCGCCGTGCTGCTGCTGGAGGCTCCGGGAGGTTCAACATGGACGCCGAGCGGGGTTAGTGAGCTTCGATGTCCTCTGCTAGCGGTCTGGCAGCGGGCTTTGGCTGCCGAGGAGGCGGGCGGAGCGGGACTCAGACCGGCAGCGGCTGCGGGTGGAGCGGGCCTCCCGCGGAGGTTAACCCGGACTCTGAGGTTCTGTCCCGGCGTGAGGCGGGGGTCTGTCCGGGGAGGAGGAGGGAGGTGAAGCGGGTCAAACGGGACGAGTTGAACCGGAGCGGCGGTGAAACCAGATCTGTGGCCGGGTAGAGAGCGCTGCGGTGCGGGCTCTATTTTTAGCCGGCTCCGGTGCCGCGGGCAGCCTGTTACCATATGAGGCAGGCGCCCACATTTGGAGCCTCGCTCCCCCTCCTGCTCCGCCCGGTCCGCCTCACCCGCTGGTTCTTCTGGGAACATGGCTGTCCGCAGGAAGCTAACAGTTAGCATGCTAACACCGGCGGAAGCGAGGCGGAAATGGCGGCGAGTTGAGCGGAAATAATAATTTCTGGTTTAATTGGAAGCTGCAGTCGTGTTGAACTGAGTATAGTTTATATTTAGGTCGAGTTTAAACCCGCTGAACTGGACGCAGGTTAACCTGCAGGAGGATGAAGTTAGTCTGTGATTCACAACGCCATTAAATATAGAAATACCAGCAATAATTTAGATATCCTGACTCTTAACAGAAAACAATCTTATAAATTACACAACTTAAAAAAATATTTAACTAGCAAGCTAAATATTTAAGAAGATAAGTAAATATTTTAAAAAAGAATATTCATCAAACTAAATATTTAGTTTAGAGCTAAATATTTAGTCAACAATGTAAATAAGCTAAATATATAGCATGCTAACAAAATATTTAGTTTAAAAGGCAAGCTAATTCAGCATTAGAGCTAAAACTAGTTTGAAACTGTGGCATTTATCAGTAATAACAACAAGGTGCTCTTCACAGGCAGAATAATCAAATTATTTCTGTTAGTTTTGAAAGTGTAACTTTACAAACCTGCATAATGATGAGTTGTCCTGTTTTAGCGAGTGAATCAAAGAGTTTCCTCAGGCCTGTGTTTATGGTTCTGGTCCAGAATGGACTGCAAGAAGGAACTAAATGATCTGGACCTTGGACTAGACCACTCTGTTTGGTTCCGCTGAAGCATTAGCTTTAGCATGACATCAGCAGGAAGTGACACGTCTCTGAGCGGTTTGGACTTTCAGAGGCGGGACTTGGTCAGAACTTTGATCCGTTTGGTTGAACCAGGTTTCCCTCCGTCTTCATGAACCAATCATCTCCCCCATTTCACCTGGATCAGTTTTTAATGTTTATCAATTCAGTAGTGAAGCTCTGGTTCTGGTTCCGGTTCTGGTCTCCAGGCTTCCAGCAGGTCAGAGGTCGTCCCTTCTGACCGTCTCTCTGTGTCTGCCCCTAGTGGTGGAGCTGGTGTACTGGCGCGACGTGAAGACGACGGGCGTGGTGTTCGGCGCGGCGCTGCTGCTGCTGCTGTCGCTCAGCGTCTGCAGCATCGTCAGCGTCTGCTCCTACATCGGCCTGGCGCTGCTCTCCGTCACCATCTGCTTCCGGATATACAGGGGCATCCTGCAGGCCATCCAGAAGTCCGATGAGGGACACCCCTTCAAGTGAGTCCGCTTCTGATCCGCTTCTGATCCGTTCTGACCCATTTTTGATCCATTTTTAAGATTCAGTGCCTCAGATGTTATAAAGTAAAATAATAAACACTTCCTGGTTCCTGGTCCACTTTGGTTCTGTTGGTTCTGCTCAGCAGTTCTGGTCCAGATGGGATTATTCCAGCTCCATGGTTGGTTGATCCGCTTCTGGCTGCAGATCAGAACCTTTCTGAGTCCAGACTCATTAACTGGGATTACCAGGAGCTGAGCTCAGAGAATCTGGACCAGAACCAACTGGATCAGAACCAAAGTGTATCAGAACCAAAGCAGGTTTCCTGCTCAGTTTGCAGCTCAGAGCAACCCAAACAGGAGCTGGAATCGTTTTTACATCCTACCAAACCTCAGAACCCGACATGGGGCCGGGTCGGACTCTGTTACCATGGAAACCTTCTGACTCACCTCTGCCCCGCCCGCAGGCAGTACCTGGACCAGGAGGTGGCGCTGTCCGCAGACCTGGTCCACAAGTACAGCGACGTGATTCTGGAGAAGCTGAACTGGACCATCGAGGAGCTGAGGCGTCTGTTCCTGGTGGAGGACCTGGTGGACTCCATCAAGGTGAGGCAGAACCTCTGGGTCCGGTTCTGATTGGTTCTGATGATAAACGGATCATTAAACACGAAGTTCTGATTGGTTCTGACCCAGTTTCTCCCGCTGTCATCCTGCAGTTTGCAATTCTGATGTGGATCCTGACCTACATTGGCGCCTTGTTCAACGGACTCACTCTGCTGATCCTGGGTGAGTGGCGGCGCCCTCTAGTGATGGTTCTGCTGCGGCGCCCTCTAGTGATGGTTCTGCTGCGGCGCCCTCTAGTGATGGTTCTGCTGCGGCGCCCTCTAGTGGCACTGCAGCAGGCGGTCCTCTGGGTTCTGACGATGTCCTCCTCTTGCAGGTCTGGTCGGAGCGTTCAGCTGCCCAATCATCTATGAGAAACACCAGGTAGGACCCTGACATTACCCAGAATGCATCAGCAGTGCTGCTGGGGTCCTGGTCTAACTTCCTGTCTCTCTCAGGCTCAGATCGATCACTACCTGGCGCTGGTCACCAACCAGGTCAAGGATATTGTGGAAAAGTAAGTAAAAAAAAACTAATATAAAATCAGACTGAGAGTTTTGGCTGAGTTTCAAATTAAAAGACTTTAGGATTTTACTTTAGGAAACAGGCTTCTAATATGAAAGAGCTTCACCAGGAAGTAGAGTTTAGATTCTTCAAACAGCAGGATCCCAGTGGAGGAGCAGAAAAGTTCACTGGGGACCCAGAGTGTTACTGGGAAACCTTCTGTCTGCTTCTCCACTCAGATATTAATATTCTCAGCATTAAAGCGTTTCTGTGTAGTTTTGAGGTCAGTGACCTCTGTCTCCTGCTGATGACCTCACAGTGAAACATGGACTGGCCCTTTAAGGTGTGAAGAACATCATGAAGTGTTTTATTTTGGCGTGTTCGGTGGCTCACTTCCTGCCTCGTGTTTCCTGTTTGTGTTTCAGGATTCAGGAAAAGGTTCCCGGACTGAAGCGTAAGGCGGAGTGAAGGAACGGGAGGTCGAAGGTCGGATTCAGGAAGTCCTGATGGGAGGGGGCGGGGGGTTGGAGGAAACAAAATGAAGGAGGAAGAGGAGGATCAGGTGGGCGCTGCCCTTAATGTATTTGTCAGATTATTAAACTTATTTTATTTTTTTTCATTTCAGAATTTCTTATTTTGTGCTTCTGAGAATCGTTCAGTGGCTTTGATGATGATGATGATGATCATCTCTGTTTTTTTTCTGTGAACCAATCAGAGTCTCAGAAACATTTTAAAGCTGGTTGGCCCCGCCTCCTTCCACTCAGCCTATCACAGGCGGCTGGCAGCAGCAGGTTGGGGAGGGGCTGCTGTGAGGAAGAGGAGGGGCCTGCACTAAACTCTTCATCGCTGCTCGGTAGCTGTAGAACCATGTAGAACAATCCGTTACCCTGTTAGATCATCGTCATCCCGCCGTCTCCTAGGAAACGGCCGGGCGTTTTCCTCCGCCAGGTGTTGTTTCCAGGTGAGGTGGGCGGAGCTTAAAGCGTCTGTTTGTTCTGCTTCTTTAATCGTGAATGATAAACTTCTTCTTCTTCTTCACCTGTGCTGATTAAACTCCGCTGGAGTCGTGTTGTGGAATGCATTGTGAGATGTAAACAGTTATCAATAAAGCTTCTAGACACAGAACCAGAACAGAACCACGAGTCCTTTATGTCTGCCGCTAACCGGGTCAGAACCAGAACTGCCAGAGGATTCTGGCTGGACAGGAAGTGATGAATGCAGAACACGGTTTACACACAATAATAATAATGATAATCTTTATTCAAATCTGACATAAAAACTCGCCAGGCGGCGGCGCCCTCTGCTGGTGAAACATGGTCCCTACATCTGAATAACAGCTGCAGTTTTACTTTAGTTAAAATCATATTTACAGAACTCAGAGCATCACTTCAATAATACTGGATATATCATATAATTATATACAATATCATTAAAAGCAATAATTTCATATGGAAACAGCAGGAAGCTTCTGGCCTCATGGATAAATTTGGGGAAATTATTAACAACTCAGCATGTACAAAAATTAATGCAGTGTGAAAATATGTATTAACATTTTTCTCGCTACTTTTTCAGTCAATAAATTATAAAGAACCAAAACTGATAATCAAACTCAATAATTTATATTATTTATATATAATATATGTAAAGTTTCAGCTGTTTATTGCTTTTTCTAATAATTAAATTTGATCCCTGCCTGCAGTTTGTTCCTAAGTGAAGCTGATGAAAACTTTTTGTTTTCAGGATCTTAAATGAAAAATGTTGACAACATAAAGTATTTTTTCTTTTATGATCTGTGTTTTTGATTTTAATATAAAACATCCAGAAACTTTTTATTCAACTATTAAATTAGCAAATTATTAACTTGGCTAAAAACAGATTTTTAAAGTAACTTCTCGAGTTGTTGCCGAGTTTAGACTAAAAATATTTTCTAACCTAACAAATTTCTGTGTTTCATTGTGAAAGTTTATCTTTCTCTATCCATGAGGCCCTGAAGGCAGCGCCTGGTTCACTATGGTGCGTTCATGGTCTGTAGGAAAATGTATGGAGGAATTTTTCTGCCATAATCTTGGAGCACAGATTTTCAGTCTGAAAGCAGAATTTCATGTCTTTTGTTCTGAAAACTTGTAACGCGGTGCAGGTTGCTACAATCGATAGCCGCCACACAGGCACACCTGCTAGTAGAGAACAAACGCACAACCCTTTCATTCTATTGGCTGAGAGGTTGCCAGGCGACTGTGCCAAAAGTCAGAGTCGAAGTGTGAGCACCAGGAGACGTTTTGAGAAGACATGAAGTCCTGCTTTCAAAATGAAAATGTGTTCTCTTGGATTATGGCAGGAATATTGCTCCATAAGAAAGCATTTCCTTTGAATCTTCTGTCCGTCTCTAAAGTGCCAATGTCTGGAGGCTCCGCCCCCTGCAGCTGATTGGTGCGCAGCGCCCTCAGGTGGTTGGCTGCAGTAGCAGCACGGCGAGCAGGTTGCTCTCTGACTCCGCCCACTCCGCCCTCACCTGCAGCCTCACCTGCTCCCCCTGCTGGAGCATTAGGAGCCCCAACCCGCTCACAGGCCCCGCCCCCTCCACCTGCCGCTGCAGCAGCGTCACCGGAGCCCCGCCCCCTTTCTGGCCCCGCCTCAGCAGGATGTGGGCGGAGCCAGGCCTCAGGTCCACGGTGAGGATGAACAGGTAGAGTCCATCCAGCGGCGCTGTGAAGAGTCTGGAGTTCTGACCCGGTCCAAACCTGACGGTTCTGCCCGATCCGCCCACAAACAGCACAGAGACGCCTGATTGGCTGGATGGGATCGGCTCACCTGAGGAGGAAGGATGATGATGATGAGGAGGTGAGCTCTGATGCTGGTCTGATCAAGTTGTGACTCACCTGGTGACTCCCTCCGACTGCGCTGACCTCCTCTTTCTCCTCCTCCTCCTTCTCCTCCTTTTCTTCTTCCTCCTCTTTCTCCTCCTCCTCCTTCTCCTCCTCTTCTTCTTCCATCTCCTTCTCCTCCTCCTCCTCCTCCTCCTCCTCTCTTTCTGTCCCTCCTCTTCGTCAGCTCCAGCAGTCGGTCCAGCTGCAGCGTGTGTCCGGACGCCGCCAGCAACTCAGTGTTGCTGAAGACGTTCTTGAAGACCTTCAGGTGTTCCTCCAGGCCCCTCCGCAGCCGGAGCACCTCCTCCTGCAGCGCCGCCTCCCGTCCTGCAGGGGGCGCCACGCTGCTGCTGCAGGAGCAGCTCCGCTCCTCTGCCAGGACCAGCCTCTGCTCATGCTGCTCCACCTTCCTCTCCAGGTCTCGCAGGCTGTCTGCAGCTCTCCGCTCCGCCTGCAGGAGGCGCTGGTTCTCCCTGAGCGGAGCGCCGCTGTTCCCCCGGCGGCCAGCAGGGGGCCAGAGGGGCTGGTCAGCAGCGGGGATCTCCTCTCTGCTTCCTGGTTATTAGTGTTCACAAATATTCATTAATATTCTCAGAATTTAAACCTTAAAACAGAAATATTTAGTGATGCATTAATCTGTTTGCGTTAAAAAATGATCTCCATGGAAACAGTTTGGTTTCATTATGAACTCTCATCCAGCGTTATCCAAACAGATAAAAGCTTTAAGATCAGTTGGATAAAAATCAAAATAATGTTTTTGATTATTTGCAAATCTCTGCTGCTCTTTCAATCTACCGCCACTAGATGGCGCCAATGACTCTCTGACGGTACTAATCGGTGCCATAGAACTTCAACAGGCAGAATCTCTAAACGGATCAGAACTTTATTTCCACTTTCTGTCAGAAAATCTGATAGAATTAAATATAATGGAAACAGTTTCTGTCAGAAGTTTGTTGGATCTGTTCATGTTTTTATTAAAATTATGGACTTTCTGTCTAATAATGAAGTTTATTTGAACCAGCGGAGATCTGTCTGCCCTGCTCCAGGTGATTCCAGGTGATTCCAGGTGACCCTACCTGCTCCTGGATCCTGTAGCTCCGCCTCCTCACGGCTCCTCAGCCGCTCCTGCAGCCGGCGGAGCTGCTCCTGCAGGGCGGGGACGGAGTGGGCCTCCTGGTCCTGCAGGGGCCACTCCAGGAACTCCAGCACCTCCTCACCCAGCAGCAGCTGCAGCACGTCGCTGTGCCGGATGGCGTCCTGCAGCAGCGACTGGAAGGACGTGGACAGCGTCTTCACCTGCTGGTCCAGCTGGACGTCCTCGTCCTGCAGCGCCGACACTGACCTGCTGAGCTGGGCCAGCCCGAGGTCCAAGGTTCTGGTTCTGTTCTGCTCCAAGGCCACGGACTGTTTCACCTGCAGGGGGAGCACCAGAGTTACCTTCAGTCTGTAGAAATTTTGGTTCTGATTCCGGTTCTCTGAGGTGAGTTGGAATTGTAATTTTCAGGTCTATTAAGGACCTGATAATCCAGTAGACCCGGTTCTATTGGGACCAAAAATTCAACATTTGATACATTTTCTCTCTGCTGAGTCAAACCAACCTGTTCCCCTCCTGGCCTGTGGGGGCGCTGCACCAACAACCACTGAAGGAAACCACACAAAAACCTCTGAAGACACTGAGAGCAACTTCCTTCTTCACCAGATGGAAACAAGATGGAGGCGTCAGATTTTAGTGTTGGAGGATTTCTCTTTAGTCTTTGGCTGAAGACCAGGAGACATTTCTGCTGCTAGCGCTAGGCTAACATGTTAGCTTTGGTTGTATTTACCCAGAATGCCTTGGGCTGTAGTTCACTTTCTGCTTTTGGAGCGGTCTCTGGTCCGCTTGGCGTTTACATTCAAACCGAACCAGAGTTCACTTCAACCGAATTCAGACCGAGGTTTGGAGGACCAGAGGTCAGAGGTCAGCTGGCATTCACACTAACCGGACCGAAGTTTATAAATAAGCGGACTGGAGTTGTGTTGAAGCAGACTGAACATTACTGGTAGAAATAATGCAGCCTTAGTTGGATGTAATGAGAATCATTTCCTACAGTTCTATGATCAGAACCAGAACCTCTAAATGAACCAACCTGCTCCAGATCCGCCTGCAGCGCCTCCACCGCCGGCTCCCAGTCACCGACTCCGCCCCAAGAAGCCCCGCCCACCTCGCTGTTCTCCTCCAGTTCCAGCCTGTTCTGATTGGCCAGATGTGTGACATTGGCCACGCCTCTCTCCAGGCGAGCCACCGCAGCCTTCAGGTCGCCGCATTTGCAGTCGTTGGTCGGGTTGAGGTTGTGGAAATCCTTGTACAGGTTGTCCACGTCCTTGGTGTTCTCCCGCAGGTCCTTCTCGTAGCGCGTCAAGTTCTCCACCAGCTGCTCCACCAGCCGCTCCACCGTCACCTTGGACTTCTCCACCTCCAGACCCGTCTCCATGAACAGAATCTGGCTTTTCCGTGCCGTCTGGTTGATCAGCTTCTCCAGATTCTTGAGCTGCAGCGCCATCTGCTGGGCGTCGGCTGAAGTGATATCCAGGTCCTCCGTCAGCTCCTCCACCTGCACAGAAACACACCTGACCTCCAGTCGACGTGCTCAGCTCTGATTGGACCAGCTGCTGTCTTGATTGGCCGAACCTTGACGGTGTTGTTGACCACCATGTTGTCCAGACGTGTGATGGCGTCCCACAGGGCCGTGTTGTCAGCTGGGCGTTGGGGGGAGAGCTGGTGGTCCTCAGGGGTCCGGTTCCAGTCCAACTTCATTCCAGCCTGTGTTGCGTTCAGGGCCTGCAGGTGGACCTGGTTCAGAGATTTAAAGTGGTTGGAGTAAAATGCTTCCTGATTGTGACCACTGATGGTATTTTCTGGTAGTTTCTGACCTGCAGCACCTTCTGCTGCTGCTTCAGTTCCTGGTCCACCTCCACCCTGAAACTGCTGAGGTTGAGCTGCAGCTCGTCGTGCTGGGAGTTCAGTCTGCTCTCTGTGTCTCTGCGCCATTCCTGGATCTGCCTGCGAATGTTCCCGATCTCCTGGTACATCTCATCCAGTTTGGATTCCAGCTTCTCCTCGGCATCTTCCTCTTCCTGGAGCTCCACTCCCCGCCGGCTGACCTTCATCTCCGCTACGTCTTGAGATAGTGCCCCCACATGGTGAAGGAGGCGCTCCAGAGAGCGGTTGAAGCCCTCCAGGATGGGGTGCAGTTGGGACAGGACCAGCGCCATCATGTCAGGGACAGGAAGGGCTGCAGGGACGTCTGGGTAAGGCAGAACCACGCCCTCTACGACTGACGGACACACAGTTTAACACGATCAGCTCCACAGAGACCAAACCGTTCAGGGCAGCAAACAGCAGAACAAGACAGGATCATCAGCCTCAAGACAAATTCTGCTTCTATTCTGGGTAAGAAAACAAACAGCCGAGGTCCCAGGAGGAACCCCTGAGGAACACCTTCTGGCACTGAAGCAGAGGTACAAATCATTAGCTCCCTGAGGAAATCCCTCTAAACTTTTAATGTTTCTAGTAGACACTGATTAGGAGACATCAAGATGACTGACACCATTCCTGAGGATTTGCTCAGAACTGAACCTTACATCAGGAACTCTGGTTAGCAAAGCTAATGGCACTTGAACACACAAAGCACTCTGGCACTTTTGGTAGGAAGGAAATTTGTGATGCTAAGAACATGAATCTGGAGCTCAGAAAGAGGATAGGAGACACTAATCCATGATGACGGCAGATCTGCCATTTCCAAACATCTCCTGGATGATGCATCACTGCAGAGCAGCAAGAGGCAGAATCTGTCTCAAAGCTTCAGAAACGGTCTGGAGAAAAGAATCAGGTGTCTAGATTGTACTGAGCGGTTCGATGCAGGTTGGTGCAGTTTGTGAACTGATTCACCTGCAGTTGTAGGTCCATAGGACAAAGGTACGGTCCGGTAGGGAGGAGCTACTGGCGTCACACAACAGAGAAACCTCACTGCTTGCAACAGGAAGAAGACAAGAGTCATGCTTGTTGTTGCACTAGAGTGACAGTGAGAGTCCAGCTGCTCTCCTGAATAAACCAAACCGTGTTAGAAACCAGGCGCCGGTCCAGAAGGACCCGGGTTCTGCCAGGCGATCGATGGAAATGAAGCAGAATGTTGGAATCTGGAAGATTTAAAGGATCTTCTGGTCCGGGCCGGCGCCGACCCAAAACAATCCCCCCAGTTCACGGACATGAAGACGATGAGACCAAACCTCAGGCTGGTTCTGGTCCAGGAGGGGCTGAGGCATCCAGTGAAATATGTTTGCATCCTTTCCGGGTCGGTTCTGGTAGGAGTTCAGACATCAACAGAACCCGGATGTTTCTCTGTCTCCTCCATTAAAATAGAAGCAGATTCAGCTCTGACCCGTTTGGACTTGCTGGTTCTGACCGGAACCAGAGGCAGAGAGGTTTCTATCTAAAGCCCGTCTGAGTCAGTCAGAACCAACAGAACCTTCTTCCTGTGGGACGGTCCAAACCCGGCACCTCATGTTTGCAGAGCAGTTTCTCACGCCCACGCGGGCCCAACCGGACCTCCCTGGGGACCGGTTCTGAAACTGATCCAGATCCATACCGGACTCTCCCAGAACCGCCCTGCTGGGTCGGCCGTTGGACCAGTCAGACTGAAACCAGAACCTTCTGCAGAATCAGCTGCAGGTTAAACCACCAGGTTCTGGTTCTGGTTCTGGTTCTGGTTCTGGTTCTGGTTCTGGTTCTGCAGGATGGGAACCTCCAGCTGGTTCTGGAGCAAAATTTCTGGATCTTTCTCCTACATCAAGAACCAGAACCAGAACCAGTCCCACCCTGGAACTGGTTCTGCTGGTTCTGGTCCATTTGGTTCAGATCAGGGCCCGGTTCTCCTCCTCTCCTCCAACACTTGCTGTGTTTCTCCCAGAGAGGTCAAAGGTCATGCTGCAACAGGAAACCTGCAGGCCTGAAAGAGGACCCGGTCCAGTTGGACTGAACCTGAACTCTGCAGGAGAACCAGAACCAGCAGAGTGATGGTGGGCAGGCAGTGAGGTCAAAGGTCACAGAGGACATGTGGGAAACAGGAAGTGAGGGTGTGATGTCATCGGTGGTCATGTGACCAGGAAGCAGGAAATCCTCCATCCTCAGTTTAAACATTCCTCTGGTTCTGGTTCTGGTTCTGGGCTCACCCTGAGACGGGCTCCCAGGCGGCAGCCGGTTCTGGTTCTGGTGGTAAACCGGGTGGTGGTGGTGAGTGGGGGGGTTTCCTGGGTGGGCGGAGCCATGCGGGTCGTAGGGGTCGGTGAAGGTCGTCTGATGGTCGTTCTGCTCCCGGTCCGGGTCGGCCCGGCGCCGAAGTCCAGCTGGGTCACCTGAAACAGAACAGAGTTCTGCTTCATTAATGGGTTTGGGTCAGAACATCCCAGAAACGGGTCAACAGAACCGGACCGGGTTTCACCATAGGACTGCAAACATCTCTGATGAAATCAACAGGAAACCGACCAGAACCTCAACATCCTCCAAGGGAGGTTCTGGTTCTGGTTCTGGTTCTGATTCCAGCGTGTTCTTCCTGCGGTTCCTCTCATTGTCTGCTGGGAGCTCGGCCCACAGGAAGCAGCTTGAATCAGAGGCGTGGTGGGAGCGGACCCGACCGGACCCGACCGGGCCGGACCGTGTGGAGGTGAGGCAGCTCTGCTTTGTTTCGCTCTGAAGGTCAGAGGTCTAGTTTAATGTATTCACTGCCGTAAACAACCGGACCCCTCAGAACCAGAACCAGAACACGGGTCCAGCCTGGAGGAGGAACCGGATGGCGGCAAAACAGAAAACAACTAAAAACAAAAACATGGCGGCAGGTTTCTAAGCTCCCGGTGGTCACTGCTGGGCACGGCGGAGGCAGCAGGGTGATGGGGGACTGGTCTGTCACTGGCCAGGACCAAACTCCACCCGTCTGAGCTGCTCTGACTTTACAACCAAACGCACCCAGCAGCTTCCTCTGACCTCATCAAGATGTTTCCTCCCATCCCTGCTCAGTGTGTGTGTGTGTGTGTGTGTGTGTGTGTGTGTGTGTGTGTGAAGGGGGGATGGAACGGGTCAGAACAACCCGACCCGGTTCTGAGAGGAAGCCGGCCTGATGGGTCCAACAGAAACGCTTCAGTTTCTTTTTCTCTGGAATTAAAATCTGACGTTTTATCAAAGTTGAAATTTTCATTCAGAAACGTTGATCTGGTTTCTCTACAGTTTCTGTTCAGGTCGTATTTTCAGTTTTTATATTTTTTGAACTTTCACATCACAGTATTTGCTGCTGAACTGGAAGTCCAGTGAACCAGTTTCACAAATCGGACATTTTTATTTCTCGTGGTTTTCCAGACCAAGTTCAGAGATGAAGAAACTTTATGAACCAAAATGTTTCATTTTATTTCAGCCTTGGCTGCTATTCATTTATTATTTCTTTATCCTGGTTGTTGAACCAGGATGAAGAACTGGATCCTTCTGCGCAGACTCGGTTCTGTGTCACCAGAACCGTTTGTGGACCGGTTCCGTTCTGCTGTAGGTTTCTACGTTCCTCATGAACTCTCTGATCTCACCTTCCTGGTCGCAGTTTGGACCTTCGTGACCCGGACAGCAGCGCCACACCAAGGTCGTGACCTCTTTCTGCTTCTGGCAGCCGGGCCGCAACCGGTACCTGAACAGAACCCTGATGTTAATTCACTGGTTCATTCCCTCTTGAGGGGTTAAAGGTTAACTATTGTTTATATTATCAGGTTTGATTTGAGTTCAATTAATAACTGATCCTCCAACCAACAGAGCTTTACCGGCTGGCACCGACCCAACAGAACCAGTCCTCAGAGGTTCTGGTCCATATTGTCACTGAACCGTTGTAGGGCTCATGGTTGAATGATCAGAACCTCCAGTCCACCAGAACCACAGAGGTTGTTTTGGAATGAGATCCAGAACCAGATGTGAGAGGTTCTGATTTTTACCCGGTTTTGCTGGGACCGGTCCACTGTGATCTGAACAGAACAGGTTCTGATGGGTCCAAAGAGAAGACTCCCCCAAACCATGATACCAACTCCTCCAGTCCGACCCATTGATCACAGTCAGGACCAGTCACGTTCCTCACACATTCTGCTTTGTATCTTAGTTGTTTTATTTTTATATTTTAAATATGTAATAAAGTTTAAAACTTTTTTCTCCACTCTGATGTTCATACTGAACCTCAGCTGGCCCCTGATTGGCTGATTCTCTGTTGGTGCTAAAAGAGAGAGGATAGATGTGCCTAAAAAAGTGGCCAGTGGGGCGTGCTCCGATGGCATAGAGGGTAGCGCGCCCCACGTTTGAAGGCCTTCAGTCCTCGACGCGGCCGTCGCGGGTTCGATTCCCGGACCCGACAACATTTGCCGCATGTCTTCCCCCCTCTCCTTCCCCCTTTCCTGTCAACCTACTATTGGATAAGGGACACTAGAGCCCACAAAAAGACCCCCTGGTGGGGAAAAAAAAAAAAGTGGCCAGTGAGTTTATCTTGTTGTATGGTGAACACACACACACACACACACACACACACTGGTAAAGGTGACTCACGTGGCCCTCTGGCAGCCGGGTGACTCGCGGGGACAGGGACTTTGGTTCTGGTTCTGGACCTGTCTCCGTGTTTTACACCCCTCAGCCACCAGCTGCATACTCTTCCTCACAAAGGCACACCAGTTCCTGAAACACACACACAGTCAGGATAATGTACGGTTTGTTTCAGAATCTCTGGTTCTGTTCTGGACCATGTTCTGATCCACTTCCGATTAAACTCATTAAGTTATGTTGTTTCACATCCAGCCCAGAGTGTTTGTGTTTCTGCTCATTGAATCCAGGTTTTGCTCGAACTTTGTGATGTTTGAGGTTTTCCTCCTCCAGTTTGACTCACAGCTTCAGGATCATCACATCTGAAGCTCTTTAATCAGTAAAACAACCAGGAATGTTCTGTTGGTAACGATCAGAACATTTAGTTCTTTATTTAGAAGCAGAAAAATGTCCCAAACTTCCTCTAGATGTTGAATCTCTTTGATCCGCTGAGATCCTGCAGGATCTTCTCAGATACGTCGCTCTTCATCTGCAGCTCCTGTCATCATCATCTTCATCATGTTTAACAATCTGCAGCTGATCTGAGTTCAGTGAAGTTTTGTTAGATTTCTGTTGTCAGACTGAATCAGAGGTGATAAATCTGTTGAGGAACATCTGTGGCTCTGACTTCTGATGTGACCCAGCTGGGAGCGATGCCTGCAGCTGATTGGTCGCTGCGTCCATTCTGTGTTTGGTTTGGATGTTTATCCTGGGGTTTCCTGACAAAACGGGCCTCATGTTTCCCAACCAGCTCAGTGTTTGTGGAAGTTCTCTGGCTCCTTTTTGGCTCCTGCTGAGCTGCTTTTAAACCCTGCAGGAGTTCAGATGTTTGCTGGGATTTATCTGGATCAGAAGCTCCTCAGATCCAGCCTGAAGGGAGCAGATGTTCTCCTGGTGAACCAACATGGCTGCCGTGAAGAACTGAACCTGAACAACAGACTCCAGGTTCCTTCTGATCCAACCCAGGGCCCAGAAAACAGACACATTTCTGTCCCATTGTTCCAGCATGTGGACAAATTGCTGAAACTCCTTTAGTCACTTCCTGTTGTGTCATTTCCTAATGAGTCACTTCCTGTGCAGAGCTGTGGAGGTCATGTTTCAACCTCAGAGAATTTGGCACTTCCTGAAAACTTTCCCTCACTTCATCTCTACGTTTCGCAGAGAGTTTATGGAGTTTTCCTGCAGCTCAGTGAGGAACACTGGGAACACTGGGAACATTGGGAACATGGAGCTGAATCAGGAATGAAGCCATCAGTTAAAGACGCAGTGAAAGCCTTGTTGTGGTTCAGTGTTGATCAGCCGGCAGGTTGTAGTGAAATGTGGAGTAAAAACTGAAGCTTGGTTCTGATTGGTGGGTCCGTCTGATGACACAAACATTTAAAATCAGATCTTTCTTCTGCTGCAAAGCAAACAGCAGCTTTTAGTTCAGTTTGGACCAAACCTCCTCCAACCTGTCAGAGTTTAGTTCAACACGCCTCTCTGCTGTTTCTGAATGTTACCCACTGCTGCATTTAGCAGTGATCACTGTAAAAATCTAATAAAGTTTAACCTCAAAGAGCAAGTCATGAAAATCTCATAATATGACTGACAGAAAATAAAACGATTAAATGTGGTTAACTGACCACACAACCTCTTTCTGACTTTGCCAGTTAATAACTTGATTTCTGATAATCAGATTGATTTGTTTTGACTCTAATGCTGCCTGGCTGCAGCAATTCGATTACCTTACCATAAATGAGTCAACATGTTCTAATTAAATACATTTCATTGGCATATGTCAACCCCACCCAGGAGAAGAGTGGGGCTGGTTATAGATCCTCTGAGTAAAGCCGGTTGGGACGCGGCGGCCATGTTGGAGCAGAGGCAGCCATTTTCCTTTCAGATGCATTAATTAATCCTACACCTATCAATAGTTACAGTTTTTTGAACATCTAATCGTTAGTTTTCCTCGTCCCACTTATAAGTTCCAGTGGGAACTTTCGCATTGACGTTGACACTGATGGAGTAAATGTAGCTTTAGACTGACTGGCTTCACTCAGAGTTCACAGTTTGACGCTCTCCTGTGGTCCAACACTGTAAATCAGTCATTTCCCATAATGCTTTGCGGTCTGATAATATTTTAATACTGAGTTTATTTCAACTGGTTTCCAAACCTGGGAGAAAACTGTGACGTAAAGTATGATGATTGTACTGAAACGGCTTTTTGGGTGAAGGGTCTCAAGGAGGCGCTATGTGGAGGAAATGAACCAGGCTGGGAAGAAACAAGACCAGTTCTGTTGGGTCCAGAGGTGGAACAACAGGAGGTCTGGACCAGAGTTTTTCTGTGTGATCCCAGTGGATCTTACTGGGAACATTTCATCCAGGCATGGCCGCCTCCTTGTCCATCTCCCTCCAGCCAGCAGCTCCTGCTCTGAATGCCGGGTTTTCTTGCAGCTCAGAGGGTCACTGAAGGTTAAAATCACCAGATTTATGAAAACTTTGGATTGTTTGAGGATGAGTTTTGTCCTGCAGCTCATTTTTCATGCTGATATTTCAACACAAACGTCTCCAGAGAGGAAGACCTCCGACTGAGAAGTTGCCTTCCTTTGGCTCTTTGGCTCTTTAAACTATTTCTCCTCCATGTTTCCTGTTCCTGTCTCCTTCTAACCCTGGTCTCTCTGACGTAATGGCCGCAGGACGTTTGGTTGACCTGACCTGAGACTCTCATCTCAGGTCAGGTCTGGTCCAAGTTTCTCCACCATGAGAAAAACATCAAACGTCTCTGATTCCATTTCATCAGAGCTCAACTGCATGGTGACCTTTGACCTCTGAACCACAAAACACCCCCCACCCCCAGGAGATCAAACTGAAACTAGAAACACAGAAAACTGTTGAATCCTGCTTTCCATTAGAGCTCCCCATGAAGCCATTGGTGAGTATGTGTGTGTTACTGTGTTACTGTGTGTGTGTGTGTGTTACTGTGTTACTGTGTGTGTGTGTGTTACTGTGTTACTGTGTGTGTGTGTGTGTGTGTTACTGTGTGTGTGTGTTACTGTGTGTGTGTTACTGTGTGTGTGTGTGTGTGTGTGTGTGTGTGTGTGTGTGTGTGTGTGTGTGTGTGTGTGTGTGTGTGTGTGTGTGTGGGTGTGTGTGTGTGTTACTGTGTGTGTGTGTGTGTGTGTGTGTGTGTGTTACTGTGTGTGTGTTACTGTGTGTGCTATCAGGACTCTGCAGCAACCTGAAACAATAAGAGTCGCTGACATTAGGTAACTACTCCCTTTATCTGCAGACGGCCGGCTGGTGAAGGACCCCAGGCTGCCCTCAGTGCCCGTCTGAAATTACCTCATTCTGACCATATTTACCCCCCACACCCCACCTACTTGCCCCCCTAGCAGGATAATTAAGTTATTAAAACATATTATCGTTTTAGACAAACAGGGAAGGAAATACTTTGGATCTTAGATCAGTCGGATCAATCAGAACGATCCGACTGCAGGGAATACACAACTTTTTGGACTTGATGACTGGTTCTGATGGGTCCAAAGAGATCATCCCCCACACCATGATACCACCTCTACCAGGCTGAGTCATGATGATTCCACCAAGTACTGACCCGATTGTCTGAACGGTCGGGTTGGTGCTGCAGCAGAACCAACAGAACCAGCAGAGAGGATGAATTTAAAGATGATTAAAGATGCACTAAATGGCTACTAGAACCCAACAGAACTCAACAGAACCAATTAGAACTCAACATGAGGTCCATCTACATGACCCGGTTCTGAAGGTCCAACCAGCAGCAATGAAGCCTCTAAAGCTGAGGCGGTTCTGGTCAGAAACTCACCCGGTTCTGACTGGAGAAATCCCAGTTCCTGCTGGCAGGAGAGTCTCCGTCACAAACCCTCCTCTTCCTCCTCTTCCTCCCTCCTCCTCTTCCTCCACCTCAGGGTCCCGCGCTCTCACCTCACAGTGAGCGCTCACCAGTAAACCCAGAACCAGCACCAGTTCTCCCACTGCCATCATGTCTGCTGGCTGTGTGAAGCCCGGCCAGAACCACAGCTGCTTTTAAAGAGGAGGAGGAGGAGGAGGAGGAGGAGGAGGAGGAGGAGGAGGAGGAGGAAGAGGAGGAGGAGGAAGAGGAGGAGGAGGAAGAGGAGGAGGAGATCCTGCCTCCCATTTCCTCCTCTGGTGGGATTTACTGCTGATCAGTAAATCCCACCAAATATGAAAAATATGAACCTAAATATCGCCTTCAGACATCAGAACTGCTGAATTAATTTTTCCAATCAATCTTCACAAAACATTGAAAACATTGAAAACATTCAGCTCCTGATTTGAGTCCATTTTTCTGGCCGTGGTGCTGAAGCTGCTTTTCCTGGTTTGTTTTCCTCATGCGGCGCCTGAACAGCTCTGCCGCCCCCCAGCGGAGCGCCCTGGTTACGTCTCCTCTTTCTGGTCACTCAGAAACGCTTTGATGCCATTTTTATTGATTTTTGTTTTTTAAACTGTGACTGAAAACTGAAATACTGGAATAATAAACCCAGTAAAATAATAAGAAAGTGAGTAAAAATAAGAAAACTCAACCTCATTTGGATCCAGGCTGGAAAAGAGCCACACAGACAGGCTGCTTTAAGGCTGCAGGCTGATCTGTGACTTAGAGTGACCTCTGACCCCACCAGGCTGAACCAGGTGCTCCAGGTGATTCCTGATTGGTTACCGATGTTGGATCAATAAAGTTAGAATTAAATCTGTGCTGCTTTTTAAAGGTGTGAGGAAAATGAATGAAACGGAGAAGAAATGGTTCATCGATGTGAAAGATGATGATTTTATCAAAATAAAACTTATTATTGTTGAAAACTTTGTGGATACCAGTTTGTTTCAGCAAGTCAAAAAAAAAAAAAGAAAAACTGTAATTTTTATAAAAATGCTCAAATTTCACACGATTTATTTTTCATTTTTCATTTTATTATTCATATCTGGAATAATCACAATTTTAGATTCTGTTTCCTGAACCTACATTTTCCTTTTTAATATCAAAATTTCAGATATTTTAAACAGTTTAATAGCATCAGACAGACAAAACAACCAAATAAGAGACTTTCTTACAACATAAACATAATGGACCTTACCAAGCTCCGCCCACAACTGGCCCACGTGACCGCAAGTCTCACAAGCAAAGCCTCGTAGCGCATTGTTTCTATGTAAACATGACTCCATTAGTGCATCATTTCTACCGGATTTTAACAATATATCAGCTACTACAATGGACAGAGGAAATAACAAGTTCATGTCATCATCTGGGAGGAGGTTACTGGTTTTTCAGTCACAAGCTGGTTGCAAACCTGAGGCCAGCAGGTGTCAGTCGGTCAGTTATGGTAGATCTGAAATTTGGTTTGATGACCTCAATATGAGAAGCTACAGACTGATAAGAGGAACCAAAGAGCTCTGTTACGGTAAAGAAGCCATTTGTTTGTTAAAATTTTATGAAATCTATTTGTTCTTTTTGATGTTTGTTATGAATGACGTATACTCACAAACAAACAGGGTAATTGGTGCAACGTTTAGAAACTACAGCGGCTGTAAGGAGCCACAGCAAATGTAAACAAAGGTAAAATAACCCGAACAGGTGATCAACTCAAAACCATTCGTACCTTTTTAGTCTGTCTCTCTTTGTAGTTTAAGCACACCTGTTACCGTATCAATCGCCTGCGCCCCGCAAGACGAGCAAAGATTACGTTAAAAACATAGCATCCAGTCCGTTACGATATCAAGTTTCCAGGCTTGATATTTATTTATGGATTATTAATCAGCGCTTCCCTGAACACAGCGATGGTTGATTGACCAGCTGTACTTGGTGCTAGAGTGGCTAACACGAGTAATAATTTAGTCCAAAGCCTTTTCTGCTAAAATAAAATCTTTAGTGTGTGTCAGATACACGTTGCATATTGATCTGTTTAGCTAACGTTAAACTGTGTAGCAGACAGGCTTCAAGGTGTAGAAGTTGTATCAGAACTGCTATTATGCTGTACTTAGCTAACGAGAAGCTCGTGTTTGTGAGACTGCCACCCACGTGACCACGTAGAATGAGCATCAGCCAATGAAAAGCGGCCCCTCTGGTAAGGTCCATTACACACCAACAGGACACTTTGTCTCTGTGATGTCACTTCCTGAACCTGATCATTGGTTCCTTGTTCGTCTCTGATTTCCTCCAGTTTGATCTTCAACGTTCTTCTGCTTCAGCCTCCATGTTTTCCCAGAATGCACTGCTTCAGTTAGTCTCAGTGTCTCCTGTGGACAGAAACTGTCCTCTATCTTCATTTCAGCGCTTCCTTTTCTGACCACAGGAGGTCGCTGCTGCTGCAGCTCCGCATAAATGAAAATACAGATAAGAAATGTAAATATGGGTTTTTTTTACCAACATTTTTCCCAATTTTGACAAATTTTCCTAAACATGAACATTTGTTTGCTTGTTTAATAAGGAAAACATCTCAGATGTCACATTTTCTAATTATTTTAAGACAATAACTGATCTCACAGGGCTGCGGATTTTTATGACATAACTTTTAAAATACGTTATAAATATTTTACTCTGGGATTCTGGATCAGTCCCTGTTGACCCAAACAGGACGAACCTCAAACATTTAGTTTAGTTTGTTTTCAGGTTTTCACTGACGGCTGAACAGAAAATTATTCCTCTTTCAGTTTTCAGAAAAGTAGATTTGTTGTCGTCATTTTTAGTTTTCTGTGGATCTACAGACCAGCAGAAACGAGGTTCTGATTCTCATTAACAAGCAAATTCATGTTTTAATCTTTATGTTTGTGTTAGAATTAAAATGTTGAGTCTAATTAATTTAGAGGTTCCTTTCTTCTGACGACAGAACCAGAACCAGAACAATGAAGCTGATCTGAGAGGTTCCTGAAGATCAGATCATCTATTCACTCATTCATAACTTTACATTAAAATAAAAAAGGAAACCTTTTATGTTAAACTTTTACCTCTTTATTTACATGTTAAACTTGGAAAATAAATTTTATTTTGAGTTTTGTTTATTATTTTTTTACGACTGAACTGAAACATTATCGGTTCTTTACAGAATGGATCCGGCTGGTGGTTCTGGTAAGGCTGATGGGATGTTGGTTGTCTGACCAGCAGGGGGCAGCACCTCCTCCTGGTTTCACAGTTTAAACTGTTTCCTGTTTTTAGTTCCTTGTTCATCTTTAAATATTCTAATAAATGAAGCTTTTAAGAACCTGAAGATTAAATGTTTCTATAAAAGTTATTGTATTTAATTTAAAATATTTTATCAGTTAATGTTTTATTAAGATAAATAATAACGTAGTTTTATTGCAGTAGTGCCCAAAGAGATCCTCCAGGTCCTCCAGGATCTGCCAGGTCCTCCCATGTTCTCCAAGATGTTCCAGGACCCTCCAGGATCTTCCAGGTCCTCCCAGGTTCTCCAGAATTCTCCAGGATCTGCCAGGTCCTCCCAGGTTCTCCAGGATCTTCCAGGATCCTCCAGGATCTTCCAGGTCCTCCCAGGTTCTCCAGAATTTTCCAGGATCTGCCAGGTCCTCCCAGGTTCTCCAGGATCTTCCAGGACCCTCCAGATTCTGCTCTGCTTTACTGTGTTTTACGTTGTCGGACCTCAGAGCAGAAAGAAATCTGGTTCTGACTGTGATCCAGATTAATTGTTCTACTCATGCAGTTTATCGACCTCCGGCTGAGTTTGTCCTTTCTGGACCTGTTGAAGGTTCTGATGAGTCAACAGAACCTCTGGAGGCCCAGCAGGTCGGCCCCTGACCTTTGACCCCTCAGAGACCCTTCAGCAGGCAGCAGACATTCCTCACTCAGCTGGTCTGAGACATGAACTGTTTCTCTGTGGATTATAAATATCTGGTTTTAGTCTCAGATTCTGCAAAACATTTTATTTATCAAGGTTTTTATCGTCTCATGTTCAGTTTCTCTCTGGAGATTAAAATAAAAGACCAAACAGAATCAAAACATTAAAGATTTAAATTATATTTGGGTTTAAACAGAACCAGGGAAGGATCATTTTCAACAAAACATCTAATAATTCATTATAATGAAACATGGAGGAATAATTTAACTCATTAAGCTTCAGTGAACGATGATCAACTTTATGAATGATAACTTATTTTATTTCTCTTTTAAATGAATCTCAAAAAAACCTTCAGTAATAGATAATAAATATGATCAATATTTTCCTGAGCTCAGAAATTATTTAGATTAAAACGATAAAAGTTCAAATAAGAAGTTTAATAACAATATAATGATAACATGAAGCAGAGAGATCATCAGTAAAACATCATTTTTATTCATATTTGGGTCGATATTTAGCTGCCAAACTGCTCGGATTCAGACGCCTGATGGTCGGTATTGATCACAGATGATGGGTCGGCCTCGTCACCATGGTAACCGTCAGCATCCCATAATGCTGCTTTCAGTCCATTTGGAAGGGAATGAAATAAAAGCCTCTAAAAATAATCGACCAATCAGGGCGCAGAGTGTGTTCTGCTGAGTCACTCAGTGTGTGTGTGAACCGCCTGGTTCTGGCCCCTGCAGATTTCTGGACCTGCAGCAGCAGTTCTGGTTCTGCTCAGCATCATGTGACCTGGTGATGATGATGATGATGATGGTGATGATGATGATGATGATAGTGGTGTGACTCTGGGCGGGTCGCTCACACATTTGTGTCTGCAGGGAGTCGCAGCGTCTCCATGTGAAAATCCTGGAGGGTCACACCGACTGAACCAGAACCAGAACCAGAACCAGAACCAGAACCAGAACCAGAACCAGAACCTTCCTGAGCTGCGGTTCTTCTGCTGCCGTCTGTTTCTGCACAAACATCAATAAATGATCATAAAAACGTTTTTCAGTTCAGGAAGTTCCTGGAATCTGAACCCTCTTCCTGCTGGAGCCTCCGTGTCGCCTCCTCCCTGCCTGACGCTCCGCCTCCAGCAGGAGGATCGCAGGCAGACGGAGACGGACGAGCAGAGGACAGAGGACGGATCAGAGGACAGAGAACAGACGCAGGATCTTCATCTTCATCATCTTCATCATGGACGCTCTGAGGAAGGGATTCTCCATGGCCAAGGACGGCGTGGTCACCGCCGCTGAGAAGACCAAGGCCGGCGTGGGCGAGGCCGCCACCAAGACCAAGGACGGGGTCGTGTATGTGGGTAAGACCACCGTGACCTTTGACCCCAACAGGGTCACTTCTTACAGTGACTTCTGGAGAAAAACAGCTAAAGTGGCATAAAGGATGAAAACCTGGAGATTATTAAAGTAAAACATGAATAATATTTAACATTCATTTATTATTGAAGATCAGAGGAAGAAAACAAGAAGAAAAACTAGAGAAACATTTAATTTAGATTGTTTTAAAAGTAATTAAACTCTTAAAAATCATTTAAAAGAGACTGAAAATAAAAACAAAATTAAAGTATTAGAGGAAATGCAGAGAAATATTTAAAATCTGCTTCATGTTCAATATGGAAAGAAAATTAATATTTAAAACTTCCAGCAAATATTACAATATTAAATATATTCAGGAGAAAAGACATGAAATATAAAACAAGATTAAAACGGAGACAAAGAGACGCTGAGTGTTAAAATATTAAAGATAAAATCCATCAGGAAGAGAGGAAACGCCGAGTCATCATGGCCGAAATCTGAAGAATTTATTGATTTAATTAATGAGAAAATTCATCACAAACAGATGAAAACATCAAAATGTTAATAAACAATATTAATACACTGTAAAAACATGAATGTTTCCAGTTTCATCAGTTTCATTTATTAGTAATAAAATAAATAATAGATCATCATAATAATGCAGCAGAAAATAAAGAGAAAACTTTAAGAAGTAAATAAAACCAATTTAATCTGAAATCTGTGAGGCTCTGATCTGACCTTTGACCTGATTCATGTTCCACTGTTTAATGAAGGCAAAACGGCAAAATCTTTTCAAATTAAAAGCCCAAAGTCTTTGCAGCCATTCCTGGTTTGAGTATAAAAAACTTCCAGCTTTTAGAGCCATAAAATAACTGCAGATAATTTATTATTCATTAATCTGCTGCAGAAACATGCAGGCAGTTATTAAATGATCTGAAAATGGATGTTTTGCTTTGAGTATCAAGAATAAAACATTCCCTCTATTGGCGTCATTTTATTTGAAAGTTCAGAAAATAATAATCCATCCATCAAATATTTATCATCTCTGACTTCCTGCTTCATCAGAAGCTCATCTTTCAGATTTCCCTGAACGCCTCACGCTGCTGCTGGGAATCAGACAGAACCGGTTCTGTCCGACCCGACACATGGTCCACACCCAGCTAAAAACCTACAACAGAACCTGGACAGAACCTGGACCCGGTCCAACAGAACCTGAACCGCAGTTCCTCTTGAGTCTTTAATCAGCTGCTGCTGATTCTGTAAAAATGTTTGAATTCAGACTGAAAAACTCAAAGAATGAATGAATGAATGAATGAATGAATGAATGAATGAATGAATGAATGATTCTGCAGGTGGAACTGGCTCAGCTGCTGATATGATGAAGATCAGGGTTTTCTTCCAGATGAATCTACAGAATGAAAACAGATTTAAATTCAGTCTCAGTTTTACAGTGAAACGTTTTGAATCAGATTCTGTTTTACAGGAAACAAAACGATGGAGGGAGTGGCGACGAGCGTCAACACAGGTGAGACCAGAGATCACAAATTAATCTTTTGTTTGGATTATTTCCTGTTTATAAAAACTTCTGCAATCCATCCATCTTCTGAACACCCTTCATCCCTAATGGGGTCAGGAGGGTTGCTGGTTCCTCCCCAGCTGTGCCTGGGCGAGAGGCGGGGTCACCCTGGACAGGTCACCAGTCTGTCTCAGGGCAACACAGAGACACACAACCATTCACACACACACTCACACCTAGGGAGAATTTAGAGAAACCAGTTAACCTGACAGTCATGTTTTTGGACTGTGGGAGGAAGCCGGAGAACCCGGAGAGAACCCACCATGCACAGGGAGAACATGCAAACTCCATGCAGAAAGACCCCGGGCCGGGAATCGAACCCAGGACCTTCTTGCTGCAAGGCAACAGCTCTACCAACTGCACCACTGTGCAGCCCAACTTCTGCAATATAACTTTATATTATTATATTATTATTTTACCTCTCAGGTTAAATTAGTTCAATAAATACAAGTTTAATAAATTAGAATTTTGTTCACAAAGTTCTGCTGTTTCCACATTAAAATTAAAATTAGTCATTAAATAATCAAAAATAATTTAATTCAAATAAAATGACATTTTAAAGTATAAACATGTTCAGAGGTAAATCCACAGAAAAATAAATATTTACACACTTTAAACATACAAATGTTTTCCTTACACAACAAATATTTCATAATTTTAATCAGTTTGAATTAATAACATTCAGTTTCTGCTCCTGGTTTTTAATTCAGGGTAAAATAATGGAAACATCTGAGCAGAAACTTTGACCTCCATCATCTGGTTGAAGTTCAGGATCCAGCTGTGAAGCAAGGAGGAGGCAGCATCATGCTGAGGGGATGTTTACTGTAGGAGGGGAAAACCTTCAGTAGAAATATTGAATCAACATCTGGAAACGTCAAGTTAAAGGTCGAACATCATGTCCACTCAGATGGACTCGTTGTCCCCCAGACGGACTTGTTGTCCCCAAGATGGACTCGTTGTCCCCCAGATGGACTCGTTGTCCCCCAGATGGACTCGTTGTCCCCCAGATGGACTTGTTGTCCCCCAGATGGACTCGTTGTCCCCCAGATGGACTCGTTGTCCCCCAGATGGACTCGTTGTCCCCTCAGATGGACTTGTTGTCCCCCAGATGGACTCGTCCCCCAGATGGACTCGTCCCCCAGATGGACTTGTTGTCCCCCAGATCGACTCGTTGCCCCCTCAGATGGACATGTTGTCCCCCAGATGGACTTGTTGTCCCCTCAGAGGGACTCGTTGTCCCCCCAGATGGACTCGTTGTCCCCCAGATGGACTCGTTGTCCGTCAGATGGACTTGTTGTCCCCCAGATGGACTTGTTGTCCCCTCAGATGGACACGTTGTCCCCAAGATGGACTTGTTGTCCCCTCAGAGGGACTCGTTGTCCCCTCAGATGGACACGTCCCCCAGATGGACTCGTCCCCCAGATGGACTTGTTGTCCCCCAGATCGACTCGTTGCCCCCTCAGATGGACATGTTGTCCCCTCAGGACTCGTTGTCCCCCCAGATGGACTCGTCCCCCAGATGGACTTGTTGTCCCCCAGATTGACTCGTTGTCCCCCAGATTGACTCGTTGCCCCCAGATGGACTTGTTGTCCCCAAGATGGACTTGTTGTCCCCCAGATTGACTCGTTGCCCCCAGATGGACTTGTTGTCCCACAGATGGACACGTTGTCCCCCCAGATGGACTTGTTGTCCGTCAGATGAACTCGTCCCCCAGATGGACTTGTTGTCCGTCACATGGACTCGTCCCCCAGATGGACTTGTTGCCCCCAGATGGACTCGTTGTCCCCCAGATGGACTCGTTGCCCCCAGATGGACTTGTTGTCCCCCAGATGGACTTGTTGTACCCCAGAAGGACTCGTTGTCCCCCAGATCGACTCGTTGCCCCCAGATGGACTTGTTGTCCCCCAGGTCGTTTAAAGTTGTAAATGTTTCTGTTAAACTCAGATTAAGATATTTCATGTTTTAAAAGTTGCTGGTTTCTGTTGCCCAGTTGCACAGAAATCCACTGAACAGGCCAACATTGTTGCCGACACTGCGGTTGCCGGGGCCAACGAGGTTGCCCAGGCGACGGTGGAGAGCGTGGAGAGCGCGGCTCTGGCTACTGGATTGGTCCAGACGGTGAGTGACGTCACAGCAAACCGAAAAGAAAATGTTTTCTTCTATTTCATTTACGCTTTTGAACTAATACTTTTTTTAAGTTATCAATTATTTAAATGTATTCTGAATGATTAATTCCTGATTTAATTTCTGCCATGTAAGTTTTTTTAAAATGTTTGTTTTCTCGGTAAATCTCTGATTGGCTGATTCAGGAGGAGGCGGGGCCAGCAGCAGAGCAGGTGCCTGATTGGTTGGGCTGTTGTGATCAGCATGACGCTTTATGCTCTTAAAACTCATAATTTAACTAACAGAAGACCAAATTATTGGACGGATTTAACTGATAATTTATAATAACCAGTTTTAGTCATTTTGCCATTTTTATAAGCTGCAATTAAACAGCTTATAAAAAACAGATAAAACAATATATTGTAACTCTATAGATATATAGAATATATCTATCTCTTGTATCCGAGATGTTTCGCTGGATGTGGAGGGAAGTTATGATGAATCTGTTTTACTTTCCTGCTCTATTAAAATTAATACTGAATTACAGAGAATAGTTTTAATCTTCCGCCCAGCAGAAATCAACATATTTCTGCCTGTAATTAACCCATCGATAAAACTAACAAACTGATTCAGACAGGATGATGATGATGATGATGATGATGATGATGATCTCTGTCTCCTGAACAGACTGCCGTCCCTAAAGCAGCAGATCAGCCTGAACCTGCAGCTCAGTAGGTGAGAAACTCCTCCAATAAATTAGTTTGATAAATAACAGGAGAAAGTTAGTTTGCATGTTAATTTATTTATTCATTCTGATTAGATTAACTCAGTCGGAGACAACAGAATATCAGACTTTAAATTTGGTGTTACATAAGCTGTCCAAGGTGCCGTTACCAAGGTAACCACTAGAGGGCACCAAACGATCCCAGACAGAAACGGGAGGAAACGTCCGACTGGTCAAATAACTGGTTCAGGTGGCCAGTCTGGTGGAGGGAGGGGCCTTCATCAGACCTTCATCATCATCAGGAATGATGATGATGATGATGAAGGCCTCACTATGGTCCATCAGATGTTCTGTTCTGGATGTTTGGTCATTTTCTCTCCGTTTTAAACCGTTTCTGTTTTGACTCTGATGTAATTCAGGCAGGACGTTTGACGTTTCCTGATCTCAGGTGAACCGTTGTTCCATAAAAACATTTGGTTTTCAGCCAAAGCTCATCTTGTTGTGTGCAGTGAGGACAGTAGGTGGCAGTAAACTCCAGAACGATCAGGATTCAGTCCCACTGACACACTGAAGCAGCTGTAGCTGCGCTGGTCAGTCTGTCCCGGGTTCGGTCGTCCATTGGTCTAGTCCAGACACAAACAGAACAGAACCAATACAGAACAATCGGGTCTTCAGAGAGGATTATAACATCTGACCATCCTTGCAGGTCAAGAGTCAGGAAACAAGGTGCTGATCTATTTACAGACCACACACATCCTGGACATGATTTGTTCAAACCTTTTGTTAAATTTCAGTTTTATTTTGAAGCTCTTGAGTAGGGGGGCCAAGTCTGGTCCCGGGAACCTTTAGATGCATCCCTGTTCCAGCAGGAACTCGGCTCTCTGCAGGCCGACGAGCCGTTGGGCTGATCCAGGGTTAAAGGTCACAGCAGGGAGAAACTCAGCCATGAAATTTAGTGGGAGACAAACTGTCATTTTAATTTGTCTCTCTTTTAATAAAGTTTCCATTCAATGACTGCAGATTGGAAACCTGTGTAGAAAACAAGCTGATCTGTTTGAAACATGTAGCTTTGTGTAAATGCTGCCCCTGCTGTTTACAAATTCATATTTAAAACTCAGTCACTCTTTGCTTCTGAGCAAAAACTCAGTAAATTAAACAGATTCTGGTTTTTATCTGATGTTTAAGATTAAATTTCTGCAGAAAAATTCATGAAGTTTTCTTCTAAATTCTTCTTTTCTTTTCTCCCAGACAGCAGAGAGAAGAAACTCAGAGCCAACCTGCTGCTCAGCTGCTCCTCGTTAACCAATCAGAGCTCTGGCTGCCTTGTTGCCATGGTTACATGGTTTCCCTCCTGGTTATGCTTGGCTCAATGGAGTGGATGTGTTCAACTCCTGCTGCTCACCTGTCCTGTTTACCTGTAAGCCCCGCCCCCTGGTCCGGCTCCACTAATGCATGAAGCTTCACTAAAACAGAAACAGGCTGATGGAGGTTATGGATTCAGGCTCCGCTGGTCCAATCTTTCATAAACTAACAGAAATAAAGAGTTTTAAATCCATCTGAAGGTTTTCTGTTTTATTTGCTCACATTGACAGGCGCTCAGTTTCCAGAAGGTCCATAAGAACCGACCAGAACTCATCTGATCCCAGTGAGGCAGACCTGGTTCAATAAAGGTTATTATTATTAATATTACCAGTTTCAGACACACAGAGTTCAGCCTTTACTTCCTGGTTGTTAACAATCAGGACAAACTTTATCTGAGCAAAATCTTTATCATGCAGCAGAAACACAAAGGACTTCATCTGTCAGGATCTGGTCCTGTTCTGTGGTTATTTTGGGTCTCTGTGTTGTTCTGATTGTTCCCAGGTGTTTCTTGTCTCCTTGACTACCGTCTGTGTATTTAACCCTCTGTGTTCTGTGTTCCTCCTCCTGTCTGTCGTCACGTTTTGAGAACTTTTGCATCGTCTCGTTCTGCTGGATTTTCTGGATTGAATCATCATTTCATCTCACTCCTACCTGGGTCTCGGCGTCGGCCTCCTCCACCCTCACCGCGGCTCATGACATCATCATGAGTTTCCCACTGCAGGGAAACAAACGAGAACTGAAAGAAGCTGCAGTAAAAACCTGGCACCGGATCACAAATGAAGACTGCAACAGTTTGGTGTCGATACCTGAGTGAAGTCGTTCCCACCTTCTTCAAATCAGACAAAATTTGTGTCAAACGTTTGTGCTGCTTTGGCTTTAAGATATTAATGAAAGGTCAAAGGTCAACCAGCCCCCTCCAGACGACCCCAGTCCCACATCCAGCTCAGAGTGACTCCATCATTTGGACCTTTCTAATCTCCTGTAAAGGAACCTCTAACCTTCAGCACCTTTTGCAGAAGTCGGGCCGCGACCAGCCAACATGACGGAGTCCATCCTGGAAAACTCATCCTGGAAAACTCATCCTGGAAAATCTATCCTGGAAAATCTATCCTGGAAAATCTATCCTGGAAAACCTGACTGATGGTCAGGAGGAAAGGAAACATATAATATAATTCATCCTAAGGAGCAGTCAGAGACTCAGAACCTTCATTCATTTGAACCTTAAGTAACTTTGATCTTTCAAATTCATCCCAATTCTTAACAATCAAGACAGTTTTGCTTTAAAACATCTGAAATTTCCATGGACAGTAAAAAGTGCAAGTCATTCAAACCGACCCAACTGACTGCATCTGGTGTTTGGACCGGATGCAGAACCATCATCATCATCACCTCCTCCAGGAAACACGCCACCGAGGTTCACGACATAACCGCCATATTTACTCTTGACGCCGTGGAACTGTGCAAAATGACATCTGAAACATGAATTTCTACAGAACGGAAGTAAAACAAGCAAGATCAAAATAACTAAATGTTTATGTCAGAAACTTCTGAAAAAAGGGAATCAACAAACTGAATGTGAATTAAAAGCAAAGCGACACAGATGGGCGGTCCGGTGGTCTGTGGTGGTCCGGTGGTCCAGTGGTCCGGTGGTCCATGGTGGTCCGGTGGTCCAATGGTCCGGTGGGCCGGTGGTCCGGTGGTCGGTGGTCCGGTGGTCCGGTGGTCTGTGGTGGTCCGGTGGGCCGGTGGGCCGCAGCCTCAAACTACAGCCGTCACTGTGGTACCCGACCAAAATACGGCAAAAAGAAAGGCAGAAAACAGAAATATTCTGGACAGGTGGGAGACAGAGTGTCTGTTTGAGACAGACCTGTTTGTCTTGTTTGTGGAACCGACGTGTCCGTAACTAAGGAGTTCAATATTAGACACTATGAAACGAAACACCAGGACAAACATAAAGACTTGGACTCGACTCAAAGGAGCCAGAAAGTAAAGGAGATGAAAAGAGGTTCGGTTTCACTACAGAAAATGTTCACAAAAGCCACAACAGAAAGTGAAGCTGCTGTAAAGGCAGAAGAAATCGACCCTTTAATGAGGGAGTTTGTAAAAAAGTGCATGATGAAGGTTTGTGACCAAGTGTGTCCAGAGAAACAGCAAGATTTTACCAACCGAACCCTGAGCAGAAACACAGGAGCTGAGCACAAGTTTTTTAGTGGCTCGTATTTTTGTGACAGTAGGAAGACAGGAAGGAGGGTGAGGAGAGGGAGACATGCGGTAAAGGTCGTCGGGAATCGAACCTGTGACGTCGGCGACGAGGACTAAGGCCTCCGAACGTGGGGCGTGCTGTGGGGGTCATGTGGTGGCTCCTGACCTGAGCATGCCACCAATCTACAGGTCCAGTTGACGGGGAAGGGAAAAGATTTTGTTTCTTCTCTCTTGCTGTGGATCAGAACCGTGATGCGTCTGATACTGCAGCCGTCAGTCTTCGTCCGCGGCGTGGACTCAAATCTGTCAGCTTTCAGGATTTAAATCCATGCATGGCACAAACACAGGGAAAGAAATCTTTGAGGAGGTTTGCAAATGTGTAACTGAAATAAACCTGCTGTGGGATGAAGTTGTGGGATGGTGATGGTGCGCCAGCGATGAGGTAAAAAGAAAGAACTGTGCAGGTGAACTGTCTGTTTCTCACTGCATCTTCCATCAGGAATCCCTGTGTGGTGAAGCGCTACAGATGGAGGATCTTATGACCACAGAAACACAAGTTATTAACTTCATAAGAGCCAAAGGTTTCAATCAACACCAGTTTTAGTCTCTTCTGGCAGAATGAGGTTCAGAATGCACAGAGGTGAAACGGCTAAACCACGGAAAACAGCTCAACAGATTTTTCAAACTGCATGAAGAAATATTTTGGTTTCTAGAAAGCAAAGAGAAGGACCCAGCAGTGTGACATCTCCAGTTACCTCGATGGGGGGGGCAGGAGGGGGGGCATCATCACAGGTATGTATGAGTCAGTGAGAGCTTTTAAACCCAAGATCTGCCTGTGGGAGAATCAGATGCTACAAGCAAACTTTGGCCATTTCTCCTGCTGCCAAACCATAAAAACTCAGATCTCTACCGCCGTGTGCAGTTTGCTGAAAAACTCAAGTGCGTTCGGCGCCGAGTTTAGCCGGCGATTTGGTGACTTTGATGTCCAGAAACTTAGATTTGAACTGCTCAGTTATCCCTTCACTGTTGAAGTGGAAAAAGCACCAACTGACCTCCAAATGGAGCTGATTGAACTCCAGTGATGAAACGCTGAAGTCACAGTTTGATGCTGTTGGGGCTGCAGAGTTTCCACAGTTCATCCCTGAAACGAAGCTTCAGCTCCGCACCAAAGTTGCTCAATTGCTCCCCATGTTTGGTAGCATTTACCTATGTGAGCAACTTTTCTCCTCCATGAAGACGACGAAAACGTCTCACAGGACACGTCTGGCTGACGAAGAGATTTGTTCAATTTCAAATTTTGGCCCAGTGTGTATTTGAGTTCGACACCCCTGGTCTAAAACCTGAAACAATCAAACCTAAAATCCAGATATTTCTAAATTTTATTTTGTTTGGTCAGGAGATGCATCAGAATCACACATCAAAAGCCATTAGAAGAGGCAAACTCTGTGTAACTTAATATTAAGAACCAGAACTAGAAATCCCAGGAAGAGATGATTTTAAACAAATTCTGTCTTTAAGGAAGCAAGTTTCAAGCTCAAAGTATACCGAGTCTGCAGCAGCAGTCACTCGATTCTCAATACATTAAAGTAACACTTATCTGGATTGTCAAATAAGTCCAAGATATAAAAGAAAACCCAACACCACCACTGATGGTCAAGGATTAGATTGGCTACAAATCATTTTAATAATTACAATTAAATATGATTCTCCTCTTACTAAACGTGAGTTTGATGAAAACCTTGTGACAATATTGCATTTAGTAATTTTTGGAAATATGATTCAACTGAGTAACAAGGCTGTCACAGTTTCACCAGCAGATGTCACTAGTGAGCGACGAACGGAGCGTCGAGTAATGAACGTTTTTCCAAAGCAAAGTGTTGGAAAGCTTCATTGCTTCATGAGGCTTCACTTGCCCTTCGCTAACATTTAATGTCGGTTTTAGGCCCCGGGTTCATGCTTTAACTGACACTATGTGCATCTTTAAGCTAGCTTATTGTTTAGCTCACAAAGACATGAAGCAGTTCTGTGGCTCATTACAGCACAGAGTCCGCCATTTTAACTACACACTGTGGCTAATCATCTTCACAAGCCCCTAAACTTGTAAATTCGCTCTTTAGCCTGACATCCATTTCACTCTAAGGGCCTTACGATTCCTCACTGCTGGAGTTTATCACTAATATATTATCTACATCACAACTTACGCGCGAAAGCAGAGAAGTAGCTGGTTAACAGTAGCGAACTCACCGTTCTTCTCGCTGCTTCTGCTTCACGAATTTCTTCTGCCAGCCAGAGCGGCAGCTTCACCTGCACACAGCGCCGAGCGCCCTCTGCTGGTGGGAGTTATGTTACACATTCAGATTGCTAAACAACAGTTGATTTTTTCAAAAGAAAGTTACTTTTTTTTATTTTAAGCTTAAAATAAAATGGAGGTCTTCTATTTTTATGTTTTATTTTTAACATAGTGTGTTAGTTTTCTCAATTGAAAGAAACATTTTTTTGTACAAAACTAACACTTCTGTGCAAAACAATTTAGAGTAGAATAAAATTCTGGTGCAATAGCAGCAAAGTGACAAGCAATCAAAGACTGTAGACTGAGACACAAATAAAATATATTTAAAAAATTAACAAGAACATAGCATACAATTAAATTAAAAGAAACAACATCTATGCTGTATATAAATGATAAATTTCTACTTTATAATACTGTGGTACTATTATTATTTCATAATTAAGAATACATTATTTATAGTGTACTCCAATCCCAAGGAATGTGAAGTTAATGAGGCTCATTTGTACAAAATTGTGCAACTATATTTGAGCATTACAGGAAAAAACAAACAATTTACAATAAGTGACAATAAAACTGCAAAAACTGCAGGGACAGAAACCCTGTGGTAATGCTGCTTTGTGCATTTAGGATGCAGCAGAGCACAGAGCTGATCTCAGCTTCAGATGAGCTGCGGCTCCAAAAGTCTCTACAGAAGACGTCAGTCTGCTCTGACCCGTCCTGCAAAGAGTATTTTAAAGTTTGATAGAAAACCACAAAGGAAGTAACAATTTAAAGCAGTTTAAGTTTAAATCTTAAATGAGATGAATCCATGTTAAAATCAAGATATGAACAAAGAGGGAAGAAAAGAGCTGAAACATTCAAATCATTTCTGTAGGGCGGATTAAGTTTGTCATCCTGTCACATCCTGAGGACTTTATGTATCTGTGATTATATTTCAGTCGGTAAATAGTGGAGGATTATCTGTCATCAGAGCCTCAGTGATGACAGATAATCCTGTTTGCATCAACACTGGAAAACCTGACAGGAAAAACTGTCTTGTGTTTTCTTTCTTAACTAATTTGAAATAAACAAAACTTTAACCTACAGTTATTATTTTATTTCCTGGTTCAAACCTTTAACTCTCCATATTTACATAAAAATTAAGAAAATCTGGGATTTTTTTCCAGTTTGTTTGTGTTACAAACTTATCAGATCCATAATAATCACAGATAAAACATGTTTGACTGCAAAAATGACAAATTATAATCTTTACAGATAGGAACTTTACAGTGATCTGAATTTAACCCAGATCACAGATCTAGAATCTTAAAGGGGCAGTTTTACATAAAATCAACTTCTCATAATGTTTTTCTCTCATCAAAAACATACCTGGTGTGTTGCGTTGATTCTTTCATACATGTTTGAGAAATACTTTAATCTCCATGGCAACCAGTTAGCTGCTAAACGGCTGAGTGGCCGTAGCCCCGCCTCCGAGGCGCAGCTCCTCCTGTTCCTCTGCACTGAAACACTGTTAGCTGTTAGCAAGAAGACGGACATAAAGTATATTCAGTTTAAAGCAACAAAATGGACACAAAACTAGAAACTCGGATAACAGAATAATAACGAGAATGTAGAAAAATTACTACAATAATAAAATAAAATAATAAGGTCTTTAAAAACAGTGTTACTCAACTAGAGTCAGAAACTGAACTAAAAACAACCTGGAGCAAATTGACTTCATTCCTGCCATCCTGTCAGGAAGTCGATCAGTTTGATTCTCATTTTCAGGATTCGTGTTTGATTCAAGATCAAACATGAATTTAATCAAATTCATGTTTTCATATCAAATTATTCATGTTTTATCAAAAAGATCGTAAACATTTCCTTAAAACCTGACAGACATAAAGATCAGATTTTGGTATCAAACATGTGAAGAACCAGACTGAGGCTTTCAGTGTCTATTGGGGCCGTTACCATAGCAACGCAGAGTTTATGCAGGTTTGCTTGTTTGTTTGTTACAGCAGATACACACAATAAATACACACCTTACCCTGCAGCAACACCTGCTGCTCACGGCCAATCAGAGAGCAGAGCCAGCTGAAAGGATCGTCGTCATCATCATCATCATCATCATCATCATCATCATCATCATCATCAGGGTGGAGCAGCTGAGTCCATAGAAACATCTGACTGGAGGTGTGATGATGGTGGGACCAGGAACCGAACCGGCTGGTTCTCTGGACTGGACCCAGTCAGAGTTTCTGCGCCTCTCGTCATTCCTGATCGGGTGACGCGGCGTCTCCTCTCTTCACCTGACAGTAATTATCTCCTGTGGTTTAGCTGCAGGCCAAGAACAGGAACATAAACCAGCTCCGACTCTGCAGCCCCGCCGGTTTGACGGGTTGGACAGAAACACGCCCCATTCCCCGGCGGGGCGTCGCCACCAGGTATAAGAGACCGAGCTGCTCCAGAGCCAGCAGCACAACGATCAGTCATCATCGATCACTTCCTGACCAATAATCACCGATCGGCCTGCAGCAGACATGGACTTCGTGAAAAACGCAGTCGGAGGCAAAAATTTAGGCAAAGTTGCCGGGAAGAAAGCAGGTGAGTCTCAAATAAAACTCACTTTATTCTAAGAATGTTTTTGTTTCTTCATTAGTTTTATGCTTAAGGTTGATTTGATCAGGTTAAAAACTGATTAAGTTTTTATATTTACAGTCAATAAAAATGGAGGAAAAGCTGCTAAATTTCTAATTCACATCAGTAAAATGTAAAACATTAACCTTCCTCTGCTGTTTTCTAATCCCTCCAGACATCAGGAAATGAGATTCCTGTGTTACAACACAAACCGTCATGAAGTTTGACATGAAGTTACATAACTAATAGAGCGAATTAAATAAAAATAAATGTTAAATTCTTTAACATGCATTTAGAGGAGCAGCTTTAGGAAACTTTGTGTTTCAGATGTTTTACTACAGAACTTCTTGGATTTCAGATCTGAGTTGCTTTGACCTTGAAACTTCCTGTCAATGACAAACCTTAAACTACAAGGTCAAAGGTCAAAGCTGCAGCTGCATCTGGTCTGCAGGATCTCCTGATATTTACTGTCCCTTTGTTCCTCAGTGTCTGAGCTAAATGAGGGAGAACGCTGACAGAACCGGGTCGGTTCGGTTCGGAGTTGTAACATCCGCACTTTTAGTTTTAGTCTTTCAGACAAATATGCTTCTTAGTTTCTCATATTTTAGTAAAAGAAGTGAGTCAATAAAAGTTATTAGTATTATTCTTTACTGATTGGATGATTAGTGGAAATAATTATTCCAAAAAAGTCAAAAACATTTTCTCTGATAATTTGTTCTTTATTTCCCAGAATCCTGAACTAATTATTTAAATTGAACAGATTTTGGTAGGAAGTCAAGAGATCCTAACAGTTAAACCACATCAATAAAATCACTGGAAACTGGACAATACAACAATACAAACATTTCTCAAAAAACAAATAACTAATGTTTTCTCTTCACATTATTTGTTTATCCTATATTTATTAATATGTTTTGGTCTTTAAATTCACTAATTTCACCATAAAAATGATTCAAACTCAACAAGAAAACCAGAATATTCCTCTGAAATCCCAACAAGAAGTTGAATCATAAAGTTCCTCTGAGGAGAAAATGAACTCTGACCTTTCAGTCTGATAGAAACCGGCCCACTGAGTTCATCCTCACTGCTGACAGTTTGAAACCCGCAGCTGAAACCACCAACCAGAACATTCAGAACATTTTCACCTTCCGGCGGAGCTCCACCTGGAGGGGGCGGGGCTTCACATGGAGGGGCGTGGCTCCACCTGGAGGGGGCGGGGCTTCACATGGAGGGGCGTGGCTCCACCTGGAGGGGGCGGGGCTTCACCCACAGCTGAGGAAAATTCCTGTGGCACCTTTAATTAACCTGTGATCAGATTTACCAGGAAGATCTTTCAGTATAATCAAGACAGAACTCGTCTCTTGATTCTTCTGCAGGTGAATTTGTGGAGAAAAAGGTGGATGAGGTATTTGGTGGAAAAGCGGGACAGCAGCAGCAGCCGCAGCAGCCGCAGCAGCCGCAGCAGCCGCAGCAGCCGCAGCAGCCGCAGCAGCCGCAGCAGCCGAAGCAGCAGCCGCAGCAGCAGCAGGAGGAGAAGAAAGGAGGAGATGAAGACTTTGGTCTGGGAGACGCGCTGTAATTAGTTAACAACAAGGGGCAGGAAGGAGGAAACGCAGGTGAGTCGACATCATTTAACAACAAAGAAGTTTACCTGAAACAGAGCAGGAGAACACCGCCCCCTGGTGTCCACAGGCTGGACTGACCCTGCAGAGCAAACGCTGCACCTGGAGGAGGAAGAGGAGAATCAGGAGCAAAAATAAAAAAACTAAATAAATACTAAACTTTTCCTCCAGTCAGAATAACTGATGATTCGTATCCAGATTTTACAGCCGTTGCTGTTTTAACGGTTTAAAGAACTTCCTGATATTTAATCACATTATTATCAAAAGTTTTAGACAATCTGTTCTGTTACCTGGTTCTGTTACCTGGTTCTGTTACCTGGTTCTGGAACCGTTTAGTTTCTCTGAAGTCGTTTTCAGGTTTGGTTTCTGTTTGTTCTCAGCTGATGATCTGAAGAACCTGGCCGGCGGCCTGTTCAAGTAGGAGCTGGAGGACGGAGTCTTCATCACCTTCATCACCTTCATCACCTTCATCACCTTCATCACCTTCATCACCCTCTCTGCCTCAGACGTTTCTGAACTCGGCTCCTCTTGTTTCATCTCTCTTCCTGTTTTAAGCCTCCCAGCGTCTTACTGGGAACTTTAACTGGTTTAATAAATTCTACATTTGGACATTTACTGGTTGTTTTTTCTGGAACCAATAAACTGTCAAATTAAATATATTAAAACATAAAACTGATTTCTGATGTTTGGTTATTGCTGTTTAATTTTGTTTCTCTCTCTTGAGGTTTTTTTCTCTCCAGACATAAAATAATTTTTCTGGGAAATGAACCAGATTTTCCTGTTTTAGTGAATTAAATCTAAACATTCTGGGATTAACTGAGATTATAATTCATCTGAAGTGAAGGAAACAGCAGCACTTCATTTAAAACAGATTAAAATGTTTATAGATTTGTTCTATAAACAGTTTCCTGTTCAGACAGGAAGTCCGTCATTCTGATTTTGCCTCTTCTAGAGTAAAAACAGAAAATGGGTCTCAGCAGGTTTGAACTCAGTTCAGCAGTTTGACCAACAAAACAAAGTCTAGAAATAAATTTGGTTCTTCTAGATCAACTCTACAGCAGAGCAGCAGTTTCTAATTAAAATGTTCAACTCAGAACTGACCGAACCTGAGAAACAAAAACCAAATGTTTTTATTCTCCTGTCATTTTCATTTGTTTACAACATCTAGTTATGTTTGTGTCTCTGCCTCTCTGATGTTAAAGTATCTTTCATCACACAGAATCTTAACAACTGATTTTCAGATGTTTACATTATTATACATCTTAACTCTATTTACTGCAGAATCCTTATTTTAAAACCTCTCCTGTTCATGTCTCCTAACATTATTCTAATAAATACTGTAGAAATAATAACAAAAATATTAAAAAGTTTTAAAAAATCAACCTGACGTCAATCCTCTCCTTTCTGGTTCTATTTTAATAATAAACTTTTTATATCCTGACCTGATCTCATAATAAAATGATACATATTTCAATAAACTAACTGAGCTGAACTTCCTCAGTTTACTGAGTTTTCTTCAACAGCTCCACTATTCTAGCATTACTAATAAAATATAACAAAATAAAATATAATTAATATAACATAACATAATATAATATAATGATCCAGAACGCAGCGGCTCGGCTTCTTACAGGAACCAGGAAGTGTGACCATATAAGGCCCTTACTGGCCTCTTTACATTGGCTGCCTGTTTTTTATTGAATAGATTTTAAGATTCTCTTATTAACTTATAAAGTTTTAAATGGATTAGCTCCCTCTTATCTTCTGGAACTTTTAAAATTTCAGTCCGTGTCCAGAACCCTAATAATCAGCTTTTACTGACAGTTCCTCGAACCGACTTAAGAGGAAAGGAGATCGGGCTTTTTCTGCTGTTGCTCCTTTTCTATGGAACGATCTACCTCTCCAAATTAGATCTGCCCACAGCCTGGATCATTTTAAATCGCTTCTTAAAACTCATTTTTATTCCTTGGCATTTAATTGAACTAATTTGATACTTTGTTTTTATTCATTTGTGTATAATATAATATAATATAATATAATATAATATAATATAATATAATATAATATAATATAATATAATATAATAGTTAATGAAATGTTTAAAGAAACAGAGGTTGGAATGGGATTTTCATTTTGCTGATGATGGAGAAATGTGGAAGAAATTTAGATTTTATTTTATAGAAGCTTCAGGGAGAAAAATGGTTTTATAAATGTGGTTTTAAACTTTCTGTAGAGAAAACTAAAATAATGTTTTTACAAGGACAAGAGTTGATGTAAAAATGAAATTAAAATGATTAAGAGTTAAACAATTTAAATTTCTTGGGACTTAGTTTGATGAAAGAATGACGTGGGGGGGCCGTGCTGTGGTGGCGTAGCGGACAGCGTGACCCACGTTTGGAGGCCTTGAGTCCTCGAGTCACGGGTTCGATTTCCGGACCGGGTGACATTTGGCACGTCTTCCCCCCTCCTGTCAGCCTGCTGTCATATAAGGGACACTAGAGCCACAAAAGACCTGGAGGGGAGAAAACTAGAATGACACGGGGTGTTCACATTAAGAAAATAATCAATAAATGTAGGAAGGTATTAATTATAATGAGGTGTTTAGTTGGAACAGAGCTGATAGAAATTCATTAAAAACAGTTTACTGGATTAACTAGGTCAGTCGTGGATGATGGATGTTTAGTTTATAACTCAGCAGCAGATAGAAACCTTCATAAGTTAAATATTATCCAACATCAGGCTTTAAGAAAATCTACTGGTTCTTTTAAAACATCTTCAGCAGCAGCAATACTGGTTGAAATGGGAGAAAAGCCTCTTAAAGTTAGAATGGATCAAATATCTTTAAACTGCTGGTCACAGTGTGTGTGTGAGTATCCTCACACACACACACACACACACACACACAACGGACTGCTTTCCTCACACACATATATAATCTGTAAATCTTATCTGCCATTATTTATCTTGTATTATAAACCCACTAATACATATATAATCCATTTCCTAACATTCTTGTATAATCTGTATAATCTGTATAATAATCTGTATAATCTGTGCATATAGCTCCCATATTTATATTTATATTTAGTCTTTTACATCTGTAAATAAATATTTATATCCTGTATAGAACGTCTGGATAGATGCAAACTACATTTTGTTGCTTGTACTTGTGACGGTGCAACGACAATAAAGTTGAATTCTATTTTATTTTATTCTAAAAGGAATGGAAAATTCCTGCAAAGATACAAATACAAACATGAGTTAATGTGTGTGTGTGTGTTACTGTGTGTGTGTGTGTGAGTGTGTCACTGTTTCACTGAGAGCTCGTTCTCACAGACTGGGTGGAGCAGGATTCGTCATCTCCACCTGCAGTCATTCCTCCTCCTCCCACCTGTCAGTCGTACTGAGCATGCTCAGAAGGAGGCAGCAGGTGGAACAGGTTGGCCGGCCTGCAGACACACCTGGTTCTTCGACTGTCATCCAGAGTCACCTGAGACGCGTCGTCAGAGTTGGACGGCGCTGGACACGGTGAAGATGAATAAAGTGGCCGAGCTCATCGGGAACAAAGTGGGTGAGTACCGACCCACTCTGGGCTCCTGGGAGAACCTGAGGCTCCTCAGCTCTGTGTTTATCGGGAATCTGGCCTCTGAGGCACAGGCAGGTGTACACACATGGACCAGGTGGTTCTGGGTGAGACAGAACCCAAACAGAACCGAGGCAGGTCGGGTTCTCCGGTTCCTCTGGTTCAACGTGTCTCTGTGAGTCAGTCTGCTTTTTAAAATCTCAGGAACAGAATGGTTCAGGTAAAAGGGGCGGGATCAGACGCAGGTAACCAATCAGAGGGCTTTAAATGAAACTGTCCGACCTCCACCCTGACCTCCATCCTGACCTCCTGCATGTTCCAGGTCCAAATCAGTTGGTTTTTAATTAAAACTCACCAGCCTGTCATACAGGACCTGACCTTTGACCTGTTTGTAGTTGCCATGGTTACAGACGCATTTCTTTTTACCAATGCTGTTTATCAGTACCAGGTTCTGGTTCTGAGCTGCACCGATTGCAGTTTTCTGGTCGATCGCTGATCTTTCTAAAGTCCAACCTTTTGTCTGAAATGTCACTGAAATATAGGAAGAAAAGTTTTAACAGGGGGGTCACAGATGTTAACTGTGCAGACATGACGTGGTGGGCGGGGCTAACCTGGTGGGCGGGGCTAACAGGTAAACCTCTCACTGCAGAGCAAAAGAGGACTGAAGAGGATTTTTAGAGTTTTGCTGAGGTAGAGAATATCAGTGTGAAAGATCGGCCGATCTGCCAGAATTAAGAGCCGCCAACGACTGAAAGACGAGATGAACAGGATTTCTGCTGCTGATCTGGACGCCATGTTTCTACGCAGAAACACCTGGTGCTACTTCCTCAAGTTCTGATGAGTGAAGATGTCTGAACTTTTCATTCCTTTCTGCAAGGCTGAATCTCCATGGAAACACGTGGAAACAGATTTATTTCAATGAACTGCTGCAGCGAATCCAACATCAAATAACAACTTAACAACCGTTAGAAACACTGGAAACATTCAGTCAGGTGATGCTTCTCCTTCCTCAGGTCAGTTCTTCACATGTAGATGTTTCCTCTCCAGTTTATTTCAAAGTCACAAATACTTTATTTATCCGAAATTACATGTTCTTTGGGAAGCATGTCACGGTTCTGGGGGGGATGGCGTCATCCACACAGCAGCTCTTATAGTCACTCTCCATGTGGCTGGCACAGAGCGATCCGATCTGTAGCCTCCAAACAGGAAGCACTGTGGATTCATTAAATAAAGTTTGAAACCAAGATAACTGATTCTGCATGGATGAGACCTTCCTGTCTGCAGACCAGGAGAAGAACCTCTGATGGTAAAACTGGATGTTTGTGGTTGTGTTGCAGGAGACATGGTGGAGGACACAGTGAAGGGCGCTCTGGGCGTCAAGGACAAAGAAGAGGACAAGAAGAAAGGAGGATTTATGTCCATATTTAAAGGCGACAAAGACAAGGAGGAGAAGAAGAAGACAAAGAAGAAGGATGAAGATAAAGGATTTTTCTCAAAGATTTTTCACAAAGATGATGATGAAGACAAGGGGTTGAAGAAGAGCGGGTTCCAAGGCCTGTTTGCTGAAGGGCAGGAAGGCGGAGCTATGGCAGGAGGCGGAGCTATGGGGGGAGGCGAAGAGGCTGGAGGAAACCCAGGCCAGACGGTAGCGGTGTCTGACAGAGGTATGTATGAGGAACAGGTAACTCAGATCCATGATTCTCTCCCAGTCCGTCTCCCAACACGTCAGTCGGTTCTGGTGTTGAGGATCCAGACCCACGCAGACGTCCTGCACGTCTTCAGGTGTCCAACACTCTGAGGCTGTCTCTGTAGGGGACAGACCAGTCCATCAAACTGGAGATCCTCTGAAGGTCTTTGCTTCTCAGAGACCAGATCTGTGAGTTTTAACCCTCCGTTTGCTCCAGCAGAGCCTCGACCTGCCAACCTGAGGTCAAACCCAGGAAACTTTAAACTCTGGGAACTTAAAACGTCTCGTCTCAGAGCTGAGGTCTGATTTTAAACCACCAGATCACCAAACGGCAGAACCAGGGTGAGCTCCGGGTCTGGACCGGTCAGAACCTGGTACCAGCAGTTAGATCATTGGACAGGATCTCCACTGTTGATCAGCAGTAAATAGATGAACTAGAGGTGTAGAAAATCTTTAGTTGTTGGCATATTTCAGATTAAGGTTTTCATTTTTTTATTTAATCATTTTCCATATGTGTTAATCTAATTAGATTACAAACTTGCAGTTTGGCTAATCTGGACTAAACTGTTTCATTATAAGAATAAAAGATTGTTTGTGATTCATCTGGGAGGGAAACATCAGTCTGAATGTAGAAGCATAAAATCTAAACCAGAGCTTCAGGTTCCCCAGATCATCTCAACCAGCAAAATAAACTTAAAACATCTCAAAACTCTGTTTACTCTAGTTCTACATCAGGGGTTCTCAACCTGTGGCTCCTGGTCCTTCTGCATTGGCTCTTCATAACTTTAACTAAAACCAAATCCTTTGTTTTCTCTAGAAACAAACTATAAATTATATGTGGAAATGTTGTCTTTGGATTTTTCTGGAAGAAAACACATTCCAGCTGTTTAACATCTGTTGGCTGGTGATCACAAGCAGCCAATCAGGAGCAGCTTCCATTCTCCTTCACACCGATTGGCTGAACCCCCAGAAGTAAAATGGAGGTTCTTTGGAAATAACAATATTCTTAAGTAGAGATTTATTTTGTTCAATTAGAAACGATAAATATTCTTTATTAGTTTTTATTCCTGCTTGTGGAAATAACTGATTTATTTTCAGACCTGCTTGATGATCTGGCGGAGGTGGCAGAACAAACGTCTAATGACTGAACCTTCATCCTGATGAAATCATCATCATCATCATCATCATCATCATCACCTTCATCTTCCTGGCTTTCTCCTCTTCCTTTTTTCTCTTCCTGAATCTCTTCCAAATATGAAAATGTATTAAAGGAATGAAAATGTTTTAATAAAATTTATTTTGATCTTTGATCTCAACAGACATTAAATAATCAGAACTCAGGTCCGATAAAACGATTTAATGCAGAAATAGTAATAAAAAACCTGCTGCTGATGGGTCATGTGACCCGCCAGCAGCAGGTCCAGTCCACACACCTGGAGGAGACTGTAAGCTCCGCCCACCAGGTGGGTTCTTCACCGGGTCGGAACCTGAAGGTCCAGCAGAGTGAAGTCCTGACTGAGGGGAACGCTGTTCTGGTCGCACAGGAAGTGGCTCCGCACCGTGATGACCACCCACTTCCTGGGAAGAGCCAGCAGCGCCTGCAGCTTCTCCGCTGCCACCTGGACGTGTCGCACCTGAGAACCTGGAGCTGGAGGAGCAGAAAGAGCCGGGTCAGAACCGGGTCAGAACCTCACCTGAGACCTGAGCGCCTCACCTGCGCTGCGCTGGAGTCGGTCCGGAGGAGCTTGGAGGATTTTCTGCAGAGGAACCGGAGGAACCCGGACCATCAGGTGGGTGGAGCCCTGCCCACTCACTGTCAACACACCTGGCCTGAAACACAGAGGTGATGTCATCAGGTCGGCCATGTTTCTCAGCGTTGAACATGGTGGTTAGCAGAAGCTAATGCTAATGCTAAAGCACAATACTAAGTAATTAGTGAAAGCTAATGCTAATCCTAGAACATTATCCTGCGGCTGTTTGCGTGTGGTGATGTAAGCTGTGACATCATCAGTACCTGTAGAAGCGGCGCAGGGCGGTGAGCGGGAGGCAGGCGTAGCACGGTGTGTAGATCCCGTTGCGGTCCGTGTCCAGTTCGGCGGCGCAGCGGCCGCAGCCGGTGTAGGTGATGTCACCGCTCAGCACCGCCAGGAGGCCGGCCCGCGGCGTGGAGCCGTCCAGAACCGGCTGGGCCGGGTTCAGGGAGGGCGGAGGCTCCTGGAACTGGAAGCTGAGCACCTGAACTCTGAGCTCCACCTCACCTGCAGCAGAACGGAGAGTATTCAGCCCGCTTGGGATTCTGACCCAGTTTTGCATGGTTCCGGTTCTGACGGGCCGGGCCCGACTCACCGCTGTACTTCTGGGACAACAGCGTGTCCACATCCAGCTCCAGAGCCGCATCGCTCAGGCCTGGACGGCGCCACGCCCGCAGGAAGTCCAGCGCCCGGTGGTCTGTCGGGTCCAGAACCCGGACCGAGCTCCAGGGGGTGGAGTGCAGCTCCAAGAGGTCAGAGGTCAAACCCTCCCTCACCAGGAGCACTCTGAAGTCCCACACAGCATCTGAGGGCAGAAATGAACAGAAGCTCCTGATCTGGTCCAGGGTTCTGACCCAGACTGGATCAGTCCAGCTCACGCAGTTCCACATAAAGCTGTGCTTTAAGTCATTCTGTGACCTTTGACCCCTCAAACCTTTGTGTTTACTGAAGCGAGGCAGCCAGTCCATCGCAGCCCCCCACAGCAGCAGAGCCCCCTGCTGGCCACCCGGCTGATGCACCATCAGAACCGCCTTCATCTGGACCGCAGAGCGATTCCGAGACTCAGCCTCATCTCTCCACTCTGACGGAAACACAAGCAGCCATCATGGATGGACATAAGATGATAATATCATGATAACATGATAATAACAAGATAATAACATGATAATATCATGATAACATGATAATAACATGATAACATGATAATAACATGATAATATCATGATAACATGATAATAACAAGATAATAACATGATAATATCATGATAACATGATAATAACAAGATAATAACATGATAATATTATGATAACATGATAATAACATGATAACATGATAATAACAAGATAATAACACCATAGTAACATAATATAGTGATAACACAATAATAAGAGGATAATATTAAACCACGTGACTAACATGACTACATGGTAATGTGAATAACTGTAATACTGGAAGGCAGTAATAACATGATAACTGCCCAGTCATAATATTAATACTTCTTTAAGTTTCTGCTGTGATGATCTGACACCAATATATCAAAACTACAAGATTTAACAAACTTAACATAAAATACTGAAAATAACTGAAATGCTCCAATCAGAAAACATGATTTAAGTTTCCTGTTAACTGGTCAAAGTTCCTGAGATAAAGTTGGCGGCCATGTTGCTTCATGATGTTTTTGTTTGTTCAGGAATGAATGCAGCAGCACCGCCGTCATGGCAACCTGTTAGGAGTCAGTAAGTCTCACTAACAGGTTTCACCTGTGAGCTTCACCTTCCTCAGGCGCGTTAGCTAACATGCGCCCCGCTGGCCCCGCCCCCTGCCAGCGTGACAGGCTCACCTGAGCTGATGTGAGAGTGCGTGACACGAAGCAGAGCGTGAACCAGAGTGTTGACCCGCAGTGACCTCAGGGTGGCGTAAGGGAGCCGGCTCAGATCCTGCTGGGGCCGGCTGGGGATGGACACCAGCAGGGGGCGCCGCTCTCTGACGAAACCGCACAGAGAGCGGAGAGCGCTGGCGCTAACCTGCTGGCTAACTGGAGAGAGACAGAGGTGGTCACACCTGGGCAAAGGAGGCTGATTGGCTGCTGATTGGCTGCTGCTGTACCTGGCGGTGAGGTGGAGGCGTGTCCCAGGTTCAGCAGTTTGCTGGAGAAGGTGGACTGGAGGACAGTCTCTGCTCTCCACCTGTCCTCCCTCACCTGCAGCCCTACAACACAAACACACACCTGAGATCAAACCGACACCAGAACCGGCCTCTCAGGTCTGGTACCAGAGTGTGTGTGTACCTGTGATGAGCAGAACCTCTCCAGGACTCACAGTCAGAACCCAGAAGGCCGCTCTCCTCCATAGCACCACCTTCATCTCAGCTCCTGATTGGTCCGTCACAACCATGGAGGCCAGAGGAACGCGGCTTCCTGCTGACGGACCCGACCGCACCTTCGGCCAGACACGGATCAGAACACGGTCAGAACACGGATCAGAACACGGTCAGAACACGGACCAGAACACGGATCAGAACACGGATCAGAACACGGATCAGAACACGGTCAGAACACGGATCAGAACACGGTCAGAACACGGATCAGAACACGGTCAGAACACGGATCAGAACACGATCAGAACACGGTCAGAACACGGATCAGAACACGATCAGAACACTATCAGAACACGGATCAGAACACGATCAGAACACGGATCAGAACACGATCAGAACACGATCAGAACACGGTCAGAACACGGACCAGAACACGGTCAGAACACGATCAGAACACAGTCAGAAACCACGGCTCTTCTTAATTTTTCACCAAAAAGGTGGAAATGTTCCAAACCCAGAGGACAAACATTTCATCTGTTTTCTCCTGTTGGACACCTGGACTCACCTGGACCTCCTTCAGATGGCAGGGGTGGACCACCACCACCAGGACAGAGTACCGGCGTCCCACCTGGTCACACCTGTCCAGACGTGTGGTGGAGGTGGAGCTCTCTGGTGCAGCAGACGTCGACTCCTCTGAGGGTCGTGGTTTCTTGCTGCAGGGGGGCGACGCGGGGGACGCCTGGGGGTCGGACTCCTGAGAGCAGAGGACGCCGTCTGCGGTGACCTCCATGATGACCCCACCTTGCTCCGCCCTGGAGACCGGACAGGTGTGGCTGAACATCTCCATGGAGTCTCCGGGAGACGAGGCGGCCGGGCTGAACAGCTCCGGGGTGCTGGAGGAGCCGGACTGGGGGCCGACGGGGTGGATGGGCGGGGCTTTGTCTGGGCTGAGTGCTGATTGGACGGCGTGTCCTCTCAGGATCACTGCCTGGCTGAGAGTCCAGGTGCTGAGGAACTGGGTTCTGGTAGACAGAGGCTGCTGCTCTGGTTCTGGTTCTGGTTCTGGTGGAGCTAGAGGGAAACAGCGGTCCAGGTACTCCCGGACCGAAGCAGAACTTACATCCTCCTCAGAACCATCTGAGTCTTCCTCAGTCCTCAGAGCTCTGGCTTTAGAACCCACTCCTCCATCGGATCGTCCTCTAGCAGACCCTGTGGCCCGACCTGGTTCTGGTTCTGTTGGATTCTCCTTACTTTGATCCTCGCTCCCAGGAACATCTGAAAGAACAGGATTGTCATTCAGGATCCGCTTGGGTTCAACCCAAAGAACCAGCAGCAATTGGTGGCTGGTCCATTTTGCTCCAGAACGGAACCAGAACGGGTCGGGTCGCACAGACAGAACACAGGAAGAACTCCTGAATCTCTGAGCGGGACTAAACCCCCCTCACCTGCAGCGGGTCGGAGACGGCCCGCCCTCCAGGTGAGCTCCAGCTGTCTCCATCCTGCAGGACGCTCTTCCTCCTCCTCCTCTTCCTCCATACCAGGTGAAGGAGGAGGAGGAGCACCAAGGAAGATGTGGATCTTTGGCTGCTGATGCATCGTGTCCACTGAGGAGACAAACAGAACCAGAACTTTTTGGGTCATTAGTTCAAACATGTCGGGTTGGATGCTTTTATTCTGAAGGGACAGCAGCTGGTTATTTAGTTGTGGTTGGTCAAGAGCTCAAGGTTCATCAGAAGAACACTGAGGTCCAGTTTTTTATTCTGATGCGTTTGTAGAACCGGGCCTTTGGGACTGTGACCGCTGCAGTTCCCAGTCTGACCAGCAGATGGCAGCGCCTCAGCGTGAGCTGATAATCCTGCTCTGCTGGCAATATTAATAACAAAAAATAAATACAAATGAAGCGAAGAAGAAGAATCTTTGCTGTATTTTTACAGCAGATTAAAGGTTGAATCAGCCTGACTGTCTCATAGTTTGAGCTTCTTTCTGTGTTCTCTAACCCAGTGTTTCCCAACCCTGGTCCTCAAGGCACACTGTCCTACATGTTTTAGAGGTTTCGCTGCTTTAATGTACCTGATTCAACCTGTTAATCGGTCATCAATTGAAATCAGCTGCACTGAAGCAAGGAAATACCTAAAACATGCAGGGCAGTGAGCCTTGAGGACCAGGGTTGGGAAACACTGCTCTAATCAGTCACATTTCAGATTAATAAAGTTAAGCTAATAGTTTTAATGTTTGTCATTTCCTTAAAAGTAAATACAACTTCATGGTTGCTGCTTGTTGATACTTTACAGGTTTATTGATCTGTTACTGATCAGACAACATGTTGGGCATACTGCTGAAGGTTTTAACAGCCCTGGATTTACCTGAAGGCTTCTCCAGAGCCTTCGCTGGAGGAATGCGCTGCAGGGAAATATTCAGGAAAAGTTCTGCACGGAGAATCTGTCTAAAGCGCAATGTGTTGTTTTTATTAAGTGGGTTGATCCTGAAGGGAGTGTCGCCATGGGCAATGAGCCACATACCTGTCAACACGTCCCACAGCTGAAAAGACTGTAAACAACATCATTTAAAGACCAAATGTTGAAATTAACCATAGCATGAAATATTATATAGCATCTGGGTTTTATTATTTAATGAACATTTGTTTTGAAAGTTTTCCCGGAAATACGTGTGGTCTAAACGCTTGCTAGTATTGAACTATTTTACGCAGCTAATAAAACTTAATTAAAGGAGTCAAACTTGATGGAAACCTTCATACCAGACTGATATCTGCTCTGTCTGTGTGATTAACTCACTGGGTAAGCCGTAATTATCAGTTTTCTTCTGTGTTTCTGCTGTTCGTGTTGAGCTAAGCTAACGGCTAACCGCAGCAGCTCCCGCCCGGCGCGCCCTTTAAATGATCGCGTGCCAGCTTCAGTTTGTTGGGCTGCTGACAGGAAGGGGCGGCGGGAAGGAGGAGCCGCCGCTGCCGGGACAGACTCTCCGCTTCGGCGGCTCCATTTCCTGGACCTCCTTCCACCAGCTCACCCGCGAAATGTACCGCAACCTGGGAGAACTGCTGAACCGGGGAGCGGGTGGTCTCCTGGCCTCCGCCGCCGACTCGGTGCTGCCGGCGTCCGCCTCACTGCTGTGGCACCGCGGCTACAGCCAGGCCGCGGACCGGGGCGACGACCCCAACTTTTTCACCATGGTGGAGGGATTCTTCGACCGCGGAGCTGCGATCGTGGAGGACAAGCTGGTGGAGGACCTGAGGACCAGGGAGACCCCGGAGCAGAAGCGGAAGAGAGTCAGCGGGATCCTGCGGATCATCAAGCCGTGTAACCACGTCCTGAGCGTCTGCTTCCCGATCCGGAGGGACAGCGGCGAGTGGGAGGTGATCGAGGGCTACCGGGCTCAGCACAGCCAGCACCGGACGCCCTGCAAGGGAGGTGAGAGCCGAACCGGACCGGACCGGACCGGACCGAGTCAGCATGTAGAGCAGACACAGTAGAGTCCAGCCGGTACCTGCTGCAGGAGGAGGAAGTATAAACATTAATAATAATAATGATAAACAATCCCTGCTTCTGGTTAAATTCAGATTTGTTTTAAATATCGTCATATTCTATATAATCGAGTTTATTGTTATTGTTACACGTCTAATTATTTTACGTCAAAATGAAAGAATAAATGAACACTGAAAAAAACAGGCTGGACCAACAGAACCACTGGGTCCGGTCCGGTCCAGTCTGGCCTAGTTCTGGTTCTGAGTCCTGTGTATTAAAACCCAAACAGACCGATCAGAATCGGCCTAGCCGGGACAGAGTCCAGAGCCAACAGGTCAAAGGTCACACAGGAGGGATGGAAATGTTTAACGTCACAGTCTAGTTCTGGTTCCAGTAGAACCCGGTTCTGGTTCTGTTTCAGGGATCCGGTACAGCACTGAGGTGTCAGTGGACGAGGTCAAGGCTCTCGCCTCCCTGATGACCTACAAGTGTGCCATCGTGGGTCGGTACCACACACACACACACACACACACACACACACACACACACACACACACCGGACCTGAACCGGGCCTAACCAGAACCGCCTGCTGTTCCAGATGTTCCGTTTGGTGGAGCCAAAGCTGGAGTGAAGATCGACACCAAGAAGTACACGGTGAGCAGGTCCAAGCTACCCAACCGGGTTCTGACAGAACTGGGCCGGTACCGTTCACATTCTGGTGTTTTTCAGTCAAACAGACGTTACAGACCGGCTCCGAAGGAGAAACGGAGTCTGGGTCGGTTCTGGAGCAGAAACAGAACCGGGCTATGATTAAAGTTTTAATAACCAAAATATCATTTTACTGAACAAGCAGATCAGATTTAAACTTGACTAAATAATAAAGAAAGTGAAATAAATGTTCAATCGAGTCCAAAACCAACATTTTCTACAAAACAACCAGCGAGAGGCGGAGTCACCTGGACGGGTCACCTGGACGGGTCACAGAGACAGACAGGACAAACCAGCCACACACACACACACACACACACACCTTGGGAGTATTTAGAGACCAACTAACTTGACAGTCGTGTTTCTGGACTGGGAGGAACCGGACAGAACCACCATGAACATGGAGGCCGGGAATCGAACCCAGAACCTTCAAAGCAACAGTGTGACCCACTGCAGCACCGTGCAGTCTGTTGTTATTATTATTATTATTACTATTATTATTATTAAGTGAAGCGGGTCGTTGGGTGAGAGGGGAAAACAGAACCTCGGTTCTGAACTGGTTCTGGACTCCAGCTCAATGGTACCAGCTGTAGTCAGATGGAGAATCTTCCTCCAAAACCAGAACAGAACCGGGCCACCCACAAGTTAAACAAAGGCGTGTCTGGATCGGGGCGGGTCAGAACAGCCCGGTTCTGGTCCTGTCCAACTGGTTCCACTGTGGAGACGCTGAATAAACCCACCAGACCGGTTCAGTGGATCTGATGCACAGCAGGGGGCGCTGCAGCGGAGCTGCAAGAACCAGAGAGTCAGATATTAAAATCAATCGATCAGTGATCGATTGGAACTAGAGAACGAAAAATGATCCCAAAACTGAACAACAAACATTTTACATTTAATTTAAAAACATTTTTAGTTTTAGCTTCATATTCTGGAAAATAATCTATGAATCACTTTTGATTAATCAGTTAATCAATAATTCATCCACAAATCAAATGTTCTTTAGAGGAATGATGTCAACAATAAACATCGTTATTCTTCAAAAAGGAAATTTATCAAATAAAAATCTGCAGAATGAGACAATTTATGATTATCTTAATCGATTTAATCGTTACTAAATAAATAAACTGTTAGTTACAGACTAACAGGACGTCTCAATCGGGGTTCTGATCGGGACCAGAACCATTCAGAACTTCCTCTGGTCCAATCTGTGTTTCCAGGACAATGAGCTGGAGAAAATCACCAGGCGGTTCACCATCGAGCTCGCCAAGAAGGGATTCATCGGTGAGGAAACAACTTCCTGCTCATAAGCCCCGCCCACCTCTCAGCCAGGGTCTGTGGTTCTGTCGGACCCGGCTGGTTCTGACCCTGCGTGTGGTTCTACAGGGCCCGGAATCGACGTTCCGGCGCCAGACATGAGCACTGGGGAGCGGGAGATGTCGTGGATCGCCGATACCTTCGCCACGACCACGGGACACTACGTGAGTCTGGGCCGGAACCAACTGACCCGTCTGATCCCACCCTGGTTCTGGTTCTGATCCGTCTGACCCTCCTCAGGACATCAACGCCCACGCCTGCGTGACGGGGAAGCCCATCAGCCAGGGCGGGATCCACGGCCGGATCTCAGCGACGGGCCGCGGCGTTTTCCACGGCATCGAGAACTTCATCAACGAAGCGTCCTTCATGAACCGGGTCGGGCTGGCGCCGGGCTTGCAGGACAAGACCTTCATCATCCAGGTACGGCCGGCGCCGCCCGACCCCGCGGGGTCCGGCGTCTCCGCTCTGAGCCGACCGCCGCTCCTCTGCTTGCAGGGCTTCGGTAACGTGGGCCTCCACAGCATGCGCTACCTGCACCGCCTCGGCGCCAGGTGTGTGGGCGTGGCCGAGGTGGACGGCAGCATCTGGAACCCGCGCGGCATCGACCCCAAGCAGCTGGAGGACTACAAGCTGGTGGGTCGGCGCCCCCCGCGGGCCGCGCTCCGGTCCAGAACCGCGCCCTAACGCTGCTCCCCGTCTCCAGGCCAACGGGACCATCGTGGGGTTCCCGGACTCCACGCCGTACGAAGGCAGCCTGCTGGAGGCCGACTGCGACATCCTGATCCCCGCCGCCAGCGAGAAGCAGCTGACGCAGCGCAACGCGCACCGGGTCAAGGCCAAGGTACCGGCAGAACCGGGCCACAGGTCGACCGGGTTCTGGTCCATCTGGACTCTGTAGCTGGCAGGCTTCCTGTTTTCAAAGGGAAACGACATTTACCCGTTTTTTTATAAATCTCTGGTATTAAAACATAATTAAAGAAACAAATCCAGTTTGTAAAGTTACACTGTAAAAACTGAACAGCAGTATTTGGGTTTATTTAGCAGGACATGAAAAACATGGGAGTTCATGTTTTCACAATGCTAGTCATTCATTCATTCATTCATTCATTCAATATTCCCCTTTCCAGTTGAAGGGTCAGATTATCTTATAAGTGAATGGTTTTAAAATGACCCGGCTGGCTATGGACCGGGCCTGGTTCTGGTTAGCCAGCGGTTCCCTGGAGGTTCTGTTGGAGTTCTGATAAACCTGCTGGAGGTCAGCTGTTCTTCTGGGTCAGATCCAAACGTTTCCCTGGGTTTAAATCCAAAACTTGACAAAGATACTGTCTGGTTTCTCTGGTTCTGACCCAGTTTCTCTCTGGTTCTGAAAGATCATTGCAGAGGGAGCCAACGGGCCGACCACGCCTGAGGCGGACCGGATCTTCCTGGAGAGGAACATGCTGGTGATCCCGGTTAGTGGGGGCTTCTGGTTCTGTTCTGGTTTTTGGTTCTGGTTCTGGTCTGAGCTGCGGTGTCGTACCCAGGACATGTACCTGAACGCGGGGGGCGTCACCGTCTCCTACTTTGAGTGGCTGAAGAACCTGAACCATGTGAGCTACGGCCGGCTCACCTTCAAGTACGAGAGGGATTCGAACTACCATCTGCTGAGTTAGCGCCGCGCTCTTCATCATCACCATCATCATCGCCATGGTGGTTCTGGTTCTGACTGACCCGTTTCTCCTCAGTGTCCGTCCAGGAGAGTCTGGAGAGGAAATTTGGGAAACTGAACGGCTCCATTCCAGTCGTTCCCACCTCTGAGTTCCAGGCCCGGATCTCTGTAAGTATTCACGCCCCATATAAAGTATTCACGCCCCGTATAAAGTATTCACGCCCCATATAAAGTATTCACGCCCCGTATAAAGTATTCACGCCCCGTATAAAGTATTCACGCCCCGTATAAAGTGTGTGTCGGCTCTCGCTCGGTCAGCAGCAGTGAGCGGTTCAGGTCTCAGCAGCGCCACACACAGGAACCTGGTGGTACAGCAGCATGTTCCGCCCACATACAGGAACTGCTTTACCACAACCAATCAGAGGAGAATCTCCTCCCTAACCACCTCTGATTGGCCGAGACCTGGATACGTGCGTGAACCTCAGGGAGAAACAAACATCTTCGTCGTCCTCCTCTTCCTCAGTGCTGACCTGTCCTGTTCTGCTGCAGGGAGCGTCTGAGAAGGACATCGTCCACTCGGGCCTGGCCTACACCATGGAGCGCTCTGCCAGGGTACCACACACAATATGAGCAGCTGCATCATTTGAGTCACAGCGCCCCCTGGTGGCTGGAGCTTTTATTCTGAAAATCTTGTTTCCTGCAGCAAATCATGCAGACGGCCAGCCGGTACCAGCTGGGTCTGGACCTGCGGACGGCGGCGTACGTCAACGCCATCGAGAAGATCTTCAAGGTGTACAGTGACTCTGGGCTCATCTTCACATAAGGTTCTGGTTCTGGTTCCGGTTCTGGTTCCAGATGCTACCCGCCTCCCTTGGCGCTCCTGCTGCTTCATCGCTCCTCTTCCTCACAGCCCACCAGACCGCAGAGCCGCCACGCTCTGAGGCCTTCAGACGGATCAGAACCATGTGGACCGGGCCGGATCAAGGAACGCCCTGGCTCCAACTACAAGTTGTTCTGATGGACCGAACCAGGAAGTTCCTTCCAAAATAAAAGCCCCCTGGCAGAATGAAAGTGCTGCTGCAGTCAGATGGACTGGGTCAGAGCCACTGACTGGTTCTACTGGACCTCCACATGGTTCTGGTCACATGTTTTCATACACCTTGTTTACATATCTGTTACTTTATCGACCCGGTTAAAGGTTCTGGTTCTGATCGGGTTCTTTTTCCTCCGATTTAAATTCTGCTTCTTAGGTTCAACAAACCGACCCAAAACTCTCAGGCCCGGTTCTGGTACCAATATCAAATCCAAAACCAGTTGAGGACAGAACCAAACCAGCACCAGAACTGGGTTCCCAGCTGTCTGATCATGTTTTGACCAAAGATCGCCCTGAGAAGCTGCTGCAACAAAATATTTAACAGTTTAACATAAAACTGATTTTATGTTCAGAAATCATCTGAAAACAGATTTATTTTTGTTTTGTAGAAATAATCTACTTTACCAAAGTGACTTTGCACATTTTCCAGGGCCAGCCCAAGCCTCTTTGGGGCCCTGAGCAGATCTTCTCTTGGGGCCCCAGACCAACATGTCAACATGTAGCGTTTAGCATCATTTGTAACTGGCTTTCATCATACTGTTATTATTATGGATGTTGATTTCTAACGTCTATAAACCAACATCCTAATTAGCATTTTTAAAAGACAAGTGGTGCTTAATTGTGGGATATTAATAAGTAAAATGAGAATAACTTATTTTGTTTTTTGAATAGATGTGTAAAATGTGATTAAACTGTTACAAAATAAAAGCAAATGACATTCACATCTTTCATAGACAAACTAAAAAGTTCTATAAAATAATAAAAATGTAAAATTCTGAAATAAATAAGAGCGAATTCCACATAACAGTTGAATATGACCTTATTGCACATGCCTTGGGCCGGCTCTGAGTCTTAAATTTAGTGTAGAAAATGTTTGTAAAATTAAATGAATGTAGAATTATGAGATTACTGAACTTCTGTTCATTACTTCTATATTTTATATTTTAATCAGATTTATGTTATTGAAGATAGTATTTAATTTGATTGTAAACAACCCAAACAAATAAATTCTTTTAAGATTCAATTCAATAATCTATGCAAACGCAGGTGGCGCCCCCTGTCGGCGCCTTGTGAAAGCTTGAGGCAGTTTGTTTATGCTGCATGAAAAATGATTATTTTTCCGGTTTGTCTGCTTTAACTGAAGCTGCTCTTCTGTCTTCAGGGGTTGGGTTAGCTCTTTGTGAGAACAGGAAGCTAAATAAAGCACAAATAATCTTCCGGTTGTTTTCTCTCATTTTGTTACGTCACTATAGCCTTTGAAAGACTGCGACATGTTTAAACTGAAGCAATCAGGATTATTCTCAGAATAAAACAAGCTTTAAATGTATCAATGTTGTTTGTTCATTTTAATTTCCATCTTTGGAGCACTGTCTTTAAACGTGAAGAGTTTAATTTTCATTTCTGCATAAACGCATGAAACTCTATTTGTTTTCTACCGATTTACCATAAATCCTGTTTATGATGCTTATTTTGATCGTTTTCTTCACTTGTTGTTTCATTGGAGGGCGGGACTTAACCTTGTTTTCCCACCAATTAGATGGCCGTGTTCCTGCCGAGGCTCCGGAATTCCCCTGCAGGTTCGGGGATTTCCGACTGCACTGACAGCCTGAGGTCACCATGACAACGGCTCTGAGATGCGTCAAGCCGGATCAAAAGAGTGGGACAGGCATTTCCGATCCTGTTTGTTGCTTCAAAATAAAACCAGTAAAAGTGGTCGAACTTCAGGAAATTACTTCACTGTTTGAGTCGCTGAAGGACTGCGGTGTCCAGAATGAGTCCTGCAGGACTCATTCTGGACACATGGACCGGAGACCATGTGTCTCAGCAGAACCAACAGAACGGTTCTTCAGCAAAAGTCTGGAGAACCGGTGACGCCACGGAGGAGCAAACCCCTCCCCGGGAACCACAGTAGGAGGTGGGACAGTGTCCCTGGAAGACAGCAGGGGGACACCAGCTGTCCTCCACCTGCGACTCAAACGAGTAGCAGGTGGAGCAACAGACAAGAAGCAGCACAGAAACAAAAACACATCGCAGGTTTGATTTTGAAAATTCCGAACCGGAAGTCCCCCGTCCTCCTCGTGCGCCAGTTTGACGCTTCAGGATTCAGTTCGGGAGTTTTTGCGAACAGAAGCGGACAGTAAGAGCGAAGAAAGAAACCAGGTAAAAACTCAAATTTTTTACTGCTAAACGGTTCCAACGGAACCAACTGGGTTCTAACTGGGCCAAAACAGTCCGGACGGGTTTAAATTGGAGTCTAAATCTGAGCTAAAACGCGAGGCCAGGCTCAAAATCCGTTGAATCCACCTTCAAAGTTCGGTAGTTATCCGAACCGAAGCTGAGCTTAAAGTATCACTGTTTCGGATGAAAGAAGCCCGGTTCTACTGGCGCCGAACCCGTTTAAACGGGGTCAGCTACTGTTTACTGGTTTAAGCTGGGTTTCAGTAATCCTGGTTCTGTTCTCAAGAGGTTCTGGGAAAATGACGAAATCACATCGATTAATGATCGATTTTAATTTTTCATGGCTTCGTGATTTGATGTCTGTGATTGTCCTTACGTAAAATAATTAAAAATAATTCAGGTTTTTATCATAAATATGCTGATATTTTCCGGATGTTTTTATTGTGGAATCCTTTTACTTTGAAATCTGGGAGTAAAAGGAAGTTCTGAACCAGCAGAAGGTTCTCCATGACCCGGTTGAGCTGTAGAACCTGTCTGGCCTTTGGGATGGTGGTTCTGGTTCTGGTCCAGGTTCTGATTGATTCTAGCTCCAGGCTGGACCAGGAGGTTCTAGAGGTTCTGGACCTGCTGAGCAGCTGATGGTCCTATCGGGTCCAGAGGAGGTTCTGGGCCGGCGGTGATTCGATCTCTTGACTCTCATTATGTCTGTTTGTGTTCTGCAGGGAAAACCCGGCAGGAGGAAGATCCGGTCCTCCTCTTCCTCACCTCCAGACATGGCCGGAGCGCTCAGGTACGTCTTCATCACTCCGACCCGGTTCAGAACCTCCAGAACCCCCTCCTCCCCAGGTTCTGCTGGTCCTACAGCAGCACTGGACTGAGCATGCTCAGTAGAGCGCCATGTGACCAACCTGAGGTCAGCATCATGACCGTTTGGTCCAGAACCAGAACCTTCCTGGATCTCCAGAATCAGGTCACCAGAGGTCGCGGCAGGCTGCAGAGGTGTTGCCACGGCGACGGCTTTCACAGAAACCGTCAGTAAAATCTCCCGCCGTGGATTCCTGCCGACTTCCCCCTTCAGGTTTCTGTCCTCACGTTGCGCTCTGATTGGCCGACGCCACGCTGGGGGCCGTCCCGGCGCTGGGGAACCGGGCCTCGGGTCGGTTCTGACTCACAGGCAGTCGGGTTTTTCTCTGAGAGACAGTCAAAGGAAGTCAAAAACCACCAGACAGGAAGTAGATGAACACAGAACGCCGGGTCTGTTTCTGACTGCTGGAGGTTCTGGTTCTGGTTCTGGTTCTGGCTTCAGGTTGGTGTCTCCTCTTCCTCACTGCGTTCCTTCATCATCATCGGGCCTGGAGGTTCTGAAGATGTCAGAGGTTCTGTCCTCCTGGTTCTGGTTCTCTTCCTGCTTGCCTCTCCGGTTGCCATAGCAGCAGTGTGACATCATCAGCAGGCTGGAAGCCCCGCCCCTTTCTACTGTGGGATTCTGGGGGTTTTCCTGTAGTCGGCTTCCAGGAAGTGACTGAAACAGGCGGGGGAGGGGGAGCTTCTGTTTGCTAGCTTTTATTTGGATCTGAGGCGGTTCTGCTGGGCCGACCCAGAACACACACACACACACACACTCGGTGTCTTACTGTGCTTCTGCTGCAGGATGACTGAACCTCAGTTCGTGAACTACGGAGACGACAACATGGTGAGTTCCTGTCTGATATCAGGAGGTTCTGATCGGGTTCTGATGGTTCTGATCTGATGTCTCTTCTTCTGCAGCAGTTAGCAAACTTCCTCCCCTATGACTTCATTCCTCCGATGGAGATCAAGACGGAGCCGTACATACCTGAGACAGGTGAGTTGCTCTGGCTTTAGCCCCGCCCACTAAACATCCTGCAGGCCCGGCAGACCAGAACAGAACCAACTGGACCGGGTCAGTGGAGTTGTGGCTTTTCACAGGGAGGAGCTCCCAGAACCCTTCACATCCCTCTTTCTGGTACCAAACCCACTGGCTGCTGGTACCGGATCTGCTCTCTGGTTCTGGTTCTATGTGGCAGGTCGTTCTGGGTCAGAACCACGACCCCAGCACCAGCATACTTTTCTAGAACCCTTCTCTAATACCTGGAACCCGCCGGTCCAACCCATTCCAGAACACATCCCAGAACCCCCTGCTGACCCGGATCCAGGGAGTCCAGAACCTTCTAGAGAAGTTTCAGGGAAACTGTCGGTCAGTCAGCGGTTCTGACCCGGTTCTGTTCTGTATTGCAGCTCACGGCCCGTACATCCAGATCATCGAGGAACCCAAACAGGTGAGTCTGACCCGGAACGAGCAAAACCTGCTGGTTCTGGTTCTGTCTGAATTCAGACCTCTGGTTTGGTTCCAGAACCTTTTACAGCCTCCAGTCCAACAGAATAATTCTGACCCGGTTAAGCAGAACCTGTGTAATGATGACCAGAAACAGGAAGAAGAACCTTCGGGTTGTTTGACCTTTGACCCCTGAGGTTCCGTTTAACAGTTCTTAGCTTTACGACTCGACGACAACAAAACAATTTAAATGTCTGAAACAGAATCCGAATGTTTGAACTTTGAGGCTTTTCTATAAATTCATTAAATCATTAAAACTTATTTTAAAGCTGCAGATAATTCATCCCATTTATATTTAGTTATTTCATTTGATTATTGTTATTATTGTTTGGTTCCTGTTCCTGCAGCGTCGCCATGAAATGATTTGAGCTGTCAAACCAGAAACATGGAGGGGCGGGGCTAATGTGGATCTGTTTTTATTTTAATGATTTATTTACATATTTAATAAGTTTATTGCCCACTCATTATTTTAAACAAAAACATGTTTTATTGTTCATTTAATTAGTGATGTATTGAAGTATTAATTTAATAAACTTTGTCCCTTTTGGCTCTCCATACAGAAGCTTTCTGGAAATATAATGTTAATAAATTCATTACAGGTTTAAAATATTTTCTTAAAACATTTAAATTTTGCCTTTTAAATTGTTTTGTTATGTTTTTAGTTATGTTATTTAGGATTTAGTTATGTATCTATTTATTGAATTTTGTCTCTACTTGCCTTCCATACCTCAGGCTGTGTTCCTGGGGTTCCTCATGGCTGTTCGGCCCACAAATGTTTCTGTATTTCAGTCGTGATGTTGATGACGTCATTATTTCTCTCTGAGCTCTTGGACATTGTGACCATCTAGAATAAAGAGTTCACAGATTATTTTTAGTTTTAGACACAAATATTCAGTTTATTTATCTGATAAAATATTATTTAGACTATGAAATCACAGATTAAGATTAAAATAATGAGAAACATGGCCGCCTGGAAAGGGATTGTTGTCTAAAACTACAGAGCAGGAAGTGATCAGATCTGTTTGTGTTTCCAGGATGTTTATGTTCAGATTTAATCAAATGTGTAAATAAGTTTTAAAGTTCTGCTGTTAGAACCTCAGAGTGAAACTGGAAAACTCTGGAAAACTCTGGGGACAGAAAACCGCTCAGGTGGGAATTCCAGAGAAACGGGTGATTCCCCCTCGGCCGTTAGCGTGTCACTTCCTGTTAGTCCAACAGTCATTTACTAACAGGAAGTGATGCAGGTCACAGCCTGCAGCCCCTTATCAGTGGGGTTAGGTCGGGGCTGGTTCTGGTTTGGACCCGGTTCTGCTCTGACCCAGTTCTGGTTCTGCCGTTGCAGCGGGGGTTCCGGTTCCGTTACGAGTGCGAAGGCCCGTCCCACGGCGGGTTACCGGGGGCGTCCAGTGAGAAGAACCGGAGGACTTACCCGACCGTGAAGGTGAGCAGCCAATCAGAACCAGTCTGCGCTCCTCTCCGGTTCTGGTTCCTGTTTTGTTGACGCCGGCGACGTTCTGGTCCACAGATCAACAACTACGTGGGCCACGCCCGGGTGGAGGTCCAGCTGGTGACCCACACCGACCCGGCCCGGGTCCACGCTCACAGCCTGGTGGGACGCCACTGCAACGAGAACGGGACCTGCAGCCTGGACATCGGACCCAACGACCTGACCGCCTCGTCAGTACCAGAACCCAAACAGAACCACAGCCTGCTAATAAGCGCTCACAGCTGCAGTGATGATGTCACTTCCGGCAGGTTCAGCAACCTGGGAATCCTCCATGTGACCAAGAAGGGCGTGGTCGAGGTTCTGACCCGACGGCTCCGAGACGAGAGGCGGAGACAGAAAGGAACTCACTGTCAGCTCACAGGTACACACACCTGGACTCACATTCACACCTGGACTCACACTCACACCTGGACACACATTCACACCTGGACACACACTCACACCTGGACACACATTCACACCTGGACACACACTCACACCTGGACACACACATTCACCTGGACACACATTCACACCTGGACACACACTTCACACCTGGACACACACAAGGACCTGGACACAGTCATGGACCTGAATATTGTCCGTCTTCGCTTCACCGCCTTCCTGCAGGACAGCAACGGCGGCTTCACCAGGGCGCTCAAACCCGTGGTGTCCAACCCCATCTACGACAGCAGTGAGCCTCACACACACTCACACAGCGCCCCCTGCTGGCCACATTCTGACCTGTTTCCCCTGCAGAGTCTCCCAACGCATCCAACCTGAAGATCTCGCGGATGGACAAGACGTGCGGATCGGTGCTGGGAGGAGACGAGATCTTCCTGCTGTGTGACACACAGTCACAGACACAGGTGAGACCTGGACACACATTCACCTCGGTCGCTGGCACACACCAATGACACACATTCACTCTGAGGCTCACCTGTCTGTCTCCTCAGACGACATCGAGATCCACATTCTACCTGAGGGAACACAGACACGGTTGCTGGAGGCCTTCACTTCTCTCCACACACGGCACCCACAAGCAGGTTGGAACTGGATCTACGGAGCTACATGGGGCTCAAAAACAGATCAAACTATACAATATTTTAAATTAAAAAAATTATGCACCTGAAAAAACGACTGAAACTCAAAAATAATTTTTAAACAGTGAGAAATACAAATTTTAAAAAACTTAACCTTAAAAAAATTTGCTCATTTTTAGTTTTCAGTTTTATTTAGATGAATTTTTTTTAAAAGACTTTTTGGCCCCAGCAGAGCTCCGTACAGAATGAAGAGCTGTCACATGATCTCTGATCATTTCTTGGAAACGGACTCCTTCACTTCCTCCTCTATGCTGACAGCACAGGAGGCCAAGGAGCTGAAAGTCGAAATCAACTGGAGGCTCCTGAACCAGGAAATTGGGTCCGCTTCTGAATGTTTGACTGGATCACCAGAACCATCAGACAGCAAGGTTCTGGGGCGCTGAAAAACCCTGAAAGTTAAACTGGATAGCAGTGATCACACACACCAGAACCGGGTCGGGTTCTGATCCACATTCTGACCTGACCTGCAGATAAACAGAACCGGGTTTAACCTGAAGAATCTCGATGGACAAGACGTTCATGTTGAAGGTTAAAGGTCACAGTGTGCCCTGCTGTGTGACAAAGTCCAGAAAGGTGAGTGACCTTACCCACAATTCAATGCATGTGACTGAGTTAGGCTCACCTGAAATGTTTGGTTGTTTTTCCGTCTTTATAGAAAATTCGAAAATATCATCTGATAAACTGAGCATTGCTGGGATTTAAATAATAATCAGAAACTGAGGAAAGAAAGGTTAACTGATCTTAAACGGAGCTACATGGGGCTCAAAAACAGATCAAACTATACAATATTTTAAATTAAAAAAATTATGCACCATTTAGATGAATTTTTTTTAAAAGACTTTTTGGCCCCAGCAGAGCTCCGTACAGAATGAAGAGCTGTCACATGATCTCTGATCATTTCTTGGAAACGGACTCCTTCACTTCCTCCTCTATGCTGACAGCACTAGACTCTTATTCTGAAAAGACTCTGCGAGCTTTACTTTGAAAGTCTTTGTTAAATCTCTTTCAACTAAGACCAAAGGGAGAGAGAGGCTCTGGGCTCTGATTGGTCGGAAACCAGGAAGGAGAACCTGGTTGGGTCCAGAAGCTTCTGAATGTTTGACTGGATCAGAACCAGAACCATCAGACTCTAAGCTGAAGGTTCTGGGGGAAAACCTGAAAAACCATGAAAGTTAAACTGGATAGCGGATCAGAACCAGAACCGGGTCGGGTTCTGATCCACTTCCTGTGACCTGGATAAACAGAACCGGGTTTAACCCAGAATACCCGAGCCCCCTCCCTCGTTCATGTTGAAGGTTAAAGGTCACAGTGTGCCCTTTTGCTGAGTCGGCATCCAGGCGAAGAGCCTTACCCACAATTCATTGCTGCATGTGACGTTTTGAGTTAAAAGGCGGATTTATGGAAATGTTTGGTTGTTTTTTCCGTCTTTATAGAAAATTCAAAGAAAATATCATCTGATAAACTGAGCATAAAAAAATAATAAATTTAAATAATAATCAGAAACTGAGGAAAGAAAAACAAATTTAAAATCTTAAATGAAGTTATTAACATGCTGGTAAAAACATTTTATTGAAGCACTCTAAATAAAATTATTTCACTTTAAAAATGGAGGCCAGAGGATTAAATACATCATAATTTAACTCTTCATCCCGTTAGACCAAATTTTATTGTATTAAAACTTAAAGAGGGAATATATTTATTGCACTTTTGAAAACTTTCTAAAAACATTCATGAAAAGTCACAATTTATTACTAACATTCATAGTTCATTTTAGCTTTATTAGTCTTTTATTTTTTACATTATTATCTTCTATAAATGCCGTATGTTTTTTAAACCAGATGGTTTTATGGGTAAAAATCATGTCAAATATCAGGCTGATAATTAAATATTAGAACATTTTAATGTTTATTTTGAAATATGGAAAAGTTCCCCTCAGGGGGAGGAGCCCAGATGTCAGGCTCCGCCCCTCCAACGTCAGGCTCCGCCCCCCAGCAGGGTGAGGGTCCGCCCGGCTCGGCTGTGCAGCAGCAACTGCTTCGGATCGGTGAGTGTGCAGCACCAGAACGTGGCCGGTTCTGGTTCTGGTTTCAGACAAAGAGGAAGTCCAGAGGAAGAAGCCATGTCTCCCACGCCTCCCTGGAGAGGAGGGCGAGGGCGCGACGGAGGGCCCGGGGCCGATCAGAACCAGAAAACTTTAGGATTAATTTAATTTCCAGAGAGGGACAAATTCAGGGGAACCTTCCTGAACCCAAACAGGAAGGAAACAGAACCGTTTGGGGTCCCAGTGTTCAGTGCTTGGACCTGGCGAGGTTCTGGTTCTGTTCTGGTTCTGGTGTCTCTAACGGCTCGTCTCTCTCCAGGTTTCCAGTTCTCCCAGATGAACGGAGGACCAGGAGGCGGAACTTTCTACACCGGAGGCTTCACAAACTTCCCCTCAGGGGGAGGAGCCCAGATGTCAGGCTCCGCCCCTCCAACGTCAGGCTCCGCCCCCCAGCAGGGTGAGGTCCGCCTGCTCGGCTGCAGCAGCAACTGCTTGGATGTGAGTGTTATGCACCAGAAGCGAGGCTGCACTTTCTATTCCAGCCACATTAGCTGCACTGGCTACGTTCTGCTACCTACGCTAATCTACCCATGCTAGCTACACAAGTTATGCTACGCTAGCTATGCCAGGCCTGGTGGCCAGCTGATGTCCTGAATCCGCCCACTCCTTAGACGCCGCTCCACCTGGCGGTCATCACGCGGCAGGTGAAGGTAGCGGAGGTGCTGCTGCGGTGCAACCACCTGCAGCAGGTAGCCTGCTACGCTAGGCTAGGCTAGCTGTGCTAGGCTAAGCTAAGTGTTATGTGTTATGCTAGGTTAGCGAGGCTGCACTTTCTATTCCAGCCACATTAGCTGCACTGGCTACGTTCTGCTACCCAGGCCTGGTGGCCAGCTGATGTCCTGAATCCGCCCACTCCTTAGACGCCGCTCCACCTGGCGGTCATCACGCGGCAGGTGAAGGTAGCGGAGGTGCTGCTGCGGGCGGGGGCCGACCCCACCCTGGTGGACAAAGATGGCCGCAGCCCGCTTCACCTGGCTGCGCTGGCCGGAGACACGGCCACGCTCCGCCTCCTGCTGGCCCACCTGGGAGAGCACCACGCACACCTGGTGAACACGCCGGACTACCACGGTGAGGGGCGGAGCCTGCGCTGACCCTGATGCGTCGGCGAGGCGCTGAGCTGTGGCTGTGTGTCTGCAGGTCTGCAGCCAAAGTGGCCTGCACGCTCATCACTGAGGTAAGCAGCCGACAGGAAGGGGCGGGGCTCGTTTCCACCTGGGCTCCACCTGCTAACACCGTGTCTGCTCTGCAGCTGAAGGCCGACGTCAACACCTGCACCTTCGGAGGAAACACGCCGTTGCACCTGGCGGCCAGCCTGGGCTTCCCCACGCTCTGCTCCATGCTGATCGCTGCAGGTGAGGGAACACCAGGTTCACCTGGAGGACCAGGTTCACCTGTCCAGCTGCACCAGGTGACCTGTGAGCGTCTCCTGTTTTCAGGTGCTGATAAGAACATGGAGAACGACGCCTTAATGTTTCAGCTGCCAGGCGGGCAGAGGTCAGAGGAGGCGACGAATCAGCGAGGGAGGCTGAGCAGCCACCTGTCAGAAGGTAGCAGAGCTGGCGGGGCGCAGACCTGGTGTCCCTGGATGAAGCTGGCCGAGAAGCTGGGCATGGTGGCGCTGGTGGGCGCCAGGTCGAGGACGCATGGGCTGACGGCCCTGCCGCACCTCCAGGCCAGCATGGCCCTGCTGCAGCACTACAAGGTACCCCACCTGGTCCTGACCCGGTTCTGACTGTGTGTCTCTGTGCTGCAGCTGGGTGGTGGTCCGGTTGAAGGCCTGGTGGAGGCGCTGCAGGCTCTGGGGCTGACGGAGGGAGTCCAGCTGCTGAGGAACACGGAGCTGCGAGACGACAAGCTCAGCTCAGGTATGCCTGACTGGTCAGAACCCAAACAGAACCAGAACCAAACGCCACAGAATGATGTTCAGACTGAGTCCAGGTACCGACCTCCCTCCTGTTGAGACAGGTTAGCATGGTTGGGTTAGCATGGTTGGGTTAGCATGGTCAGGTTAGCATGGTTGGGTTAGCATGGTTGGGTTAGCATGGTCAGGTTAGCATGGTTGGGTTAGCATGGTTGGGTTAGCATGGGTCAGGTTAGCATGGTTGGGTTAGCATGGGTCAGGTTAGCATGGGTCAGGTTAGCATGGTTGGGTTAGCATGGGTCAGGTTAGCATGGGTCAGGTTAGCATGGTTGGGTTAACTCAGTGTTTCTCAGTTCCAGTCCTCAGGCCCCCCTGCCTGCATGTTTTAGGTGTTTCCCTTCTGCCACACACCTGGTTTGAACATGTGGGTGATTAACAGGCTTCTGCAGCTCTTGATGGTCATGCAATCATTTGAATCAGCTGCTCTGGAGTAGAGGTACATCTAAAACATGCAGAGCAGGAGGACCTGAGGACTGGAATTGAAAAGCGCTGCTTTAGCTCCAGGAGGTCCATATCCCATCGTCATCTGCAGCGCTGACTGTGCTAGCATAAGCAATAGAAGCATTAGCATATCAGTTAGACAGTTTAGTGCTAGAATGTTTAAAATGCAGTCGGTCAATAAAAGTTGGTTTATCCCAGTGAATTATTAGACTGATTATTGTTTTTAAGCTTTTCTTTCTGTAAATTCTGATTATTTTCTGCTTCCAGCCAATAGAAACATCAGAATTTCACAACAGATCAATAAAAACAATATTTTTCTTTTTTTTACTTTGATTAAAAATAAGTTTAAAACTTGCTGAAATGTTATTTTTAATTTCATCACATTTATTAGATATGCCAGCATGAGCGTTAGCATTAGCACGTTGTGAAAATTAATTATTTTCATTTTCAGAACTAATAAAGGCTTCAGCAGCGTCCAGCAGAGGTTTAAAACTTCCAACAGTAGTTAAATAGAAATAAATTCTAGTTATTAAAACGAACCAGAACCAGGTTTCTGAAACAGGAAGTGATGTCATTTTTAAAACTTGATGAGGCAGTGAGGTTCTTCTCGGAAAAGTTGATCCGATCTGAGAGATGTTCCTTACTTCCTGGTCTTTGTCCAATCAGACGCCACGGTGGACAGCGGCTTCAGCAGCCAGCCAATGGAGGAGCAGCAGCAGGAGGAGATGACCAATCAATGAGCAGCAGTGGCATCATGTGACCGCTGAGGAAGGATCAGTTGAAGACGTGTTTGTTCTGCTGGAGGAGGCAGAAACGCTGCAAAATGGATCAACATCACTCCCTTCATCATTTTCATCCTGAGCTGATTCACCAGAAACTGGAACTTTGACTTTTATTTATATTGTAATGTCCTTCGGTTTCATTCGTCTTCAAATCAAGACTAAAACTGGAATTTCCTGGTTTCTGTGGGGTGTTTGAATGCAGCACCGCCCCTTGTTGACTCACCTGTCAGGTGCAGAAGATCAATGATGCCAAAATTATGTTTAATGTTGTAAAAACCGATAAAATGTTTCCTTTGAGAATAAATGCTGTTAAACTGTGGAGATTTAAAGGGACAGCGCGTCTTTCAGGTTGGTAGTGGAGAAGCTGACCTGCAGGAGGCGCTGTGGCTGGACATGGACAGGCGTGTCCAGCTGTGGACCGGTCCTCTGCAGAACCATCAGAACCTCCAAGAGGGAAACGGGTTCTGGAAACATCAGAACTTCCCATCCAGAGGACAGAAATGCTGAGCAGAGCTCCCCCTACTGGCCATCACTCATAATTACACCAATCCTTTACTACAGGAGACAGACAGAACTAGAACAAAAATCAGCTGACCTTTGACCTTTGGCGCTGTTCATTAAGAGGCGTTTGAGGTAATCTGGTCGTTTCTCTAACCTGGCTGAAGTTTATTATTCCTAAACTGGAATAATAAACTGGTTTTAGACCAGCTGATAATCAGCAGAGTGTGCTTCGCTGTTGAATAGAAGATCTCTGCAGGTAAAATCTCACAGCAGAGCAAAAAAATCCAAAATTTCTCCTGTTTCCAAAACAAAAAACAAATCAGAACCAACTGGGGAAAAAACAACTAAAATTAAGAATTTTTTATGTTGAAATTAAATTTTTCTAAATTAAAGGAAAATCTGTTTTTTCCTACTGGACCCACCTGAACAGAACTGACTGGAATAAAAACCTGACCCAGATTTTTGGTTCCGGTCCATGTTTTTATTTTGCTCAATGGATCGAGACAGGAAGTGATGTCTGTACAGCACAGGCCGGTTCCGGTCCGATTCGGCCTGGTTCTGACTCAGAACAAAGTGCGGCTGTATGGCTTCTTCCGGTTCTGAAGGTCCAACTTTATTTACAACAGATTTCTGAGATCCGGTTGGATCCAGTCCAGCTTATTTACACAGAACCAGAAATTGCAGAGTTCTGGTTCTGAAGTGGTTGTGTTTGCTCTACACCGACCAGAACCGGTCTAGGTCTTAATCTGCCTGAGGAAGAGGACGGCTTGGTCCAACAGAACCAGAAAGTTCCAGAACCAGACCGGCTCTGGTGGTACCTCTGTGACCCGGTTCTGGACACCTCCTGATGTCACTCATCCTCAGGTTCTGATCCAGTCTAAATCCGAACAGAACCCAGTTTGGTTCTGATGGGTCAGAGGACAAAAGAACCCGACTCTTGATGAAGAGTTTTGTTCTGATCCGATTCCCTCTGCTGCCATTTGGAGGCGGATCAGAACCGGTCCGTTAACAGCAGAAAACTTTCATTCTAATGTTTTAACTTCTGGTTCTGATTGGGTACAGAACCGGATCAGTTCTGTGAGCTTTCCTGATTCTTCTGCCTAAAACATCGAACCTTCCTCAGCAGAGATCCAGTACCGAATGGTTCTGGTTCTGATCCAGTCTGACTGACTGTTGACCCCAGTGGCAGCAGCAGAGAATTACAGCCTGGTTCTGACTGAAACTATGAACACACACACACACACGCACACACACGCACACACACACGCACACACACACACACACACAGAGAATCTGGTCAAATAAAAACAAGAGTGAGATATCTTCCAGCACAGAGGATCTTTGGTTCCTCAGTTCCTGAATTCAGGATTCAATTTAAATTCTGTGAATGAATTTCACATCTGGATAATTTTTACTGTGAGCCGGATCCAGAATCCTGAACCGGGTCCAGAACCGGAGGTTCTGCATCAGTTCGACTGATCTGCAGGTTAAATGGGAATCAGTTTTTTGTCCCTAATGGTTCTCCGTACTTCCTGTTTGTCTCCAGCAAAACCTGAAGGAAGCAGACATGAAGGTTCTGGTCGAACAGTTCTGGAGGTTCTGGTTCTGGTCGGTTGTTCCCTCTCAGATTCCATCTGAGACGATGCAACTAGAACTTCCTATGATGCGTTGGTGACCCTGAACACACCGCTCTCAGCTCGCTGCACTGAAATTACTAACAGGAAATAAAGCTTTTATTGTGAAAGGCCGACGGCTGGAAGTGCTTCCTGGATGAATGTCTGTTTTCCCGCCGACCTCAAACATCTCATAAGGGGGCAAAGAGCCTCAGCGTTTTGTCCAACGGCGCCTGAACGTTACGCTGCCTCCTCCTGCTTGCTGCTCTGCTTCTGAAGCTCTGCCCTCTGGCCGTTCTTTGGCCCCGCCCCCTCACTGGCGCCACTCTTCATCACTGAGGATGAGGAGGAGGAGGGCGTGGCCTTCAGGCTGCGGGACGTCTTGGCGCCGCGGCTCTTGTCCCGGGCGGCGGCGGCGTCTTGGGGCAGCAAGGGGCTGGAGTGCGCCCTCTGTAGGCCGCCGTCGCTGCACAGCCGCGCCTCAAAGGCGGCCAGGTCGGCGCCGCCGTCCGCCATCTTGGCCCGCAGCAGCATGGCGTACGTCCCGTACCGCGTCTTCTGCAGGAGAGAGGAGCAGAACTGGGTCAGGAGTGGGTTCTGGTTCCGGTGAAACAGCTTGGGTCTGAATACTTCAGTACCGATCAGACCAGTTCTGATCCGGTCCATCAGAACCGCTGGTCCAACCGGGTCACAGAAAGCAGAATTTTCCCGACCCAGATCGTGGAATTAAACCTCTGAGGTTCTGGTTCTGTTCGGACCTCTCGTCCCTCTGTGCCCCGGCAGCTTGTTGCCATGGTAACCGGCTGCCGGTTCTGTCGGACCATCTGGCGCTCAGCAGAAGGTGTTTTTTCCTCTCTGGCCCGGTTCTGCCAACCCGTCCAGCGTTCAGAACATTCAGGAGGTTCTGGTTGGATCCGCCAGAACCATTTGTACCTGTTCAGAACCGTTCTGACCCGGATGGACCCGGTGATTCTGTTGGTCTCCAACCTGAGGAGTTCAGAACCAGAACCAGAACCCGACAACTCACCTCGAACTCCAGGTACTCCCTCCGCAGCTTCTGCTCCTCCAGCTCACGACCTTTGACCCTGCGGTCGGGTGTGGCAGCGGCAAGCTCCGTCAGCTCCGAGGAAACCGCCCGGAACCGGTTCTCATGGGCCTGGAGCTGCTCGTCCTGGAGAGAGAGACAGGGTGAGCACGGCACCAGAACCCGACGGGTTCCGGTCGGGTTCTGGTCCCTACCTGGGTCAGCTTGGTGTTGGACCCGGGCAGCAGCGGGCGGCTGAAGCGTTTCTGGGAGCCGATGGCGGCCGGGAACGGAGGAGCAGAGAACATGGCCGCCACGGCGTTGATCCTGGTGATCCAGGACTGCATCTGCTCAGAGCTCCTGGAGGACCATAGAAGAAGAGTCAGGGAGGACCGGACACTCAAAATACAGCGGCCATTTTATGTTCGATTTTAAAACGCTTTTTCTGATGCTCAACACCATTAGCATTTAAGCTAGCTTTAGCTTTTCAGCTAAATTTACCCACTAAGCTGCTGTGACCGATTAGCTCTGTTCTGAACTCATCTCTAGTTCTTTTGGGTTTTTGTACTGAACATTTTCCCTCCTTTTTCTGGTTTTTCAGGCTTTTACTTTTAAGCCAGAATGTAATCAATTCTGGCAATTTATTACATTTCTAAAAGTCTTCTGCAGTTGATGTCAAATACTACGACAATTTTCACCTGAAACATTCAGATTACAGCTTTCATTCCTAGTGTCCTCTTATGACCTCTACTGTCCTCCAGTGTCCTCCAGTGTCCTCTAGTGACCTCTAGTGACCTCTACTGTCCTCCAATGTCCTCTTATGACCTCTACTGTCCTCCAGTGACCTCTACTGTCCTCCAGTGTCCTCTAGTCTCCACTAGTGACCTCTACTGTCCTCTAGTGACCTCCCGTGTCCTCTAGTGACCTCCAGTGTCCACTAGTCTCCTCTAGTGACCTCTACTGTCCTCCAGTGACCTCCAGTGTCCACTAGTCTCCTCTAGTGACCTCTACTGTCCTCCAGTGTCCTCTAGTGACCTACAGTGTCCTCTAGTGTCCTCTACTGTCCTCTACTGTCCTCTAGTTACCTCTAGTGTCCTCTAGTGACCTCTACTGACCTCCAGTGTCCTCTAGTGACCTACAGTGTCCTCCAGTGTCCACTAGTCTCCTCTAGTGACCTCTACTGTCCTCCCGTGTCCTCTAGTGACCTCCAGTGTCCACTAGTCTCCTCTAGTGACCTCTACTGTCCTCCAGTGTCCTCTAGTGACCTCTACTGTCCTCTAGTGTCCTCTAGTGACCTCTACTGTCCTCCAGTGTCCTCTAGTGACCTCTACTGTCCTCCAGTGTCCTCTAGTTTCCTCTAGTGTCCTCCAGTGTCCTCTAGTGTCCTCCAGTGTCCACTAGTCTCCTCTAGTGACCTCTACTGTCCTCCAGTGACCTCTAGTGTCCTCTAGTGACCTCTACTGTCCTCCAGTGTCCTCTAGTGTCCTCTAGTGACCTCTACTGTCCTCTAGTTACCTCTAGTGTCCTCTAGTGTCCTCTAGTCTCCTCTAGTGACCTCCAGTGTCCTGTAGTGACCTCCAGTGTCCCCACCCCCATCATGTCCTCCAGACCAGCGGGGGGTGCTGGCGGGGTTCCTTACGGTGCCTGCAGCAGGAAGACCCTCCAGTCGGCCGTCCTCAGGTAGAAGACGTTGGGTCTCTTGCGGTAGTCGGCGGCCCTCATGGCCAGGGCGTGGTGGACGGACACGGCGTTCTTCACGTCGTCCTCAGTCGGCTCTCGCTCCGTCCGGTACTCATCCTGCGAGGACACAGACACACCGTGATCCGACCCGAAACAGTCGGGACGCGACCGGACATCTGGAAAGACCTCTGACCCGAACCGCTCCACTGGTGAACCAATGAGATGCAGGGAGACAAAGTCCTCAACTCCTTCATGGTTCTGGATAAATCTGATGTTTATCTGGAGTCTCTGGACCTTCTGGTCTGAACTTCATCTCATCATCTTCACCAGAACCAGAACCAGATCTAAATGTTAATGTGTTCTGTGTCTCCCCCTGCTGATTGCAGTCTGCAGTCTCACCACTAGGCGGAGCTCTGCAGCCGAAGCCAGAGACTCTGGAGAACTAATCCAGAACCCTTTACCGGGTTGCAGAAGGTCCGGACCACTAACGGATCAGAACCGGGTGGCAGCGGTGTCTACTGCAGCAGGGGCTGATGGGAAACGCAGTCCGGGTGTTTTACCTTCTGCAGGTAGAGGACCAGACCCTTCAGCATGGCGTAGAAGGTTTTCCAGCCTCTCTTCCCCCGCGGAGCTGAAACAGAAACAACATGGAGCCAACGAGGAAGACGAGGAGGAGGAGGAACAGCAGGAGGAGGATGAAGAGCAGCTGCGTACTTCTCTTCCCATCCGGGTCGGCGTGGACCTTCCTCACCAGGAAGCCGCTCTTGTAGAGTTCGCCGTCGGCCTGCTGGGCCACGCCCACCAACGGGTTGCCACCGGCGACACGCCGCATGGTCTGGGAGGCGGAGTCAGTGCGGGGGTCGGCCAGCTCCGACGCCGACTTCCTCAGCTCCTCTTCATCACTACGAGAGGAAGAGTTTGCATCAGGCGGTTCTGGTTAGAGACCCAGACACTCCGCCGGATCCACGATGGAGGAACACCAGTCACCCAACCGCCATCCGACTATCATCCATCCATCCAGACCCAGTGTCTGGGTTCTGGTTGGTGGAACCAGGGGAACCTTAATCAGGACCCGGTTCTGTTTGGGCCCTGATGGTGTTCTGGTTCTGATTGGTGCTGCAGGCGGTGATTAACCAGGAGGCTGTTATTAGGACACACACACACACACACACACTGCCGGGGCGTTGGGATGCTGACCCGTAATTACAGCCGGCAGAGAAGCGGGAACAGTTGCCACGGCAACAGCAGCTTAAATAAGAGAGTGAGAGCGAAACGAGGAAACATGTTTACACTCACATGGTCCACTGCAGCTTCTCGTTCCTGATGGAGCTGTACAGCGTCTGCAGAGAGAACAGAACCGGGTCAGACAGGAACCGGACCTGACTGAGGAAGGTTCTCATCACCTGTGTGATTTCAGAAACCAAGATGGATTCTGTTTTTAACATAACGATGAGGCATCAACATTTAACCCTCCACACATGGAAACGTTTCTGAAAAACTGCTTCTGTAAGATAAGTTACCGTTATCTTATTTTGAAAGAGGAACACCTTGATTTTTGGAAATGCCCACTTTGGCTACAGTCACCACATGATGTGACCGGTTTCTGATGCTGAAGTGACCTGCATGTGCAGAAGAACGTAGAAATGGGGCGGTTCATGGAGATAAACTGACCAGAGGAACCGTAATACCCCCTCCGACCTGCAGGTGGCAGTAGAGCTGCAGACCTTTCCGGCCACCGTAAACCAGACGTTACATCGACATTCACATCTGGACCTCCCAGTACCAGCTCTACCTTCTTCTTGCGGTTCTGTGGGTGCTGCTGCCGGTCCTGGCTCTTGCCCAGCAGGTCCGGGAACGCCAGCGGCTTCAAGGACCGGGACCGGGGCGCCCGTGGATACCGGAAGTCCGACTCCCTGGAGTCCCGGCTGGCGCCGCTCCGGACCGAGCACAGCGAGCGCGAACGGTTCCGACCCGAGGAGTGGATGCTGTTGACTCCAATCATGGCTGACCCGGGTCGACGAGGCTCCGACTGGAGGCAGAGCGGTTCTGATCCGAACGGTGGGGGAACAAAGTCTGGACAGAGCCCTTAGAGGTTCTGGTTCTGATGGATCCGGTGCCTCCAGCAGGTCCAGTTGGAGTTCTGGGTCAGTCCAGAAGCTTCCAGATCCGTTCTGGAGGAAAGTTCTTCCTGGATCAGATCAAACTTCTGGTTTCTGAACCAAACAGTTTCTGTTTCTTCATGGAGAATAAAAATATTTTAATCGTTTTAATTCCAGTAATTTCAGATTCGAAGCAGAAATGAATCAGATTTCTGTTTTAGAGTCGGAGACGTTTGATTTCTGGGTTCCTTTGGTGCAGAGATCGTTTCTTCTGATCGATGACGTATTTAAAGGTTTGATCAGACTTTCTGAAGGAGCCTCCTCTTCCTCCCGTCTCGTTAAACAAACCCAGACTCTGCGCGGTCCCGGCGAGGCGGTAACCACGGCGATGGGATGCCTTGATCACCCAGACAAACTCATCCCGACTCGGAGAGGCGGCGAGGAGAATCCCTGGACTGCAAATAAACGTGTGACGAAGGAGATGCATCAGCAGCGGCCAAAACCCAGAGAACGACGAAGAGGAGGAGAGAGAGGGAGGGTGGGGCGAGCGAACACACCCACACAGTCATTCGGAGAGAGAGAGTGACGGAGAGGAGGGAGGATGAAGGTGGGGAGACAGAGGAGGAAAGTTTCTCCTGATCCGCCCAGAATCTGACACAATCCGTTCTCCTCTTCCTCAGCTGTTGATCTCCTCCTCCTCTTCCTCCTGCAGGAGAATCCTTCGTTGTCTTCAGGTGATCTCAGTCCTCCTCCTCTTCCTCAGACTGAACTGTTAAGGACGGTTTGCCTTCCACCTCCTCTTCCTCCTCTCTCTCAATGCGCATTTTCTCTGAGCTCAGCAGCCAATCAGAGGGCAGAGCCAGAAAGCTAAGACCCGCCCCCGGCTGCCAGTCATGAGCTGAATGTAGATGAAGCTCAGCGATGAAGGGGAGCATTTTTATCATTTCAGACCTGAAAATTAAACCATTCATTTTACTTTAATGTTTTAAAATCTAATTGTCATTGTTGTCTAATTTCCTCTCAGAATATAAAATCATTTTGAATGTGTTTATTTTTGTATTTTGTTTTATTTTAAATATTTTTGTGGAAAAGAGCGCCCCACATCTCCACAGGCTCCGCCCAAATCTCCACAGGTCCCGCCCACAATCCCACCCCACATCTACACTGGCCCCGCCCCACATCTCCACAGGCTCCGCCCAAATCTCCAAAGGCCCCACCCTACATTTCCACAGGTCCCGCCCACAATCCCACCCCACATCTACACTGGCCCCACCCTACATCTCCACAGGCTCCGGTTTGGATCTCATTAGGCTAACCTACCAATTTTTGCACAATCTCCCTACAATTCGCCCCAGGCCACTGGAACTAGACCCATAACCCTTTCAGTAACCCTTTCCAGTCAATTTGAGAGTTGATCTCATTTTAAAGAGTCTTTATGGACTAGAACCACAGGAGACGTTTTAGTCCCAAAACATTGATATCATCAAACCAGCAACATTTCTGGAAGACGGAACTTTTTCAGTCAATTCTAGAAATGCTCTCCAAACATATGAATCCATTTTTAATTTTCATGCTCCCATGTTGCTCAAACAGGTTTCTTAGCGTTATTTAGATTAATTCTCTGATCAGATTTTGTTCTCTCGTTACACTGAATAAACAATGTGGTCATAAAGTAAGTCGTTTAACTGTCAAGAGATTTCAGCAGAAGTTTCTTGTTTCTTCACGCAAACACTGATGGAGGATCACAGCAGGAGGAAGACAGCAAATTATTCCTGTTTTTCTGCCTCTCAGTCAGTCTGAGCTGCTGCCCACACACTCTTTGCTGCAGCCGTCCAACCAGCCGACAACTCAGCAAACGCTCCACACACACATTAGCAACACGTATGATGATGATGAGCATGATGGAGGTGAAGAGGTGACGCAGATTCATGTCGATTGCTCCGAGGCTGAGGTGGAACCAACCCACTCAGACATGAACACACACCAGACAGACAAAACTACCCACAGCAGCCAGGAGAACCGGTCTGAGTGCAAACAGTGATGCTGTCGCTATGGCAATGGGCTGCAGATGAAATGTCCCAATCCACCATGTCCATCAATACATCTGTGAACCAGAACCCACTTAAAGTTTGTGTCCCCAAAAAGATGAGTTTAGGTCGATGTGATGTCCCGACGAGAGAGAAAAACAGGCCTGTGTGTGTGTGTGTGTGTGTGTGTGTGTGTGTTTAAAGCTGGGACATTATGAGGAATTATGGATTATCAGGACATTTTGAGAGCATAAAAATGTTTAAATTATAAAGAAATATTTATTTCATGAGGACATTTTACCATTCTGACAGAGTATCAGGGGGACATTTCTAGATTGTGAGGACAATGTCTTTTTTTATTTTATTATGAGGACATTTTAGCATTACATTTCATCAGTTGAGGAAAATGACTGATGTCGGCTTTGTGGATTTTAAGAACTTTTTAAATTTGATGTTTTAAATTTGAACTGTTATGTACTTATTGCGGAAGTATCCATGAAACACTTTGTTCAGCACACAGATGCTTTTAAATGTGCTATGTAAATACATTAACATAATTAAACATCAATATTTTTAAAAGATGACAAGTCTTAAATTATGAGCAAATTCTTTCACCTTTGGGGTTTCTCAAAACTATGAAAAGATGAAAACATTAATAATAATAATAATAATAATAATAATAATAATAATAATAATAATAATAATAATAATAATAATAATAATAATAATAATAATAATACTTGCGTTTTGTAAAAAAAAATGTTGTTATATCACAGCTGTTTGTTAAATTGAGAACATCCAATAGTTAATGTGATAAATCTACACAACGAGGAGAATTTTTAAATGTAATGACAGAAAGAACTTTAGGATGTTTAAAGTTTGCATATTCTATGCGACGGCAGCAGCTGATCGCCGTGACAGAAATGTAAGCAATGGAGGGAGGAGAGAGATGCACATTTTGTTGCTGGATAAACAAGAATGACTTTTAGTTTCTGTCGCCAAGTCCGATTATTATAAGCAGCTTTGGGCTTGTTTTTTTCTAAAGACGCTTGCAAATTAAATGAGTTGTGTTTTTTGGGTTTGTTTTTGAATGAGAAGTTCCGACTCTCCCTGTCCATCTATTCCTCGATGATCCGTCCTGCTGCGTCTTTGTTAATGTCAGATTAATATATTTGCTGTGAACGACGTTGAGCTTCGCGCTGCACTCCAGAAAACTGAGAACATCAAGACTAATATGAACAGAGCAATAAGCATAAAAACAGCCACGAATGAACGAGTCTGCAACTAAACGCCATTATAATGATATTAAGAGAAATGTCACAAATCTGTGCAGCGGGACGTCTGATTCATTTATAGGAACGTTTCAGGCTTTTGACAGCACTTATAGAATATGAGAAAAATCTGCACCAAATAATTATTTCAGAACAACAAGATAATTCAGGTCTGATTCTGTTTTTTGGTAAAATATGAAAGCATTTTGTTATAATTTTTCTGATTTGTGGAAGAAAGTTTTGATAATTATGAGGGCATTTCTGGATTTTAATGGAATTGTTGTTATATGACTTTAGGATTATAGTAATACTTTAGCAAAAACAACTTTTTTAATCTGGATTTTTGTAGATTCTGATATTTTGTAATTATGAGTATTGTTAAAACTTGAGGGCAATCGAGTAAAATAAGAATAATTGTGAATAACAAGTACTTTTTTCATTATAGATATTTCACTGATATATATAGTAATTTGAGTATACAAACATTTTGTTGCTCTTCATGAAAATGAAAAGCAACAAACATGAATCGCCGCAGCTCAAACTGAACCAGGGTGAACAATGTAATCTGGGTAAATTAAGAGGCAGTGGGATTAGATCCACAGAGAGGAAGTTAAAGAAACACTTCTGCATTATGGGGACGTTCAGGGGGACATGAGACGGGGACACACCTTCAGCAGGTCTTTGGGGAAATCCTTCCCGTCGTTCAGCCCCTCCAGGTTGGAGATGAACTGGCTGCAGGACATCCTCTTCCCCACGTTCTGCACAGACAGGAGGTCAGAGGTCGCTTCGCTTGCTACAGTCGCCTCTGCTCAGTTACAGCAGAAACCTTCAGACTAGATGCTTTCTGTGGTCATTGCCACGGCAACAAGACTCACTTCCTTAAACAGAGTAAAGGTCTGGGGAGGCAAACTTAAGACAGCAGCTGACTGGTATATAAACATTATTATTAATAAATCAACATCAGCAGAATCTGTTTCAGAAAGGTTAGTCATAACAACGTCATATTCATCAAAAATAATATACGTTTTGTTTTTAAAATTAGTAAAAAATTCTGAGTTCTTCATAATAATTAACTCATTAATTTAACCAAATATGGAGTTCCATCCTATTCCGATGGTTAATGCAGGTTTACATAACACCAGTGGACCTCAATAGGTAAAACAGGGAGATGCCTGATGTATGTCCAAAATGTAGAGGGCACAGAGAGACTCTGGTTCACTGTTTGTGATATTGTAGGAAAATTACACTGTTTTTGGAAAGAGGTAAAAGATGTAACTGAGAAAATAATTCCAAACAAATAATTTTGGATCCGAAGCTGTTTGTGTTTGGACTCTACCCAGAAAAACATAATTATACCAAAAACAAACACTTATAAACTTAAATTTGCTCAGTGCAAAAAGATGTACATCACTGATCTGGAAGAAGACCCATGGAGCGACTGTAAACCGGTCCCAGACGTTTTCTGCCCTCCCTCTGGAAAGGTTTACAAATGTATTGAAGGGCAAACAGGATTTGTTGGAGTTCCTCTGGAATCCCTTCATTATGTATGTCAAGGATGTGAACAGGAGAAGGTCCAGGTGGCCGAAGAACATGTTAACTGCAGTTCCCAAAGACAGTTCCATCAGAGGACATACACTGTTGAATTTAATATCTCGGTATAAAGATGATATGTGGAATAGGAGATGGGTTGCACTGGAACCATACTTTGCAGAATGTTCAAGCTGTTTGTCTAAACTGCTAAAATTCCAATAAAGATATTTTAGGAAAAAAAATGAAGTTCCTGTTGGGAAGCCAGTCATGTGACCACATCAGTAAACCTGACAAGGAAGACGAAGGAGACACTCACGTTTCCATGGAGATCATTGTTCAACAGCATGACGGCGCAGGTCAGGGTGTGGACACTGTCTGAGAGAGAGAGAGAGAAAAACAGGTGAGACAGGCAGGTGTGGTTCGGGTGTAGTTCGGGTGTGGTCTAGGCGTAGTTCGGGTGTGGTCTAGGTGTAGTTCGGGTGTAGTTCGGGTGTGGTCTAGGTGTAGTTCGGGTGTGGTCTAGGTGTAGTTCGGGTGTAGTTCGGGTGTGGTTCGGGTACCTTCAGTGGACAGCGTCTCAGGGTTACACTGCCTGTATCTCCGGGAGAAGTGAGCGAGGACTCTCTCTCTCTCCTGGGTTTCTCCCATCAGAGCAAACCGGGTCAGAAACATCCTGAACCAGAACCAGAAGTCAGAGAGACACTGGATCAGAACTAGAACTGAAACGATTCCTCAAGTGACTTGAGTTCCTCGATCATTAAAGTTCCTCGAGGAAAATGTATCTGCCTGGAAGCTTCGCTAATTTATGTTTTCTTATTTAGCGCACCGTGTTCCAGCGCGGAGCTCCGACTTCTACCTGAGTTGTTGACGAAAGCTAAGTGTTAGCAGCATAACGTCCAGTTTTCAAGTTCGGCCTGGGAGAATTTTATTGATTGATGATAATGTCCAGGTCTGTGGTTTTTCTGGGGACCAATCAGCATCCTGTATTTATACAGGTGAGTGGACAGACTGAACAGGGCGGGCGGCTGATATCATGAGACTGGCGTGGAGCGCGTCCCGTCTAGGATGCTCCTCAACGTCGCTAACATGAACACAAAGCTCTAAATGTCTGGGTAAGGTCAGAGTTCATCTGTTAAACTGACTGAAGATGAATACAGAAAGCAAAAGCTGGAGTTTAGACATTTTTTATAAGCGTATTTCTTTATTATTAAATTGAATATAATTTCAGATTCTTGTATAAATCCTTAGAAAGCAGCTGTTGTTGTTTCTGTTAGAGAAGCTGAAAAAAAAACTGTCCTAATCAGAACCAGAACCTTTCACTCAGTCTGAGAGCAAACTGATTCAGTAGTTGACCTTCCTATTTAACCTCATCACAATTTGGGCCAGAACCGGGCCTGGTATCGGAACCAGCGCTGACCTGAGCGCCTGGTCGATGTTCATGCCGCTGAAGTTGAAGTGCTCCAGGTACTCCTGCGCCACCATCTGGCTGAAGTCGTTACTGCAGGAAAAGACAGGAAGCTCGGTCATTCCAGAACTTCCGACCCAAACGCTGCGGTTCCGGACCGGGTTTGGACCCAAACTGACTTCTTGCTGAGGTGCGGCGCCACGTCGGACTTGCGGAACCCGTCCAAAGTGTAGAGCCGCTTGGCGAGGCGCCGGGCCGCCTGCAGGTCCGGTTTCAGGCCATTGGTCAGAACCTCCAGAACCTCTGGGTCGAGCTGGTCCGCTGGACGCTCCCTGGAGACACGAGGACACACAGTCACTCAGCAGAACCAACAGACCCATCGCCATGGCAACACAGCAAACAACCAGCTGCTGGATTGGTCTGGACCATTGGTACCGACCCAAACAGAACCTGCTTCTGTTCTAGAACCGGGCCAGAGGTTGGTCCATTTAGTGCACATCCTGTGGTTCTGACACAGAACCGGTTCAGAAGACCCAAATATGGACCTTGGAGAACCAGAACCAGTTCTGGTTCTGTTTGGTCTCCACAAACAATAAGCTGATGCTTTTATTCTGAAAAGCCATGGTTCTGGTTCTACATTTAACAAAGTATGTTTGAAGTTTTCCAACATGTTCAGAATCAAACATCACAAAGCTTTACTCAGAACCCTCCAGAACCTTCCAGAACCAGCAGAACAGAACTTCTGCTTTTGGGTTTCAAGAGGTTCTGAATCCTTCGTTTGTAAACCCAAAGCTGGACCCAAAGTTCTGATCAACATCTGAAGAACCAAACAACTGGGTCCACAGAGAACCTGCCGACACTCACCAAGCATCTAGTCAGAACCAGAACCTGAATAAGAACCAGAACCCTAACCTGGACCCACCGCTCAGCTGCAGGGCTGTCCAGGTCCTCCATGGTGCTGCTCCGGTACGGCCCGGCTGCCAGTCGGACCGCTTGGTGTCGCGGCAGGAAGTGAAGTCAGAAAGGGGAAGTGGGTCAGCCGCAGCGTGGACCCGACCCGCTTCCTGTAACCGGGCCCAGATTCCCTCTCACTGTCGCTATGGCAACCACACCACCAAACATCCCATGATGTCTTGAGCTGCAGCACTTGAATAATGCAGCTGACTGAACCGGCTAACCAGAACCATCTGTAGAACCTCCAGAACCTCCAGAACCTCAGCCCGGTTCCACTCTGCAGCGTTTCCCTCCCAGAGGACAGGAAGTTTCCTGGAGGAATCCGGATGTTTCCGTCTGCAGCTCCTTCCTGCTGGAGACAAACATCCAGAACAGGAAGCTCCTCGCTAACATTCAGTCCTCCACCCTCTGAACCCTGACCAGAACCAGAACCAGAACCAGAACCAGAACCCAAATCACAAGGCCATTAATACTGATTATTACTGGATTGGACATCGCCTGTTAGCCGCTACAGCTAGCGAAGCGACACTGACTCGGTAACCAGCCTGTTCCGATGAGCAGGAATATCTTTACTGTGGTCTAATCTTTTCTCGTCTGAATTCTATGAACTAAAGCTGAGAAATTTGCTGAAGCTTCGATATATAAAACATGTTTTCTCCCTGGAAGTTAATCAATAAACAGTTTGGTTTCTATCAGTTCTGTCAAGATGGAAGAGAGGGCTGCTGTTAAATTAGTTTGCTAAAATTTAGTAAAGTATTTCTTCCTATTTTGATGATCAATGATTTACATTCTACAAGTTTTAAGTTTTAAAACTTGCAGTGGGTGCAGAGCGCCAACGCAAAGAGAAAGTAACGCTGATAAACAGGCGTAAAACAACGTTAGACCGCTTTTGTTCTGCTTTTGTTCTGTTTCTTCTCGCTCTCCGTGTCGCTTTACGTTACATGCGGCAGTTAGCTTCAAAGAATCAGGAGAAATCAAAACACATCATAACAAAAACTTTTCTCATATAACCAGAAACCCAACAGAACCTTCAGTCTGTTGCAGTTTTATGTTTTTTGAATTTTCAGGCTCGATATTTTTTTACAGTCATTATGAGCAGAACACAGCGGTTAATTAAAACAGCTGCTGTACTGATGACCGGTCAGAGAACAGCTCTGTGTCGCCTTATTGTAGAGCTAATTGAACCGAAAAACAAACCGCAGCACAGGTATGCTAGCTTGCTAAAGTGTAACCCCGCTAGCATAATTGACTGCTATTTTCTCAATCTTTATTTTAAATTTAAACTTTTTACTTACCTGTGAAACGTGACACTCTTGGACCTTGTTATGTATAGTTGTTGTAGAGTTGATGAATTAAATAAAGTACTGACTTATTTTTCATATTTATTTGCCTCAGTGGTGGGAAGTACAATTTTCATGTAGCTGTACTTAAGTAGATTTCATCATGGATACTTTCGACTTTTACTCCTTTACATTTTACAGAAAGTATCTGTACTTTCTACTTCACTACATTTCTACAAAACAGTCGCGTTACTCGTTACATCCGAGTCGCTTTGGCTGTTTTCTGTTATAATGTGAAGTTCAGGGACCCTTCTTTCCTTCACATTTCTGCGGGATTTCTTTCAAAATAAATGCCACTAGTGGCAAAAAAGTGAAGTTCATGAATGTTAGAGCAGGAGACAAGATGTTTCCAGCCCTGAAATGATGATGCATGGAATCACATATCTAAGTCTAAATATGTTACAGACAGTAAACACAATAAAAACATGCATTTTCTGTGGCATTGTTCATTAAAATGGCACATTTCTGATGTATTAAAATTAAATACAATAGGTACACTTAATAATATTGTATTAGAGATTAGTTATTGCATTCAGCAAGTACTTTTACTTTTAATACTTAAGTATTTTTAAAAGCCAGTACTGTTTTACTTTTACTCAAGTAAAAATGTTAACGTTGTACTTTTATTTTTACTTAAGTACATTTTTTGACTAGTTTCTCCACCACTGATTTGCCTGATTGTCATTTTCCCAACCGCAGAGACTCCCGACTAAAACATAGCAGCGGCGCACAGTAAATCATTTGACGTATCAATCCGAGACGCAGCATCATGGCGGCTGCAGTGCATTATGGGTATATTTGCAGGTCCCTGTGAGACTGACTTGTGTATATTTATCTCTATGAATGCTGAATATTTACATCTCACTCAGATCGGGTTCTGGCAGCGATTAGTTCTGTCTCCACCACTAGCCAATCACAGGCAGGTCTGTTTCATCCAATCAGAGTTCGCCTCACAAATCCTGCATTCAATTCCATAAAATAACAACCAATCACATCAAGGGAAGCAAGACATGACAGAACTAAACACATGAACATTTCATAATAGAAATCATGGGGATTTTCACCCCACAAATATTTAATAAAGCAAATATTTTCTCATTAATTTCCAGTTTCCCACCGGCTGATTACTGAATTAGGATTTAACTGAACAGCAAAATATTGATATTTGATCGATATGTTTTCTTTCCTTTCTAAGACGATAAATGATTGTCTAAGCATATTTTCAGATTTGATGTCAACTTGTAATATTTTGTAAAATAAAGACCAAACGGACCGCTAACGGGCCGACCCAGATAGCACGCTACCGCCAGGCTAAGCTAGTTTTCTTGGAGAAACTCTGCATCAGATTCTTGGAGTGGTTCTGTTCAGATCTCTGTTGGATCTGAACCATCAGAACCTTCCCGACCAATAAACCCACAACTCCAATCCTAATGCTAGCCCACTACTAGAACCAGAACCAGAACCAGAACCACTCCGGCTCCACAGAGCAGAGCATTCAAAGGGTTAATGCAGCTAAACATTTAGAAACATTTCCTCCAATCTGAAGAGTTCATATGAAGACCATCGCCATGACGATAAGACAGTCTGAACAAGCAGTACCGGCCCAAACTACCTCTGGTTCTGCTCAGTTCAGTTTCGGATTATGTTTAATCAGAGGCAAATATAAGCAGAGTGAGACGTCTGTCGCGTTGAACTGCTTTGGTTTCTAAACCAACAAACCAACCCAGAGCAGAGTTCTGCCATCCGGACCAGAACCAGATCAGAACCCGACCCAGTCGGGACAGAAAGCTGGGACCAAACAGAACCAAACCCAAACAGACAGAGAGGAGTCAGAGCTATGGTTCTGCACAGGGTGTGTCAGTCCAACTGAAACCACAACAAAACCGCTGACAGAACCAGAACCAGTTGCAGCAGATGAACTCTCTGTTGAATCTGGCTAACTCGGTTCTGATCCGGCTGGAATCCTCAGAACCTCTGAAGGTCCAGGTTGTATCCGAGCCATAAAGAACTAACCGAATCCAATCCAGGTTCAGCTCGCTGTACCTAATAAAGTGGCCGGTGAACACACATCTCCAAACGGGTCAGAACCAACCCAAACCTGGTTCTGATCCATCTCAGGAGTTCTGGGTCCAAACCGGGCCGACCTCCAGATCCTGAGATTCCGGAACCATGAGAACCCGTCCGGAACCATCAGAACCCGTCCGGAACCATCAGAACCCGTCCGGAGGCTCACCTGTACACGGCTGGGTAAGGCAGCAGGTACCGGTCCTCCAGAGCCCCGCCCCCCCAGCACAGCAGGTAGGTCGCCATGACGACCAGGCCCCGCCTACAGTCCCAGCTCAGTGGCCAATCAGACGGCCTCGGCACCTCTGTGGTATTATGACATCATCCTGGTACGACATCATCTCCTTTTCTTCTTCTGCGGCTCTTAAAGCCGCGGTGTTCCCTCGACTTCCCAGCGTTCCCAGTCCTCTCCCAGTCTGATCCTCCTGGTTTCCCTCGGAGGTATGAGCTTCCTCCCGGGCCGACCCGAACGCTCCTCCTCCTGCTCTTCCTCCTCCTCTTCCTCTCTTTGTCTCCTCTTCCCTTCCTGGAAGTTTCTGTCTGCGGCTCACTGAACTTCTGCTTCAGAACAAATCCTGGACAGAACCGGGCCCTGAGCCCAGCAGAACCTGACTCAGGTGGAGACATCAATGAGAGGAGGTCAGAGGTCACAGATGGTAGAGATCAACACAAATTTCAGGAAGGAGGAGGAAGAAGAGGAAGGTTTCTGTTTTTCTGACAGGAGTGGGAGGTCTTTCTCTCCGTCCCATCTCTGAGATTCAGTCTGGATGAACTCATGAGGAATTTCCCTCCCAACATCCAAACCCGGATAAATGGACATGAACACGTGTATGTGTGTGTGTGTGGGGGTGTGTGTGTGTGTGTGTGTGTGTGTGTGTGTGTGTGTGTGTGTGTGGGTGTGCGTGTGTGTGTGTGTGTGAGGACCAGCTTGCAGTCTAAAACATTCTGAGCTTCAAAGAGCCAATCTGGATCGAATTCATCCCACATTCCCAGGAAACCAGAGCTGGGAGTGTCCACTGTGTGTGTGTGTGTGTGTGTGTGTGTGTGTGTGTGTGTGTGTGTGTGTGTGTGCGTGTGTGTGTGTGTGTGTGTGTGTGCGTGCAGCAGCTGCTGTTGCTGTTTTGCTGCTCTCCTGGTTTGCATTCCTCAGGCTCTGTGGTTCTGACCCGTTTCCTGGCGCAGACAGTAAAGCCCAGCTCTGTTTGGGTCAGTTCTGTGAAGCTAGGTTCTGTTCTGGTCGGTTCTGTGAAGCCCAGCTCTGTTTGGGTCGGTTCTGGCGGTCTACACCCAGCAGGATGAGATCTGGAGGAAGGCCGATCCGATCAGGAAGCAAACACTCAGAACAGGAAGCAGGACGTTAGAAGATATTTTTGGTCCAAGAAGAAGAAGAAACCGTCACTAAGAAGTGAGGCAGGGAAAGGTCAAGAGGTCAGCTGAGACCAAGCTGGAGCGTCAAGGTATGAAGAGCTGCTGGACTGAAGGAACGGTTCTGGACCCGGCTGGAGGCCTCCTTTGGTTTGATGGATGGATCGAACTGATCGGACCATCGGATGGTTCTGGTGGTCATGTGACCCTGCAGGTGTCAGAACCAGCCGCTGAGTCGTGACAGATCTTCTTCTCTCTGTTTTCCTGTCTGTGGTGACTCAGTGTTGCCATGGCGACGGGCCTCCAGGTGCGGCTGACAGCAGGACGGCGGGAACGGGTCGGCTCAGAACTGTGGATCGGACCGGCGCTCCGTCTGCTGCAGATTCGCCAGCTGGTGGTGATTCAGGAGACAAACGGAGATCCACAGAGATTCATGAAGACCGTAGAACCGGGCCGAGGTGCGGCTGGTCCTGTGGTTCTGACTGGTCCGGCTGGCCCGGCCGGTCACCATGTGCATCAGGATTTTTATTTTTGCTTTTTGACATCTTCGACTCTAGTTTCCTTCTCTGAACAGTAAATTGCCAGCGCTTGGGAATCGAACCCGGGACCGCTCCGTTTGGACCTTAACACAGTTTCGGTCTGTACCAGGTTAGCTAACATTAGCATGAGGGCTAATACCAGCCACTACCATTATCAATATTATTCCTATAATCACATAATCAGGGCCGATGCAGCGAAGCTTTCGCTGATGAACCCAAACAGTTCTGCAGGGTTCTGAGTTCTGGTCGGATCTGTCCTGGTTTCTGGGTTTGTTCTGATCTTAAGGAACTGATTGGAATTTCTGCTTCAGCTGGTTCTGTTTGACCTTCGGTCTAATCTGAATGGGTTCTGATGGTTCTGCTGCTGATTAAAACCAATCAACACGACCAGAACCGCATGGAGGTGCTGCCCCCCAGTGGCCACACAGAGGTACTGCAGCAGGCTCTACAGTCTCTGCTGAAACCCGACCTGCAGAACTCAGAACAGAACCAGCCACCAAAACCCATCAGAAGTAGTCATCTGGATCAGAACCTTTGGGTCGGACTCGCCTGCTGTGGAGCGCCGGCACCGACGTCGCCTTCCTGAAGCTGTCTCTGACGATGGAGCGCCGCCATGTGTCCTTCTCAGACCGGGACCGGACCGGGGGGCCCGGCCCGGCGCCGAGGGCCGTGTCAGAGGACGACTCGGGCCGGGTCAGCGGAGCGAAGCTCAGCTCCAAGATCTGCTTGGCGCTCTCGCAGATCTGACTCTGGACAGAGAAACGGGTCAGTGGCGGCCCGGTGCCACACGGCGGGCCCTCCAGAACCGGCCTACCTGTATCTCGGGGGTGAGCGTGGGCAGGTCGAAGGTGAAGACGGAGGTGGATCCGGAGGTGAGCAGGTCCACGCTGTCCAGGCTGCTGTAAGACGTCCCCTTGGCGCGGTGCGACTCCATGATGTTCTCGAAGTGGCGGCTGAACGAGTCCAACTGGCTCTCTGACGGTCGCCGGGCGACGACCGCCACCACCGGCGACTTCAGGCCGCCGTGGGCCTCAGCCGACGGCGCCGTGGTTCTGGAGGAGGACACGGGTCAGACCTGAGCGGTGGTTACCTTGGAAACCAGAGGCGGATGCCCTCACCCCTTCAGCAGCAAACCGAGGACCTCGTCTTCCTCTCTGGCGGCGCGCTGCCGCTGGCGGTCGCCCTGCATGCGGACGCTGGCCCAGCTGGCCACGCCCTCCTCCTCCTCATCTTCCTCATCCTCCTCCACCTGGCCGTTCTGCTCCCTGAGGCCCGCTGGGTCGAACCTGGACGACCCGTCCTCCGGGCTGAAGCAAGACTTTCCCAGAACGCTGCGACTGAAACCCGGATCGGCCTCTTCGGCGGCCTCGGCCTCCGCTCGCATCACCTGCAGGGGGCGGGGCGATGATCGCATCAGTTATCATGCTGATGAGTTTTGATCAATAAATCAATCAATCACAGCCTGCATAAATAAATGGTTCTTATCGTAGAACCATAAAGAACCAGTTCACCTCGTCCAGGTCCGTCTCCCGGTAGCAGCGCAGCGGCACGGCGTCCAGGTCCGTCTCAGAGTACTTGATGGACCGCCGGATGATGCCGGTCTTTGGGGCGGGGTCTCGGGGGTCAGGGGTCACCAGCTCCACCTCAACCTGCTTCACCTCGTGATGAGAGAGCTTCTGGTGGTCCCGCCCCCTCCTGTGATTGGTTGGCTGCAGGTGGAGGGAGAAGGGCGCGGTGGGACTGGGCGAGCCGCTGGTCGGTGGCGTGACGGACGAAACGTCTACAGGAAGAGATCGAAAAAACTTTATTAATCCCCAGGAGGAAACGACGACTGGAACTAAACAACAATTCCTCCCTTAGTGAGTCCATCGAGTTTCCAGATGTATGGGTCCCATCGGGGACAGAGCGTAGAGCGGGTCCAATCGGGGACAGAGCGGGTCCAATCGGGGACAGAGCGGGTCCAATCGGGGACAGAGCGGGTCCCATCGGGACGGAGCGGGTCCAATCGGGGACAGAGCGGGTCCCATCGGGGACAGAGCGGGTCCCATCGGGGACAGAGCGGGTCCCATCGGGGACAGATTGGGTCCCATCGGGGACAGAGCGGGTCCCATCGGGGACAGATTGGGTCCCATCGGGGACAGAGCGGGTCCCATCGGGGACAGAGCGGGTCCCATCGGGGACAGAGCGGGTCCCATCGGGGACAGAGAGGTCCCATCGGAGACAGAGCGGGTCCCATCGGGGACAGAGCAGGTCCCATCGGAGACAGAGCGGGTCCCATCAGGGACAGAGCGTAGAGCGGGTCCCATCGGGGACAGAGCGGGTCCCATCGGGGACAGAGCGGGTCCCATCGGGGACAGAGCGGGTCCCATCGGAGACAGAGCGGGTCCCATCGGGGACAGAGCGGGTCCCATCGGGGACAAAGCGTAGAGCGGGTCCCATCGGGGACAGACCGGGTCCAATCGGGGACAGAGCGGGTCCCATCGGGGACAGAGAGGTCCCATCGGGGACAGAGCGGGTCCCATCGGGACAGAGCGGGTCCCATCGGGGACAGAGCGGGTCCCATCGGGGATAGAGCGTAGAGCGGGTCCCATCGGGGACAGAGCGGGTCCCATCGGGGACAGAGCGGGTCCCATCGGGGACAGAGCGGGTCCCATCGGGGACAGAGCGGGTCCCATCGGGGACAGAGCGGGTCCCATCGGGGACAGAGCGGGTCCCATCGGGGACAGAGCGGGTCCCATTGGGGACAGAGCGGGTCCCATCGGAGACAGAGCGGGTCCCATCGGGGACAGAGCAGGTCCCATCGGAGACAGAGCGGGTCCCATCAGGGACAGAGCGTAGAGCGGGTCCCATCGGGGACAGAGCGGGTCCCATCGGGGACAGAGCGGGTCCCATCGGGGACAGAGCGGGTCCCATCGGAGACAGAGCGGGTCCCATCGGGGACAGAGCGGGTCCCATCGGGGACAAAGCGTAGAGCGGGTCCCATCGGGGACAGAGCGGGTCCAATCGGGGACAGAGCGGGTCCAATCGGGGACAGAGCGGGTCCCATCGGGGACAGAGAGGTCCCATCGGGGACAGAGCGGGTCCCATCGGGGACAGAGCGGGTCCCATCGGGGCCTGAGGGTTCTGCTTTGACCAGCCTGCTCATCCATTGACACCATCAGGTCTACTGATTCACTGATCTGACCAGATCCTCTGTACTGAATCAGTTCCTGAACAGACTCCTGGTTCCATTTTTCTCACAGATGTTCTCAGGTCCAATGCAACCCGTGCGGTTCTGGTCGGTCCGACCCAGACCTTCAGGCAGCTGGAGTGGACCCAAACAGGAGGATCAGCTTTAACTCATTCACTGCTGAAACGTCTTGCAGAACTCTCTGCTCAGAACCAAACCAGCCAGCGGTTAAAAGGTCAAAGGTGGCTGGTTCCGTGGGTCCGGCTTGTCAGAACCGTTGAGGCTGGAGTCGCCTGATGGAGGCAGACGGCCTAAATAAAGGCCAGGAAGTGAGCTGGAGCTGGAAGGCTAAGCTGGTAATTGGCTTACTGGAAGCTGCTTGTTTACTTCTGCTGGTTCACCAGCTCCTCACTCGGACCATAATTGGGTTCTGGTTCTGAAGGTTCTGTCTGAGAAGGCACCAGATTCTCTTACCTCTGCTTCGGCGGCCCGGATCCGTCGGGCCTCCAAACAGGAAGTCCCACTTCGCCCTGGCGATCTTCTGGGACCGAGACGAAGGGCTGGACGGAGTGGTCCGGTCCAACTGCAGGACAGGAACCAGAGACATGAAATCAGTCGGGTTCAATAACACCGGGTTTAGCTGCAGCAGAACCAGGAAACCGGACCCGGATCAGTCCGTCTTTAACATTAGGAACCAAGGATTATGAATAATCAGGAAGTTCCCTTCATCACAGCTTCCTGCTGAAGAAGAAGGTTCTGAAAGACCCAAAAGAACCGAATAGAACATACAGGAACATCCCAGATCTTTGATGCTAAAGGTCAACAGAACAGGAAACTTCTCATCAGAGGTCAGAGGTCACCTCATCAGTGGTGTCCCCCAACGATCCATCCTAGGATCCTCTGATTCAACATTTATAAGGTCCCACTGGCTCAGGTTACAACAGGAAATAAGATCAGTTACCATGACGACACAGAGGATCCACATCTCTACATTATGATGTCACCGGGTGACCTTTGACCCCATCAAATCACTGAACAGATTCTGAGAACAAATCAATGTGAGGATGAGACTAAACTTTCTGAACAGAAACTGAAGTTATTATTATTAGGCCTAAAGAGGAACGATCTAGAGTTATAGATCTAGAGTTATAGATTTACAGATCTAGGGTTATAGAGTTATAGATCTAGAGTTATAGAGTTACAGATCTAGGGTTATAGAGTTATAGATATAGAGTTATAGATTTACGGATCTAGGGTTATAGAGTTATAGAGCTAGAGTCAGCTTCAGGTCTTCCAGTTGGAAACCAGAGATCAAGCTGACCTCTGACCTGAACCTTCAGAACCACATAAAGCCGGTTCCACAGTGGGCCTTCTAGTAGCTGCAGAACATTGCCAGGTCCTTTAGTTTCTCTTTAGTGGCTTTGATTCCTGCAACCAGAACCAATCAATCAGGTTCTAGTTCTGCTCTGCATCCCCACAACCAGAACCAAACATGGAGAAGTAGTATTCAGATTCTATACATCACAGATCTGGAACAAACTTCCATATTAGTGAATGATGTCTGTCCTGATAGAGAGGACGGACAGCAGATCAGGTGTTGTCCATCCCAACCAGGGCAGTGAGGAGCCACCAGGTGGTCCAGCGCTGCTGGGTGAGGAAAACATCTAAATGTTTGTTTCTAATAAAGGTTTATTGAGATATGAGGTCATGTGACATTACTCTCTGACATTCTGCCCAAACACACCGTGGCCCAGTCCCGCCTCTCCTGCCCCGTCCAGCCAACCTGCATCCCAGAACCGCCGTCCGTAGTACCGTGGCTGGACTGGCTGGAGGTTTCAGGGGACACGCTGTGTCCCAGGCTTCCTGTGACCCCACTGGAACTGGAGGATAACGTCACCAGGGGTGCACTGTGATCCTGAGTCTCTTTCTGGTTCTTGGACATTCCTAGAACCAGCAGCTGGCACTCCTGGGCCAGTTGTTTATGGACTCCTCGAGCATCCGGTCTACAGCGCTGATCGCTGCCCTGAGTGTGAACTCCAGAAGACGACTGATGGACAGTTTGTCCTTTGGAAGTCCATCTCCCTGGTGGACACTCTGCCCTCTGGCTGGATGCGTTTCTTCTGGGGACCTCGGGACTAGATGCTGGTGACCCGTCCAGCAGATCATCATGCTGCCTCTGCTCCAGAACCAGAGGTCTATGGTCTCTGTTGTGCTGAGTCGACTGGTACCGGTGCAAGTTGGACCCATCTTTAGATGGTGACGATGTCCGCATCAGTCGGGGGTCCAACATGGGCGACCCAGAAGCCGGTACCTGATCCAACTTACTTAGCAAGGCAGGAGACACTGGTGGAGCTCTTTTGGACATCCCAGGAGAAATGCATCCTGGTTTTGTTTGAGGTACCAGGGTTTCTGGTTTACGATTCTGGTTCCAGTTCTCCGTCCGCAAAGCCTCAAGGGGAGATTGCCAGAGAGGAGATTCTTTTGGGAACATCCCTGAATTTTTGGGACTCTCAGATCTCACAGAATCAGTGTCAGAGGGAGTCGGAGAAAGGGTCCATTTGTACCGTCTGTCTGCAGAACCAGCAGAGATTCTGTTGGACTCTCCAAGAACCTTACAATCCAGATCAGAGATGGAGTATGGAGAGATGCTCCTCCTGTCACTGATGGGACTGTTTGCATCGCTGGTTCTGCTGCTACAGCAGGACGGATTGTACGGACTCCTACTGCGGGGATCACTGGAGCTGAAGCTCACAGGTTCTGCTGCAGGATGACTGGAGCTGGTCCTGGTACCAACACCATGGTAGGAGCTCCCAGCTTGGTGCTCAGTTCTAAAAGGAATCTCATGCTGAATGTCTGTGGGTCTTCCTGCAGGTAACGGGGGGTGAAATTTATTGGACAACCTGTGACCGTCTTCATGCAGCCAGGACTTCTGTGGACTTTGAGTAGGACCTTGGGGTCGGGCCACTGAGTAGAAAGATTCTCCTGTTTGAGTACATAGGTGGTCAGACGCAGGACTTCTGGGTAATCCGTTCACTGAACCATGACAGAACCTTCGATCCATCTCCAGGAGCTCAGTCCTGGACGGTAGGGTCAGAGTACTGCGGGGCAGGACAGGTGATCCACCCAAAGATCGGCAGCGAGGAGACTGAGAGGGTCGAGGTAAAGATGGACTGTGGCTCCCTGAAGCATGGCCTGCAAACCTGCGTCTTAGTTCTGGAGACCCAAACTCCTGTAAGGCCCGGTGGGTAGCGTCTCTGGCCACTGCATCCATGGTTGCCTTTGATAAGTAGGGTTGCCCCCATGAGGAGTCCCTCCTCAGCTGCTGTTGCTGGCTGTTGCCATGTAAGGTTTCATCACCATACCACATTGGGTCACTCATCCTCTTCTTCAGATGAGCAGCAAGCTGCTGGCCCTCTGATCTGTTAGGATCCTGTTGGTGTCCAGCCATGCTGCTGATGCTGCCTTTTTCTATGTACCCAAAGGACACCAAAGACATCTGTCCATTTTCATCCACCGCCTCTGGGACCTCACAAGACCTGGGACAGGTGGTGTAGGTTGAGGGCACAGTCAGCCAGTGTGAGGATGTAGAAGATTGAAAGGAGGGATCAAAACATTCATCCAAAGTTTCCTGATGGTGGAACTGGGCTGCAGAGGAGTGAGGATCCTGGAGCTGGAAGCTGACTGAATGCCTAGAAGAAGACTTAGGGGAGCAGAGGTTTGCCCTTGCCGAATGGCGCGGTATCTCCGGGGAAAGATCTGGACTCCGGTTGGGACTGGACTGGCTGGAGCTCCTTTGGGAGGTAGGGACGAGATCTGGACATTGCAGCATCAACTGGTTGGTTCCACCATCGCCTCGGCCCAGGAACTTCTCGTCCTCTTCCGAAACGGATCGGACTTCCACATAGAGGTGGAGAACTTTACCTGGCTGAGACATGGTGCCCACTTTAGCAACCTGCTCCTTCCTGCTAGCTAAATACGCAGCGGGCTGCTGGACTTCCATGAACCCAGCAGAACCCTGAAGCCTATGGTGTTTGGTTGAGAGAGCAGCAGGTCCATTGTCCATCAGCTCCTACAACCTGCAGTGAGAAAAACAAACCGAAGGAAAATCCGTCAATATCTCAAAATGAGCTCAAAGTTCTTCATGTTTTAGACTAAACTAAAATATGTTCTTTAGACCCAGACCTAAACTTCTAAAGTCTTAACCAGTGGTCCAAATCCACATGGATCACAGGTTGGAGGTTTCAGCTGTTTCTCAGATCCCTCACTTCCTGTTCAGATCCCTCATTTCCTGTTCAGATCCCTCACTTCCTGTTCAGATCCCTCACTTCCTGTTCAGATCCCTCACTTCCTGTCCACATCCTTCACTTCCTGTTCAGATACTTTGATTTGACTGACAGGAAATAAAGCTTATTGCTTATTGTGATGTATGAGTTGATGTGTTCTTATCAGACGCTGACCTGTGACCCTGGCTTACAGCCATACTGGTACCAGACCATTGAGACCTGCCGGAGGTCCAAACCTTCAGGAAACAGGAAGAGGCTGCGGAGTTCAACTCTCCTTAGAATGGTCAGGTACATGAACTGGACTCAAACCGCATCAAACCAGAACTAAGGTCCAAACAAAAAACAGAAACCTTAAGGTGGACTGCAGAGTCCAGACCACCTTAAGTGACACCAGGAAGGTTTGGTGGATCCCAGGAGGAGTAGAAGATTTTCACTGTGTGTGTGTGTGTGTGTGTGTGTACTCTTGGTCTGATAAGCAGTTAGCCCTACTTTTCTTGGACTCTGCTAATAGGATTCCCTCACCACCCCCTCCTCCTCCCAGCATGCATCATTCAGGGGCTGACACACACACACACACACACACACACACACACACACACACACACACACACACACACACACACCCCTTCGCATGTAGACACACATGCAGCTGTAACCTTACCTGAGTGTCCTCTGTCCTCGCTGCTGCAGTGACGTCTCCTGTGTTGCCGTGGTAACCTCCGTTTCCTCCTTCCTCTCCTCAGTAACCTAGTCTTTCTCGTCCTCTTCGTCCTCCTCTTTCTCTCTGAACACTTGTTGTCTGCAGCAGAGCCGGCTCATCGTGGATTTACAGACTCCTCCTCTTCCTCCAAAAGCTGCTAGCTCCGCCCATCTTCCCACCATCCAATGAGCAACTGAGTTGGCTGCTTCAGCCAATGACTGGGTGGAGCGGGAGGGGCTACAGACCTGATCAGGAAACACAAACACTCTGATCAATGAACTGTGATGTCACTGTGTTGCATTCTGATTGGCTGAGGCTGGCAGAACCAATCAGATGCAAGCTGGCACCAATCAACCCAAACCTTGTCCCTGATTGGTCAGAATGAGACACTACGGAAGACACCAGCAGAAAGCAAGCTTACCTGAGATGAGCTGAGGTCAGAGGTCACTGAAGAAAGCTGGAAGTGAAAGCAGATGTCAGGTTGGTGGCTGCTGGTTTCTGCAGAACATCTGATCCCAGATCAACCTTCTCACCGGGGTCACCGGGGTCACCTGGAGCTGCTGGTGGACTCTGGCTAACATGGTGACTCCCTCCTTTCAGGCGCAGCAGGGGCTCATTTGGTTCTGATTGGTTCTTCTGGACTGTAGTTGAGTCATTGCTGTTTGGACCGTTATTCCCTCTGGTCCTGGATGCTTACTTTCACACTGTTGTTATGATGCGTAACCATAGCAACAAGGTATGTTATATTTTTACATCAGCTTATCAGCATCTCAAAAACTGAAATTACATATGAACTTTGACCCCAGATCCTGAGAAGCTTCACAATGCAGAGAGACGAAGGACGTTAAAAACCATCTCTAACATTTTTCTATCCAGACAGATTTAAAGAGGAGCAGCAAAAGCAAAGGAGGTGGATCAGCAGAGCAACAAGAATATGGTTTCTGCTGTCAGAGCCTTTTTCTGATTCGCTGCATCACTGACTCTACAGGAGATCCTTCCTGCCCACAGTATCACCATCCACACCGACTCTTAAAGATGACACGAGATCATTCACCTTTGGGGTAAACAAAGAACTGATCAAATAAATTGAATAAAAACTGAAACTAAAACTTTAACAGAAATTTCCCCAAAAAATAAAGTTGAATATTGGACAATTAAAAAACAACCCAATAACATATTTAGACAGGAACAACAAATAACTGTGGCATTGCCTGAACTAATGATAATTCAGGTGAAATGAGTGAGGAAGAGGAGGAGCAGCCTCAGCTCTTCCTCTGACTGGACCCTGAAACCAGCTGAGCATTATGATCAGAACCAGTCTTCATTAAACACTTCCTGTGGTCATCAGCAGCTCGTCTCTGATCGGCTGAGCTCGGACTCAGAGTGTATTGAGTTGACTCGAACTGTCCTCTAAAGGTCACTGGACCTCCTCCATCCCAGAACCAGGCGGATGGAGCCGGTCCAGTTCGACATATTCTATAAATACCAACTGTCTTATTTGTTCATTCATTAGTGGAAATACCATTTTAAAGACGAAGCTCCTCTGTATGGTCCATTAAACATTCGTTTCTGTCGCTTCTCCGCTGGATTCGGGAGCAAATATCTCTTTTCAGAAACTGGACTTTTTATTATTTTTACAGTAATATTCGGAAGTGAGCTGCACTATATGTGCTGTTTGACATTATTCTTTTTAATAAAAGTGTCTTTTATGATTCGGCTGACAGTTGATCTCTGAATGTTCAACTTTAATGCGGACTTTTCCAGGGTCTCCTGGTCGCTGCTGGAGGCGCTCAGCAGGGTGGACCGTCTCTTCAACAACACCAGGGTTTGGAAAAGTGGAAACGTTATTTCCAGAAAAAGTTCTTTACTGCAGTTAAATCAGCGCCGAACTGTTCCGGAACAACTTTTATACCGACCCAGACTGAACCGGAGTTCTGCCCCAGGTTTAATCCAGTGAACATGAGAATAAACTGAAATCTTGATGCTTTTTAACCGAGTTCCGCGCAGTGGTGTCTTACCTCCAGCGGCGGACAAAAGCTGCGGGCTCAGCGGCTCTCAGCGGCCCCTGGAAGAGCACAGAAGTGCGGACGTGGACTCGCCCTGCAGGTCCATCCCCGGTACTGGTGTCGGTACCGGTCAGAGAGGGCAGCTGGGGCAGTAACGGTAATCTGCGTTACCCCGCGGGGAGAGAGAGCAGAGACCGGGCTGGGAGCGGGAGGACAGCCCGCTGGTTCCTTTTGGCGCGCCGCTGGCCCTCCGCTTCACGTACTGTAATTTTTATTTGATTTTATTGATATTTTCCAGGCATCTGCGGCACTTTAGTTTACCTTCTCCACGGTGAATTCAACTTCCGCATCGTTTGAGTGACGTAACGTTACGTCAGGCTGGACCAACCAATCAGAGAACGGGAATAATGTTTTTAGAGAATTGAATTTTTGTTTAGAAAACTGATTCCTGAGCGAAAAGTTACGAAACATTTGATTGTTTTCAGGAAACAGTTCAAAATTTATTGAAAATTAAGATGTTTGGATTTATAACAGGTTAATAATTCATATTTAACTTTAATCCGCCTATAAAAGTGATCCTGGTGTCCTATGATCTGAATCTGGATTATTTTCCTCCTCTGATCAGTAAACGCAGCCCAGCCTTCAGAAAGCTGCAGTTCCTGCTGATCTCCGCATTCCCCACCGTTCCTTCAGGATCTGGCTGGTTTTACATAGAAAATCTTCAACACAATGATGGTGATTAATTTCAGATTACAATAATAAAATGAAACAGATTTATTTGTTCTGATCACGTCTGCAGTCGGTTTTGGTTCTGGGAGAAAACGATCCGAATGTCAGCAGTTTGTGACTGAAGAGACACTACGGAGAATCGTTTAAGTTTCTCCTCTTCCTCTTCTAGAGAATAAATGATTTTCCTTTTACACCTGTTTTGTAAATAAAATGCGCATAATTCAGTGTTTCACTATTGGTTTGTAAGGAAATTATTTTTACAATTAAAAACAAGAAATATTTGCAATTTTGATCAAATAATTTTCTTTCCAAATTTTTCTGTCAGGATTTTTTGCAGTTTCGACCCAAATGTCTCCGTCTGGTTTTATCATCAGAACCTCAGCCGGCTCTTCCTGCTGCTCTGGTGATGTCACTGTTTACCTGACCTAGGGTTACCTGGGGTCACCGGGTCACCGCAGAACAACCTTTCAGCAACAGAACCCCAGCGCTGTGAATCTGATTCCTGATTGGCTGCCTGTCCAGGAAGTGGTCACTCCATCTGGCAGGGAAACGTCTCCAGGTTTTAACCAGGGTGTCCAAGCTGAGGTCCGGGGGCCAGGTGTGGCCCCCTGTTGTTTGGGTTCTCAGACCCAAACAACAGAACAGAACCTTTAAAATCTGCATTTTCATGAACAATGAAGTACCACAATCTGCTTTGATGAAATATAAATTATATTTAATGTTTCTCTATTTATTAAAGCTAAACTATGAAATGAACCGGAGCTTCATAACTTCTTCTGACCGTCGCTCTGCCTGGTTCTGGTCGGTGTTCTGGAGCTTCCTGCCTGATCCACAGGGATTAAAAACCTTACTGAGTCAGAATCACCATCAACCTTCAGATATTAGAGTTTATTGCACCAATAATCCGTATTGATCACAGATTAAGAGTTCTGCTAGTCTGAGCGCTCCGATGTTCTGAGTGTTTCCAGAGTCCACGGCGTTCCTGCTGGGAATGTTGTTCATCCTGCACGCTCGGCGTTCCTCAGCCTGCTCTTCCTGTTGGTCTGATGATGTGACTGTTTACCTGACCTCTGACCCGGTGGGTCGGCGCCGCTGTCCCTGGTTCTGCTCGGACCCAGCTGGACCGCAGCGAGGCGTCCTGTTGCCTGGTCCTGGAAACATGTGGAACATTTCAGATCCACCAACCGCAGCTCCACGTTTTTCTGAGCCCATCTCAGGACCTCCAGTTTTATCTGCTGACCCTTTGAGGCCCCCGGCCCCCATGTTGGACACCATAGTATACAAACATGAAGCTGAACGTTGTAAACACTGAGAGGATTCATTTCCGGTTTGATCTCCTCACGAAACAGATCATCAGCTGACAAAATCAGTTTCATCTGGTCCTCCTGGGAGACACGTACGGACCGGTGACGTCACCAGGTGAGAATGACCGAAACGCCGCGGCTCACCTGGAGGCCCCGCCCCAAGGCTTTATAACGAGGCGGCCAGGTGAGGGGGGCAGACCGCAGGAAGCAGCGCTCTGGTCGGATCGGACCTCCAGGATTTGGTGATGATGCAGCAGATGAACGAGTCGGAGCTCCAGGTGCGGCTGGAGGCGTTCAGCTTCGAGACGCACTTCGATGAGCGTGGAGCGATACAGTGGATGCAGGAGAACTGGTGAGAGCTGCTCTTCTTCTGCTGCTCTTCTTCTTCAGCGGGGTCAGAGGGTCAGGAGAAGGAACATCTACCTTTAAAGGTCCTGACTCCATTAAGAATCTCCACTATTTTTAATAATACTGACTTAAATTTAGAACACTACATCCATCTGAAATGATTCGGATGGTTTAACTGCCGAACCAGTCCAGACTTTGTTTCGGCTGACCCACTCGGAACCGAGAAGTTCGTATTAAGGCGCAGTTTCACTGAAACGGGTCTGTTTTAATAGAAACTGCTCCAATGAATCAGTTGCTATATCAACACAGTCAATAATCCTCTCGTGTGTTTTCTGTGCTTATGGGCGTGCTGGGGGCCTTTGCGGGTCCGTTCCTCAAGCCGAATGGAGGAACTGACGTCACTATTTCAGCTAAAGATTAAATATGTTTTAGTAACTGAGGCTGAGAACCGAACTGTCTTAAAATCTGAAAATGTCCCGATTTATGAATGAGGTTCGGTGCTGGACGGATTAAAGAGGCTGGTCTGAGTCAGCCTGACGCGTTATGTAAGCACGTGCGGACGGAAGAAGGCGGCGGCAGGTGAGGCGCCGTTACGTCACGGACCCGGTATGTGTGATTCGTGGATCCGGTCGGACCGGTTCCTGTCCGGAATGCAGTCCTGATGAAACCTGGACGGAACGTACTGGAATGTTCGACCCGCCGGAAGTACATCAAAACATGTTTTGTTTTTTTTCTCTTTATTGATAATAAAGGGGTTTACAAACAGGAAAAATTAACAACACAAATGAGTAACAAAACAGGGTGTTGTATAACAAGCACAAACAAATCGAAAAGCAAATAAATAAATGAAAAGTTAACAGAAAAATAGAAAAGCCATTAAGACAATGATATGTGCTCTTACTTTAATATCTTTCTAATACTGGAGATCTAATATCTTGTTTGAATTCCTCTCTAAAGGCTGCAAAGCGAGGTTTCTGATTTGGGAATTTAGACTTATGTATATGATATCTGGCAACAAATAAATTAGATTGATAATATAAAATTGCTTCATTTTATTAGTGGGATAAGAGAAGAAAAAGTCATCAAGAATTGTTTGGGAAATAAACAATAAAATCCATGAGAAACAGCAAGAGCAGAATAAAAGACAGATTTTCTTCATGAGTCGGCAGAATGAACAGTTCGTCTCAATGTCTGTTTTGTATCGTTGAAGGAAAAACTTGCAGGGATAAAAATGGTGGATCATCTTAAAAGATACTTTTTGATCTTATTAATAATGTAATATTTAGATGGAAGACACCAGATTTTTCCCAGTTCAAAGTTCTTCCATTAAGAGGAAACATTTGGAGCAGAGACAATGTCCTTCTGGAATAAGACACAAACATCACGGCTGTTCTTTAGCTTTGTAGTGAAAACAGATTCGACCAGCATCAGTGTCCAGGTCTGGACCCGGCAGAGTCAGAACAGAAGATTTAAAACGCTTTCAACTCCATCAAAAACAGGAACATATTCTTTAGTGGGATGGAAACCAAACGTTTCTACAGGTTCAGTCAGACATTAAGACCATCAGGACTGAAAAGCTGCTGAATAAAATGATTCCAGGTTCAAACCAATTTTCCAAGAAGAAAGATTTCTGTTTGTTCAGAATGTCTCATTGTTCCAAATGTGAAATCGACGGGGTTAAACTTTGTGCTTGTACATTAGAGAGCAGGAAAGAAACATTTGTTTGGAAATTAGAAAACTTTATGGGGATTATTCAAAGTTGTAGTTGCAAAGGAGAATAAAATTAAGGCCACCAAGTTTTGAGAATAAATAGTTTGGTATAAAATTCCAGATTGAGGATGAATTTTTAAAAAACTGTTTAATCCAATTTATTTTGAATGTGTTGATAAAGATTGAAAAATCAAGATCAGTTCAGATGAGTTCATTAAGACTGATTTTCTGATCTGATGAATCTTATTTTCCATATAAATCTGTGAAGCATTTTATCAATGATGTCAGTTTATTTACAGAAGGAGACGAAGCTGGATGAGTTACAGGGAGATAATTTCTGCTGACTAAATCCTTCCTCTGGTTGATAAATCTGAAGACAAGAACTCAGTTTCTTTGGTACATTTTCTATAATCAGGTTAAAGTTTTGATCTCTAAAAGTTAATCTTTACTGATGTTGAGGTCCGGAGGCTGTAGAAAACGTCTCAACTGCAACTTTTAAGAATAAAGTGGTATCGTCACTAGTTGACTAATTATAACAGTTTGTTCAAATGTTTGAGCTGAATGAAATCTGGAAGTAACCGAGAGGCGATCAGAAACCCGACGCCTCGCTGTGGATCAACTCTGGGAGAGAAAGCAGGTTGAATAAAAACCAAAAAATAAAATCATGTTTCATGGAGTCAAAAGCTTTAATATGGAAATCAGTTTACAATGTTAGCTAGCATCACATGATGGTGTCAACAGGATCTGGTCCAACATTTCTTCATGGACAGAACCACCAGAACTTGGTTCTGGTTAAAAGCGGGTCATGTTTCAGAACCTGGAAGGTTTTTCATGAAGTTCTGATCGGTCTCAGCGGGTCTCCTGGTTCTGATGGTTCTAATGATTCTCCTTCTGTCCCGCAGGAGCAAGTCGTTCATGTTCAGCGCGCTGTACGCCGCCCTGGTGTTCGGAGGTCAGCACTTCATGAAGCCTCGGCCCAAACTGAACCTGCGGCTGCCGCTGGTCCTCTGGTCGCTGAGCCTGGCCGTGTTCAGGTAAGAACACCTGGAACCTGCTGCAGCAGCCTGCTGCTGCGTCACCTGCTGCAGCAGGCTGCTGCTGCGTCACCTGCTGCAGCAGGTCCATCTGGCCAAAGTCCATGCAGAACCAGTAGAAACCAGGCGGGACGCCGCCTCCCTCCAGACTACACCCGTCTCCATGGTAACCTGGTTTTGCTTTGGGTCCTATTGTATCTATTTAAATTATCGATGAATCAGAACCATGTGATCACACGTGCAGAAAATCAGCCGACACAAATAACCAGACTTTACTTATTTTATTCTTTTAGCGCTAAAAGAAAGAGACTCTTCCCCTCACAGGGTTAGATGAATGTGAAGTGTGTAAAACCGAATCTATACAGCATCGGACCAAAAACGGACGCTCCGTTCTTTTTATCTGAGACACGCCTCCTGGCCTGCTGATGTGTCCCTCAGGTTCCTCCCAGTGCTCCTCCGATGCTCTACCTTAACTAAAGTCAAGTTTCGTTTCTACAGAAACTTTCCATTAATAACAAAAGGCTGTTGTGAAGAATTTCATGTGTCAGTGCTTCGTGTGTGCGTGTCTTGAGTAAGCGTCTCAACAGTCCCCACCCAGATTCCTGGCTGGGCGAGTTACCGCTGCTGACGCATTGCCATGGCAACGGGCCCCACACCTGCAGATCAGGTGCGTTTTGTTTGGAGCGAGTGGAGGCGTCGGCTCACCTGGTTCAGAACAAAGGTTCCTTTTAAAGCATCTGGAGTCGGTTCTGTTGACCCAGAGGGCCAACCTGTGACCCCGCCTCCTGACATTAATATCAACCAGAGGTCCGGCTGGTTCTGATTCCCACTGGGCGGGTCGGCCGTGGGACCGGTTCTGGGATCAGATGATGTCATCAGGAAGTTTGTGTGAACTCTTCGGTGCTGATGCATTCCAGCTGCTCTTCCTGTCCTCATGGCTCTACTTCCTGTCCTCAGCATCATCGGAGCGGTCCGGACCGGGTCCTACATGCTGCACATCCTGAGCGCCGGCGGCTTCAGACGCTCCATCTGCGACCAGGGCTTCTACATCGGACCCGTCAGCAAGTTCTGGGCCTACGCCTTCGTCCTCAGCAAGGCTCCAGAACTCGGTCAGTGGGGTCGGGTCGGTTTGGGCCCGGTTTGTAAAATGTTCTGGAAGATGAATGTGAAGGTTAACCGGGTCCAAAGCAGCTGCATTAATTCTGACCATGTGACCCACATGACGCGGTGGCCACGCCTCCTCTAACACTGGAGTCAACTTTTAGCTTAGCGGTTCATCCATCCATTTCCTGTTCACCCTAATGGGGTCAGGAGGGTTGCTGGTTCCTCTCCAGCTACGTTCTGGGTGAGACGTGGGGTCACGGGGTCACCCTGGACAGGTCGCCAGTCTGTCGCAGGGCAACACAGAGACACACAGGACACACAACCATTCACACACACACTCACACCTGGGGAGAATTTAGAGAGACCAATTAACCTGACAGTCATGTTTTTGGACTGTGGGAGGAAACCGGAGAACCCGGAGAGAACCCACCATGCACAGGGAGAACATGCAAACTCCATGCAGAAAGACCCCGGACCGGGAATCGAACCCAGGACCTTCTTGCTGCAAGGCAACAGCTCTACCAACTGCGCCACTGTGCAGCCCCTTAGCGGTTCAGCTAACTGTAAACGTTTAACACTTAGCTTCACCTAAACTTATTTTCCAGATAAATCTTAAAGAGCTTGACTTGAATTTACTTTTAGAAAGTTAACCAAAACATCAATTCAGACTTTTATTAACCAATTCAAGTAGATTTTTATATTCATGCTCTTATTTTGAAGGGAGTGAAGACATTAACATATTTAATGCTTTAGCATCAGATTAGCTTCCACTAGGAGTAGTGCATTAGCCACTACTAGTGTAGCTTTAGCAGAACTGACGTCTGATTAGCCATGTTGGGTTAGCGCAGCTCGGTTCCTGGTGCCCATCACTAGGCACCATTAAAGTTGCTGAGTCATTAATGTCTTTTTGTTTCCGTCTCCAAGGCGACACGGCGTTCGTGGTGCTCAGGAAGCAGAAGCTGCTCTTCCTCCACTGGTACCACCACATCACGGTGCTGCTCTACTCCTGGTACTCCTACAAAGACATGGTGGCCGGCGGCGGCTGGTTCATGACCATGAACTACACCGTGCACGCGCTCATGTACAGCTATTACGCCGCGCGCGCCGCCGGATTCCTCGTGCCCCGCCCCTTCGCCGTGGTCATCACCAGCGCCCAGATCGCCCAGATGGCGATGGGGCTGGCGGTGAGCGGCCTGGTGTACCGCTGGATGCAGCAGGGCGACTGTCCGTCCCGCATGGACAACATCACCTGGGCCACGCTCATGTACCTCAGCTACCTGCTGCTCTTCTCCAACTTCTTCTACCAGACCTACCTGCGCCGCGAAGCCAAGGCCAAGAGCCAGTAGGACCCGCCGGACCGGAGGGCGGCGCTGCTGAGCTGCTGCAGCAAACGAAGGGAAACCAGAGCAGAAGACGAATTTATTTCTGACTGGGAATGAAGGAGCGTTTCCGGACCCGCTGGCTCCTGACTGCAGGTCCAAAGATGGTTCCGATCTAAAGAATCAAACATGAAGCTCAGCTGCTGATCAGAGGTCCGAAAATATTCACCATATTTTGACTAAATTTATCAGCTTTGGACCCAAAAAATGTTCTGAACCATTTTTACCTTCTGTCTCATTTCCAAGATGTTTGAAATATGTAAAAATATATTTATAATCTGAACCCGTCTGGTCCGATACACTGGTTCTACTGGTTCCGGCCGAACCCAGGTTGGCTGGAGAGAGTAAACTGGGTCAGAACTGGAACTTTTACTTCTGTAAATATTTCCATCAATTTGTCTTTAAAATGTCAAACTTCTGATTCTGGAACCGATCCAAAAGAACCGGTTCAGATCCAGCTGAGCTCGTACAGGTATGAAGGCAGCTGATTGGCTGCTGGAAGGTCACGTGTTGGAGCTGGTTCTGGTCGGAGTTCTGAAGGAAACCAGCAGCTGGTTTCTATGACGAAGACGAGATCTTCCACCGAATGAATACTTGACGTTTTCCTGGGATTTATTTATGGATATTTATTGTTTAAAAATGTAATAAAATGACTTTTTCAATTTGTACATTTTGGGTTTTTTCTGGTTCGGTTCATCTGCATGAAACAGAATCTGGGATCATTAGAAATATTTTCAGGATCCAGATCTAAACCTGATCAAAGCAGATCAACATGCTGGTTTTATTTACTGCAGCTCTTTGTTTAAATCTGAAGCGACGAACTTTTTCTCTACAGGGTTTATTATCCAGAACCGACCCAGGAGACAAACAGAACTCTGTGAATTACTTCCTCACTTCCACCAGTTTATCTGGACCCGCGGAACTTTGGTCCAGTCCAGAACCGGTACCTTAATTGATCCATTTGACCCAAACCTGAAAACTCAGAACATAAATCTGTTCCATTTCAGTGTTGAGACTCATTAAGATGATAATTCTCCCTAAGTTAATTTATCCAGTGTCTATGCTGTTTTTGTTTATTGACCCTAAAGATTTAGCTGGAATCAATAAAGTAATATCAGAATTTATTTGGTCAGGCAGGAAACCTAAAATTAAAATGGAGGTTTTACAACTTCCACCAACTTTGGGTGGATGGGTGGATGGGGTCTGCCAAGGTTGAGAACTATGTATTGTCTTTACATGCAAGAATTATTTCACTGTGGGCTACCCAAAAACACACTAATCCATGGCTTGAGATCGAGGAAAGTGTTTGTAAACCTTGTCGCCCTATAAATATGTTAAATAAACAAAACAGAGAACTCCCACTCATGGTCAAAGATAATTTTTTAATTACTAATACAATTAAGGCATGGGGCATTTTGAGAAAATTTTTGGTCAGAACAAAAATTTTTCATCTCTGACAACATTGGTAGATAATCCGGATCTGACAGTAGAGGGCGCTGGACCTGATCTCAGGTCTTGGCAGGAGGCCGGCATTACCAGAATACACGATCTATGGAATAATGGAAACTTCAAGACATTTGAGGACTTAAGAACACAATATGACATTGTCTCCAGGGACTTTTATAAATATCTTCAAGTAAGGCATTATGTAACCCAGTGTTTAAAGACACACACAAAATAATAATAATAATAATAATAATAATAATAATAATAATAATAATAATAATAATAATAATAATAATAATAATAATAGATGTTTATTTAATGTCTTATTCTACCAAAAGAGCTAAAAGGTAATAAAGTTAATCTTCAAAAATGTGAAATATGCCTTTAGTGTTAGCTTCTATTGACGGATTGAGCGGCCAATGGCTGGCGCGGTCTGGTTTCGCGTCGGCCAATGGGGTTGATCGTCCCGCCCCTTTTTCAACAGCTGACGGTTGATTCGTTCGGAGCGCGGCAGACAGGCTTGAGAGCTAACAGCTGACGGTTGTTTCCGTAAAGAGCTAGTAAGAAATTGACGAATCTGGAAATTGGTAAGGAAAACAATATTAATATAAATTCACTAAATATATAATTCAAAATACTAAATTCGGTTTTATTAGATCTCGGAGGGTTTCCCCCATGAACAACTGAAGCCCGAAAAATAGCCGTTGACGGCTCGGAGCATCGGTGAGTCATCGCACGCGCTCGGCAGTTGGGTAAGTAAATTTGGCTAAAATACCTATTAAATTCTCAAATTTAATATAAAATAAAATGGATTGTAAGATTTTGTATTGTTATTGTTGTATTTGTTCTATGTAATTGCATTTATTTTAAGATTGAATGTATATTATATTCTTTTTTTTACCACATGTAGGTTCCTAAATAATGAAGCCATAAGCTTGACGCTCTTCGTCTTTCTCTTTAGTTCACTTGATGACGACGACAAAACAACCAAAAAAGACTCGATCCTCTTAATATAGTTGAACGGTTTTTACTCCAGAAATAAAAAACGGTACAAAGGTTATCCTTCCACAAAAAATAAAGAAACAAGAAAATCTAAAAAGAAAGAGAGTGAATGAGTGAGAGAGAGGGAGGTCAAAAAACTGTGTGGCTCCACTCCAACTGCCCAACTGATTCTGGCTAGCCACACCCTACAAATCTTTAACTCCAATTAGTTATGCAAATTTACAAGACTTCAGTGTAGTCAAAATTACTATGCAATAGAGATTTAACTAGTTATCATTTTTATCCAAATAAACAAATTATAATAAGAAATATGAGCATAACTTATCCTAAAGTCTGAATGGACAAAAAACTGAATTTAGGCTTCTACACCACATATAAGCTAATCTCTTTAATTTTACTAATATGTTGGAAAAATTGTGTTCTGTTAACTTGTTGTTGTACAACATGAAAGAAAAAAATAAGAAGAACTTGAAATGATTAAATATAGCTTAAGTTTTAGTGATGCTGGCATCTTATGTGCTAAGATGTTTTACTTTGGCCTTGTTATAGGTCAGGTTTTTGGAGCTTGTATGATTCACTTTTGGCCTGGAGGGCCAGAGATTCTCCTGAACCTGGATGGAGCCCCAGCCCAGAGGACCAGGCGCACGGGTAGATAGTGACCCGACTGGTCACCAGCTGAGAGACTTTGAGAAGAATTGATTCATTGGAGACTGAAGTATTCAATTTATTTATTTATTATTTTTTTAAAGTGCGCAGTATTTGTTTGTCTGTTTTAAATGTGGATCCACAATTGTTTATTATATTAAATTTTGCTCTTCTCTTGTAGACACTGTGTGTTCTGTTGTTGCTCACACCTGGGTTCCCTCCCTATATATATATAAATATATATATATATATATATATATATATATATATATATATAGCAAGTACACACCAGGAAGTTCTCCAAATTGTCCCAAATGTAAAATAACTACAGGGACTAGAATTCACTGTTTATGGGAGTGTAAAATTCTAGAGGCATTCTGGCGAGCAGTATGTGGAGAAATTAGCTCCGCTATAGGACAAACACTTCTCCCTGGTCCAGTCATGTGTCTCCTTGGGTTCACACCCAGTCATCTGGATACTCACAAAGAAACTGTGCAATTTCTACTGATGTTGGCCAGAAAATCAATAATGCTTAAATGGGTTGGTTCTGATGCCCCTTCGATGCAGCTCTGGAAAAATTTGCTTTCTGAAGTTATTGTATTAGAAAGATTGAGATATTGTATGAAGGGGAAACTTCATGCTTTTAGAAAAAGATGGGAACGTATTATTACTTCAAAATTTCAAAAATAAAAAACCAGTAATGTGAATAACGTGTATGTATAAATTGGTTATGTTTCTCATATGAAGCTGTAATTTATGTACATGCCTCCGATTTTTATCTTGTCTTGTTTTCTGTGTATTGTTCTTTCCTTTTCTGTTTTTGTATAAATGTTCAAAAATACCTAATAAACATAATTCATAAAAAAATTAAGTAAATAAATAAAGTGAATAAAAATGACTTTTATCCAGGAAGATTTGATCCAGATTATTTTCTTTGAGTTTACAGACTCAATTAATCCTCAGTGATCTAAATTTAAAATCACAAATATTCATAAACTGAATACTGTTTTTAATGACTGAAGATGACATGAATATCAGACATTTGGCTGATTATTAGACAGCCGCTCAGCGCCCCCTGCTGGCTACCTCTGAACTGCAGGCGGCGCTTTGAGGCGAGGCCTTCCTCCAGGTGAGCAGCAGAAACTCACCTGCAACTTCAGACAGGAAACAGAATCGTAACAATAAACCAAACATCCTCTAAATGAGCGCAGAACGATTCTGTTTGAAACACCGCTAAAATAAACAAAACAATAATTAGATATTAAAGCCAAAAACCAAAGGAACACAAATATTTTTAAAAATGTAAAAAGATGAAATTTCAATTAAAATGATTCATTAATTACAAACCCTGAAATTAACTGGAATCAAATGTTCAATCAGTGGATCTTACCACAGAGGCCACTTTTCATTGGCTGATGCCCATTCTACGTGGTCACGTGATTGACCGTCTCACAAACAGCTTCCTGTTAGCTAAGTACAGCATAATAGCAGCACTGATACAACTTGTACACCTTGTAGCCTGTCTGCTACAGTCTTATGTTAGCTAAACAGATCAATATGCAACGTGTATCTGACACACACTGAAGATTTTATTTTAGCAGAAAAGGTTTTGGACTAAACTGTTCCTCATGTTAGCCTCTCTAGCACCAAGTACAGCTGGTCAATCAACCATCGCTGCGTTCAGGGAAGTGGTGGGAAGTAACGAAGTACAAGTACTTCGTTACTGTACTTAAGTACAATTTCCGTGTATCTGTACTTTACTTAAGTAGATTTAATAATGGATACTTTCTACTTTTACTCCACTACATTTAACAGTAAGTATCTGTACTTTCTACTTCACTACATTTCTATACAGCGTTTCGTTACTCGTTACATCCAAGACGCATTTCGGTTTTTTGATTTGTTCGTTAGTTTGAAAGTATCCAATGGCGAGAGCAGAATCAGTCCGCTGAACCAATCCAAAGCGGGAAAAAACCATTAGGCCCTCCCTCAAGAAGAGCAGCACAGTACGCAGGACCTGCAGAATCATTAACTCCCAGAATGGAGTCCAAGGATAGTCATCCTCCAGAAGACCTGCCCCACCCATGGCCTTATTTAAAAGATTTCTTTGAAATAACTGGGTCAAAAAACGCTTCCTGGAGATTCCAATGCCGCCTTTGCCTTCCCCGAAAGCATGAAATTCTATCTTTCAAAAATTCACCATCAAATTTGAAAAAACATATTGAGGTAAGTTAAGTTGCTAAACGCTATCGATGTTAAATTAATTTGTGTTAGTGAAGTTTTATGTAATCTTAGCAAGCTTTTTGTTGAACTCGACTGCAGTAAATAAATACGATTACTGTATATTGTTATAAGCTAGCATGAACTTGCAAGTAACAGTGATTACTGCGGTCGTGATCACGTCTCCCGCCATGAATGTTACATATAAGTTGACGCTAAACTCCTTCACGTCTTGGTTATTAAATAAATGTTAGCGCTTGCTGACCCTGAACTCATTGCAGCAGCGATTCTTCTTCCAAAGTTCCGAACATCCTGGACAAGCAATGATGACGTGCTGAAAATGGGTAAATGATATAAATTGTTCCTCAATGGCCATTAATTTTTTTTTTAAATACTCTATTGTCAAATTCAAAGAACAGTTCCTGGTCATCAGAAAATATTACCTATAAATCAAAATTTTATACATTACATAGTGTATAGTAGTTTATGATTTGAATAAATTATATCCAGTCTTCACCTTCCTTATTTGTTCCTCTCAAATCACCGAGGAGCAAAATTGTAGGTGCTACCCATTTTGGTCATATATATGTAGTTGTTAAGATCTACTTTGTGGTTTTAAAAGTATATTGGTGACATTTATGTGTCATTTATAAAATTTTGATGAATTATGTTTCCTATGTGGTATTAATTTTGATTGTTCTGTATAGGACTGGACTACATCAAGACAAACCTGGATCAAGAGCCAGTGCAACTCGTTCGGAACAACTCAAGCTCATCAGATGAGGAGGACTACTTCACAGTCATTAAGAGCAACATTCAAGAGACTACCAGACAGCTAGATGCATATTTGGCCAGCACAAGTGATACCATGGATATTCTCAAGTCAGTTCCGGCAGTGTTTAATTTGTCTTTAAAAGTAAACACACCTTTTCCCGCCTCAGCAGCCTGCGAAAGACTCTTCAATATAGCAGGACAAATTTTCTCACCCAAAAGAGCCAGGCTGGACTCTAAAAACTTTGAGAACCAACTTCTGCTTAAGCTGAACAAGAAATTCTTGCCGTGATGTTAAAATGAGAAGTTAATGTGGTGCTATGATTAGAGTAGGCTGACTGAAGCTGACCCCCACACTTTCTTCAAATCAATGTCAAATGTTTTGTGCAGCAAAATTTGAGTTTCTCCTGTTTTATCTTTGAAAATATCAATGGACGTTTAAAGGTAATTTTGACTTTGTAAATGGGGTGGGGACTGGTTGACTTTTGGACCTTTAGACGCTCATTAATATCTTCAAAGGTAAGCAATACAAAAAAAAAAAAATTCTGCATAAACAGCACAAATGTTTGACACCAATTGTCTGATTTGAAGAATGTGGGGGGACCAATTTCATTCAGATCAGGTGCACCCATAAACAGAGGCTACAGAACTTTATGTGGCTGTTCCAAGTTGGACTCCTCTTCCTTGATTGAATGTCCTCAGCCCCTTTCTGTTAAGAGTTCTCTCAAAATAGCTGGTAAAAAAGTTAAGTTCATGTTTTGTTAGGACGAAAGACTAGATGTTTCCAAATCGCTTGATGTTTGTTAGGTCAGTTTAAAGTCCCTTTTTTCAGGGAAACAATTTTCTTTTGAACGTGTTTATTTTGAATTAAATAAAAAATTTCAAAGGTATAATAATTTCTCTCATTTTGCCTAATTACATGTAACCCTGCAGGTCATCCCTGGAATTCTGATGCATAGAATAAAATATCTAAATCTAAACTGTCACACAATAAAAACATGCTTTATCTGCAGCATTGCTCATTAAAATGGTACATTACTGATTTATTAAAACTAAATACGATAGGTACACTTAATGACATTATATAAGCCGTTAGGTATTATGGTTGGCAAGTACTTTTACTTTTAATACTTAAGTAGTTTTAAAAGCTTGTACTTTCTTACTTTTACTTAAGTAAAATAATAATGTAGTACTTTGACTTTTACTTCAGGGAACCAACGATTAATAATCCAGAAATAAACTTGATATCTTAACGGACTGAATGTTTTGTTTTTAACATAATCTTTACTCGTCTTGCGGGGCGCAGGCGGTTGCCATGGTAACAGGTGTGTTTAAACCACAAAGAGAGAGAGAGTAAAAAGGTAGGAGTGGTTTTGAGTTGATCACCTGTTCGGGTTATTTTACCTTTGTTTACATTTACTGTGGTTCATTACAGCCGCTGTAGTTTCTAAACGTTGGACTAATTACCTCGTTTGTTTGTGAGTATACGTCATTCATAACAAACATCAAATAGAACAAATAGATTTAATCAAATTTTAACAAACAAATGGCTTCTTTACCTTTCCAGAGCTCTTTGGTTCCTCCTATCAGTCTGTAGCTTCTCATATTGAGGTCAAAGGTCAGATCTACCATAACTGACTGACACCTGCTGGCCTCAGGTTTGCAACCAGTTTGTGACTGAGAAACCAGTTACCTCCTCCCAGTTGATGACATGAACTTGTTAGTTCCTCTGTCTGTTGCAGTAGCTGATATATTGTGAAAATCCAGTAGAAATGAATCACTGTTCCCTCCTCGGTTCTCTATTCTGTCGTCTCGTGTCGTAATCTGCTGCCAGTTGTTACCAGAGGTTGAGCCTCTAGCCGTTGCTCATTTGCGCTGCCTGGATTTTGTACTTTGTTATATTAAACCATCATCATTTATTCAGCAACCTGCGTCTCCCTCATCACCTCTCAACTGCTCTTTATGACACATTTAGCTTTAAGGAATAAAACCTGAAAACAAACACAAATACTTCTGTGTATAAAAGAATTTAAGAACAAAACCGTTTTCCACATGTTGAGTTTATTCAATAACAAGTTGTTTATATTCAGAGGTTATTAATGCAGAAGAGAAAAACAGAGTTTGGACGATTATCATGACTGAAACGGCTGCTAACATGTTATCATGCTGTTAAGATTTAAGGTCAGAGGTCAGAGCGATAGGCACTAGGTGATGCTGGTGATCCTCAGGCGTTTCCACGGCGACCATCAGGGCTGCTTCTGTTGCATCTCCCTCCAGCTCTTCCACAGCAGCAGGTCGCGGCTCTTCCCCAGGGCGACCAGCCAGCGGGGCAGCCGGATGCCGTTAAACTGGCCCACGCCGTCGTCTCGGCCCATCGCCAGCAGCATGGACACGTAACCTAGCAACCGGCGCAGGGTCAGCGAGGGTCAGGCGAACCGGCGACCGTCTGTCTCAGGTGGAGCCTACCTGTGCGATACGGCGTCAGCGGCTTCCCGCTCAGGCTGCTGATGATGTTGGACACGGCGATGTAGGCGTGCAGCCCGGCGTGATACGCCAGCTTCGCCTCGCGCAGGTCGGCGCAGTCGCCAACGGCGAAGATGTTGGAGAACCCCTCAACCTGCAGGTACTGGTTGACCTTCAGCGCCCCGTCAGCAGCCATGCTGCCCGCTGGAGGAACACACAGTAACAGGTTCTTAACAGATCAATGACAATCAATATCTGATGGGACCATTAGCTGATTGGAGACTAAAAGCTGCTAAATCCCTGCTGGTTGATGCTAAGCTAGCAGTTGTTCCTATAGCTGATAATGTTTGTAAAGTTAAAGTCTAAATGAACAGCAGCAATACAAAAGTCGGCTGACAGGAAACAGGAAAGACAAACATTGCCGCGTCCGGGAGTCGAACCCGCGACGGCCGCCTTGAGGATTCCAGGCCTCCAAACGTGGGTCACACTATTCTCTAGTCCAGTGTTTCCCAACCCTGGTCCTCAAGGCACACTGTCCTACATGTTTTAGAGGTTTCCCTGCTTTAATGTGCCTGATTCAACTGATTGCAGTTCAACAAACGCCTGTTAATCAGTCATCAATTGAAATCAGCTGCACTGAAGCAAGAAAATACCTAAAACATGCAGGGCAGTGAGCCTTGAGGACCAGGGAAACACTGCTCTACGCCACCACGGCACGCCCCTCAAACCAAATATTTAGCTTAGTGTGTAACTATCTGGCATCACACTAAGCTACATATTTAGCTTGAAAGCTAAATATTTGCCTTGCTAGTGTTGAGACGCTTATCCAGGGTTGCACGTGTACTCATGCACATACAGCTGTATTTCACACATAGTATGTTTCATTTATGCACAGAGAGCTTTTGGAGGAATGGAACTTGACCTTGCATGTTTCACTTTCAAACAAAAGGCTTTCAGTAGAAGTGAAACTTAAGCTGACACCATGATATCATGGCATTCCTTAGCTGACGTAGTTCATCAGACGACCAATAAGGCGTGTCTTAGATATAAAGAATGGATCGTCCGTTTATGATCAGATGCTGTTTAGTCCCGGTGTATTCACGTCACAACCAATTAGCCTGTGAGGGTAAGCGTCTCTTTCTTTTTAGCGCTAAAAAGAATAAAATAAGTAAAGTCTGATTATTTGTGTTTGACTGATTTTCTGCACGTGTGATCACATGCTTCCGATTCATCGATAGTATATTTGGTTCAACAACTTGGTAGCGCAGAGGATGGTTACATGTTGACACACGTGCAGAGTTGTGCAGATTTGGCCAGCCGCTTTGGGCTGCTGCCTGGCCGGACAGTGTAACAGCGTTGGGCCCAAAAAATCTAGTAAGGAAGTTTTTTCCTTGAACGCATTTGCACTGTCTGTTGTGGGGCTGCCTAAAAGTTAAAATATCAGCCGTAATAGTTTAGGAAGAGTCAATAGAGCAAGCTGATTTGAATTGTCAGCTGTGTGTACGTTCATGTGTGTGCAAAGTAATGAAATAGAAATAAAAGAGATGAAATAGAAATAAAAAGAGATGAAATAGAAATAAAAGAGATGTTTGCTGGATTGGCTTATTAGTGAGAGGTGGCCGTCTCCCTTGTGCCACTCACACAGGTGTGTGAGTCGTCCGGACGCCAAAGGTTTTGGCTGGGTTTTTGTCGGTTTTTAGATCCCGGAGAAGTGACTAAGCTCCAAAAATAAACGCGTAGCCAATCCGAGCCAGCTCAAGAGAGCTGACCGCAGAGTAAAAGAAAAAGTTGATTACGATAGAGTTGATCGTGATCTGTGCCTAGGACAGCCTGGGACAAAAGTTGATTACGATAGAGTTGATCGTGATCTGTGCCTAGGACAGCCTGGGACAAAAGTTGATTACGATAGAGTTGATCGTGATCTGTGCCTAGGACAGCCTGGGACAAAAGTTGATTACGATAGAGTTGATCGTGATCTGTGCCTAGGACAGCCTGGGACAAAAGTTGATTGCGATAGAATTGATCGCGATCTGTGCCTGGGACGGCCTGGGACAAAAGTTGATTGCGATAGAATTGATCGCGATCTGTGCCTGGGACGGCCTGGGACAAAAAAGTTGATTGCGATAAAGTTGATCGCGACCTGTGCCTGGGACAAAAAAGTTGATTGCGATAAAGTTGATTGCGACCTGTGCCTGGGACGAAAAGTTGATTGCGATAAAGTTGATCGCGACCTGTGCCTGGGACAAAAAGTTGATTGCGATAAAGTTGATCGCGACCTGTGCCTGGGACGAAAAGTTGATTGCGACAAAGCTGATCGCGATCTGAGCCTGGGACGAAGTATAACTGAAAAGAGAATAAGAGATTTCTTCTGTGTGGGAAGAAAATAAAGACGTTTTCTTTGTGGGAAGACGAATATGAGTTAGAATAAAAGAGAACGTCCAGGGCTCAAAGCGGGGATCCTTTTAAGTGTTCTCTGTCTGTTTGTCAGCTCCGCCGAGAGCGGAGTGCGTGTGTGTCAGCTGTGGGTGTGAGAGCTGCAGACGTTTTTGCTCTCATGTGTTCTGGTGCTGGTGAACTGTAATTTAAACACGGTTAAACACGACAAAACAAACCGTGTTTAAGTTATCAAGTGTGTGTCGTCCGCCGCCGTGCGGACAGTTAAAGAGGTTTGACTTTGTCTGTGGTGTTGTCTCGTCGCCGTACGAGCAGGTGCCGCCGTGCCCACTAAACAAAACATAAGGTGATTTCTGAATTTGCAAAATGGAGAGTGACTCCAGGGATGAGGGTTACGACTCAAAGTGGGGCACAGGCCCTTGGGTGACTCTCGGGGAACAAATAGACGGACTAATAACTTATCTGGCGGAGCAAGATGAATTTCAAAATAAAGGGGAAGAACAAAAATAAAAACAGAGACCTCCGCCGTGTGTGTGAGTAATAAATTATAAAAAAAAAAAAAAAAAGGCAGGGAGGAGAGAAGAGGTGATTCTTGCTCCAGGCATGGCAGACGAGGTCGACAGGAAGAAATTTGATTTAAAAGGGGGTATAGGACCTTTGTTTATGGTTGGTGAGCAAATAGAGGGAATAACTAGCATAACTAGAAGAAAATCTACAATCACTAAAATTTCAGCAAAAGATCTAACAAAATTTATGCTACTAAATTTCACCAACTTAAAATTATCAGAGTCTAAGCTAATAATGATTTGTAAAACTTTCTCTCCTTTATTAAAAAAGAAAAGAAGGAATATTCCGGTAATACATGCTAGTTTGAAATTAAATTGAACAGTTTTAAGGGCTGAAAATAATTGAGACTGAAGTGTTTATATACCATAAAGTATTTGTTGCATTTAAACTGAACAGTTAATTTAGAATTTCATTCTATAAATGAATTTACATTTTATTAAAATGGGTGAAGTGCTCTAGCAGCAGGTAGTTCAGTTACTGCTGGATTCTAACATATGTCTGACATAGTTTTAATAACAATAAATAAATACATGAATGAATAAATAATAAATAAAAATGTGCGCATTACCTAAAAACAGGAACCTGACAACTAAAAGATAATATTAACATATTAAATATGTTAACTAATATTGGAAATTTCATGAAGCTTCAATAAAATTGATAATTTGAGCATAGGAAAACAAGAAAAGCAGACTGAAAATTTGTGACTAACTGAAAATCAGATAAATATTTATGTTTCTGTTTGTGCTGCTTTGGTTGATGAAAATTAGTGTGATTATGAGAACAAACAAACCGTACTCAAGCACTGAGTAACTGATGAAGTTATTAATTATTTAATAAATAATAATTATAAAAAGATGTCTACTGCTATAAAATAAAAGATTAAAGGAAACTTTGATTTAAATAACTGGTTACTTCAAACTGATGATTGTGAATATAAATAACATTTTCTAGACTAAAGTTTAAACTAGGTTTGACTGATTGATTGATGATTATTAAATTCATAAAGACATATTGAATTAGAGGATTTTAGATTTGGTTTAATTTTAGGACGGTAATTTTTGTTTAAAAAGTGTAAAAACCCAAGAAAAAAACAATGTTCTGCAGAGGACTTAACTTTGGGTTGTGTCATCTGTCAGAATCAGACAGAAGTGTTCCACCTTGATGAATTTGACAACATCTACATGTAAGATTTCTGATTAATTGCCTCTTTGTTAACAAGTCTCCTACAAACAATGTCACTACCAGGTAAAACTAATAATTTTTAAGCGTGCCATGCACACCACAGGACAGGATGAAGCTCTATAAGGGACATAGGTCAGCTGATCAAATGTTAAAATAACAAAAGCAGCAACAGGATAACATAGAACTGGAATCCTCTTAAATTAAGATAAAAAAGAGCAAACAATAGATAAAATTGTTCTAGCTGACATGCAGGCAAATGCTCCAATAGCAAGATCACAAATGAGAATAATTAAAAGAGGCAACACTGAATGATAATAAAATTTTTCAATTAAAAACAAAAACAGAAAGAGGCAGGAGTTTTCACTAAAAGAGGCTGAAGACAAAACAGGCAGACTGCAGAGACAGAACTCAGGCAAAATGAAAACTATTGGGTTCCTGACAGGGACAATAACATAAAATAATTTTTTTTAAAAAAAGGGTCATTGCCACCAGCTCTGAACACACTAGCATAAAAATACACACTTGACTATTTTCGTTTTGGGCAAAATCAAGAACATGAATGCTCTTAAAGGGCCAGTTGTACCAGAATGTATTGATAAAAGCCATTCACAAACTGTTAAAATATCACGCATTTCTTAAATATCATTGAATTTTTGTGATTTTTTGCAATAAAAAGTGTTTGTGGTAGCAATTTGGAAATATTTGCACTTATTTATGACGGTAAATTTGACTTTTTATTACTCGCTGTACAGGTCATATAATGGGAAATCAATTAGGTTTGAGGCAGCTGTTTAGTTCAAGTAAGGAAGTTTCACATTTTTTATTAAAACTGCAAAAACTCCCAATTATTTGCTCAGAAAAGTGCAGGGATTTGTTGATTTTGGTGAATTTCCCTGATAATTCTAAAAGAAACTGGAGCGACTGATTGATATAATTTGGCAGTAAACGGATAGAACTGCATTAATTTGATTGATGACATAATATTTAAGCACACTTAGTGTTTAGTTTAGAATCTGGAGGGCCGCACAAACCCACAGCGGGCTGGATTTGGCCCACAGGCCTTCAGTTTGACACGTGTTCTAAGCGGATATATCCCCTAATTAATATCACAGAAGGTACTTTGACAGTCAAGGGGGAACTGCTACCCCACAAAACTTCAGGAGTCCACACTGGGAATAGAACCCCGACTTGGACTGTATTAGATCAAACCCCATCATCACCAAATCCCATGTTTGGTCCCAACTAAATGACATTATATCTAGAAACCTGGCTCAGAAAATCTACAGTTAATCTTAAAGGTCCATGCACAAACTTAATTGAAATGTTTAAAGAAGCAGTTTTAAAAGGCCCCTGAATATGTTATGCAGTCTATAAAACACAATCAATGATCTTGCAGGGTGTGAACATGTGAGATGGAAAAGACACCTGCTTCATCACCTCTTAAAGGCGCAGGACGAATAAAAATAAAAAACAGTCTTGAGGGCTTAGGCACTCAGACGCTGAAACTCCAATTGCAGGAAGCAAAACAAAATTACATTACTTAAATAATAATAATAAAAAAAAAAAAAAAAAAACAAGAACATGTGATGGTTGCAGCAGCATCTTCTCAAAATAAATCTACACAGGGTAAAATTCCAAATTACTGGCAAAACTCTAATCATACTGGGGGGGGGAACTGGTTCCTCCTCCTGCTTTTTCTTTTTTATATCCTCAAACAGATACAGAGCGTTTCCTCGTGGACGGGGATGGCGTTTGGCTGGATGTGGATGGGGGCCATGGGGCAAGGTCACGGAGCACGAGGCCAAGGGCCAAAGGAACTTGACGTGCTACCAGTGCAGACATTTTGGACACTGGGCCAAACACTGTGTGAACATACCAAAGACTGCCAGGTTTGATCCCCAACAATCCTTATGTGATTCCTGGACATTGCTTTCAGGGGAATACTGAGGCCACACAGAACATCTACTGAAACACTGCTGAGGACCCCGGAGACAATGTGGGTACAGCAGACCCCATGTTGTCTGCAACAGTGGAAGGAAAACACACAGACTTCCTGGTTGACACCGGAGCCACACATTCCACTCTGAACTCTGCTCCTCCTTTTTCTCTGACATCAAGAACTGTGTCTTTAACAGGGTTCTCATGGACTGAACAGAGTCTGCTATTCACGATGCCTCTGACCTTCACCTTGGGTAATCAGAATATGAAACATTCTTTTGTAAGTTTTCCTACGACTCCCATGAATTTACTTGAGCGAGCTTTGCTGATAAAGATGGCAGCAACAATCATGTGCTCGGCTGATGGAATAATTGTTGCTTTTCCTGATGGCACCTCCCTTCTTTGTGGAAATTTCCAAACAGAAGGACAGTATCTGATCCAGCCAGTGGTGTCTGAGTTTGCTGACATCTATTGGGGACTTTTAACAAATTTACCCTACAGCAGCCTAATGTCAACGTTCTTGGCCTGGAAGCCCTGGCTCCTGTGTCTGCGCTTCTGTGTTCCTCCTCCGGGTCCACCACACGTGACCCTGTTCTGCGACAGAGACGCCTCTGAATGGTACCAGGAACCTTTCCTTTCCACTTTGAAGGAAACAACCTGGCAGGTAAAAGTCTCGGACATTTATGTAGCTCCTGTTGGTGTAGCTGCTGCTGTCTCTTTCGCAAAAAAAAAACAATCAGAATGGTATTAAATGTCTCACATTTCTCTCTGTTTGCACCCTGAGCACCAAGTGAAAAATTGGGCGTGATGATGAAACGTTCCCTGGCAGCCACAGATTCGATTGCCACAGCAGCACTAGGTTTGTTTTCCTCCCATACTCTTTACACATGTAATATCTGTCATTCAGGGTCTGATCACATAATAAGTCTTAAAGGAAAATGTACTGCAATTTTCCATAAATCAGTGACCTTAGACATTCTGATGAGGCTCCTTGGTTTGTAAAAGTAACAATCTTCAAACATATTTGTCAGCATATCTACATTTCTTAATTAAATGGTTTTCTTTATATTGTTTGGTAAGATATTCCGATTTAATCTGTCATATTTCCATTAACTGTAAGCATAAAATTATTGTCATTACTAGACTTAAAGACTTTAGTTATGTGTTTCACTTTTTGAACTGATTTACTAAAATAAATTAACATTTAATATGCAATGCATAAAAATATTTTTAACGTTGAATGTTCCCTCATAATGGAATCGATTTTAGTTTAACCAGGTTTTGCAAGATATTTTGCAGGACTGCCCACTAGACCTTTTGCTTGCTGCACCAGTAACAGAGACCTGCGTTAAAGCCACCTCTCTGGTTTTGCAGTGCCTGCGTCAAACAGATTTTAAGGTCAGTAAAAGCAGATTGCTCGAAAACAGGCTAAGTTTCTGGGTAGAATAATTTCAGCAGGAACGACTGGCATGTCCCCATGGAACAAGCTTTTGTCTCTCTCCAACAACACATGGCTTCGGCTGCAGAGCTCTCCATCCCTGAATACATTTTACAGTTCTTTGAGGATATTTCTGGAACAAAACTGACTGTTTTGTTTCAGAAAAAGGGGGAGGAAAAGGGCATCACCCTTGTACACAACAGGCAGCTGGGATACCTGCTGCCTGATACAAAAACTGAACACATAGTCATGGGACATTCACTGAGTTTCACCATGACAGCGTTGAGGCAACAAACACTTTCCAAAGTCCTGAAAGCTCCAAACATTTCATTCACACACCAAGACATAAATATGGCAGACTGTTTTTCAGAAGGAGAACCACACGTGTGCAGACCTGGTGGCAAAGACAGACAAGGTAACACCAGGACTTCAGCAGCTCCTCTGCTGGGACCAGAGGTGAGACAGTTCTTTACAGATGGTTGTTGTTTCAGAAACAACACACAAGGGTTAAGAGCCTGGAAGAGGTGGTAAGATGCCAAAAGGGGGCGCCACCTGAAGAGAAAAACGTGAAACAAATGGGTGCTGGAGGGGCCCAGATGGCAGGTTAATTCTGCCTCCTGGGAAAATACAAGAGCTGCTCCAAGAAGCTCACAGGGTTGGATATGTTGGGACGAAGCAGATGATGCACAATCTTAAAGAGTGGTGGCACCTCAAATGATCCACATGGTGAAACATTTTGTTAAGAATTGTTCGGTGTGCGGACAGTTCAACCCTAAGAAAACTTTGAACCCACATCAGGGACAGTTTCCTCCAGTCACATGTCCAGGGAAAGAAATTGTGTTGGATTTTACTGACATGATAAACCCGGTGCAAGACAAAAATATTTGCTGATTTGTGTTGATGCTTTCACAGGATGGCCTGAAGCCTGGCCAGCAACAGCAGAAGATAGTAAAATCATCATAAAATGTCTAATCAATCATTACCTCCCAAGGCAAAGCAGAATGAATGAATCAAAATTTAAAACAAAATTGGCTAAGGTTTGTGCACAAACAAAATTAAATTGGGTCGATACATTACACAGAAACCAACTTGTGGTTAGACTGATTAACTGCAACAGCACGATAATATCAAATGTCTAACTGTGTGGCCTGCACAGCTGGACGACCCAGAATCTATACTGAACCTGCTTCTTTGATTCCATCTGACATTTGGGGTTTTAACTGCATGTTTAATATGACTAAGTTTCAACAGCCCTCTAGATGTGACACTTTAACAGCTTTATTTCCAGTAATCAACAGCGGAGCCCGGATGGTGCCGCTATTCCAGTTAAAGATAACTATGTCTATTTCAATTTTACAACAGGTAACCGCAGTGTGGGCCGGATCCCTGAAAGTTGGTGTAACATCACATTCCCACAGCACTTAATAGGCTAGAGATGGGATATTTTATCTATGCAGGGGTAATAAACTAATTGAGAGAACATAGACTGGTGTGACAGGTGTCTGTGCTATGGTGAGACTTAGAGCCTGTGTCATCATGGTAGGTGAACAACAACCTCTGAATCACAGCATCTTTTCACAGGTCAAGTGCAGCGCAACTGTGGAGCTGCAACTTTCCAGATTTTAAATGTAAAAAGTCCAATCCTTTCTCGGTGTGCCTGGATGAAAATGAGGCATCTGGACACACGTAGAAACTGGTTGACATCAACAGATACTAGACAACACAATTTTGAATTAAGTTTGCAGAGCTCATTAAAACAAATTAATCCTGTTGACTTCTTACGATTTGGCCAGTATCATTGCATTGTGTTAAGACTGAATTTTTATCTAAAACATTGATTGCCAAGTTTAAAATGTGTTTTCATTTTGTTCACTAAACATATTTCTTTCAGATGGTAAGTTTGTATCCCTTTATGACCACTAACTACTTTTATATTTTGAACTTAAAGATTTCACCTCTCGAGTACTAAAAGGGATCTTAACAATACTTTGTTTAGGATTTTATTTGTCAGTGTTATATCTAACATTTAATCATTTATCTTATTCTCATTAAGTTTTGGCTCATCCAAGCTTTCATATTGACTAACATTTTATTCATCTTGCATTATTCAATTTATAGTTTACCGGCATTCACAGTATTAACCTCACATTGTAGTCTATTTACATTTTATTGTTTGTTCACGTTTCACTAATTTAAAAAAAATTAATAATAATAATATAAGAAACAGATTTCAAATGCCGGCTTCAATTTCTAATATTTATTTTTAAATTTACTCCTTTAACTCATTAATTTCATTTTATTGTGCAATTCAAACCGGTTCCACATTGATAGGGTTTGCTAGAAGACATTGCCTTGATTAAACTTTGTAGATCGCATTACAACTCAATACTACTGAATTCTAATGAATTTTCTAGAATAATTACATTGTACTTCTACTGAATTTTTGCCAATAACACTGATTTGCATTTTTTCGATGGTGTTTGTTTCTTATTCTGTTGATTACACATGGTTTTCATCTAAAAAAAGGGATCTGAAAATTTCTTTGTTTACGTTTAAAATTTTCAAGCATCATCTAACAAATATTCATTTTAAGGTTTATCTTCTTGACTTTTGGTTTAAAAAATCAAAATTTTCACTAATGTTTATTCATTTCTCATTTTAAATTTATTTTTAAATGAAATCTAATGTTTTATTATTTTCTTCATTTTGCATTTCTTTTCAGGTATTAAATAACATTTTATTCATTTTACATTTCAGTTACTATTTATCCATGAAAATTTTGACAATTGATGACATTCACATTATTTTGAAAAATATATATATATATATTTCATTTATTTATTTTTTTATTTATTAGCTGAATGTTCTTTGTTAGCCTGTAAGAGGAACACTGTGGTTTCTTCCCGCCGCCCAGGGCCCGGGGCGCTCTGTTCGATTTTTACCCCATAAGAATGAAATGAAATGACAACAACAAACATCGTAATGGGCCCGGGAGTTTTCAGAACATTGGGAAGTTTTTCCTCAGGATGTGTGATGCTCCCCAAGCTGTTTGATGTTCTATTTGTGGTCTCTTAGAGACCAAAAGGGGGAGTTGTTGAGACGCTTATCCAGGGTTGCACGTGTACTCATGCACATACAGCTGTATTTCACACATAGTATGTTTCATTTATGCACAGAGAGCTTTTGGAGGAATGGAACTTGACCTTGCATGTTTCACTTTCAAACAAAAGGCTTTCAGTAGAAGTGAAACTTAAGCTGACACCATGATATCATGGCATTCCTTAGCTGACGTAGTTCATCAGACGACCAATAAGGCGTGTCTTAGATATAAAGAATGGATCGTCCGTTTATGATCAGATGCTGTTTAGTCCCGGTGTATTCACGTCACAACCAATTAGCCTGTGAGGGTAAGCGTCTCTTTCTTTTTAGCGCTAAAAAGAATAAAATAAGTAAAGTCTGATTATTTGTGTTTGACTGATTTTCTGCACGTGTGATCACATGCTTCCGATTCATCGATAGTATATTTGGTTCAACACTAGCTAAACACTTAGCTTGCCATTAAACTATTTAGCTTATTGTGTAGCTAAATATTTAGCCACACACTGACATCTATAAATGAAAGAACAACATGGCGTGAATATGACTGAAAAATTAATCCCCATTTCTTCTCATCTCAGTTTAAATCTCCCAAATTCCTTCGTACAGCAGGTTCTGGTGGCAGCGAGCAGCTGGAGGACCCACAGCGCCCCCCGGAGGACCCACCCAGGCTGGAGGCGTAGGCTCCAGAGTTGATCCTGATGCCGGTGCAGCAGATGATCAGGTCCGTCTCCAGAGTTTCCCCCTTGTCAGTTCTGACCTGTAGGTTCTTCTGGGTCCGGTTCAGCGGAAGCTCAGACAAGTTGGACACCTTCTGACCTGAAACACAGCAGCAGGTTGTCCAGAACCTGGGCAGAACCAGCTAACAGCAACTAGCTAACGGCTAGCAGCTAGCATACCCAGAACCAGCTCCACTCCCTTCTCCAGCAGGACCTCCTTGGCCTGCTGCCTGACGCTCTGGACCAGCTGCGGGTCGGCCAGCCCGATCCTGGAGTGGATCAGAACCACCTGGAGGAGAAACAGAGATGAGAACGGAGTCCAGAGTGCCGGGTTCTGCAGGTACCGGTGGTCCATACCAACTGGGTTCATCTACAGCAGGGGTTCCCCAGCTTTTCAAAATAAAAGCATCAGAGACAAGTTTTTTTTCCATTTAAATGTTTAGATCAGTGGAGGTCAAGTCCAACAGGTCGGGATCAGACCAGGTACCCAGACGCTCACCTGACTCAGGTGTGTTAGCAGAAAGCAGGACGTCGCTGATATAGAGTCACATAATTCTTTATATTTTAAATTCATTTATTTCTTAGAAATTATAAAAAATATTTGTTAATTAACTTAATGGCAGACTTATGTATTTCTGTCCCTTCTGGGCCTCCGTAGACCTCAGGCGTCTCTTTCATTCTGCAAATCATTTTGTGACCCAACCTTGGAGTCTCCCGACCCCCAAGGGTTCCAGACCCCCCAGGTTGGGAACCCCTGCCCTACAGGAAACACCCAGAAGCAGAACCCTGAGCGACTCGGTTCTGATCCGGTTCATGGAGTCAGAGGACACAGCCCAGAACTTGATCCGGACCCAACAGAACCTTCAGGTCTGGTGTGAACTAAATAACTGTGAACCTGTTTCAGCCGGGCCTACAGAACCAGAATCAGAACCTTTCATACAGACCGAAGGGTTAAGTTCCGTTGAGTACCGCTGAACCCGACCAGAGCCAGAACCCGACCAGAGCCAGAACCCGACCCACCTTCTTGTCTGGATACTCCGTCTTGATCTCGGCTGCCATCTCCACCCCTGTAGCTCCGCCCCCGACCACCAGAACCGAGTCCGCCACCTGGATCTGGACATACACACACACACACACACACACACACACACAGACCCAGTGAGCGGCGTCCTGTCCCACCTTTCTCTGTCCCCCCTCTGTCTCACCTGTCCCACCATGTCCTCGTACGCCGTCACGCCGTCCTGCAGCGACGCCTCTGTGTTGAACTTCCCAGGGAACGGACCATCAGAACCAGTACACAGGATCAGGTGGGAGTACTGGACCTCCTGTGGTGGGAGAACACCTGTCAGAGCTCACCTGGCAGGCGGGGGGCAGCAGCAGCTCTCACCCTGCCGCCCCTCCTCACCCTGCCTCCCTGGAGAACCACCAGCTGCCGCTCTGGGTCCACACTCTCCACCCGACCCTGTAGGAAGCTGGTTCCGAACGTCTCCGCATACGGGATGAAGGTCCGCTGGGCGAAGCCTAGGGTCAGAGGTCAGGGGTCAGGGAGTACAGTGGGGTGAGGGAGGGGGGGGGGGGGGGGGTTTGGAGCGGTGGGTACCGGGCTGGACTGAAGCCCGCAGCGCCGCCACGTTGTGGTGGAAGGAGTCCCGGAGGTCCAGCAGGGTGAAGCCGAACCCGGCCGAACGGAGCTGCTGCGCCGCCGCGATGCCGCCGAACCCGCCGCCAACCACGACCACGTGGACCCCGTCCGGAACCGAGACCTGGGCCCCCATCTGGAGAGACACACACACACACACACACACGCACACACACACACACACGCACACACACTGCTCAGTGACTTACACCCAAACAATTCAGCAGCGAACCACCGACCGAACTTCAGAATCTGTGCAGAGCTCGGCCTCTAATTGGACCCGGTTCGGGCTGCAGGTGAATTGGAACCAACCCTCAGAGGTCCTACCTGTGAGAAGCTAACTGATCCTGACTGGACCGGTTCCGTTCGCCAGGAGTTCTGCAGAACCCTTCGAATCCTTCAGGTCCAATCTGGTTCTGCTACTGGTTCTGCTGGGTTCCCGGTTCTGAACGTTCTGAATGAAAGAGGGAAAAGTTCGGTTCTGACCCGGTAAACGCGTCGGTTCCTGTGGAGACCCCCGGAACCACCCGAACCCCCCCGCAACCCGATATGAAACCATTTTAGAACCCAGCACGAGTCTCTCCAGAACCATATGACGTCACACGCTGCTGACGTCACACGGGAGCTCACCTGCCGCAGGTTCGGAACTCGGGTCCAGTTTCAGTCCAGTTGATCAACAGCTGCCTTTTCCTCATTTAGCCACGCCCTCCTCTATCTGACGTCAGCGGCTCTGCGCATCCGCTTCTCAAGGAGGGAGGCTGTGGTGCGTTCAGGGACCGCAGGAAAATAAAAAACAATCAGAGCTGATATTACAGAAGCAAAGTTCTCTTTAGTTTTCTACCGGTTCTGTTGGTTTTGTTCTTCATTAAAGGATGGATTCGGTTCTGATGATTTATGGGTCAGAACCAGTACACCGTGTTCACTGAACAGGATTTGATTTCCTACCAGTTCGCTCGTGGCTCATGAGTGATCGGTTCTGATCCAATCAGTGGCTCTCCTGCTGACTCAGCACTTTTTCTGCTGAGTCAGCATTAGGAAACGGTAAACCTGTGTCATAATGGGGGAGGGAAAGGTCAGGAGGTCAAGATGTAAGCAGCAGAGTCCAGAAGTCCCACTGGACTTTCATCAGTTTCTACTGGGGAGGAGGTCAAGCATCCCATAATAGAGCCGCTCTGTAACCACAGCAGCCTGGTTCTGGTTCTGGTTCTAACTGACAATTCCTGTTTGATCCGGGTAAACATGTCACACAGAACTCCAGGTTCCTGACTGGTTCTGGTTCTGATTCCAGTTCTGTATCTTCCTCACCTAGAACATCACCAACATCATACTCTAAAGGTTCTGCTTCACTGACGAGAACCGGCCAAACTGGACCTGTAGCGCTATCAGAGAGGAGATCAGAACCAGGCGCAGCTCAAGATCTGCTCCAGTTCTTCTAACTCAGAACCACCAGAACCAATCAGTACCATCAGAACCACAAGAATGAACAGAACCATTAGTACCACCAGAACCCCGCTCTCTGCACGGTCTAGTTAAAGCATCATGGTACCGACCCACACAGGCAGCAGTGAAACCAGAACCAGAAGTGGTCTGAGCAGCAGAATGTGATCGGATCAGCAGAACCGGTTCTGCTTCATGTTTTCATCAGACTGCAGTTCCTTGTCCTCACATCATGCTCCAACCCGACCAGAACCCTACAGTCCACCAGGCCGACTCAGAACCTCTAATGTTGCCCTTTTTCCACAGGTTTACAGTTGGTATTCCTTACATAAGAACCGAAAAACTCCTCTTGAGGTTCCTGGTGAAATGAATCAAATATTAATGATTTCTGCAGCAGCAGCTCCACGGTTCTGATGGCCTCTGGACCTCTGGTCTACCTGCGTTTTTACACCGTAACGGTGACGTTATTTTCTTCAGAAAACTTCCAACTTCTTCTCCGTTACCTTGTAGTTCAGACCTGCTGTGTTTTAGCGCCCTCCAGCGGAAGAATTGTGCTCTGCACCATGTTTAATTCCGACCGATAAGAATTCAATTAAGTCAGCAGCAGTGACAGCAGCACACCGGAACAGGTTACTTCTCCTACCAAAATAAAACCTGACAGGGTTTAGTCTTTCAATTCAGTAGCGAAGATTCTCAGCGAACTGATCGATTAAGTCAACCTGGTCAGGACCAGTTCATAATTCTAACTGGTTAAACTGGTTCTGTCTGGAGATCCCAGCAGTAAATCTTCAGTTGATACCAATAATACTGTTGGTTGCTTTTAATAATGCTTGCTCAAATATGTTAATTAAATACGCTAAATTAAACTTTATTATGACTGTACAATAACTGATGTAGTAATATGTAATGTGGTATAAAGTGATACCTGTTGGAGTAAGAAGATACTGAAGACATGATTTAATTATTGCTTCATAATTAAACAATATTATGAAGCAAATAAAACATATAAAGTACTTTATGGTAATTAACGTCAAAAGGTAAAATTGATGGATGATATGTTCAACAAAATTATAGAAACCATGACATCGGCTGAAAAACGGAATGGTTTTGTGTCTTATTTTGAAATTAAACCGGAAGTCAGTTTGTGTGTATGGAATTTTGCTTTTACTCTGGTCAGTTTGGGTCTCGGTTCTCTGGGTCAGCAGCTCCGGTAACTCTGCCCTTGATTCGGTTCTGTAACGGTTGACTCAGCTCCAGTGTCTCCTGCATGGAGAATCCGTGAGGCTCGGCCGGGACCGGAGCAGAACTTTCTGTGGGTAAGTTAGTCCCAGTTAGCGGTATGGTTCCGCTGTCCGAACCAGCCGCAGCTAACGGCGCGGATATAAACTTCATAACTTTCTGTCTCGGTTTGCCTCGCGAGCCTTTTGTTCCTGTGGCTCGCGCCTCCGTTCCCATGGTGAAGCTTCTCCGGCCCGCGAGGCTCTCCGAGCAGAGTCGAGGGCTCTCCGGAAACAGTCGAGCGACCGAGCAGCGGACTCGGTTTTTTTTTTCTTTCCTAAAACTAGCACAACAGACAGATTCATTCTGGCTTCAGAACTGTTGGAACCGTTGGAACAGAACCGGGTCAATAGAACCGGGCATAACATAAAGAAACCTTAAGACTTTGATTTGAAGGTTACCTAGGGTGCTGATTCTGTAGCTGAGGAAGTTCGGTCCATTGGGTTCTGTTCAAAACACCAACTGGTCCAAACTTTTCTGTCAGGAAGCCCAGTTCCTCCTCCAGAAAAAGAACGTGGCGACAGTGGAGAGAAACTACTTCCTGTTAACCTGAAGACACTTTTAGCAGAACCAGAACTGAGTTCAGATAAGACACAAAGCATCTCTGGTTTTCATTCACTGGTCTGTTACTGGGACTCAGTGGTTCTGTTACTGGGACTCAGTGGTTCTGTTACTGGGACTCAGTGGTTCTGTTACTGGGACTCAGTGGTTCTGTTACTGGGACTCAGTGGTTCTGTCTTGTTGTTGACAGGAAGTGATTTTTTTTTCTGCGTGTTTTCGTTGGTCTCGTTTTTTTGGGTCGGTTCTGTATGTTTACTGTTTGTGGACCTGGAGTTTTATGGAACCCGGTTCTGATCCCTGATGGTTCCCACTGTTAGAACTCTGATGGAACCCATGTTCTACTCCACGAGCTTCACAGGTTCTGGAGGTTCTGAGGCTGTATGGGAGGACTCGGTACCAGCCGTTTGGACCTGCTGTGACTCTGTTGGGCAGATCACACCACGCTCTGCTCCCGCCAGGTGTGACATCACAGCGTGATGCGTCCCGATGGAGGAGGCGGAGCCTAGCCGCTACGTGACCCAGCTGAGGGCGGAGTTTGACGGCTGCGACTCGACGGCGACGGGTTTCCTGGACCGGGAGGACCTGACCGAGCTGAGCAGGAAGCTGCAGCTGGACGCACATCTGCCGCTACTGCTGGACACGCTGCTGGGGGAGCGGCCCCACGGCAGGGTAACCGGTTTTACTGGACCAGAATTATATGTTCTGCAGGGTTCTGCCGGGCTCAGTCCAGGTTCTGTTTGTGTTCCAGGTGAACTTTGAGGAGTTTAAGAACGGCTTGGTGGTGGTTCTGTCCCACTCTCTGGACTTCAGCACCTCAGAGGATGACAGCAGCTACCTGGAACCAGGTGAAACACTGCAGGATCCAGTAGTTAGTGGTTCTGGTTCTGGCCCAGCCAGATGACTTCCCCCTCCTCCTCTTCCTCCTGCAGCCATCCCACAGGAGGTGAAGCCAAAATTTGTGAAGGGAGCAAAGCGTTATGGCCGCCGCTCTCGACCCGAAACCCAATCTAGTACCAGCATGGACTCGACCCCGACCAGAACCAAACCTGTGGACCTGAACCTGGATTCTTCCCCGCCCGGTGTCCAAAGGGCCAAACTGAGACGGTCCACATCTCTGGAGAGCATGGAGGTGAACAGGCCGAGGTTTATCGTTAACTTATGTTAGCATGTATTAGTTTATCTTAGCCTCTGCTAGCTTATGTTAGCCTATATTAGCTTATGTAGCCCTTAGCAGAACCTGACTGTGGGTGGTGGCTGAGTCCCCTCTTTCCTTAAAACATCTAATAAACCTGCAACTGAACCAGCAGTTATTGTTGCCTTGGAGATAGTCTACTGCAGCAATAATAGCAGTTGATGCTAACACTGATGCTAACACTGGTGCTACGTGGAGTAAGCTAAATCCTCTATTTTCAGAAGGTTTTCTTTTTCTTTTATTTAACCTGTTTGAAGTCCTGGAATAGTCAGCTGCTCTGGTAGCCTCAGCCTTGGCCCTGACATTAGCATTAGCCTTAGCTTTAGTTTTAAGTACATTCCATTTATAGTCTCATCTCAGAAATATCTAGTGGAAGGCTGCTGAAGTTGGACCTCCTACTCAGAAACTTAAGGCTGACATTGAGTTTCAATATGGCCGCTCCTAGCAGCAGGAAGCTGTGGTGGAAACGTCTAAAACCAATGCTACCCGTAGCGCCTGCAGCTCTCAACTGAACTAATTACAGTGGTGATGATGGTAACTTGAATGCTTTTACTTCAGGTGCCGTATGCGGCTCCAAGTTCCAGCTTTTATCCTTAATTGCATGTTGGAAATCGGACCATGAGATAAAGTTCTGGTTCTGCTGCTGCATCTCCACACAGACTATAATCTGAACCAGGATCAGCTGCTGTAAAACCGGACCAGAACCAGATCAGATCCTCTCAGTAGTGTGTGTGTGTGTGTGTGTGTGTGTGTTCCTCTCAGTCTCTGTTCATTCAGCAGAACTAAATCTGCTCAGGAATTCTTTATGATTACAGTTTATACTGCTGCTGAGACTCACACACACTGAACACACACTCTGAACACACACTCTGAACACACACACTGAACACACACACTGAACACACACACACTGAACACACACTCTGAACACACACACTGAACACACACTCTGAAGACACACTCTGAACACACACACTGAACACACACTCTGAACACACACTCTGAACACACACTCTGAACACACACACTGAACACACACTCTGAACACACACACTGAACACACACTCTGAACACACACACTGAACACACACTGATTCCTCTCAGCTCCATGTTTTCTCTGCAGAGCCTGAAATCTGATGAAGAGACAGGAAGCAGCAGAATGGACCAGCAGCTCTTTCACAATAAAGGTACTCTGCAACAGAAATCAGAACCAGAACTGGGTCTGAGGTTCTGACTTACAGCTGCAGTGTGTTTTTCCATATTAGCTCCAACTGTCTCCATGTTGTGACAGTTTGTAATGAAAACAGATTGATCCGTCTAAAGAAATTCACCAAAATCACCAATCAGAGTTAGGAGGCGGGGCTTACGTCTGCCCATCATCTTCATGTGCTCGTTGCTAAATGTGCTAGTGGTGGAGAAACAACTTACCAGTATACGGAAACTGTTTATCTGCTTTTATGCTTACTAACTAGCTCTAGCATTCACAACAGGCTATGCTAGCTGCAATTAGCATGGAGGATGGTTGACAGCACTAAGACCCGCCTCCTAGCTCTGATTGGTTGCTTCTAGTTAGCAGTGGGAAGGCGGAGATTGATCCGTCTCATGACAAACTGGAGACGGATTGAATCGATACGGAAAAATATTTTCTATAAAAGTTACACAATGCAGCTTTAAATGTCTCTGCAGCAGATCAGCAGCAGGACGCAGGAGGAAGAGGAGGAGGATGTGATGTGGCTGCAGTGTGTGATCACCTGGACCTGCAGGTAGCTGGACGTCCAGAACCAGAACCAGAACCAGCTGGACCAATCCTGATGATCCCACTGTGTCTGCAGGACGCTCTGCTCCAGAGATTAGATGCTAACCTGGACGCTAACCGGGATGGACGGGTTACCATCAGAAAAGTTCTGTGGAGCTCCGCCCCCACGCTAAGCTCCACCCCCATTCGGTCAGCTGACCTGCAGAGGGCGCCACTCTGGGTAAAATTATGTTCTAAGAATATTCTGTTCAGACACGAGGAATTGAAAATAAACTGATAGTTTAACTAGTTCCACTGATAATTAAGGTTCGTTTTCTAACAACGACCTGAATTAAAGACTTCAACAGAAACAACAGCAGCCATGTTGGGCAATAGCGCCACCTTCAGCTCTGGAGTACAGTGACGATATTAATGAATTTTTAAAATTAAGACTTTATTAGTAATAGAAGTAGAAAAAAGTCTACACTCAAAATAAAGTTTTATTATAAATAACAGATCTCCATCAATTACAGCATGAAAACAACAATATAAAACATTTTTAGAAAAACATTTATGATTCTAACCAGGGTCATTTTTACCATTTCGGTTACAATAACTATTATTTATTACTACTGATAATCAGTGATGACATATTTAATTTGAAAAAACAAAACTTTAATCCGATTACTGATTACTCCTTGAAAAGGTAATTTAGATTACAAGTAACTTCTTTAGTTACTGCTGACAACAACCTTCCTCCAATCAATGTAAAATTACAGAGTTTTGCTGTTTATTTTCTAAACATCAACAATGTGTCTCATTGTTGAACCATTAAACAATCTGGAGCTGAAGAATAAATCGTTTAATGGTTACAATAGTCCAAAAAAACAAACCCTTTAGTAATTTATTTGTGTTTTTCTTTGTTCCACTATTGTCTGTAAAACTCTAGATAGGATTTCAGAGCCCCCATGCAGCCCCCTCTGTGTTACGGCCCTGATTTGCTGCATCCTGCGGCTCCACCAATCAGATGGCTGCACAGATTAGTGACACTTATTTTAACATTAATGATTCGAATCACGTTCAGTTGTGCAACTTGACAAACTGGTTCATTGGTGGCTGTTTTCACATTTATTGATCTGTTCATATTAGTCTCCATGTTAAAAGTTTTCCATATGAGCTGTGACATCATTCATAAATATTATTACATTAATACATATTCATATTATCTGGACATTAACAAAGACATTTGGACGGATCATCCAGGAAATGATGGACAGGGAGAGTCTGACGGGAACTACCTGGATGTCAGTCAAATTCTGGGGTTTTTTGTGTCTCTGCTTATTTCTAAATGAGCAGCTTCACCTTCAAAAACAAGCCCAGAAAACCGAAGCCGACTCATTAAATTTGCAAGTGACTTTAGAAAAAACGAGCCCAAAGTCGCTGGTAATAATCAGACTTCAAGACAGAAACCCAAAGTAGTTCCTGTTTTTCCAGGAATAAGATGTGCGTCTCCTCCACGGTTCATGCTGCATAGAAACGGCAGCGAGACCAAATGAAATAAAATAGTGACGCATTGATTCGGATCAGTAACTGTAATCTGATTACTGGATTTGTAATAGAAACGCGTTAGATTAATGACAGTTGCTGACATCACTGCTGGTAATGTGTTGTTTTTTTCTTTATCATTTTATTTTTGTGGTTGAAATTAGGCTCCTAAAGTCCATTTAGCTAAAAACTGATTTATCAGTGAGTCCACCGGGTCGGGTCACCGGCCAGCAGCCGAAGGACGGAGCCCAGACTGCCCTCACTTTATTGATCAAATGAATGAGATTTACAGAAGTCGATCAGATGAAGAACCAGTCAGAACCATCAGAACCAAAGCAGAGCAATTGTCAGGGAACTTTGCATGTACGGCGCTGACGTCACATCCACATGAGCGAAATGCGTCTTTCTTTCTTTGAGTTACAATGACAGCTAGAAAAGACAAAGTCGTATTATAGAAGGAAATAAAGCGATACCATGAACATTGTTGTCTTTCTAATATAATGGGCTTTTAAGTTTTCATGGATTTCCAAGCGGTCCTGAATTAAGAAGACGGTGGCTTGTAAATATTCGTGGCTACCAGTTAAAGCTAACGCCGCACAGCAAAGTTTACAACCTTCACTTCACTCCGGATCAGCTTCTTCAGCCTAAAGAGGAAGATAAAGGTGCCTCCTGTGTTATTTCCATGAACAACGTCTGTATTCAGCCTGAAAGAGCGAGTTTATGGGAAGCTACGGGCTTGTTGTTCTTCCTCCTGGTTCTTAAGCAAAAAGCCCGAACCGTAACCTCCCCGTTACTTGGTCTCTGACACTAACGACAATAAACACATATAATATACTTGAAAATAAGTACAAAATAAGGTAAAACATTGTCCGTTAAAATGGATTAAAATGTTTTAGATCCTTAAACATTAGGATCTGTTATGCTAAGAGGCGAGAAAATTGCCTGTTAGCATAAGCTAAAGTTAATGTTAGCCACAAAGTTTAAAAAAGTAAAACTCACCCTGGTATCCTTATAACGAGGCGAACATCTTAAAACCTTTCTCCAGCTGACTTGTTGGATCGATGTTCATCATTAATTGTTACCTTGGCCAGGCCCTGCAAGCACTGAGTGGAAAATGACATTTTCATCAGACCGGAAACCACCGAGCCGCTTTTCCCCGAACGCGAAAGCTGACCTGCAAAGAGCCTGTTGGACTAAAGTTCTGGTCCGGTTTTGATTCCTGATCCAGAACCTCTTTGACCCGGTCAAACTAAATGTTTCACTCTGGTCCAGTTTGACCCAATGCTCCTGAAGGCAGCACCACCTGCTGACCAATCAGCAGCTGGCAGTGTGAACAGGTGGGCGGGGCCAGAAGGAGCGCCACGTGCTGCAGGTGAACAAGTGTTTTTCCTCAGGCCGCTGCAGTATGTGATGTTCTGCAGAACCGGGCCGGTGACCCAGCGGGTCGGCATGGACCAGTGTCAGGTGATTATCCGGATCAAGATGCAGAACCAGAACCAGTGGTTCTCCTCAGTGTTTGGGCCGTCGGTTCAAACGTGTCTGTAGAATCAGTCGGATTCAATCAGGCGGTTCTGGTCGGGATAATCCAGATTAGCAGACCTCATTCCTTCCTCTCTCTCTCCATACAGAACCAGCAGCTGGTACCGGACGGCCCCGCCCGCTCCCTGCTGACGGCCACTGTGGGTCCCAGGGTTCTGACCCGGCTGGACGACGGGTCGGGCGGCACCAGCCCGGAGCGTGTGGCGGCACTGTGGGCTGAGGCCGGCATCAGGAACAGCCAGCAGATCCTGCAGGTGGGTCCAGACCCGGTTCTGTTGGATTACACCAGAATCAGAATTAGAGGAGTCCCAGAACACTCTATCTGGTTTTGGTTCTGGTTGCTTGCTGACCCGATCCAAACCGCACAGCAGATTACCTCAGAACCTCAGATTACTCACATTCCAGTCAATCCGGGTCGGGTTGGTACCAAAGGTTTCTCCATGATTGATCTGGAAAAACTTCACTGTGTTGAACTGATGCTGATAATTTTAGATCTATAGAAAACATTAATACTGCTCTTCTTTTGTTTTCAATGTATTTTCTGTGTGTAGAACTTTATAGATTTATTATGTTTAATGAAGACAGTCGGTGATCAGCTGGAGGTTAGAGAAAATGCAGCAGAACCAGAACCGGGCTCAGTACCATGGGACCCGACTGACTGAAAGATAGTGAAGAAACAGATGAACTGATGTTGGATTATTTCTGATGTTTATGAAAGTAGAAACAGCAGGAGAGGGAGAACGATTAGGTGATGGCAGCATCATGTCAGCCGCCTCCAGGAAGGAATCAGCCAATCAGAACACAGAGCAGGTGGAGCTGCCATGGAGAGAAGAGAACAGGAAACGAAAAGTTAAAATGATGGCAAACGGTGCAAACTGGAGAGTAGTAGAAGAAGAAAGAGAGGAGTGGCCAGTTTGTCCTGCAGCAGCCGGTAGCATCATGACTACAGGAGGAGGTCAGGATGACCCCGGCTAGCAGGTCAGGAAAGTTTTAATATGGGAAATATTCAGGGTGTCATTATTATTATTATTATTATTATTATTATTATTATTATTATTATTATTATTATTATTATTATTGTTTTAATCCTTTATTTATGCAGGAACATCTCTAGAGACTTATCAACAATAAATAAAAACAATAATAATAATAAAAATAATCTGATAAACTAAAACTGGCAGCAGGTTTTAATTTCCTGTCTGTAATCCTGACAGATTAAAATAATCTGGATTTATGGAAATATCTGAGTATCACCAGCACTGATCCTGTCTGCTGAACTGGGCCGGGCTCAGAGCCCAGTGGGACTCCACCAGTAACCCAGCAGTCTGAAGAACATTTGTCATTCAGGAACTAACTGGGATCAGTGGGACAGATGGGACTAAACCAGTTTACTGCTGTTCCCTTCAGACCAACATGATCCAGATGTTCTTGTCCTAGAAGATCGGCTCTAGATCTGTGATTTATGGGCTGTAGATCTGTGATTTATGGGCTGTAGACACCACAAACACCCGACTGGACAAGCTGACACCAGAAGTGCAGGACATTAAATCCAACCTGCAGTTTATGCAGAAACTTGTGGATGACATCAAATCAGAAGGCGTTAAGCTCGGCAAACAAGGAAACTCGCTGCAGTCTGACATATTTAAAGTTTGTGACATCCTGTTGGCAATCACCAATTAGATGGAGGACATAGAGGGACAATCGAGGACAAACAATTACTGAGTCGCCAAAGGAGCCTTGGGCTGAGAGGGAGGAGAAAGTGAAGACAGTTCTGTCTGCACAGTTAAACCTGCGACATGAGATGGAGATGGAGAGAGCTCACCCACTGGGAAACCCAGAGGAGATTGCCGTCAAATTCCTGAGGTACAAGGACAGATCAACTATTCTGCAGCGGGCAAAGGCATTTAAGGGATCCAAAATCTACATTAGCGAGGATTTGAGAGCTGCTGTCAGGAAGAGCAGGGCGGAGCTGATGCAGGACGTAAGAGCAGCACGTCGCTTATCTCCGTCATGATAAGCTGATCACCCATCCGCTCGAGTTCCCCAAAATTACATTTAAAGGACAACCAGGTAGGCGGTCTGCACCCAGCCATACCAACTGTTAGCCAGATATACAAAATGTTACCATGGCAACTGGCACAGCTGATGTAAAAACGTGGAAAAACGGATCGGTGGTGATGAGGATGTGGAACTGACTACATTTCAGTACAAAGACTGTCATCAGCAAGACATTGAAATTGACATTGATCCTGGTAAAATGTTACTGATATCAACGATAGTTGTGACTTTTACACTGATGAGCAGTTCAACATTAAAACTGAACATACACTTTCAATAATTCACTTTAACAGCAGAAGCTTGTTTGCAAATTTCTACATCAAACTGTTCCTCCAACAACTCAGAGCTTTAATATCAGAAACGAGGCTCAATAGTGAAATGGATGGTTATGAAATGGTTTGTAAAAACAGAGAACAAAATTGGAGGTGGACAAGAACATTAATTATAAGATGACAGAAACAATGTCAACTGTCATGGATAATGTTGAATGTGTGACTGTAGAAAAACTCATGGAAAAAAAAAAGTCTTTATGAGCTGAACCTGGATCAAATATAGAAATATTCTATAACTGGATGGAAGAAACATTTAGAAAAGTTAATCAAAAAAGTTGCACTTATCTGTGGGGATTTCAGCATTGATCTTCTACATCTAAATAAACACAGAATGAATTTAACATCATGTCCTGTCTGATCACCAGGCCCAGTCGCATTGCATCGCACTGTACAACATTAACTGGTTATATTTTTACTTTCTATTCTTGAAAATAGTTAGACTAGTGGACTATTAATAAATGACATAACTGATCATTTACCACTGTTCACAGTTTGACTGTAACTGCAAAGAAATGATCAAAACATCAGATCACAATACAAACGGTTCAGTTACAAGATTCACTGAAGGCACTAAAAGCCCATTTGATGACTTATGATTTGAGATTAATTGATAGAATAAATGATGTGAATTACTGCTAGCTAACAGTCTGAGGTAGCATTGAAGCTAACAGTCTGAGGTAGCATTGAAGCTAACAGTCTGAGGTAGCATTGAAGCTAACAGTCTGAGGTAGCATTGAAGCTAACAGTCTGAGGTAGCATTGAAGCTAACAGTCTGAGGTAGCATTGAAGCTAACAGTCTGAGGTAGCATTGAAGCTAACAGTCTGAGGTAGCATTGAAGCTATCAGTCTGAGGTAGCATTAAAGCTAACAGTCTGAGGTAGCATTGAAGCTAACAGTCTGAGGTAGCATTGAAGCTAACAGTCTGAGGTAGCATTGAAGCTAACAGTCTGAGGTAGCATTGAAGCTAACAGTCTGAGGTAGCATTAAAGCTAACAGTCTGAGGTAGCATTGAAGCTAACAGTCTGAGGTAGCATTGAAGCTAACAGTCTGAGGTAGCATTGAAGCTATCAGTCTGAGGTAGCATTAAAGCTAACAGTCTGAGGTAGCATTGAAGCTAACAGTCTGAGGTAGCATTGAAGCTATCAGTCTGAGGTAGCATTGAAGCTATCAGTCTGAGGTAGCATTAAAGCTAACAGTCTGAGGTAGCATTGAAGCTAACAGTCTGAGGTAGCATTGAAGCTAACAGTCTGAGGTAGCATTGAAGCTATCAGTCTGAGGTAGCATTAAAGCTAACAGTCTGAGGTAGCATTGAAGCTAACAGTCTGAGGTAGCATTGAAGCTAACAGTCTGAGGTAGCATTGAAGCTACATTCAGGCTAACAGCATCAGAGTCAGTGCGAAGGTTAAAGTTCCCACCATGATGATCCGATCAGGATTTACCAATAAATCAAGTGAATTTGATCCAATAATGGATCATCAGCTGGACAAACCTGCATCCAGAACCTTCAGTCTGCAGCATTAGTCTGAGCAGCGCCCCCTGCTGGTAGGAGGTCTGGTTCTTTAAAGCTGTGTGTGTGTGTGTGTGTGTGTGTGTGTGTGTGTGCAGAGTCTGGACTTCCCCCTGGAGGAGCGGCTCAGCCTATCGGACCTGACCCTGGTTCTGGACAACGAGCTGCTGCTGAGTTCCAACTCTGTCCACCAGGCGGCGCTCATCTCCTACAGGACCGAGATCCAGCACCTGCAGTAGGCTCCAGAACCAGCCGGCCCGGGTAGGCACGCCCTGACCCGGTTCTGACCCGTCCTATCTTCCAGGGATGCGTTGGAGCAGGCCAGCAGGGAGCGGGACAAGCTGAGGTCCGATCTGGACCGGGCCGACCAGCAGAACCTGCAGCTTGTCCGGGAGGCGGACGACCGGCACGCCAGCATGGAGGCGCTCAACCAGGACCGGATCAGGTAGGACCCAGTTCTGGAGCCGGACCGGGTCAGAACGCTTCTGGTTCTGTATGTGACCCGCAGACAGAGGAGGTTCTGTAAAGTTCTGACCCATAAAGCGGGAGGTGGAGGTGGGTTCTGATGGACCCGTTCTGACCCAACAGGGATCTTGAGTCGGACTTCAGGCGCCGAGCTGCAGCACTGCGGCTGCAGGCGGAGCAGGAGAACGAGGCGCTGCTGCAGCAGGGCGAGCGAGAGCGCAGCACGCTGCGGCAGGAGCTGCAGCTGCTGCGGGGGAAGGAGGCGGAGCTTCAGGAGGAGCTGGATGCCGCTGCACAGGTCCGTTCTGGTTTTGACCTGGTTCTGCTGGTCTTGACCTGGTTCTGACCCGGTTCTGCTGGTTCTGTGCTCCAGGAGAAGCAGCGCCTGCAGCAGGAGCTCTGCGCCTTGCAGTCAGCGTTGAGGGAAGCAGATGGTTCTGTTCAGAGGCTGCAGACGGATTTGGACCAGCTGCTGCTACACAAGGTGACCAGAACCGGGCCAACCCAGTCCGGGTTTCCTCGCCGTCCTGTAGCGCTGATCCGGTCCAGGTGATCCAGGCCGGGTGTTGGTGAATCCTGGTCGGGTCCGGTTTCTGTTCTGAATCTCCTGATGAATTTTTGATGAGCCTGTGTCTCTGCTGCGAACGGATCAGAACCGCTGGGCCCGCTCCGCTGACTGCTCTGCTCTGAATGTTCTGACAGCTCGGTGGTTTGGACCCGGCCAGCGCCGGTCTGAGCCATGAGGAACGGTTCTGTGAGCTGCTCAGAGAGTCCCAGCGCCAGTGCAGGGTAGGACCAGTCTGACCCGGCAGAACCTCAGAGCCCAGCAGGATGCTCACAGTTCTCTCTGTGTCTGTGGTGCGTTCAGGAGCTGCAGGACAGAAACGACGAGCTGAGCTCAGAGCTGCTGGAGGCCCAGAGGAGCAGCAGGAGGTCCTCCAGGCCATCAGGGGGCGACGCAGCAGGTACCGCAGCAGCCTGGCCGGGTCAGAACCAGGACCTGTTTCCTGCTCTCTGATTGACTGATGAAGAAACTAGAACTTTACCCGACCCGGTTACGGTTCTGATCCATTTTTTCAGACGTTCCTCCGGAACCTTCAGCTCAGAGTGATGATGGTTCTGGTTCTGACCCGGTCAAACACTCAGAACCTTCTGGACTCAAGCAGTTCCTCCCTCCTGGTTTCTGTCCAATCAAAGAGCTGCATGTTTCTCTCCCTCCAAATGAGTTTGGTTCTGGTTGGTTCAGGAGGGATTGGACCTGGAGGTTCTGTTGACCCATAATCATGAGGAACAAGAAGGTTCTGATGCTTCCAGGCTCTGATTCTTGTCCAATCAGGAGCTATGGAATCACCATAGCAACCACTGCCTTCCCTTCACAATAAGAGCCGTCAGCCGGGTTCTGATGGGGAAGGTTCTGGAAGCTTTGGAACCGGGAGAACGGGTCGGACTGAGCCGCTGAGTCACAGGCTGCCAGAACCGGACCTGCAGGTCTGGCTAAGCCCCGCCCACCAACACACACCTACAGAGTGTGTGTTGGTGTGTGAGCGGCGCCATGTCTCTCAGTGAGTTCCTGTTCTGTTCTAGGTTTGGTTCTGGTTCCGGTTCTGACCCAGTCTCTCCTCTCCAGGCGACCCGGACATGAGGAGCATCCAGTCGGAGCTGGCGCTGCAGCAGCTGAAGGAGAGCCACCAGGAGGCGCTGCAGCAGCTGCACATCCAGCTGGAGACCCAGGTACCGGTTCTGCTGACGGCCCGGTGGTACCAGTTCTGGCCCAGAAGAACCTCTGACTTTTCGTCCTCCTGTCCCTCAGATGAACTACTACGAGCGGCAACTGGACATGATGAAGCAGAACATGGAGGTGGAGAGGAAGGAGATCTGCCAGGCCTTCAAGGTGAGCCAGACCAGAACCAGAACCAGAACCAGAACCAGAGGTCCAGCTGCTGTTAATGATGATGATATTTCTTCGTCAGGTGGAGATCAGTGAGCTGGAGGAGCAGAAGGTCCAGGTGGAGCAGCAGCTGAAGGAGGCGCTGACTCGCCTCCAGAACCAGCAGGGGGCGGGGCTTACCGCCGAGGAGCAGCGCAGGTCCGCCCCCTGCTGGTTCCCATGGGTTCTGCTGGGTCGGCCCACAATGACCCGGTTCTGGTTCTGTTCAGGGTGCAGCGAGAGCGGGCCGAGCTGGAGCAGAACTTCGCCAGAGAGATCAGCAACCTGGTGCAGAAGCTGAGCGCCGAGAAGGAGCAGCTGGAGGCGGAGCTTCAACTGCATGCACAGCAGGAAGTGATGCGCGTCAGGTAGGTGGGCCAATCACAGACCAGCGTCCCACAGAGTCCCACAGCCAATCACGGCCGAGCTGCCACTGTGAGCAGGAAGGAGGAGGCGGACCCACGATTCGGCCAATCACAGTCCGGCCTGGAGGGGGCGGAGCTCCAGGTGGAGCAGCTGGGGGCGGAGCCAGTGGAGCTGCAGGAAGTTCTGCTCCTCAGAACTGGGTTGGACTCCCTAAACCGGATCATGAGCGTTGAGAAGGCGCTGCGGGAAGCGCTGCAGGAGGAACAGAACCGGACCTCGCTCCTGCAGGAGGAGGCGACCCGGTTGGGCCAGGAGAACAGAACCTACATGGTTCTGGTGGACCAGCTGTCCTCCCAGATCGTGGAGATGGAGGAGGAGCTGTGCTCCCTCAGCGCCGCCTCCACAACCTCAGAGCGGATCGATCTGCTGCAACAGGCCCTGCTGGAGTCCCAGAACCAGCTGAGCAGAACCCAACAGAACTTTGAGACAGAGAAGAGGAGCCTGGCCCGGCAGCTGGTGGAGCTGGAGGACCTGGTTCTGGAGCTGGAGGTCCGGACCGACTGGGAGGACCAGGTCGACCGGACCGGACCTCACAGGTTTGTCAGCTAGAGTGGACTGGAAGCAATCAGAACGCACGGCTCCATCTCTAACCGGCCAATCAGAACGCACAGCTCCATCTCTAACTGGCCAATGATCTAACTGCATGAATTTCATGGACCAATCACATCCTCTGTAATGTGAACTAACTGCTCCGTTCTTGTTCTGGTTCAGGTTGTGTATCTTCAGGTTCTGTTGGGTTCTGTCTTGCAGGGCCCAGGTGGAGGCGGTCCGGTCGGAGAATGCGGCTCTGCAGGAGAGGCTGAAGGTTCTGCAGCAAACGGTCCAGAACCTGGAGGATGAGTCTGAGAAGAGGAGGTGAGTCCGGCTCCAGGTCCCGGGTTCTGATCAGCTGCCAGTTCTGGAGAAGTCTGACCGGGTCCGCTGTTCTGCTTGCAGGAGGAGGCAACAGGAGGTGGAAGAGGAGCGGGAGAGGAGCAGAGAGGAGGAGGAGCGGCTCCACAAAGAGGTTCTGAGGTTCCAGATGCTTTAGAAGTGCTGTTAGACTTTCACAATAAAGGTTCTGGAGGCTCCCAGTGAGGCATCAGAGAACTTTACTATGATCTGAGCTGGGAGGCATCAGAACCTCCTGGTTCTGGTGTGGGAGGCGGTTCAGAACCGGCCTCCAGACTCCTGACCCGCCTTCTTCCGCTGCAGAACTCCCGGTACCGTGAGGAGGTTCTGGACCTGAGTGGGAGGAACCTGCAGCTCAGCAGCGACAACGGCAACCTTAGCAGCCGTCTCCATAGCGAGCAAGAGACGGTCCGGATGCTGCGGGAGCGCCTGGCAACCGTTACCAAGGAACAGGAAGAGCAGGGGGCTGCTGTGAGTCAGGCTGATAGGCCAGAGTTCAAAGGTAAAAGCTATTGGAGCTGACAGGTGCTGCTGTTTCAGGTGAGGCAGCTGGAGGCGGAGCTTAGCAGGCTGAGGGCGGAGCTTCAGAAGATGGAGGCGGAGAGACAGAAGCTGCAGAAAGACGGGGAGCAGCAAAAACGCTACGTAAGCTTGGTGCAGAAACGGCACCTGCAGTCGGTGGGCAGAACACGGGGTAATGGCATGTCCCTTTAATAAGAGACACGTCCCTTTAATAAGAGACACGCCCCTTTAATAAGAGACACGTCCCTTTAATAAGAGACACGCCCCTTTAATAAGAGACACGTCCCTTTAATAAGAGACACGCCCCTTTAATAAGAGACACGTCCCTTTAATAAGAGACACGTCCCTTTAATAAGAGACACGCCCCTTTAATAAGAGACACGTCCCTTTAACAACAGACACGCCCCTTTAATAAGAGACACGTCCCTTTAACAACAGACACGCCCCTTTAATAAGAGACACGCCCCTTTAATAAGAGACACGTCCCTTTAACAACAGACGCCCTTTATGAAGAGACACGTCCCTTTAACAACAGACACGTCCCTTTAACAACAGACACGCCCCTTTAATAAGAGACACGTCTCTTTAATAAGAGACACGCCCCTTTAATAAGAGACACGCCCCTTTAACAACAGACACGCCCCTTTAATAAGAGACACGTCCCTTTAACAACAGACACGTCCCTTTAACAACAGACACGTCCCTTTAACAACAGACACGCCCCTTTAATAAGAGACACGTCCCTTTAACAACAGACACGCCCCTTTAATAAGAGACACGTCCCTTTAACAACAGACACGTCCCTTTAACAACAGACACGCCCCTTTAATAAGAGACACGTCCCTTTAATAAGAGACACGTCCCTTTAACAACAGACACGTCCCTTTAACAACAGACACGTCCCTTTAACAACAGACACGCCCCTTTAATAAGAGACACGCCCCTTTAATAAGAGACACGTCCCTTTAACAACAGACACGCCCCTTTAATAAGAGACACGTCCCTTTAATAAGAGACACGTCCCTTTAATAAGAGACACGTCCCTTTAATAAGAGATGTCCTCTGTAATGAGACCCCCCCTGTAGTATGAGCGACAGAAGTGCTTAATGTTCCTGAAGCTCCCTTTGCAGAATCGTGTGTAACTAAATGATTTTCATATTTAACTCGATGTTTTCTATCAGCAGTGAAAGATGACAGGATGGTTCTTCAGTCATAATAACCAATAATAAAAAGTTTTTCCAATCCATCCATCCATTTTCTATTCAGCAGTGAAAGATGACAGGATGGTTCTTCAGTCATAATAACCAATAATAAAAAGTTTTTCCAATCCATCCATCCATTTTCTATTCACCCTTTGTCCCTAATGGGGTCAGGAGGGTTGCTGGTGCCAATCCCCAGCTAACGTTCCGGGCAAGAGGCGGGGTCACCCTGGACAGGTCGCCAGTCTGTCGCAGGAGTTTTTCCTAAAGTTTAATAATTAAGAACTGTGGCATTTAAAATGATGTATAAAGTTCTGCCAAACAGCCAGCGCCCATTTTGTGAGCATCTCCCCCTGCTGGAGTCAGGTTGTAGCTGCAGCTTCCTGTTCTGCAGGTGGAGCAGCAGCAGCAGCAGATGCAGCAGCGTGTCGCAGCCCTGCAGGCGGAGGCCGAGCTGCTGCGCTGCCAGCTGCTGACCGCCACGCAGGAGAAGCTGGGCCACACCCAGGAAGTGTCGGAGCTCCACAAGAATCTGAGGGAGGCGCTCAGTAAGGTGAGTTCTGCTGCAGCTGTCATGTTTGACCCGGTTCTGATTGGCTCTGTTGGCTACAGGTGGAGGAGCAGCAGGCGGAGGCCCGGAGGTTGACGGAGGAGAAGGCAGAGCTCCAGCAGAACCTGCAGACCCACAGACTGACAGTCCAGAACCAGGAGCTGCAGCAGCAGGTACCGGGGACGGGGCTTCACAATTACCCACCAGAACCTGTAGAACCAGATTGGACCCATGATGATCTGACTGGTTCTGTTTGGGTCCAGAACCTGAATCACGAGCAGCAGAACCTGAAGTCCAGACTGGACGAGGCGGAGACGGCGCGGACACAGGCAGAGGAGCAGGTCAGAACCGGACTGGAACCAGATAGACAGTGCAGAAGGTCCATCAGCATGAGGTCAGGAGACAGTGAATCCTCTGAGTGAGGCTAACGGTCTGAGTTAGCAGGCAGGCTAACCGTCTGAACTAGAGGTCAGGCTAACATTCTGAGCTAACAGTCAAGCTAGCATTTATGCTAACAGTTTGAGCTTATAGTCAGGCAACACTGTCAGAGTCAACATGACCATAAAGCTCATGATGACCTTTACTGATAACCAGATAAAAGACCATCTAGAGCAGACATGGGCAAACTACGGCCCCCGGGCCGTATACGGCTCGTTAGGCTTTTTAATCCGGCCCGCCCAACTTGTCCAAATTATCGTAAAAACCCATGGATGTGTAAAATCCTGTTTCATTTCCCTTTCCCCTGCAATACCCTCGTTTCCCCGATAGACGGCGCACTAGTCTAGACACACTTTCCAGCTGACATTTCCCCCCTTCGGTAAACATGAGCGGACCAAAGAAAAGAAAAGTGGACACTGAGTGCCGAGTGTTTAAAAAGGAGTGGACAACAAAATATTTTTTTACTGATGGCTGTATGTCTGATTTGCCAAGAAACGGTTGCAGTTTTCAAAGAGTACAATATCAGCCGTCACTTTGCCACAAAGCATGCTAACTACGCTAGCAAGCTGTCAACACAAGAACGGGCGGCTACTGCTCAGAGGTTGGCAGCTAATTTACAGACTCAGCAGAATTTTTTTCACCGACAAACTGCGATCCAGGAGTCAAGTACCAAGGCAAGTTTTTTGCTGGCATTCAAGTTGGCAAAGGCTAGCAAGCCTTTATCCGAAGGCGAGTTTTTGAAAGAATGCATGGTAGACACAGCAGATCTCTTGTGTCCGGAAAGCAAAGGCAAGTTTGAAAAAATCAGCTTGTCACGCAGGACAGTGACTCGGCGTGTGGAACTGATTGACGAAGATAGTCAGCGAGTTAAACAAAAAAGCGGAGTCCTTTAATTTATATTCACTAGCACTGGATGAAAGCAACGACATGAAAGACACTGTTGAGCTCCTAATTTTTATCCGAGGGATAAATGACAGTTTTGAGATAACCGAGGAGCTTTTGAGCATGGAATCGCTGAAGGGGAAAACGCGAGGAGAGGACTTATATGAACAGGTGTCTGGTGTCATCGACAGAATGAAGCTGCCTTGGAGTAAACTTGCCGGTGTCACCACGGATGGATCGCCAAATTTAACTGGAAAAAACGTCGGGTTGCTGAAGAGAATCCAAGATAAAGTGAAAGAAGAAAACCCTGACCAGGATGTTATTTTTCTTCACTGCATCATTCATCAAGAATCTCTGTGTAAGTCTGTATTGCAGCTTAATCATGTTGTGGATCCAGTTGTAAAACTTGTTAACTTCATTCGAGCAACGGGACTTAATCACCGTCAGTTCATTGCGTTCCTAGAGGAAACCGATGCGGATCACCAGGACTTACTTTACCACTCTCGTGTCCGCTGGTTAAGTTTGGGGAAAGTGTGCCAACGAGTGTGGGAGCTCAAAGAGGAGATTCGTTCGTTTTTGGAGCTAATGGGGAAATCCGACGAATTCCCTGAGCTGAGCGATGAGGACTGGCTTTGTGACTTTGCGTTTGCTGTGGACATATTGTCACACATGAATGAGCTGAACGTTAAGCTGCAGGGGAAAGATCAGTTTGTGCACGATATGTACACAAATGTGAGAGCCTTCAAATCCAAGCTGATTTTATTCTCCAGGCAAATGTCAAACAAATCTTTCGCTCATTTTCCCACACTGGCCATGCAGAAGGCCACCCGAAACGTGAAGAAATACTGCAAATCACTGGACGACATGCACGGAGAATTCTGCCGTCGGTTCACTGATTTTGAAAAAATTGAAAAGTCACTTCAGCTGGTGTCCTGTCCCCTGTCACAAGACCCCGAAACAGCACCGCATGAGCTGCAATTGGAACTGATCGATCTTCAGTCTGACTCCATCTCAAAAGAGAAGTTCTGATCTCTTAAACTGAATGACTTTTACGCTTCACTTAACGAAGCCACATTTCCAAACCTCCGGAGGACGGCACAGAAGATGCTGGCATTGTTTGGCTCGACCTACGTGTGTGAGCAGACTTTCAGCGTCATGAACATCAACAAAGCCCGTTACAGATCCCGGTTAACTGACCAACACCTCAGATCTATTCTGAGAATTGCCACAACGAAACTAACTCCAGACTTTGATGCACTGGCAAAAAAAGGAGAACAACAACACTGTTCCCACTGAAATGTGAGTTTTTCTACCGTGTTATGAAAAAAATAGCAACTTGCGCATTTACGCACAGCAGCGGTACAGTAGCTTAATTAACATGCCGCACATCGCTCTCATTTTAAAGACCCCTTCCTTTCGTTGGGTAATAATATGCTCTGAATGTTGAAAGTGATTCCATTGATTTTTTTTCCCACTAAATGTTGATTTCTTTAAATTTGCACCTTCAATTGTCTGTTTTTTTATACATTTCAATCCCCAGGTTTAATAAATTACATTGCTTGTCCAAATGCTCCTGGCCCGGCCCCTCTGTCAAATTTTAGAACCCATTCTGGCCCGCAAGTCAAAAAGTTTGCCCACCCCTGATCTAGATCTAAACAACAAGCTGAAGAGATCTTAGTGGAGCTACAGCTGCTGACCCACCTGACCTGGAGCAGTAGAACCGAATCAGAACCGGGTCAGCACCAGTGTGTGTGTTTGCAGGCGCAGCGGGCGGATATGGCGCTAGGTGTGGCCAAGGCGCAGCAGCTGCGGCGGCTGCAGCAGCTGCAGGAGCATGCGGGTAGCAGGCAGCAGCTGGAGCAGCTGCAGGCGGAGCTGCGGGCGGAGCGGGGGCGGAGTCAGCAGCTACAAGCGCAGGTGGAGCTGCAGCTACAGCAGAGCAGATCCCAGGTCAGCCTGAAGCAGGTGGGTTCAGAACCAGAACCAGCCCGGCTGCACAGGTTCTGGTTCTGACTGCTGCCTCTATGCTGCCTTCAGGAACAGTTCGACAGAGCGGAGGCGGCGCTGCAGCAGCAGGCCGCCAGCCTGGAGGTGCAGCTCAAGGCGCTGCGCAGCGTGCTGCAGGACAACGTGCAACAGCTGAAGGAGCAGGTGAGTCTGTGGTTCTGCTGGCGCCGACCCACCGGCCCATTCTGACCTCTGGTTCTGTCCAGATGGAGCGGAGCAACAAGACGAGCAGTGCACTGAAGGAGCTGCACCTTCAGAATGCGCAGCTGCTGGCTGCGCTGCAGGTCACAGAGCTGCGGCAGAAACAGGCAGAGAAGAAGAACGACCAGCTGGAGGACAAGGTCACAGCGCTGGGGGCGCTGCTGAGGGAGGTGGTGGCTGCCGCCGTGACCTCCAGCTGACCTGAGGCGCGCGTCGTCCGACGGAGCGAGGCCGCCCGCGTCGTCCCGACTGCCGAGCGAGCCGCCGCGTCGTCCGACGGGCCGAGGCGCCGTCGTCCGAGCGAGAGCGTCGTCCGACGGGCCGAGGCGCGTCGTCCGACTGAGCGAGCCGGGCGGCTGCCCGACGAGCCGCCGCGTCGTCCGACCGGAGCTCACCTCCTGGCCGTTTTAGCTGCTCTGGTTCCATTCAGACTTTGGAAGCTGGTATTTCTCTAAATTGATTATTTGTTTTTATTTTCTTCAGATTTTTTTCTGTCTGAAATGATTCAGCTTTAAGAGGAATATATAGAAAAACATTATTTCTAATAAACGTTTTTAATATTGTTTTATGTGAAATGTTTTAAACTTGATCACATTTCTTTTAGTTTTCTAACCTGTCTGCTCAGTGTCACTGTGTGTAAACTGGTGGGCGTGGCCTCTCCACCTGGACTGGTACTTGGTTTTTACCTCAGAGTGAGACCTCCTGTTCTGGGTTAAAATGAGGTGCTGATGTTCACCTGGATGTGTGAAATCTGCCCAGCAACAGACTTAACTCTCAGTAACGACACAAACGAAGGAACAAAACGACTTTATTTGTAAAAAAGCAAACATGGCTGCCGAGACGCCATCTGTCTCCTGGAGGTTATGACATCACATGCTCCAGAACGCCCTGGCGAATCAGCTGCTCACATTTCCACCGTGGCAGGAAGTGCTGCGGACAAAAGCCACTTCCTGTCAGGATGAGTCAGAACATGGGCCACCTGTTCACTTCCTGTCTCAGCTGGAAGCAGCTACTCCCAGTTACATCCCATTAAAGCACCAGCAGGACTGTTGTCATAGCAACTGTGGTGCTTCTCTCATCACTAACATGGGAGTCTGTTCTCACCTGGCTGTTCTTCTTCAGCAGGATCACGGTTCCGTCGTCGATCTCGAACTCACCGTGGTCCTTCAGGCACCTGACCTGGAAACGCGCAGGGATGTCAGGGGGGTTAAGGCTGCAGGTCAGAGGTCAGAGGTCAGACTCACCTGGATGTAGAGGCTCTTTGGAGGCTTCATGTCCTGCGTGACGTCCAGTCCCTCCTGTCCTCCGATGGATCGCATGAAGGAGGCCAGGGACTTTTTATACTGGCCAAACCACTGCACCTGAACACACCACGCACACAGGTGCTGTCAGCCTTCAGGTGAGCCAGCAGAAACCCCCAACAGGAAGTGAAGTCACTGACCTCCTCCGCAGACATGTGGAAGCGGACGTTGGCGGGCAGAACGCTGCCGTACTCCCATCGCAGCGCACGGATCCTCAGCAGGCGGTCGTACCTGCAAACAGCAGGTCAAAGGTCAGCATCAGAAGTCACACGACCCGGGCTGGTAGGTCACATGACTGTGGGCGGAGTTACAGGTAGGCCACGACGCAGCGTCGGTTCCTCAGCAGGCAGCAGTGGCGCAGCTTGATGGAGGGGATGAGGTCAGCGCGGCCGGCGGCCTTGGCCTCAGACCTGCAGGAGACGGAGAGGTCAGGAGGTCAGACGGAGCGCAACTGGTTCTGGTACCAGAGCAACCGGTTCTGCACTGGTACCAGGGAATGGTTTCCTTAAGGGGCCAGTATTATGTTTTATAGCAGTAACTGTAATTGCTGTTTATATCAAATACGACCTAAAAGGAATTTGACTTCCTGTCTTAATGCCTTTTAACCCTTTAATGTTTTCACCAGCGTCACTCTGAGCAGCAGCTCTTCTAATGAGCTCAGCAGCTGTTTGCTAATTGCTGCTGGTTAGTCTGAAGGAGCTGAGTGGGGATGGAGCTGTGTCCTTCAAGGCGGAGTTATGTCCAACAAGGCGTTTTGCACAGCTAAATGGTTGCCATGGAGACTTATGGATTTCTCATGAAACCATCTGAAGCCAACAGAAAACCCAACAGAGCCAGAACTAGCCTGGACCCTGTAGAACCGTGCAGTGGGTCGGTACTCACACATCAGCCTGGTTCTGTTCGTACAGAGCCTCCATCTCCTGCAGAACCTGCCGCAATCCGTCCTCCTGGAACCAAGAACTGAGTCCAATTAATCCATCACAGCCATCATTTCTCTTCATATTTATGAAACTGTTTCCATCATGTGTTGCATCCGCCGTCTAAATGCCTTTAAAGAGAACTTTCAGTTTAATATTTTTTTAGACACGATCGACTCTTAAACCGATAAACTGTTCTTCACCAGAGTTCCGCAAAATAATTTCAGCTAGAAATCTGATATTGGGGGCGCTGGGGTTAAGCACAACCTACATAAGGAGGCCTTGGGCCTCGACGCGGCTGTCGCAGGTTCGATTCCCGGCCTGGTGACCTTTACCGCATGTCTCCCCCTTCTCTCATTAACCTCTTTTCTGTCAATTCACCATCAAATAAAGGCCACTAGAGCCTTTATTGAAAAATAAATAAATCTGATATTAAAAAACTTTACCGTGTTCATCTGAGCCGAAATGTTAAATGAAAAGATTATTTTCTGACAAAATTACTATTATATCTGTGGTTTACAGTTTTTAGCTTAAATCAGCGGTCAAACCTTAAACAGAACGTTTCTGGGCGGAGTTCCAGCTGTTGGATCCCGCCCGGGATACTCACGTTGAAAGCGGGCAGCTGGCCGTCGCTCACCCGGTGCAGCTCCCGGATCAGCTCGATGGCTTTCTCACAGAACATCCTGGAGCTCGGAACCGCCAGCACACCGAACAGAACCGGGACTGACTGACCCGGAGAGCCGAGAAGCTGCTTCGCGGTAAAAGTCTCTGTTGTGGTCACGTGACTCAGTGACGTAATTCTCCGGAAGCCGCGGAGGGACAAACAGAAGCAGTTCCAGCGGTGATGTGGTAAACAGGCCAATTACGTTTACCGGGTAGGATTCCTAATTTATTGATGATTTATCGGCGATTTATTGATGATTTAGGGACGTTTTGTTGTTGTTACTGATGTTTCTCAACGAAAACAATCAGTGTAGCTCCAAGATCCAAGACTTCGCCTACGTCGGTACTTCCGGTTCACGGCATCGTTAAAACTAATGCAAACTAGATCAAATATTTTTTCAGTTCGGCCTAACCCAACAGCACCAACCGGAAACGGGTTTGAGGTTCGTTATGAACGTTTTACTGGTCTGTCCTGTTTTCCGTCACGTGATCACCTGATCCCTGTTTCAGAAAGCGGGTCAACAAACTGAGTGAACCCACCTGTAAACAGGTGTGATTCACCATGGCAACGTGAGGAAACGTGAAGCCTGAATGAGCATTTCTCACCAAAACAATTAGAAATGTTACTGAAGAAAATCAAAATATGTGAAACAATAAAAGCAACAGATTTAGAGTCCTAAAACTGAAACTTCAATTTTATTTGATTCAAAAAATCAGATCAAATCTCACCTGGACAGGTGGGGAGAGCCACCTCCTGATTGGTCGGCTTTATGGCGGCGAGCAGCTGCCGTTTGAGATTTGAACACTGGGGGGAGCTACTGAGTCAACCTGGAGAATGCAGCTCTGAAGTTCAAATTTCAGCGGACTGTCCACCCCAGCTGACCTCCTGTTGACCCGGAAGCGTTCTGAGTGATGAGCAGGTTTTAGTTTATTTCCTGGTTTAGCAGCGTCTAGTGGAGACTTAATCATCCATCCATCCATTTTCTTTACACCCTTCTTCCCTAATGGGGTCGGGAGGGTTGCTGGTGCCTCTCCAGCTGCGTCCCGGGCGAGAGGCGGGGGTCACCCTGGACAGGTCACCAGTCTGTCGCAGGGCAACACAGAGACAAACAAGACACATAACACACTCACACACACACCTAGGGAGAATTTAGAGAAACCAGTTAACCTGACAGTCATGTTTTTGGACTGTGGGAGGAAGCCGGAGAACCCGGAGAGAACCCACCATGCACAGGGAGAACATGCAAACTCTATGCAGAAAGACCCCGGGCCGGGAATCGAACCCAGGACCTTCTTGCTGCAAGGCAACAGCTCTATCAACTGCGGCACTGTGCAGCCCGAGACTTAATCATATTTACATTAAAACATGCATTTAATCTGAAAACCTACCTGCTCTATTTATAGCCTCAGTGAGGCGTTCAGGGACACACAGTAAAATAGAAAACTGGCTGTTTCAGAATAACAACAGGAAGCGTCAGAGGAACATCTGGAGTTGCTTTGTTCTCTGAAGGTTTCATGAAGATTTTAACAGGAAATAAACTATAAAAACATTTAAAATATTTCTTACGCAAACTGTTAAAACGCGTCACATATGATTTATTTATCTTCTTTATGAAATTACAAACATGTTTCATGTCTTAATTTGTTTTAATGAGCGTTGAATTCACCAAAAAATTTTTAGCTGCGCCTGAACGCAGCGCTGGTTTTGTTTTGGAAGCCGTTGTTCCGACGGTTCCCCAGAGACCGTGGAGGCAGCACCGCTCTGACCACGTGGTCTGCAGCCTGCCTCCTGATTGGCTGCTGCAGCCTCGACACTGATCAGCTGTTCTCTGCGGATGTCAGTGCGGCTCTAACGGGCGCTCTGTCTGACTCTCGCCGCCTCTCAGTGCTCCCACGCCGGCCAGAACGAGGCCTCCTCACCGCGGTCATCTTCCCCCGGGTAACGAGCCGTCTATCTGCCGCTTCCAGTGATGCGGAGGCGGAGCTCCCTGACCGCGGAGAAGGACAACGACCCGGAGCTGAAGCAGCGACCCGGCAGAGCGGCGGCGCATCCGGCGACCCGAGGCCGACAGGGCCCGGGAGAGGAGCCGGGGATGGGGAAGAGACCGTTCAGGAGGTGAGCACCGGGGAAACAGGTTGGGGAGGGGAGTCTAAATAAAATGGTGAAAAATATAAACTGAATAATTTTTAAAAAAGAGATTAAAATCACAGGTTTTAAAGTTTGGGCGGGACCTCGGAGGACAAAGAGACCATCTCTGGCAAGACTGGTCAGACTGGTTCCAGTGAGACAGTTGAGCTGGTTGGACTGGAAGGTCAGACTGGAGACACTGTGGGACATTCAGAGACACTGTGGGACATGTTTCTAAGTCTTGATGTTGACACTGAGCGCGCTCAGACCAAAGATGCGGTTCTGAGCTGATTTAGACCATCTGGACTGGGCCAGCCGTTCTTTTCCAGACGGAGCTGTGACCTCAGTGGCTCAGGAGGTCACGTGATCTTCCTCCTCTTCCTCCTTACATGAATCTCAGATCAGATCAGGACGCTACAGAACCTTCTGGACGAGCCTGACCCGGTTCTGGTTGGTTCTGCTCAGTGGAGCCAGGCCCAGGCTGTTCAGGTCCAGATGTTCTGACCCGGCGCAGGAAGTGAAACTGAGAGCAGCAGCTTCACCTTCACTGAGACAGGAAGTGACCTCAGAGCAGAACAGGAAGTCTGGAGTCTGACTCAGCATCATGTGACCCTGAACGCAGCCTCCGTGATGCGTTCACTGACTGCTTGGCCCCGCCCCCTCCTCATGACCTCCACTCAGAACCACCAGATCCAGAACCTGGCCAGTCCAAATGGTCCAACTAGCCAGTTGAACCAGTTGGACCAGTCCAACAGGTTCAACTGGCTGTGGACGGGCCAGTTGTCAGGCCCGGTTCTGATAGACTCTGGTTGAAGACCGACCCAGAACCTTCAGAACCTTTAACCTCAGTAAAATACAGCCGGGTTCTGGAGACCGAGGAGTCTTCATCCAACCAGAACCAGAACCCTCCATCAGGTGTGACCCAGAAAATCCTCCTCATTGTTCTGGAGTCCGCTAGAACCGGTTCTGACTGGTATCAGTTGGGCAGCAGGGATCAGAACCTCTGTGGTTCTATTTGGACCAGCTTGGCTTAGTAGCTCTGTGCAGATCCAGTTTCTGGTTCTGTTTACCAGAAACTGGATCTGCACAGTTTCTGGTAACCAGACAGGTCGGGCCCGGTACGGGTTCTGATGCAAACTCCTTCCAGCTCAGATGACCCGCTGTTGGATCCAAACAGAACCGCTCTGGATCTGTTCAGTCCGGTTCAGGAACTCTTTGTGGACAGAACGGCTGTCCCAGAGCTTCATCATGATCCTCCCAGTGAACCGGTCCAGAACCAGACCCGGCCCAGAACTCAGTCCTCCTCAGCAGCATCCTGCTGGTCTTTCTGTCTTCCTCCATGAATTATTGATCTGTTCTGAGCGCGCTCAGTCTGGGTCGGGTCGGGTTTCACCGGGTCGCTCCATCGGAACCATCAGAACCATCTGAGCCTGCTGGCCGGAGACAGAGATTGTGTCTGAGGAGAGATGCTCCACTCTGTCCGGCTGCAGCAGGCGTTGGGTGCTGAGCTCTGATTGGCTGAGGCTGGAAGCTTCCTGATTGGTCGGCTGATGCAGGCTGTTCTCTCCTCAGGCTGGGGCTGCTGGGAAAGATAAAGAGGATGATGATGGTGCTGCTCTTCGTCTACATCTCCATCCCCTTCATCATCAAGCTCTTCCCCTCCATCCAGGCCAAACTCGTCTTCCTCAACTTCGGTGAGTTTCAGTTGGACCTGAACGGAGCTCTGATTGGCCGGTTCTACGCTGCATGGCAGCTAGCAGGGGGCGGTGTAGGATCAGCTGTTAGCATGAAGTCGTGTTCCATTTAGTGGAAGCAATTCAGCTGCTTTACCCAGCATGCACTGCTCCAGCATGGACTGCGGCCTTCATCCATCTGGTGAACTGCTTCCTGTTTGACATCAGAACCTGCTGCTCATAACGACGCTCCGGGTTTCGCAGAAACAAACGGACCAATGGCGAGCCGCCAGATACGTCATGTGACCTGTGTGTTCTTTTTGTCCCAGTGAGGATGCCGTACTTCATCAACCTGAAGCGACCTCTGGATCAGGGGCTGAACCACACACACAACCTGTACCTGGAGCCTGAGGCGGGCCTGAACATCGGAGTCTGGTACCAGAACCACACAGAACCTACAGAACCTACAGAACCACAACAGAACCAACAGAACCATACAGAACCTACAGAACCACAACAGAACCAACAGAACCAAGTGATTTGTTTTGTTTTTTTTAATCAGAGAAAACCAAACTAACCAAGAACAAAATCATTTTTTCTTCCTGTCAGTAAAAGTCGATCTGGTAACAAAATTACTGAGAAAAATGAAATGAAATTGAAAAACTGCTGAAAGTAAAAATGTTAAAAATCAGAATAAACGTTAAACGATGCAGTGATGTCACAGTGTGTAAATATGGAGAAACCAGATTTAAAATACTGAACATTCTGTTATTAAACAGTCACAATCAATGCAGATGAAAGTTTTTAAAGTCATTTTTAGATTTTTATCTAAATTTGATAATATTCAAAAGAATCAAATTGGCCTAAAAAACCTTTTAGAGTTTAATAAATCTGATCAGTTGGAGCCTCCTGTCCTGGTTTATGTTTCTGTTCTCACCTAAAACGTGTCTTCAGGATTTGATTAGGACAGCTGGTTGTCCTGCAGCCCAGTTTCTGCCAGGAACATTTTAACGTGACGCTGAGCGATGGAGCTGAAGATCATCTGATGTTTTCAGATATTCCCTGAATCTGAGCTTTGAGTTCAGAACGCTGCTTTCAGTTTTTATTTTTAGTTTGTGTCTACAGGGGCTGTCCCAGTTTGACCCAGTTTGACCCCAGTTTGACCCCAGTTTGACCCAGTTTGACCCCAGTTTGACACCAGTTTGACCCAGTTTGACCCCAGTTTAACCCCAGTTTGACCCCAGTTTAACCCCAGTTTGACCCAGTTTGACCCCAGTTTAACCCCAGTTTGACCCCAGTTTGACCCAGTTTGACCCAGTTTGACCCCAGTTTCACAGTTTGACCCAGTTTGACCCCAGTTTGACCCCAGTTTAACCCAGTTTGACCCCAGTTTAACCCCAGTTTAACCCAGTTTGACCCCAGTTTGACACCAGTTTGACCCAGTTTGACCCCAGTTTGACAGTTTGACCCCAGTTTGACCCAGTTTGACACCAGTTTGACACCAGTTTAACCCCAGTTTGACCCCAGTTTAACCCCAGTTTGACACCAGTTTGACACCAGTTTGACACCAGTTTAACCCCAGTTTGACCCCAGTTTAACCCCAGTTTGACACCAGTTTGACACCAGTTTGACCCCAGTTTAACCCCAGTTTAACCCAGTTTGACCCCAGTTTGACACCAGTTTGACCCAGTTTGACCCCAGTTTGACAGTTTGACCCCAGTTTGACACCAGTTTGACCCAGTTTGACCCCAGTTTGACAGTTTGACCCCAGTTTGACCCAGTTTGACCCCAGTTTGACAGTTTGACCCCAGTTTGACACCAGTTTGACCCCAGTTTGACACCAGTTTGACCCAGTTTGACCCCAGTTTGACAGTTTGACCCCAGTTTGACACCAGTTTGACCCCAGTTTGACACCAGTTTGACACCAGTTTGACCCAGTTTGACCCCAGTTTGACAGTTTGACCCCAGTTTGACACCAGTTTGACAGTTTGACCCCAGTTTGACCCAGTTTGACCCCAGTTTGACAGTTTGACCCAGTTTGACCCCAGTTTGACCCCAGTTTGACCCAGTTTGACCCCAGTTTGACAGTTTAACCCCAGTTTAACCCCAGTTTAACCCCAGTTTAACCCCAGTTTAACCCCAGTTTAACCCCAGTTTGACCCAGTTTAACCCCAGTTTGACAGTTTGACCCCAGTTTAATTGACCCCAGTTTAACCCCAGTTTAAACCCCAGTTTGAACCCCAGTTTAGTGTGATGGATCCACACATTTAGTCAACACCTTTTGTCTGTTTGGATGGTTAAATCTTTAGTTTTGCTGAGTTTGAAGGGCTGGTTGGATTCAAACCAGGAAGTGGAAAAACAAACATCAATCCAGGATCTGAAAACTTTTTGTTAGGAATTTTTGGAAAAATAAATAGAAAATGTTTTTCATGTACGCCTTTGTCCTTGTGCCTCACTGGTTGGACCGTAAGGTTCTGTTTCATGTTTATCGATAAATTGTCTGAAGATGAAAACGCTGCCAGGCTGCAGATGAAGGTCACTGAGCTTTAACTAGACCGTTCCCAACCAGCAGTCAGCTGCATCATCCAGTTTTAGTTTCTGTTTAGTGTTTCCCTGTGTGCTTGGACCAGGTCTCCAGGTCTCCAGGTCTCCAGGTCTCCAGGTTGTATTTTAATGGAGGTCATTAAATCAGGTTGAGCTTCCAGAAATGTTTCCTGGTGTCTTTCAGGCTTCAGTGAGTTTCTTCAGGTTGTTACTGAGGGATTTCCTTTCTCCTCTGTTGGAGCTGCAGCAGCAACAACTGACCTTCCCATGTCCATTCATCATCATCATCATCATCATCATCATCATCATCATCACCAACAACAACATGTGGACGTGTCAAAATGTTGGACAGTCCCCGTCTCACCAGCGTTATATTGGTTGTTTGGAAACAGTCTGCTGGTTTTCTGCTGGTTTTCTGCTGGTTTTCTGCTGGTTTTCTGCTGGTTTTCTGGGACGCGATCTCATGGTTTATGTTGTTAAGAATATCAGACGTTTTCTCACAGAGCGACTCCTTCCCGGTTCTCCGGTTCAGACTGGATTCGTCCGTCTGGAGTCACTATAAAACTGTCGGTATGAACTCTGACCCTGCTCATGGTCAGTGTCTCTACCAGATGAAGTCGTTTTCTCCACTCACTGATTCTGCCTGATGTCACATTTTCTCAGCTCAACGCAATGCATGATGGGATTGGTAATTCAGTTCTGGAGGCACAAAATGGCTGACACTGAGTGAGGCCTCTCCACCAAACAAAGATACTTTGACTAGACCAGTGTCGTGGCTGAAGCCGTCTGTTGTTTCAGGCACACGGTTCCTGCTCAGATGTGGAAGGACGCTCAGGGCAAAGATGGCGACTGGTACCGATCCGCCTTTAGCTCCGCCCACCCTGTCATCCTCTATCTCCATGGCAACGCAGGGACCAGAGGCGGCGACCACCGGGTGCAGCTGTACAAGGTGATGAAGAGCTGAACGCCTCCTGATTGGCTGAGAGGAAACCACCTGACCCCTGTCCGTTCTCCTTCAGGTCCTCAGTTCGCTTGGATACCATGTGGTGACCTTCGACTACAGAGGTCAGAGGTCACACCACGGCAAACAGGAAGCACTCTGAGCAGCTGCATCGAGTCTGACAGCTGTGTGTGTGTGTGTGTGTGTGTGTGTGACCAGGGTGGGGCGACTCAGACGGATCGCCATCAGAGCGAGGGATGACATCAGACGCTCTTTTCGTCTACGATTGGCTGAGACAGAGGATGGAGAAAACTCTGCCGCTCTACATCTGGGGCCACTCTCTGGGGACCGGGTAACACACACACACACACACACACACACACACACACACACACAACAGGATATAAAAACCAGATTCACTCACTGTGCTGGCCAGTTCTGATTCTGGTTCTGGGATAAACATCCTTCTGCCCTCTGTTGGCTCCGCCCATGTGGTCAAATCTAACCAATCAGAGCAGGGGGCGTGTCCTGCTGGTCCTCACAGTGACAGTAAATCTGATGAGTTCAAGGACCTCTTCAGTAAATCTGAACTTTCTGTTTCAGAGTGGCAACGAACCTGGTGAGACGGCTGTCTGAGCGAGGTGAGACACACACACACCCTGAAACACTCAGCTGGACACACACACACACACAGACATACACAGAGAAACACACACACTCTCTCTGTGACGCCGTCTTCCTGTCTGAACAGGAAGTCCTCCTGACGCACTCATCCTGGAGTCTCCGTTCACCAACATCAGAGAGGAGGCCAAGAGCCACCCCTTCTCCATGGTAACTACAGGCCCCGCCCCCTGGCCTTTGTGGCCCCGCCCCCTGGCCCAGCAGGTGGTCTCAGTGTGTGTGTGTTTCAGGTGTACCGCTTCCTGCCCGGCTTCGACTGGTTCTTTCTGGACTCCATCACCGCCAACAACATCCGCTTCGCCAACGACGAGAAGTAGGTTCTGACCCATTCTGATGGTTCTGATCCATTTTAATGGTTCTGATCTGGTTAGCTGGTTCTGGAGCTTTGTCCTTGTCTGCATGTTTGAGCGACTCCAGAACCTGCGGGTCAGGTCTGATCGGACCCGGTCCGGTTCGGTGCAGCAGCGACTCCTGGTGGCAGCCACAGGAAGTGCTGGTTGTCATGGTTACCATCTGGTTTCAGTGTGGACCACATTTCCTGTCCGGTTCTGATTCTACACGCCGAGGACGATGGAGTGGTTCCGTTCCATCTGGGCAAAAAGGTACGTGGCCCAAACGGGTCAGACCTTTACAGATTGACACTCTGACCAGATGATTTGGTTAGGACATTTACGGAAAAATGTTCTAAACAAGATCAGGTAGAAAGTTTAGGAATTGGAGTGATCTGGAGTTCGTGGATCTGAACAGTTTCTCTGAACAGTACCTGTGAATAGTTCCTCTGAACAGTTCCTTCGAACAGTTTCCTCTGAACAGTTTCCTCTGAACAGTTCCTCTGAACAGTTCCTTCGAACAGTTCCTCTGAACAGTTTCCTCTGAACAGTTTCCTCTGAACAGTTCCTCTGAACAGTTCCTTCGAACAGTTCCTCTGAACAGTTTCCTCTGAACAGTTTCCTCTGAACAGTTCCTTCGAACAGTTCCTCTGAACAGTTCCTTCGAACAGTTCCTCTGAACAGTTTCCTGTGAACGGTTCCTTCGAACAGTTCCTTCGAACAGTTCCTCTGAACAGTTCCTCTGAACACTTCCTTCGAACAGTTCCTCTGAACAGTTTCCTGTGAACGGTTTCCTCTGAACAGTTCCTCTGAACGGTTTCCTCTGAACAGTTTCTCTGAACAGTTCCTCTGAACGGTTTCCTCTGAACAGTTCCTCTGAACGGTTTCCTCTGAACAGTTCCTCTGAACAGTTCCTCTGAACAGTTCCTCTGAACAGTTCCTTCGAACAGTTCCTCTGAACAGTTCCCTCTGAACAGTTCCTCTGAACAGTTCCTTCGAACAGTTCCTCTGAACAGTTTCCTGTGAACGGTTCCTTCGAACACTTCCTTCGAACAGTTCCTCTGAACAGTTTCCTGTGAACGGTTCCTTCGAACAGTTCCTTCGAACAGTTCCTCTGAACAGTTCCTCTGAACACTTCCTTCGAACAGTTCCTCTGAACAGTTTCCTGTGAACGGTTCCTTCGAACAGTTCCTCTGAACAGTTTCCTGTGAACGGTTTCCTCTGAACAGTTCCTCTGAACAGTTTCCTCTGAACAGTTCCTTCGAAAAGTTCCTCTGAACAGTTCCTGTGAACAGTTCCTTCTGAACAGTTTCCTCTGAACAGTTTCCTCTGAACAGTTCCTCTGAACAGTTCCTCTGAACGGTTCCTTCAAACAGTTCCTCTGAACGGTTTCCTCTGAACGGTTTCCTCTGAACAGTTCCTCTGAACAGTTCCTCTGAACGGTTTCCTCTGAACGGTTTCCTCTGAACAGTTTCTCTGAACAGTTCCTCTGAACAGTTCCTCTGAACGGTTTCCTCTGAACAGTTCCTCTGAACGGTTTCCTCTGAACAGTTCCTCTGAACAGTTCCTCTGAACGGTTTCCTCTGAACAGTTTCTCTGAACGGTTCCTCTGAACAGTTCCTTCGAACAGTTCCTCTGAACAGTTCCTTCGAACAGTTCCTCTGAACAGTTCCTTCGAACAGTTCCTCTGAACAGTTTCTCTGAACAGTTGCTGTGAACAGTTCCTGTGAACAGTTCCTCTGAACAGTTCCTCTGAACGGTTTCCTCTGAACAGTTTCCTGTGAACGGTTCCTTCGAACAGTTCCTCTGAACAGTTTCCTCTGAACAGTTCCTCTGAACAGTTCCTCTGAACAGTTCCTCTGAACAGTTCCTCTGAACAGTTCCTCTGCGGTCCTGCAGCTCTACAGTCTGGCGTCTCGCTCCAGCAGCCTGAGCGGTCATAAGGTTCAGTTTGTGGCGTTCCCAGCGGCTCTCGCCTTCAGACACAAGTACATCTACAGAAGCCCGGAGCTGCCAAACATCCTCAGGTAGGCTTTGATCCCAGCCCGAGTGTCTGACTGGACCCTGGTGCTGTTTGGTTCTGACCCGTTCTGATTGGTTCCAGTGACTTCCTGGGTGTGGCTCACCCCGCTGCGGCGTGACGACGGCTCGTCTTCATGGACTGAACATTCCTGTTAGCATTCCCAACGTCTCGGCTGACGGTACGGCTACCACTGTTACCATGGTTACCTCGGTGACCGTGTCCTGTGGGCTGCAGAACGGAGGTTTTGTTTCTCACCTGCATGGTTCCTCCTCACCGTCGGCAGGAAGCTGTTTCCTGTTCTGACTTGAAATATGAATTAAATCTGGTTTTATGTAGCTGAGCCTCCTTCACTGAACTCTGGGTGGTGCTGGTTCTGGTGAAACCGGACCTCATCACTCCTCCAGAACGTCCAGCTGTTCAGCAGATTCTCTCCTCTCAACAGTTCTGGTTCTGCAGGATTGAAGAAGCCAGGCCGGTTCTGGTACCATTTGCGCAGCAGCAGGAAACAGGAAGTGATGTCATTAAGAAGCTAACCTGAACCAGTTCTGTTTCCTTACCTCACATCTCTCGTTCTTAAGAAACTTTGTTGAGCAAACAGGAAGTAAAGAAAAGTACAAATCAAGAATACAATCAGGATATTTAACAAATACGCTAGCTACTAGCATTTCAGCTTTTGCTAAACGCCATGTTGACGTAGCGCTTTAGCATCAGCTGAACTAATGTTTATGACGCTGCTTCAGGGTTAGCGCAGCTAGCTTTTTAGCTAGCAGTCCCACCACTGGTTTGGTGAGTTGACCTTTAGACGACCTGACGGTTCTTCATGCTGAAGCTCAGAGCTTTTTTTGATTTGATCCCAAACGGACTCTGAAGGTTCTAAGCCGTCTGCTGCTACAGCAGAACCAGTACCAGTTTAAAACTGGATCCGATCTGACCTCAGAGCTGGACTCTCTAGTGAACCTACAAAACCTGAGCAGAACCAGTCAGATTTCATGACAGGTTCATGAGTCCAGAACCAGTGGTGGTTCTGGATCAGAGAAGGTTCTGGACCTCAGTTTAAGATTCTGGAGTCAAACTAAGCAGAACCACAGAACCTTTGTTCTAGTTTAAAAAGTCATTTTATTCTACTGGACCAATCAGAACATGTTGGTGGTTCTGGAGGGTTCTTCCTCTCTCCGTCACCAACAGCAGTTCTGGCCGGGTTGGATTCAACCTGTGCACTGATGCATTCTGGGAAAATCAGACTACAAACCGTGACGACGCCCTGGTTTGTGTTCAGTTTATTTTATTATTTCAACTAAATTATAAGCGGGAACCGAGAGGAGCAAAGTTCAGCTGAGTGGTTCTGATCGGTCTGGAGGGAAATCTACCATCTCTGGATCTAGGTTCTCGGTGAAAATGGGTCAAAGTATTGGAGCTGAAAGACGAGCTCTGATTGGCCAGCTTTCAGCCATTTTCAGGCTTGAAACTTTAGAAATGTAATAAATGTTTGTTTCATGATCAACTCTGATCTGAATAATTGTAAGTTTGATTTCACAGATTTGATGTGTGCGTGTGTGTGTGTGTGTGTGTGTGTTAGGGGAAGGGGTGGGTGAAATCTAGAACTGCCCAGCGTTCAGGTTTCGGATTGTCCCTGAAAGCATCACTCAAGCCTCCTGCTGAACATGAATAGGTTTTGCAGGTCACTGGCCCCGCAGCGCCTCCTGCAGGCTCCTCACCCGATGGCCTGGGATGGACTGGATGGAGCCCGGAAACAGGAAGTGATGCAGTTTATCCAGCAGAGGGCAGCGCGCTCACACAAACTTCCGCTTACCGTTTGTAAAGTTACCCGATCAAAAATTAACTAAATTAAATTGATCATTTAATCTGCGATGAGATTAAAACACGAGGGAGGTTTATTAATTCATCGATTTGGCTTAAAACCAAATACTTAAATATTTATCTTAAAGATAAATATTTAACTTGCTAACAAACAATTTAGTTAAGAAGTTAACTTGTTAGGTTGTTAATGTTTAGCTCTGAGCTAGCTGAATATTTAGCTCATAAACTATATAACTGAATAAGATGGTGAAAATATGAGTGAAAAATGAAACTTGTGCTTTTCACTTATAGATTAAATTATCTAAATTATTGCAGCTAATTTTACAAACTATTTTACAGCTTGTACCCACCACTAATTGCTCCTAAATCTATCACAAAACAGAAACTTATCCTTTTTTAAAAAAAATTATATTTATGTGACATATATAAATGTCCTAGATTAATAACAAATAACCAGAGAGGTTATTATGTTTTCAGAACAGTCAGAACCGCAGCTAGCTAGCTAGCTAGGTGGTCCACTTCCGGTTCTCTAATTCAGGGGAGACAAACTTCCACACTACACTCTCTAACGCGAGCAGCAACAATCAGAGGCGCAGCTCTGCTGTAGTCTAACCTGAACTTTAACCTGTAAGCTGGTGTTGGACTAAAACAATATTAACTGGTTTAACTGGGAACGGAACGATGTGTGTTCCAAACTGTGCAAACAAAATAAATAGGAAAATAAAATCTTAATAAGGTCATAAACATGGCCGCGGCCTTATGGTTCAGAAATAAATCCCCAATACTGGGTCGATTCTGGAGGGAAACCCAGTGGGTCAGAACCGGGTCAAAGGCAGTGTTCCCTCTGAACTGCGCAATCGCGCAGTGCTCGCGTATTCTCAGCGCACAAGAAAATCTGTGTAACGCATAAAATAAAGTCCAGTGTAAAGTGGACATCAGTCAAAGGCGATGGGAAACATACAAATTAATTATTCTGTTGTTTATGAAAGAGAAATAATTTCATTCCCGAACAGACCCAGGAGAACGTTCTCTGACTGCGGGAATTTAAGGATCAACGGTTCAGAAGCGTGGACGGTTCGGAACCGAATCGAGCGGTTCTGGTCTCAAACTGATCATCAGAACTTTAGAGATTGAATTAAATGAGATCTAAAATACGAGATTTAAAATAAAATCTCTGGACCACCGGTGGGAGACAGAGACAGTTGGACTCCTACACGTTCATGTCCAACATGGAGGGACAGGAGGAGCCGGAGGATCGGAGTCCCCGGTTTCCTCCGCGGCCTCTGGGCATCCAGAGCCCGCGGAGGCCTGCAGAGGGCGGCCCTGGAGCGGCGGGGCTCCAGGAGGAGCGGGAAAACACTGAGGCTCCGCCTACTGGGGGACGAAGGGTGGGGCTATGAGTGGAATGTGGAACAAAGACCGAGAAACACAGGAAGAGGGCTCACTCTGATGGTTTTTCTCAGGAACGTTTGTCTTAATCCCGAGTTTAAACGGAATCTACATTCTTAATAACTCAAAAGAAAGATTGTTAATGAGCTGAACGTATGGATCGATTTCCAATAATTATGACCAACAAAATGCTTTTACACTTTGGGTGTTTAGCAGCAGGGGAAGAGTCCATGTTAGGCAACTGTCTCCTCTATCGCACACATTTATGCTTATTTCTGATCAAATCTACAACCTTGATTAATGCTTATTTTGTGGAAAGAACACAGAAAAAATAAATTGTGTTTTCTACTCAGCTAAAACAAAAAATTTCCCATCAAATATCTTTGGAATAAGCTGGATCAAACCAAACATTAAACTTCCTGCATCTGTTTCTAGAGGTAGAATAACATTTGGTCATCATAGAAAAATAAAACTCTGTTGTAATCTTATAATCTAACATTTTGTCTGGTGAAATTCTTTAGTCACAAACAGAAACGCTCATCTTCAGTCTTTAACATTTCTTATCTGAATCCAAGTTTTATTTTAAATCTCTAAAATTTATTAAAATGTGAAGAGCTGTGAAATATTAATAGAATCATCCACTAATGCCTGTTACAAGTACATCCTAAAACATGTACTTCTTTGTTTTTGGTGTTTTTAGTTTTACTTCATGTTCATTAAATAACGTAGACTGTTATTTATAGATTTGCTCATTGCCATGCTAGTTTGGAAATGTTTTGGTAAATAAAGTAAAAAAATAAATAAAAAGTGGGTTCAAATCCTGAGATGTTGATGAGGTCAGAGGTCAAACCGGTCCTCTGACCAGAACCCGACCGGAGCCACAGCTGGAAGTCATCTGATTGCAAGGATCGAACCAAACCTGCAGACTGAGCTTTTGGACCGGGGGAACCGTTTAGGTCCAGAGTGATTCATCTCCTCTCAGAGCAGCTGTGACTATGCGTCATGACGTCAGCCGCCCTGCTCCTGGCGTGCAGCTTTCAGAATAAAGCGCCTCTCTGTCAAATGTTCTGGGTCTCGGGTTCGGACGAACTTCCAGCGGGGTTCTGAGTCCAGGTGAGTCAGTCCGTCCGGGTCCGTTCGGAACCGCTCCAGGTAAACGCGTCACGTGATCCCAGCTGGTTCTGATTAGCGGTTCTGACGTGTTTCTGTCGCAGCCAGGAGTCGTTTTCATGCGGTTCTTGTTTCCGAATCGGGTCGGTTCTGGTTTGAGCTGCGGTCCCAAAAACTGAACTCGGGTTGGAGTAGCAATACGTGAACATATTTTGACCAAAACAAGAGTAAAAGTATTCGTCCAAGTAAGTATTTGGTAAAATCCAAGTCGAGACTAACGTATCAGAACTGCCATCGTTTAATATTTTAAATGACGTCATCAAAGACCGACCGAACACAAAGTTATGTGGAAATGTTGGGAATCATTTTCACCAAATCAGTTTCTTTCAATATAAAACTTGATACGAAGCAGAAGTGCAGCTGGTGAATTTTAGGTTAAAACATTTTGTTCTTCATCCAGCAGGAAATAATTCACTATAAAACGACTCAAGTAAAAGTATCTGGTACTGTAGTGAAAATACTCCGAAAAGTTGTTCTTTTCCCCCAAAAACGCTACTCTAGTAAATGTAACTCTGAATTACGTAACACAATAGCGCTTCGGTTCTGGTTCTGGTTGAGCAGCTGGTTCTACTGGTTTCACTGGTTCTATTTATTTATTTCACTTTATTTCATCACACCAGCCTATAACATAAAGCTTACAGTAGGGGTAGATATAAAATCAATAAATATGGTGCTTTATGTGTAGTCCGGACCGGACTGGTTCTGGTTCTGCTGACGGCCATGTTGTTTCAGTCAGGATGTCGACAACGTCTCAGAAACACCGCAACTTTGTATCGGAGCCGATGGCGGACAAACCGGTCACGGCGCTGGCCGGGATCGGAGACAGACTGGGCCACAGCCTGATGGAACAGGGCTACGATAAGGTAGAACCCGACAGAACCGCCGGCCCGCTCCAGCCCCCAGGGGGCGCTGCCGCTCCAACAGGCTCTGCGCAAGAACCTTTTACTTAAAATGTGAAGGCTTGACCCAGTTTGACCCCTGGTTCTGGTTTTGAACCATCAGTGCCTGCAGGGATCAGAACCAGGACTGCATCAGGTCTAAATGGGTCAGCCCTGAGCTGAACCTCTGACCCGACCCGGTTGTGTTTCCAGGCCTACGTGGTTCTGGGTCAGTTCCTGCTGCTGAGGAAAGACACGGAGCTGTTCTGCTATTGGCTGAAGGATGTCGCTGCAGCCAGTAGCAAGCAGGCTGAAGACTGCGCCCAGTGCCTGAAGGAGTGGTGCGACGCCTTCCTGTGAGGAAGCCACGCCCATTCCACAGAGGCCCCGCCCCTCCAGTTCCCGCTCTGCGTTGCTGTTCACAGTTGCCAGATTTTCTCCTCCTTATTCTGTAAATGTTTGTCATTAAATCTCTTTGCCCAGATGTTTGTCTGATTCCTGATGAAGGTCGTTCGTCTGAGCTGAAGGTTCAGCAAGTGAGGGGATCCCTGAGAGGTTTGGATCAGAGTTCTGGTCCACAGTTTCAGAACCGTCTGGAGGTAAGGAGCCTCAGAGAGGACTGAAGGTTCTGGAGTTCCTCCTCCGGCTCCAGAACCTTCTAGATCAGGGGTCTCCCAGTCTCGTCTTCATGGGCTGCCATCTTGCAACTTCTAGCTGTAAGATATAAAAAAGCTGTGTCTCTGCTCCAAGACGTCTGCATTGGGCCGGTACCGAGCCGCTGGTCTGGTCCAGATGTGTTGAGCAGAGCTGCAGGACGGTAGCCCTTGAGGACTGGACTGGGAGACCCCGGATGTCAGCAGAATGACCAGAGTCTGACAGCAGGGAGCTAAGCTAGCATTAATGCTAGCATCAAAAGTGTTAGCTTAGGATTAAAGCTAAGCTAACTCCATCAGAGTCAGCAAGACGTTAAATCAATCTGATCAATATTTACCAATAAATCAGATCTAAACTTCAGTGAGAAACCAAACAGGCTGCGGCTGGGGTCAAAGTTCACAGCTTTATTCACACAGAAAACCCAAAAGAACCAGAACCAGTCCAATTAGTACTGTTCAGAACCAGACCTGGTCCTGTATGTCTGCAGACCCGTCAGTACCTCTCAGTTGTTCTGGTCCAGAACCGACCCAGAAAGTGAGGTCATAGGTCACAGCTTCTGTTCGTCTCCATGGCGCCTTGATAATCCAGCTGCAGGTCAGAGGTCGCCTGGATCAGAGCAGGATGTTGTGTGGAGCCCTTCAGAATAAAAGCATCAGTGTCTCCTGAGGGCCTCCAGGTGCTGGAAAGCGGCGCCCAGGGCCCAGCTGGCCTCCACCTGGCGCACGGTCCGGGCCAGCTGCAGAACCAGAGCACAGGACGGGTTGGTTCCGGGTCAGAACCGGGTCAGAGGGTCCTGGAGGTCCGGACTCACCCTGAGCTGCTTGTTGGCCGGGAAGCCGAGCTCCTGCAGCAGAACCGAGATGTAGACCAGGTCCAGACACAGGAATGGGTTCTGGAGGTCCAGCGGGCCGCGGCACACTGCAGACAGCCGACCAATCAGAGACAGGCAGCGGGTCACATGACTTCCTGTTGGCTTTTTATATGAAGTGATGTAATTTAACAAGTTCATCTGGTGTTTTAGAAAATGTGTTTCTGTATTTAGTGATGTTCAGAAACGGTTTATCATTTTGACATTTGATATAAAAAAGGTTTGGCAGAGTCAGCTGGGTTAGCAGAGCGTAATGAATGACAGCAAACATTTCAATATAAAGAAATGTTTAACTTTCTGTAAAAATCAGCTCTGGAAGAACCTCCAGGTTCTGGTTCTGCTGGACCCGACTCCTAATTCTGATGACGTTAACGGCAGGGTGTGGAAGCTGCAGCCAGGGGGCGCCCTCTCACCTCTCTCGGCAGCCTGGCCGTAGTCCGACACTCTGATGGTTCCGCCCGCCGCCTCATCTGCAGAACCAGAACCAGAATGTGAGAAACCAGCACTGAGGTTCTGACCCAAACAGAACCAGAACACGTCTCATCCTGGGTCTGCAGCTCCGGTCCTCTCCAGCCTGACCTCTGACCTCTGTGCACCAACATGGATCTGCTCCCCCTGTCTGTTGTCCTGACCAATCAGAGCGCAGCGTGTTGTAACCAGGGGAAACGGCTCTGAGTCAGGTAAGACTGATGAGGACCAGCCAGGGAAACCATTCTGGAGAGTTTTAATCCTGGAAGCTGATTGGCCAGAAGCAGCCAATCACCAGGTTATGGACCAATCAGCAGCCAGTTTAACCTGTTGCTGCTTTTCCAGTTTTCAAATATACCCAGAAAATCTAAAAGGGTTTAATATTCTCCAAGGTTTTCTCTCATTTACAGATTTTATATTGAAAATGTTGATTTTCATTTTGTCAAAAGCAATAATAGGTAACTCTTTATCCTCAACCAGGAACAAATTAAAAAGATTAGATTGAAATATTTATCTTTTTTCCAAAATAAAGTAAATGCAATTTAGATAATCTGTTTTTCACATGTGAAATTGTTTTTGTAAAGATCTTCACCAGTTTAATCAATGACCAAATCATAGATTATTATGTAAATAAAGTTTTATTAGCCAAACATCACATTCACAAATGTTGCTTCTTTAAACTATTTCTACTTTCATACAGTGGAAGAATGAATTAAATTAGTTTTATAATCTTTGTTTGAAGTCAAAAAATGCTTTGAAGTTGATCGTTTTTCAAACTTTAATGTACTGTTGTGTTTTATTTATTGGTTTGTTGTTTATTCGTGTTGTCCTGATGTATTTAAGTTGTCTGTTCTGTTTTCTGTGTTTACTGTGAATGTGAACATTATGGTACCTTAACCAAGTTGATTTCATATGTTTATATAAACAACAATCATAAAAAAAGTTTACCAGTTTCCCTGCAAGCTAAGCAAAATGTAGCGATGGATGCTAAGATGCTAATGCTAGCAAACCACGAAGAAACAATATGGAACCAACACTAAATCAGATCCATTGCTGCAAACTGAGAATCAATAATCCAAACAGTTATTGATTTCTAATCACAGATTTCTCTAACTGTTTCATCAGCTGCTCCACTGAACACAGACTGATGACTTAGCTGGAGCTAAATCAGAGCTCTGGACTCTTCAAACCTCACCAGGACGTCATGGCGATAACAGACAGTCAAATCTAAATGTAGTTTGATTAGCAGACATCACTAGCCGAGCCAGAGCTACTGCTGCTCTCCGTACCGATGGCCTGGAGGTCGACGGCGCGGTCGTAGTAGAAGGAGAAGGCGTAGAAGTTGACATCCGCCGCCTCAGGCACCGCGCTCAGCTTCCTGTACAGAACTTTCTGGACTTTGTTCAGGCACGCCTCGTAAACTGGCTCCCCTGGAAACGGAGGCAGCACTCAGGCTCCTATCCGTTGCATGCTGGGAAATCTCACAGAGCAATCAGATGCCTCTACCTTCCTTCTGGCCCTTCAGGGTGTAGACGACGTCATCGTGTTCCCAGCTGCCCGAGAACCCTGGAGCAAGGCAGGGGCTGACCCGCTCAGTGCTGCCCCCTGCTGCAGGAACACAAACACACGCTAGCCTTTAGCTACAGGAAGCACTGCCAGGCGCTTCCTGTTTCCTGTTCCAGCCTGAAAACACACCCAGACACAGGAAGTCAGACAGGAAACACACAGAACCAGGTTCTGGTTCAACATGGTTCATTTCAACAACCAGTTTACAGAACAGAACCAGAACCGGACCCACAAACGCTTCATGACTTAAGGCCAGGTCAAAGGTCAAATACTTACAGGGGGGAACGTCCACACCTCCAAGGACAGCGAGCCGAGCCGACATCAGACCCAGACCCAGATAGCTGCAGACAGACAGGAAGTCACTGACCGACGAGTCCAATGGGTCACATGACTGACCTGTGACCCAGGTAGACTGTGTGTGTGTGTTTGTTTCTAACACCTTGTGGGGAACATTTTCCTGACACATACTACATTGTGGGGACCTGCTGCTCCTTGTGGGACCAAAACCTGGGCAAGGGGAAACTCTGTTTTTGGGTCAGGGGTCAGATTTAGGACTAAGGTGTGAATTGAGTTTTGGTTGGAGAGGGTTAGGATTAGGGTAAAGTTTAGGCTGTAAAAATGAATGGAAGTCAATGGAAAATCCACACAAATATGTGTGTACCTGTGTGTGTGTGCCAGGTTTTTATATCTTTATGGGAACATATTTCTGTCTACAATGTGCTGTTATGGGGACCGTTGCTCCTTGTGGGGACATTTTCTTGGTCCCCATGAGGGGAATTGTTGTTTTTGGGTTAGTGGTTTAATTCTGTGATGTTTAGGGTAAAGGGTAAAGGTTAAGGTAAGAGTTAGGTAAGTGATGGTTAGGCTGTAGAAATTAATGGAAGTCAATGTGAAGTCCCCACAAGTGATGAAAACACGACTGTGGGTGTACCTGTGTGTGTAGACGGTGTGTGTGCGGTTGAACATCTGGAAGGATCTGATGTCATCAATCGGCGACATCTGGATGGTTTTCTGTAATGAAGAGAGAACATCAGATTCTGGTTCTGGTTCCAGGTTGGAGATGCCCTGTAACCAAAGCGGGCCGGGTCAGAACCGTCCTCACCTCATGACGGGGGCAGAAGGTGATCTGGGTCGAGCCGCCGCCGAGGTCCAACATCCCAACGGTGGGCTGGTCCAGACCCTGCAGCCCACCTGGAACCAGAACACTGCTTTATCAGAACCGGGCCAGAACTGGGTTCAGAGCTCCAGATCCCGTGTCTCCCAGGGTCAGTGAAGGCACCACCAGGACCTCTGGCCCTGTCCTTTGCTGGTCCAGAACCAGTTCCGGACGGGTTCTACCTGCTCCCCTCCAGAGAACAGAACCGATCCGGACCAACCGGCCCGATTCTCCAGGTGTCGGATCGGATCAGAACTTCCTGTTTCTGCTCACCTGTCAGGAAGTTGATGGTGATCCAGGCTGAGATCCCTGAGGAGAGAAGAAGAACCGGGTCAGGTTCTGAAACCTCACCAGAACCCATCCAGACTCTTGGTTCTGAAGGTTCTGACTGAAGATGCAGGCAGAACCCAGTATTGGGTTGGTTCTGGAGTTCTCCTGGAGCATTTGGCTCTCAGCTGGACCGGACCGGACCAGAACCATTCCTCCTGGTTCGGGTGGTTCTGGACGTTCTGACCTCCTGGTCCAGAACCTGACCCAGTGATCCCAGGTTCTGGAATTGGGCCGGTTCTCCAGAACCTAATCCTTTTAAAGTCTTTCATAAGTAGTCCATGTGGGTCAGAACCGGGTTCACCGTCCATTAGTCTGACGGATTGTCTGCCGTCACATGGTACCACCGGTACCGGCCCGGATCGCCAGGCCCATACGGCCCTCCTAATGAACGATGCCTGGTCCAGTTTGGTCCGGTCCGCTAATGAACCTGCACCGGAACCCGGCAGAAAGGCTCCAACGACGACCCGCCTGCTGACCGGGTTCTGGAGAACAGGTTGCAGAACCAGCTGATCCGACCCGGTTCTGGAGCGGACGTACCTTCGTCGGTTCCGTCCATGATGGACGCGCTGTCCTCCGTGGACAGGAAGGGAGACTCCTGGAACAGCGCCCTCACCTGGACAACGAGAGAACCGGGTCAGAACCAGCAGAACGGGTCACAGCTGCTTTACTCGGACCAGAACCGCTGGACGGGTTCCCACCATCAGAACCGAACATGGTTGTACCAGAACCTCGCAGCCAAAGCTTCCGGGTCAAACAGAACCGGGTCAGAACCTCACCCGGTCCAGCAGCAGCTCGGCCCGGTCTCCAGGCAGCAGCCTCAGGCCGGCCGTGGCCTTCAGAACCACCGGGGTTCTGCTCCACTGGGACGGGGGGACGACGGACCGGGCCAGGTCCAACAGCGCCACGATGCCGGCGGAGCACTGCAGAGACGAGACCACACATCACCGATCAGAACCAGGACCGGGCCCGGGTTGACCCGGTTTCCCCTCTGACCTTCTGCGGGTCGTCGGCGTACGCGGACAGGCCCGGTTCTACGGCCCGGAACGTCTCCCGGTCCAGACTGGGAAACCCTGAGGAGGAGGAACAAACCCAGTTCAGCACAACCAGAACCAGAACCTCAGTCTGTCCCAGTTAACAGCAGTTAGAACCTTCAGAACCACCAGAACCCGGTACCTGGGTTCTCCATCTGGAACCGGAACACGTGGACTCTGGTCCCAGTGCTCCCAGCATCAAACACGACTTCATACTGGAGTCCGTCTCCTTCAGAGGAACCGGGCCGGTCCGGTCCAGTTCTGTGTGAGGCGGGTCGGTGTGGCGGCGGCCGGTAGGAGGAAGAGGAGGAGAACCGCTTGAGGAAGAGAACCAGAACCAGAACCAGGAGGAGGAACAGGGCGGCCATCTTGGATCGCATTCTGGAACCACACAGAACCTTCAGCAAGAGCAGAACCCGACCCGGTTCCACAGACCTGTCATCAGCTGGTACCACGTCTCTGGTTCTGGTTCTACTTGGACGAGAACCGGTCCCAGAACCTCTTAACCGGACCGGTCTCCTGCTGGTCCTGGATGGTTCTGCTCAGGACCAGTTTAATCAGTCTGATGAGCCGGTTCCGGTTCAACTCCAGGTTTTGGGTCAGAACCACCAGCTCAGCCCACAGCATGATGCTGCCACCACCGGAACGGAACCCATCCGGACTCTGAAAGGTTCTGCTTTGGTTTCATCCGACCCGGTTCTGGGTCCAGATGTCCTCCAGGAGGTTCTGGCTCAGTTTATCTGATCTGTTTGGTTCTGAACGGATCAGTCCAGAACCAGAACCAGATGACTGAGACTTCTGAACGGAACCTTTATGGACCTTTAGTCAGCTGGTTCTAAGCTCGGTTCCGCTGGTCCAGTTCACCTAGTGAGAACAGCCTGGAGGCGAAACCGAACCTGAAGCTTTATAATGAACCGAACCGGGTCTGGAAACAGAACCAGAACATCCTGACCGTTAGAAAGAGGGAAGCAGAACTCGCCTGGTTCCGAAGGGAAACAGCTGCCTGAGTTCGAGCCCAGGTTCCGACTCGGTTTTGATGATGATGATGATGGCGTGCCGAACCGGGTCAGCTCAGACTGAAGGCGGTCGGTCTTCAGGTTCCGTTCAAAAAACCCAACATGACCCAGAAGAACTCTCCGAACCGGACAGTTCCAGAACCGAACCAAACCAGTCAGCTGCTCCAGGTCAGCTGGACTCCAGCAGGACCTACCGGTACCGACCCGGCCAAGTTCTGGATAAACTACATTCCTTTGTTTACAACCGGCGCGCAATGATGACGTCAGGCAACACACGGTGACGTGACGGTAATACGTCATTATAAAAATGTTTTTTTTGAAACATTATTTTTATTTAAATTTTATAGGAACCATTCATTAATTTTTTCATTCTTAATAGAGATTTAATTCACACGTGTAAAATATTATATTTAATAAACACGATTTAAACATTTAGGTTACAAATGAAAAACCAGATAGAAAACATAAAGGCTCTGAAATCCAGTTACATTTTCTGAGATCAACAATTTTCTTTTTATCTTATTTACCAGGGTCATAAATATATTAATTTTCATCCATGAGGTTTGAATCTTTAACAAAAGAATCAAATGAAGACCAAACCTCCTCAAATCTTGCTTCCTTTTTGATTTTTTAAATTTCATTTTATTCTATATTTATTTTACAAGCCCACATATTTATTTATTCAGGTATCCTGAGTGAATATGAGTCAAATATTAAACCAAATGACAGAATAGACAATAAAATAATAAAGCCTATTAAACTGCAATTATTGTATAGAGCTTTAATCATTAAATGGATGACTGTCAAAACTTTATGCGGACCGAACTGGACCGGAGTGGACCGGACCGAACCGGACCGAACTGGACCGGAGTGGACCGGACCGAACTGGACCGAACTGGAGTGAAATTTCTTTTAGAAAACATCAACGGTTGGAGGAAATTTTCAAAAATGTACATTTTATAATAATCAGGTTATTAATTATCAATTCCAATTTTGTGTCCAAAGTATAAATGCCAAATTTAATATTGTTGTAAGTTAAAGTTGGAATATTTAGATAGTTGGTCAAAATCAACAATATAAAACCTCCAAAATTTAGATGTAAAACTACAAGAAAAGAATAAATGTTGCAAAGTTTCTACTTCGGATTGACAAAAATACTAAAATTTGCCCCATTATTATTCTTTACATGGCTGCACAGTGGTGCAGTTGGTAGAGCTGTTGCCTTGCAGCAAGAAGGTCCTGGGTTCGATTCCCGGCCCGGGGTCTTTCTGCATGGAGTTTGCATGTTCTCCCTGTGCATGGTGGGTTCTCTCCGGGTTCTCCGGCTTCCTCCCACAGTCCAAAAACATGACTGTCAGGTTAATTGGTCTCTAAATTCTCCCTAGGTGTGAGTGTGATGTTTGTCTTGTATGTCTTTGTGTTGCCCTGAGACAGACTGGCGACCTGTCCAGTTAGCTGTTAGCAGTTAGCTGCGAGGAAGTGAGCCGTCCTATCAACAGACTGGATCGGCTTCTGCTGAGAGTCTCCAGTCAGCTGCAGCTCCTGGAAAACTGGAGGGGCGATCTGGGTCAGAGTTCATGTACTGACTCACACACACACACATTCACAGTGTCCCAGGTTTCTGATCTTGTGCTTCTGTTTGACGTTTAATAAAGGTGGCTTCTGATTCTGAGGAGCTGCTGAGGCTCAGAGGAAGAGGAGGAGGAGGAAGAGGGTCCTCCTCCTCTTCCCCCTCCTGCTCCTCTTCCTCCTGTCTGACCTCAGTGGCGGATTAGCTGCTCGGACTCCTTTCATTTTTCAATCATTTTTAAACAAAGCCTTCAGATTAGCTGCAGAGTCAGAGTGCATCAAATAAAGAAAATTGCATTAAATTATCCCATTAATATTATTATATTGCTTCATTATATAATGGAAGGCAGCGGTTCTGTTCCGGCATGCTGCAGGCCTCGTCTGAAACAACCTGGATGAAAATGGATCGGCTGTCTGTCCGAGGGCCACGGGGGGCCTCAGGGGGGCCACAGGGGGACCCACCACCCCACCGCGCCCTGGGGGCCCTGGGGACTGCGCTCCAGTAATCTGTGTCTAATGGCTTGTTTTTGGAGCAGTTAATCTCTGGACAGGAACATGCTGCAGAATAATAACAGAGCTGATGAAAACAGTTTAATCTTCGTCCTAATGTGGCCTAATCCAAGCACGTCTTCCTGGGATGAGATGGTGTTTAATCGACTTTAGGAGAATTAGTCATTCCTTATTACCGTCGTGGTTTTTACAGGACTTTCCTGGAAAATCCCATTCAACACACATTTTAATTTCATTTCTGAGCCACAATCATGTTGAGGGCGAAGTAACTAATCCAATAACATCAATCAGGGAGGGGCCGCCGCTGCCGCCGCTGCCGCGCACGCGGCTGGTAGAGGCTGCAGGACCTGCCACCATGACCTCAATGTGCTGCAGCGCGTTGCTGCAGGTTGAGGTTAAACCAGAGTTCCAGTTCTGATCTCCATGCTCCAGTAAACCTGAGTCAGGTGATCGTCGGTGCTGCAGCAGCCAGTCGGTGCTGCAGCAGCCTGCCCGGTTCCTCCGATGATAATCGTTCTCGTCCTAATCAGGATCAGAAGTTCGGTCCAGATGTCTAATCCAGCTGCGTCTTCCTGCAGTTATGAAGCTGAATTATGGCAGCAGAAATCCTCCATTAGTCCTAATAATCCCACTGATGGTCACATGACCCACTTACGGCCGCGTGTTCACTGCCTGGTTCTGCTGGAGGAACCGGTCCAAACCCTGGAGGTTTCGCTGCTGAACCCTCATGAGCACAACCAGCCCACTTCCTGTCAGCAGGATGTTTGAGGGGACCGTCTTCCTCCCAGAGTTCAGGTGGGTCACCAAGGCAACCAGCCGAAGGCTGCAGACCAGAACCGGCCCGGCCCACTTTCCCCAGACGTTCCCCGGCTGATTGTGTCGCCATGGAGACGGCGTGTGGTCGGCGTCTCGGTGATCTGCCGATTAGGAACCACTCAGCTTTTGTTCTGCTGAACCATCAGAGTGATGAAATGAAAAGCAGCAGCAGATTACAGAACCATTAAGGTCAGAGCCGCCATTAACTGATAAACAGCCATTAGAGGCTTACGGCGGCCATGACAGGCGAGGAGGAGGAGGAGGAGGAGGAGGTGATGAAGCTGAGCCGTCAGGCTCTCAGCAGAACATCAAAGACCTGATTGGCTGCTGCAGATTAATGAGTTAATGAGGGGGCGGAGCCACCAGGAGGTTTTAAGGTCTGGATTATATTTTATTATATTTTTAATCTTAATCTGGTGCAAAGTTTGACTCCAGAGATTCTTCATCATTTTAGTTTCAGCTTTTCAGATCAACTGGAGTTTTTCTCCTTCTGGTTTAACGTGTCTGGTCAGCTTCCAGAAAACCCATGAAACCCTGACAACTGTGTGGAGGGGGCCCACTCACCAGTAGACACCAGTAGAGACAAGCAGGAACCAGTAGAGACCAGTAGGAACCAGTAGGAACCAGTAGAGACTAGTAGGAACCAGTAGAGACCAGTAGGAACCAGTAGGAACCAGTAGAGACCAGTAGGAACCAGTAGGAGCCAGTAGAGACCAGTAGGAACCAGTAGAGACCAGTAGAGACCAGTAGGAACCAGTAGAGACTAGTAGGAACCAGTAGAGACCAGTAGGAACCAGTAGAGACTAGTAGAGACCAGTAGGAACCAGTAGGAACCAGTAGAGACTAGTAGAGACCAGTAGGAACCAGTAGAGACTAATAGAGACCAGTAGGAACCAGTAGGAACCAGTAGAGACCAGTAGAGACCAGTAGGAACCAGTAGAGACCAGTAGAGACCAGTAGGAACCAGTAGGAACCAGTAGAGACCAGTAGGAACCAGTAGGAACCAGTAGGAACCAGTAGAGACCAGTAGGAACCAGTAGAGACCAGTAGGAACCAGTAGGAACCAGTAGAGACTAGTAGAGACCAGTAGGAACCAGTAGAGACCAGTAGGAACCAGTAGAGACCAGTAGGAACCAGTAGGAACCAGTAGAGACTAGTAGAGACCAGTAAGAACCAGTAGGAACCAGTAGAGACCAGTAGGAACCAGTAGAGACTAGTAGAGACCAGTAGGAACCAGTAGAGACTAATAGAGACCAGTAGGAACCAGTAGGAACCAGTAGAGACCAGTAGGAACCAGTAGAGACCAGTAGGAACCAGTAGAGACCAGTAGAGACCAGTAGGAACCAGTAGGAACCAGTAGAGACCAGTAGGAACCAGTAGGAACCAGTAGGAACCAGTAGAGACCAGTAGGAACCAGTAGAGACCAGTAGGAACCAGTAGGAACCAGTAGAGACTAGTAGAGACCAGTAGGAACCAGTAGAGACTAGTAGAGACCAGTAGGAACCAGTAGAGACCAGTAGGAACCAGTAGAGACCAGTAGGAACCAGTAGGAACCAGTAGAGACTAGTAGAGACCAGTAAGAACCAGTAGGAACCAGTAGAGACCAGTAGGAACCAGTAGAGACCAGTAGGAACCAGTAGGAACCAGTAGAGACTAGTAGAGACCAGTAGGAACCAGTAGAGACTAGTAGAGACCAGTAGGAACCAGTAGGAACCAGTAGAGACCAGTAGGAACCAGTAGAGACCAGTAGGAACCAGTAGAGACCAGCAGGAACCAGTAGGAACCAGTAGAGACTAGTAGAGACCAGTAGGAACCAGTAGAGACTAGTGGAGACCAGTAGGAACCAGTAGGAACCAGTAGAGACTAGTAGAGACCAGTAGGAACCAGTAGAGACTAGTAGAGACCAGTAGGAACCAGTAGAGACTAGTAGAGACCAGTAGGAACCAGTAGGAACCAGTAGAGACCAGTAGGAACCAGTAGAGACCAGTAGGAACCAGTAGAAACCAGTAGGAACCAGTAGAGACTAGTAGAGACCAGTAGGAACCAGTAGAGACTAGTAGAGACCAGTAGGAACCAGTAGGAACCAGTAGAGACCAGTAGGAACCAGTAGAGACTAGTAGAGACCAGTAGGAACCAGTAGGAACCAGTAGAGACCAGTAGGAACCAGTAGAGACCAGTAGGAACCAGTAGAGACCAGTAGGAACCAGTAGGAACCAGTAGAGACCAGTAGGAACCAGTAGGAACCAGTAGAAACCAGTAGAGACCAGTAGGAACCAGTAGAGACCAGTAGGAACCAGTAGAGACCAGTAGGAACCAGTAGAGACTAGTAGAGACCAGTAGAAACCAGTAGAGACCAGTAGGAACCAGTAGAGACCAGTAGGAACCAGTAGAGACCAGTAGGAACCAGTAGGAACCAGTAGAGACCAGTAGGAACCAGTAGAGACCGGTAGGAACCAGTAGAGACCAGTAGGAACCAGTAGAGACTAGTAGAGACCAGTAGGAACCAGTAGAGACTAGTAGAGACCAGTAGGAACCAGTAGGAACCAGTAGGAACCAGTAGAGACCAGTAGGAACCAGTAGAGACCAGTAGGAACCAGTAGAGACCAGTAGGAACCAGTAGAGACCAGTAGGAACCAGTAGAGACCAGTAGGAACCAGTAGAGACTAGTAGAGACCAGTAGGAACCAGTAGGAACCAGTAGAGACCAGTAGGAACCAGTAGAGACCAGTAGGAACCAGTAGAGACCAGTAGGAGTAGCTTAGCATGCAGCTAAATTTGTGCTTCAATCGGCTCCAAGGCCTCTGAATTCGGGTCATCAGAGGTTAAAGACGGTCGGTCCAGACTGGCAGCGATGGAGGAAAATGTTAAAGAGCTGCAAGCTGAAAATGTGGAGCTAAAGGAGAAATTCAAAGAATAAAATTGATATAAAATAAAATGTAATGTCCAAGTAAAAGGCTTGAAGGAAAAACTAAAAGATACCAGGCCCGTCCTGCCCCTACCGGGCCCCACCGGGGGCAGAAGGTTCTGCTTTGACCCTTCTGATCAGGTTTTCTTCCCTGCATCATGGGATGGGTCACATACGGACCGAAGCGGCTGAACTCTGCAGTAGAAACATGGCATTCTGGGAGATTTGTGAGTCTGTGGAAGCCGCATGAAGCAGGTTCACTGAGACAGGAAGTGACTCGTTTTGTTTCCGACGTTGGGATTTCCAGCAGGACTCAGACATGCAGTTTTTCTTCCAGCCTAATTTGTTCGGTGGTTCAGTCCGGCCCGTCGTTGACCTGACCATGATTTTACCTGATCTGTTACCTGATCGGACCAGAACCAGCAGTTCGGGTCAGGAATGAAAACACGGGAGCGGGCCATGGATCGGGAGGAGCAGAACGGCTTTCTGGGTAATTTTATGCATTTAAAAAGGTTTTAATCAGGAGAAGTGGAGCTGCAGGCCGGTTCTGCTGTGGTGGGCCGGGTTCCTCCGAACCGGACCGGCTGGCTCCAGGGAGCGTTAGTGACCTCCTGATGAGGAGATGAATCTGACAATCAGGAACATATTGTGTTTAAGTCCATCTGATGAATCTGACGGTTTAATCCGGCCCGTCAGAACCGCCCTGGATTACATATTGTCCATCTTCCTGCTGCCCAGAATCTCATTTCGGAGCCAAATTATTGAATCTGCTGGTAAATATTGGAGCCGATCAGGTCCAATCAAACGCCCCGAGGATTAAAGAGGGCCGGTTCTGGTTCTGAGAGGCCACCGCTCCGTCCAGGTTCCTCCTGTTCCTCCAGCGCTGGGCCACTTTCTCTTCTCCAGAGACGATAAAGATCAGTGGACACCTGGATGACCTCTCACCTGGATGACCTCTCACCTGGATGACTTCTCACCTGGATGACCTCTCACCTGGCCCACAGTGGACCCTTGGGCCCCGGCAGAGTTCTGACCCGCAGTAATCTGGTTCTGGATCAGACGGAACCATCTGGTGTTCTGATCTTTTATTAAAGCGAGTCGATGAATGGCGGCCAGCAGGAGCTTCCAGCAGCTGCAGATGTTCTGGTCGACTGGGATGAAAGTTCTGGGACAAGAGCAACAGGAGAAAGTGGTGGAGAAGAGCCTGTGAGGTTCAGACAGTCATCTGGTCTGGTTCTGGAGTTCTACAGGAGGCATTGTGGAGCGCCACCTTAAATACACTGCAGCATTCAACACGCTGTCCCTTTAAGACGGCGCTGTCTCTTTAAGACGACTCTGTCCCTTTAAGATGGCGCTGTCCCTTTAAGACGGCGCTGTCCCTTTAAAACGGCGCTGTCCCTTTAAAACGGCGCTGTCCCTTTAAGATGGCGCTGTCCCTTTAAGACGGCGCTGTCCCTTTAAGATGGTGCTGTCCCTTTAAAACTGCGCTGTCCCTTTAAGACGGCTCTGTCCCTTTAAGACGGCTCTGTCCCTTTAAGACGGCGCTGTCCCTTTAAGACGGCGCTGTCCCTTTAAGACAACTCTGTCCCTTTAAGACGGCGCTGTCCCTTTAAGACGGCGCTGTCCCTTTAAGATGGCGCTGTCCCTTTAAGACGGCGCTGTCTCTTTAAGACGGCGCTGTCTCTTTAAGACGGCGCTGTCCCTTTAAGACGGCGCTGTCCCTTTAAGATGGTGCTGTCCCTTTAAAACTGCGCTGTCCCTTTAAGACGGCTCTGTCCCTTTAAGACGGCACTGTCCATTTAAGATGGTGCTGTCCCTTTAAAACTGCGCTGTCCCTTTAAGACGGCTCTGTCCCTTTAAGACGGCGCTGTCCCTTTAAAACGGCGCTGTCCCTTTAAGACGGCTCTGTCCCTTTAAAACGGCGCTGTCCCTTTAAGACGGCGCTGTCCCTTTAAGACAACTCTGTCCCTTTAAGACGGCGCTGTCCCTTTAAGCGGCGCTGTCTTTAAAACGGCGCTGTCCTTTAAACGGGCGCTGTCCCTTTAAGATCGCGCTGTCCCTTTAAAACGGCGCTGTCCCTTTAAGACGGCGCTGTCCCTTTAAGACGGCGCTGTCCCTTTAAAACGGCGCTGTCCCTTTAAAACGGCGCTGTCCCTTTAAGACGGCGCTGTCCCTTTAAAACGGCGCTGTCCCTTTAAAACGGCGCTGTCCCTTTAAGACGGCACTGTCCCTTTAAAACGGCGCTGTCCCTTTAAGACGGCGCTGTCCCTTTAAAACGGCGCTGTCCCTTTAAGACAACTCTGTCCCTTTAAGACGGCGCTGTCCCTTTAAAACGGCGCTGTCCCTTTAAGACGGCGCTGTCCTTTGGCGCTGTCCTTTAAGACGGCTCTGTCCTTTAAGCGGCGCTGTCCCTTTAAGACGGCACTGTCCTTTAAGATGGTGCTGTCCCTTTAAAACGGCGCTGTCCTTTAAGACGGCGCTGTCCCTTTAAACGGCGCTGTCCCTTTAAAACGGCGCTGTCCCTTTAAAACGGCGCTGTCCCTTTAAAACGGCGCTGTCCCTTTAAGACGGCTCTGTCCCTTTAAGACGGCGCTGTCCCTTTAAGACGGCACTGTCCCTTTAAGATGGTGCTGTCCCTTTAAAACTGCGCTGTCCCTTTAAGACGGCGCTGTCCCTTTAAAACGGCGCTGTCCCTTTAAGACGGCTCTGTCCCTTTAAAACGGCGCTGTCCCTTTAAGACGGCGCTGTCCCTTTAAGACAACTCTGTCCCTTTAAGACGGCGCTGTCCCTTTAAAACGGCGCTGTCCCTTTAAGACGGCTCTGTCCCTTTAAAACGGCGCTGTCCCTTTAAAACGGCGCTGTCCCTTTAAGACGGCACTGTCCCTTTAAAACGGCGCTGTCCCTTTAAGACGGCGCTGTCCCTTTAAGACAACTCTGTCCCTTTAAGACGGCGCTGTCCCTTTAAAACGGCGCTGTCCCTTTAAGACGGCTCTGTCCCTTTAAAAGGGCGCTGTCCCTTTAAAACGGCGCTGTCCCTTTAAAACGGCGCTGTCCCTTTAAGACGGCTCTGTCCCTTTAAGACGGCGCTGTCCCTTTAAGACGGCGCTGTCCCTTTAAGACAACTCTGTCCCTTTAAGACGGCGCTGTCTCTTTAAGACGGCGCTGTCCCTTTAAAAGGGCGCTGTCCCTTTAAAACGGCGCTGTCCCTTTAAAACGGCGCTGTCCCTTTAAGACGGCTCTGTCCCTTTAAGACGGCGCTGTCCCTTTAAGACGGCGCTGTCCCTTTAAGACAACTCTGTCCCTTTAAGACAGCGCTGTCTCTTTAAGACGGCGCTGTCCCTTTAAGACGGCCTGCCTGTTTGCTGCTGTTTGCCGATCTTCATGCTGATTAAGGTGCGCTCTGATTGGCTGCCTCTCGGCAGCTCAGCCACTCGCAGATAACCAGGATTTCGCTGATTAAAAATAATCTCAACAGTTTATTTTAAGCAGAAATAAATCTCAGCTGACATCACCAGAAAGAAAAAGGAGAACAGAGACGGATTAAAAACATCAGCCTCAAATTTGCTTTAATTATCTCTGATAAGCAGATTCCTCCAAACTAATTGCTTTTTAAACCCGCTGACCATTTTTACCTTCTTCCACACAGACACACACGGTGCTGCCAGCCTGCCAGTCAATCCCCAGGGATTAACTGCAACTTGGCCCTAATTTTGTCCGACTTTCACCAGGAGGAGAAGCAACAATCAGCTGGAGGTCAGCAGCTCCTGTTAGCCTGTTAGCTCACTGCGCAGTGTGATGTTGTTCATGTTTTATTTGGTTTATTTAGTGGAAAAATATTTTTCCATCTGCATTATTTTTATTATTTTTCAATTTTATTTTGAAAAGCCACAGGTGTTCTGGGTGTGGTTTCAGAAAAAGAGTTAGCCTAGCAGGATGAGTTAACTCCACCCACCAACACCTAACAGCTAGTTAGGACTTACAACTTTCTGATATCTAATTAAAGCTGATATCTAGTTAGCAGTTACCGCTAACATAGAGCTAATGCTAACAAACAACAGTTATCTCGCTATTGCTAATCATGCTAAGTGCTGAGCCTCTGATTGGTCCAGAGCCTGTCTGTTTGGTTTAATTTGGCCAAATAAAAACTAAATCCGGTTCCTTTTTGTTCCTGGTGCTGTAATTCTGAGTCTCTGCAGGTGATTATTGATCGGTGGAGTTGATCAGAGTTGATCAGAGTTGATCAGAGTTGATCAGAGCAGCAGATTGGAAGCAGAACATCAGATGAAGAGTCTGGATTAAATCAATACTGTGGATTACCTTCATATGACGGAGCAGATTGATTGATTATAATAATCTTCAGATTATCTCTGATCTTTTCATCCACTCTTCATCTCCATCATCATCATCATCGTTTCTCTTCGACCTTCTGTAATTAATGTGCAGACGTCAGGGGTCAGAGGTCACTGCTGTAATCTGCATGTAGCATCAACTCAATTATTCTGGACCCATTCGAGGCCTGAGCTTCAGACGCAGCAACTGGAGAACGGGCCGGTCCAAACGGGTCAGGATGGGACAAACGGATCCAAATGGGTCTATATTCAGACCCATTTGGACCCATTCTGGTCCAGTTGTGACCTGGTCCAACAAACTATTCAGGTCAGAAATGTGCAGAGGGCTTCTGGGTCGGAACCAGGACTGGACCTCAGAGGAAATGTCAGCTGTTCTCCAGACCATGATGCTGCCACTGACGTGCTTCACTGAAAGTCCGGTTCGTTCTGCAGAACTTCTTCCTCACTGAAACCAGCAGAACCTCTCCAGAGGTTCTGGAAGGTCCAGACTGGTTTCCTCCAGAAGGTCCAAAAACGAGCAACAGCTGGTCGTCATGGAGATGGAACCCTGATAGTTCTCATCCACCGGGTCCAACAGAACCATCAGAACCATCCAACCAGCTGCTGTCCTGATCCATTGTTCTGTTTCAACAGTTTGCCCAGGCGTCCTGCCCCATTTACCCTCCCAGTGACCCCCCCCCCCCCCTCCCGATTACCCCCCCCCTCCTCATGTCCCACTAATTATTCATAAATTCACATTTATGCTAATAGATTAACCTCAATCAGAGTCAAACGGCTCCTGGATTAAAGTGGTTCAATTAAAGTCTGGAGGCCCGGATCCGGTCTGGATCCGGTCTGGATCCGGTCTGGATCCGGTCTGGACCCGGTCTGGATCCGGTCTGGACCCGGTCTGGATCCGGTCTGGATCCGGTCTGGATCCGGTCTGGACCCGGTCTGCATGCAGTAATCTTTAAAAGGTTCTGTCCAGACACACTGGAAGCTCTAATGGCCAATAATTAAAACTGTCTGACCCGGTTCTTAACTGGGCCCGCAGCCGGCGCCGGCACGTGCCGCTCGCTCGTCTCCAGCAATCTGGACCCGGCTTGGAGGGGCCCGGATTAGAGGCCCGGATCGGGGGCTCTGGGGTCGGGCCTGCAAAGGAGCCGTCCGGACTGACGGTGAGCACCATCCCGGTTCTGATGGCCCAGTCCACTCTGGAGATCTTCCCGGTTCTGGAGACGTTTCAGGCTCTGGATCTGCTGAGATTGGCAGAACCTCAGGTCCAGTTAGGATCTGACCAGAACCTGTCCGGTTCAGACCGGGCCTCCTGGTGTCAGCTGAACCGAAGAACCGATTCTGGACGATCTGGACCGGCCCAACAGAACCAGGTACTGGCTGGTAACGCCGGACCTCATCATCATCGTCATCATCATCATCATCATCATCATCATCATCATCATCATCATCATCATCATCATCATCACCTCCAGATGATGAAGATCTGTCATCAGAGAAAAAGAAACAGATCTGCAGGTTTGTGCTGGTTATTGATTATTATTATTATTTATTACCATTTTAAATATTCAGAAATAAAAAATTTTACTCATTATTATTTTGGTTGGAAATAAATTGAATTATTATTATTATTATTATTATTATTATTATTATTATTATTATTATTATTGCTTATTATTATTGTTTGTAGGATAAAAATATTCTTTTTTATATCTAGAACTGCGTTTTCATTAATTAGTTTTGAATTTATAGATTTATTACATAAATGTGTCTGAAGGTGATGAAGTTAAAATAAGAAGTGTGTGTGTGTGTGTGTTTGCTTTATTTCCAACCTGCAGTCTTTGTGTTTCTGTTGCTCCTTATCAGGTCCAGAGGAACCCAAATGCTTCTGCATTTATTCATTCATTCATTCATTCATTCATTCATTCATTCATTCATTCATTCATTCATTCATTCATTCACACTGATAGTGATGAGCTACTACATAGTAGCCACTGCCTGACCAGGTGGAACCTCTGCTCCATCCTCGGTTCTCATGATGTTAGTAAATATTGATGCATCTGAATTTATTAATTTATATTTCTGCAGTTCTCAGATGTTCTTCATGTTTTTGTTTCCTGGATTATTTCTGTCACGATGAGGTTGAGAGGTGCTGAGCCTGAGGATCCAGCTTGGAGTGGAAGAAAGATGATTTAATGGTGAAAATATTGTAAAGTCCAGCACAGAGAAGCAGAAGGCAAAGGCTCAAAACTAAAACAACGGACCAGCATCAGACACAGCGAAACAGATTAGAAAAGATGAGGAACAAGGAACAGGTGGGATTAAAAACAAGGAGGGTGATCAGGGAACGAGACGATGAAGAGGATCCACACAGAAAATCAAATCCTCAGTTTCGTGTCAAAATGTTGGATCTATTTGGACTTTTCTCACTCAGAAATGATAAGCAAACAAATAAATAAATACATATTTAATCTTAATTTGATCTGATTTAATCTGAAGTTACTGCTGCTAATCTCGATGTTCCTGTCTTCATGGGACATTTATAGATGAACTTCCTGTCTCTGTCTCTTGTTCCAGAATCTGATCCTTCTTCATTTCTTCTCGTTTCTGATTCTGTTAAAAGTTTTAAACTTTCACCTCACCTGGCTCTGGGATGCGGTTGCCAAGGTAACCACCGCAGCTCGGTGACGCGGCAGAGAGAAGATGAAGAAGAAATCTGGGTCTGATCAAAGATCAACAAACTAAACCTTCCTCCTCCTCCTCTTCCTCCGGTCAGTAAATCCAGATCGGATTGGAGGGAAATTGGTGGCAATTAATCCTCTGGGATTGAGAAGAGACCCCCCTCCCGTCCCCTTTCCTCCTTCGGCCCCCCTCCTGCCCACCACGCTGGATCTGGCTCCTGATTGGCTGCCGCCGCGGACCCGGGGGCCCGGGGCCGCATAAATTCCCCCCGCCGGGTCGCGGTCCCGTTTTTCGACCTTCATCGCTCCTCTTCCTCAGCATGACCGGCCGGGAGGAGCTCAGCGAGGACAAGCCCAGGGTGCGGATGCTTTCCCCGGGGTTCGGCATCGACAAGGCCCGGCTGCACGGCTCCGGGTTCCGGTCCAAAGGCTTCGCCATCACCGACCTGCTGGGCCTGGAGTCGGACTTGGCGGCGCGGCAGCAGCCCGCCGGGCCGCCGGGCTCCGGGCCGCCCACCGCGGGCTCCGGGACCGCCGCGGAGCCTCCGGGTCCGGCCGGCGGCCTCGGCGGCTTCTCGTTCCCGGGCGGGTCGCTGCCGCTCGGCCTGGGCTTCCTGTGCAGCCTGGCGGCGCAGCAGCCCGCCGGGGCGCCGTGCTTCCTGCCGGGACACCTGCCGCTGCTGCAGGCGCGGCCAGACGGGCACTACCTGCAGAACCTGGAGGCCCAGCGGGAGCAGTACTCCGGTACGGACCGGTCCGGTTCTGGAGTGGCCAGGTCCACCGCGCTCTGGTTCTGATGTTCTGGTTGTGGTTCTGTTCTGCAGATGAAGAGTGTCTGTCGGACCGAAACGACTCGAAAAGCTCCGGAAATTCCCAGAAGAGGAAGAAGAGGAGACATCGGTGAGGAAGATCTTCATCTGGAAACAAGTTTTAAAAAGAACAGAAATTTAAAAAATGTAATTGGAGGATTTATTTTTCCTCTGAAAACGGAGATTTGAATCTTCGGCTCGGTTCCGATGGACCCAGCAACTCCGGGACTTTGAGCTGATTTAGAAATGATGAAAATATATATAAAAAAAAAAACAACAACAAACAAACAAAAAAACTGAAAATATGACATAAAACGAAATTTGATTTTTATTATTGAAATTCTGATGGACCAGAACCGATTTCTGATTATTTGCAAATAAATCCTCATTGACTTTATTGAATCATAAATCAATAACAGTGAATAAATTCTAGTTGGGTAATTAATAAATATGTTTGGTTAAAAAAGACTTACTTTAATTTACTCAGAAAACATGAAAATAAAAACGTCTGGAGCTTTAAAGAGAAAACATTTAATACATTAAAGATGAAATAATTAGCTACAAATATTATAATAATAATAATAATAATAATAATAATAATAATAATAATAATAATAATAATAATAATAATAATAATAATAATGAATAGAGCAGGAGGATGCGAACAGAACTGGTTCTGGAACTGAATTGCAGCTCAGCTCCGACCTGATTTTGATTCTTCCTCTTCTTCCTCTTCCTCCTCTTCCTCCTCTTCCTCCTCTTCCTCCTCTTCCTCCTCTTCCTCCTCTTCCTCCTCAGCACCGTCTTCACCTCCCACCAGCTGGAGGAGCTGGAGAAGGCCTTCCATGAGGCCCACTATCCGGACGTTTACGCCCGGGAGATGTTGGCCATGAAGACGGAGCTGCCGGAGGACCGGATCCAGGTGAGGCCGCGGTTCGGTTCGGTGGGTCCGGTTCGGTTCTGATGTATGCATTAAGAGGAGGTCCACAGAACCGAGGACTTCGTGTTTTGTTTGTGTGTGAATTTATTTATTTTCTGTTCTGCTTTTTGATTCAGTAATAATATAAACAATAATCTTTATTAAATAAATTAATTATTCCTTTTGTGTATAGAAATATATAAACTAGAATAAAACAATCTGATACATATCCTGAAATTATTTAGGTGTTTAAAAATAATGCACACATTATTTTATTTTTTGTTAATAAAAATTAGTAAGAATTTATTATCATTAATACAAATGATAATTATTAATGATAATGTAGATACTAATTTAAATTAATAAAGTCATGATACATTTAGTTATTTACATTATAGTAGAGAAACTAAAATAAAACAAAGTGATATTCATCAATTATTTAATTCTCAAATGTATAAAAATATTCACAAATACATTATTATTAATACTAATTAGTATTCAATCAGTACTTTATTATAACTTGTTAATAATCGTTATATTATAATATCTGTTACGTTCAAAAAGGCCGCAACATATTTTTGATTTGATTTTAAAACTTTTCTTTTGGTTCCTGCTTTGAAGAGAAAAAGAGAAAAACAAAAATCCAAAAGTATTAACGGAAAGCTGGACCTGGTGAACCGATCCACAAGAACAAAACGGTACAGCAGGGGCCCGAACCTGTACCGAACCTGTACCGGGCCGCCGGAGCCCTTATCGGTACCGGACTAAAGCAAAAAGAAGCCACTGCAAAAAAAAGACCGAAAACAGGAGAACCGGTTCCACCAAGACAACAGAAGAGCAAACAGACCGAGGCGGACAGAAGAAATACGGCTTAACGGGATGGAACCGGAACCGGAACCGGAGCGGCAGGCGGGACTCACATCAACCCGGCGGACCAACAGCCACAACTTGACGTCATCAAATTAATTAGCAACAATAAGAAATGTTCCAAACTCCAAAATATATTAAAAAGCAAAAAGTCATTCAACTAAAATTTAAACAAAACAATTTAGAAAAATAGAAAAAACTAAATCTGAGTAAATTCGTCAAGATTTATAAAACAATTATAACAGTTTATTAGTAAACATTCAGATTAGGCCAGTCACATAGCAAATCTTACTGAACGATTAATTGTCTCAAAAATTATTGCGATAAACGATAATATTGTTTGAAGATCTTTTTACACTGATTTAATGGAAATGACGTAATAATTCATGTGATTTCCTGCCAAAGATAGATACACTTTATTTTGAAAAGAACATTTAACACTGGAACTGATAAAATAAACAAAACAACCAAAAACTAAAATAAAATGGATTCTCAGTCTCCATTAACAAAAATGAATAAAAACACCAAAGTGTAAATAAATACTGGATTCAACCAAAAGAGTTCAGATTATGAAGTCTGTAAACCATATTGTCCTTCAGTAATCATTAGATTTAAATAGAGAAGATGGAACATCGACTACCTGATGCAATAGTTCACACTACACGTTAGTTCACTCCTACATTTTCCCCTTAAGACAATCTGAGAACGTTGATGTTCTCAGATTGTCTCTTGTGGTTTCATAACCGATCATCCTGTAGTGTGTGGTGTGTTACGGTAGATCGTTGTGGCGCTCCGATCTAAATCAGGGGTTTTCCCCACTGGGAGCTTAACGCAGCCTGTTGAATGTGACAGGTAGCCAATCAGAAAGCCGGATTCTCCTCCTGCTTTCTGAGGGGAAATTACAGAGGGGAATCCCAAACAGCTGACACGGAGCAACCCGAAGTCCAGCGGACATTGGAGATGATATGTGGAAACAACATTAATGTTTATAAAACATTTGGTGTAAAGAATATAGAAATGATGAGGGGAGGAGTTGGAGCCAAATTGGTACCAGTTGATGAACCCGGTAACTTTTCAGCTGTTCTTCGTTAACGTGACATAAAAAGGTTCTAATGATTTTCATTCAGTCAGGACGTTACGCTGACACTAGAGCCACATGCACTGCAGGGAGATTGTAGTAAAGCATTGATTAATGCCTGGTTTTAAAATGACTTCACTGGACTTGGAGCCATTATTTTGTGCCCATTGTTGGACACCACACGGCCCGATGGAACCCGATGGAACCCGATGGAACCGTTCTACCTAGGATTTCTGTCGGCTAATGTGTGATCTCTCAGGTTTCGAAAATGGGCCGACAATCGGCCGACAGCTCTAAGATGGTGTAGTGTGAACTGGACATTACACTGAGGAAATGAGGAAGGGAGGGTTAGTGGAGAGCAGCGGAGTTGAACCTTTTTTTTTTTCCCCACCAGGGGGTCTTTTTGTGGCTCTAGTGTCCCTTATACCACAGCAGGCTGACAGGAAAGGGGGAAGGAGAGGGGGAAAGACATGCGGCAAATGTCGTCGGGTCCGGGAATCGAACCCGTGACGGCCGCGTCGAGGACTGAGGGCCTCCAAACGTGGGGCGCGCTAACCTCTACGCCACCGGAGCACGCCCCAGTTGAGCCTTTTTTCATTCAGTGTCATCAACAGAAAGAGAAAAAGCCTGGAAGAGACGATAATTAAAATGACATCGATAGTTTTAATTTATCGTACAATTAATTGATTTATCGTTTATCGCGACAGGTCTAATTCAGATCTTTTCAATTTATTTTAACATGAGAATTTAATAGCAGGAACCTCAGCGGCCCGGTTCTGTCTGTCCTGACCCGGTCCACATGTTCTGGTTCTGTCTGTCCTGACCCGGTCCCCATGTTCTGGTTCTGCTGGTGTCCAGGTGTGGTTCCAGAACCGGCGGGCGAAGTGGCGGAAGCGTGAGAAGTGCTGGGGCCGCAGCAGCGTCATGGCGGAGTACGGTCTGTACGGCGCCATGGTTCGCCACTCCATCCCGCTGCCAGAGTCCATCCTCAACTCGGCCAAGAACGGCATGATGGGTTCCTGCGCCCCCTGGCTGCTCGGTGAGCCGCATGCACGTCAGTGCCACGCACACGCACACCGGCAGCAATACACACGAGCTCACTCACAGCGCCCCCTGCTGGCCGCCTCCCGTTCTGACCTGATCTGGTCTGGCTCCGCCCCCTCAGGTATGCACAAGAAGTCCCTGGAGATGGCCAAGAAATGCTCCAGCCCGCCGCCGCCTGACCCGTTCTGCGACGCCCCGCAGCGGCGCGCCGAGGGGGCTGGGCTTCTAGAGGGGGAGGAGACAGAGGAGGAAGAGGAGGAAGAGGAAGAGGCCATCGACCTATCCAGCTCCGCCAAACAGCCGCAGCAGGAAGAGGGCGGGGCCTCCGCAAGGACCGCCCCCTCACCACAGCAGGGGAGCAGCAGCGAATCAGAGGAACACAGCTGAAGGTGGGCGGGGCCTGCCTGGACTGTAATCTGATTGGCTCTTCCTTCATGAGGAAGCGTCATCTGTTGCCATGCAAACCTGCCGTATTAAGGCGGAGTTTATTTTTTTATGTGGAGCAGGGCAGCTCCACCCACCCGGGAACCAATCAGAGAGGAGTGGGCGGGGCTAGAGGAGAGGCTGAAGGTTCTGCAGAACCTGGAGTACTTCACTGGACTGGGTTGGACTCCAGAACTCCAGGACTTCATTTGGTTCTTTTCCCCGTTTTCTACCTGTGCAAGGAGGAAACTTCCTGTCTGAGTGTTTGGAGATCAGAATGTAAAATACAAACTATACTTACTGTTATGGTTGTTGTTGTTATTATTATTATTACTAAATGTCTGTACAGCCATTGGTCACCAGAGTGAAAAATAAAAATAAGATATTTTTGGAGCATCTGAGACTTTGTGTCATAAATCATGATGAAAACCAAGAAACTGTTGGATGATGGTTGGATGATGGTTGGATGATGGTTGGATGAGTCCTGTAGGATGTCCATCCAGCCTCTCTATGGCAACCATCAGTGTTGCTGTCCACTCTATTATAACGTCTTCAGGATGTCTGCAGCAGCAGCCTATTCAGATTACCCATAGTCATGTTAGCCATTAGCGCTGCCACCGTGTTGCCATGGAGATGGCCATAGAAAGTAGGAGTCCAGCTGCAGACCAGCTGTGAGATCGTCCTGAGGTTGGTGACGTTCAGCAGCATTTCCTGGATTATTGTCATTGTTTTCATGTTTCTCTCTAATGACAGGAGATTTTGCACAACAAATAAAGGATTAAAAATTAAAACGTGAACAAAACAAAGGAGATTATTATTGTGTGTTGCTCAATCTTTTTGTTATCTGTCAGAACGGGTCAACAACCAGATAAAAAGCCTGGTTCTGTGGAACCAGTGGAGACGACGATGCACAGAAGGATCTTACATAAAATCCACACTGAGCATCAGACTGCCTTCAGTCAGAGGCTTCTTCTCACACCCTGTGATTCAGACTGCTACAGGACATCCTTTCTGCCCACAGAATCAATGAGAGTTACATCATTTAGTTTCTTTCTGCGATCAATAAAGGTTTTCTGAAATGAAGAATCTGTGTCCATGGAGGACCAGGGCGAAAAAATTCAATTCTGATTTTAAAGTTAAAATTCTGAGAAAAAAGTGAGAATTTCCTTCGGTTTATTATAAAATAATAATAAATGAATGAATCTGGTTAAAATGAGCTGCTTTTCTCTGTTTGCTGTATAAATCATGGCATGTTTAGGATTTTTGTTTTATAAAGGAAACGGAAAAGCGCTGGACGAGTCATCTACGTCACTTCCTGTACCGCTGTTCAGCCGCTTGCTAACCCGGAACTGAGCGCGGCCCAGAATGGCGGATTTAGCCGCAGTCAGGAGCCAAGTGGTTCTGGTCGTGTACAACCTGGCCCAAACCCTGCTGAGGGAGGCGGTCCGTGTAAGCAGCCAGACGCCCCGGTCAGAGGTAAAGCTAACCGTGGCTAACAGCAACACTTCCGGCTCCAGCAGCTCGTGTCGGGTGACGTCACGGTCCTTGTGAACTCTACAGCGAGTTTAACTGTTTTATTTATTATCAACTAACAAAGCTGTTAACAGCAACGCAGGAGAATATGAACTTAATTGTAGAAAACAAACTAGAATCTTCTCCATGATCTAATAAAAATGCTATCTCATTCCACGGTTGACGGTCTTGTTACATTTAATGTCAGGTAAGTTACAGTGGTTCACTTTTAACGTGGAAAGTCGATACTGAATCTGGGAACACATTTCTGATTAACTCAATCTACGATAAACGGATCGCTTTGCTGACCTTCCCAAAATATAACTAATAAAATGATATTTTCTCAGAAATGATGACAACAAATTCACAGGACGGGCTGCTCAGTGGTGCAGTTGGTAGAGCTGTTGCCTTGCAGCAAGAAGGTTCTGGGTTCGATTCCCGGCCTGGGGTCTTTCTGCATGGAGTTTGCATGTTCTCCCTGTGCATGGTGGGTTCCTTCCTTCCTTCCTCCATCCATCCATTTTCTTTACACCCTTCTTCCCTAATGGGGTCAGGAGGGTTGCTGGTTCCTCTCCAGCTACGTTCCGGGTGAGAGGCGGGGTCACCCTGGACAGGTCACCAGTCTGTCGCAGGGCAACACAGAGACACACAAGACAAACAACCATTCACACACACACTCACAGAATTTAGAGAGACCAATTAACCTGACAGTCATGTTTTTGGACTGTGGGAGGAAGCCGGAGAACCCGGAGAGAACCCACCATGCACAGGGAGAACATGCAAACTCCATGCAGAAAGACCCCGGGCCGGGAATCGAACCCAGGACCTTCTTGCTGCAAGGCAACAGCTCTACCAACTGCGCCACCGTGCAGCCCCCTTCCTTCCTCCCACAGTCCAAAAACATGACTGTCAGGTTAACTGGTCTCTCTAAATTCTCCCTAGGTGTGTGTGTGAATGGTTGTGTGTCTCTGTGTGTCTCTGTGTTGCCCTGCGACAGACTGGTGACCTGTCCAGGGTGACCCCGTGACCCCGCCTCTCGCCCAGAACGCAGCTGAAGAGGAACCAGCAACCCTCCTGACCCCATTAGGGACGAAGGGTGAATAGAAAATGGATGGATGGATATTCACAGGACCTAAGATATGTCTAGAAAAATAGCACTGTTTTCATACAAGCCTTATATTGATTCATTAAATCTTAAACACGGAGTGAGAAGTTCCACTGAAAATTAATTTTTCATTAGTCTGGATGTTTAACTGGAATCTCCTGATCTCAAAATCCAAATTTCCAAGGATTTCAAATCCTCCCAGCTTCCTAAATATAAAATTAGAAAAATAAATCCATATTGAATGTTTTAAGCCATTTTTCCAAAGCGCAGCTGTAACAGTGTTTAAGTTGTAGAATCCCACTTGCTTTATATGTATTAGTGCAATGGGGAAATAGCGCCCCCTCTGGTGTGGCTGGTTACATGTTGCTGGCCCCTGTACTCGCTGCCAGCCTGTGAAAGCTGCAGAGGCGAGTTTCTTTCTTCAGCACACAGTAGAAAAGTGTTAGCAACTCATAAAACATCATTTCTATTAACTTAGACAAATAGTGTGTAATGACTCTTTACTAGATGGCACCAATTTTTGTACATTTAGTTTTGTTAATATTGTAAAACCCTTCATGTGCTAAGCTAAAAGCTAACATAACGCTCTGTTGTAGTGTGAAGCTGAGCATAAACTGCCTGATCACCAGAAACTCCTTGTCTTCATTTAAAAACAACAACGCAGTCGAGGGTTACTTGGGCCGGCTTGGTACAGCGGCGTGAAGCAGAACACACAACAGCCATGAGGTCAACGTCAGATTCATGAGGTCAACGTCAGATTCATGAGGTCAACGTCAGATTCATTAGTAACCAACCTTCTCATGTGATTAATTAATCGGGACTTTTAACAAAAACATTTCTTCCCGTTTCATTCATGAATATTTAACTTCTTTCTCGACTCTGACTGGAGAAATGCTTTGATGTGTTCAGTAAATAATGAGAGAAATTTCACATTTCTAACCTGAAATCTGAGGAGTTTATGAAATTATACTGAGGGCAGAGACAAGCTCTGTTTTTGTTTGTGTTGATGGTCAGAAAAGAGGTTGATCTTGTTATTGATTTGAAGCGTTAATAACTCAGTTATTGTGATAAACAGTGTAATGCCAAATGCTTCGCTGGATCTTTAATCTAGAGCGGAGTCCTGGATTTATGGAAACTGAGCTATAAATATTCCCGTAGAGCAGCTCTATGAATCCACACAGATAATCCCCTAAACTCTGCAGCGTCTCAGAGAGGAATGTCCAACATGACCACAATAAAAGCTGATTGTTGAATCTCTCACTTCTATTCAGTCTGAGCAGAAACCTGAGCTAACATTTCATAATCACACAGGGATGTTCTGATTATAAATATCCATTAGACGTTTATTAGGTTTGGGGATTAGACTGATAATCCCTGTTTCCCATGTATCAGAGAGATTACCTGTCAGAATATATTCTAGAAAGGCTTTGAACAACATTTCTAATACGTCCCATAAAAACCTGCAGAATGTTGTTGATTTTAGCCTGGTGATGCTCAGCAAACCGGATCCTCTGACGCCTCCTGTCCTCTGATCGTCTGATCATCTGATCATCTGATCATCTGATCGTTTCATCGTTTATTTGTTTGATCATTTATTTGTTTGATCGTTTCATCGTCTGGTCGTCCGTCTGGCAGGAAGTTTCCTTCGCTGTTGACCAGCAGGTTGCTCAACAATCCCTCAGTAAGACTGTCTGAAACGCTCAGTTATTTATATCCAGCTATATATTATTATTTGTATATTTTGTATTTGCAGGCAGGCTTGTAATTTTTCTGTTTGCTCCGATGGCGACATTTTGTTTCTGTTTCACTGTGGTGTCTTCGTCAGTAGGTCTGGATCATTTCCAGAACCAGCTGGCGTCCTGGTTCTGGGTCCAGAATCAGATCTGGATCCTCCCGACTCCCCTGCAAGATCCAAACACACTGAAATAAAACGCTGATGGTCAGGAATGTTCTGCATGTAATCTAGAGGAAAACCCGACGACACGGAGAGATGCAGTTAGTTTTCCTGAAGGAAACGTCAGTAAATAAGCTGCTAATAAAACATCTGGACTCATTTGAACCAAAGTTATTAACAGGTTCTTTGGAGGAGCTGCAGATCTGCAGAATCCTGGTTCTGTTCCAGTTTGGGTCCCAGTTTGGGCCCAGTCAGAAGAGACTGGTTTTTTCAGTCTGTGTGAATGAGTGATGGAGGTTTACTGGTTTCCTCAGGAGGAACTGGGAGTGGCAGTGGACAGGCTGTGTCTGGAAGCTGTGGATCGAATCCTGAAGATCCTGGAAACCAGCATGACGAGGCAGGAAGAGGCTCCGCCCACACCGGCTGACACCTGTGGAGGCTTAATGAAGACCCAGACAGGTGGAGGTGAGTCTGCAGGACAAACATTTTCAGATTTTAACATCACAGATTTAACTTTTAAAAATGGTGATGTGATTTACAATCAGCACAGGAAGAAACCCTCAATCATCTGGACGAATATTTAGAGGTAGAAAACAGTAGAGATGAAGGATTAGTTAGAGACACTGGAGGAGCTGCAGGACAGAGCAGCCTCAGGTAAACTAGACCCGTCCTGGGTTAGTGGACCCGACTCGGCTCATAAACAGGACTCAGGTGAGCAGAGGGCTGGATCAAGGCAGGTCTGGATCAGAGTCTGTGTTTGGTGTGAGCCGGGTGAAAGTCGTCGTGTTTCTGTGTTTCAGGTGAACAGGAGTCTGGCCCAGGCCACGCCCACTTCCTGCTGTGCAGAGTCAGTGACGGACCGGCTGCAGAGCAAACGCTGACCATGTTTCCATTTCTGAGCGCTGAGGGTGAGTCTCCCTGCTGAGGACGGAGTCAGCTGCTGCAGCGCCCTCTGCTGCTCATCAGATGAACTGTGTCTGTGTTCCAGGTGACAGCAGAAGCAGCGCCTCTGATGTCACAGGTGAGGAGTTGCAGGTGCGCCCCGCCTCTTCCTCCCCTCTGACCTACGACCATGACTACGCCCGGCCCCCAGCGCCACCTGACGGTGGGGCCAAACGCTGCAGGCGGAGGCCGGCGGAGGCCAGGGCGAGCCAGGAGCTTCACCTGCAGTGCTGGCGCTGCAGCAGGCTGTTCCCCAGCGCCGAGCGGCTGGCCGACCACCACAGGAAGTCCCATCCGCTGTGCTCGGTGTGCGGCGCGGCGTTCGGCGGCGTCCTGAAGCTCCGGGAACACCAGGTGAAGGAGCACGGCCTCCTGCAGTTCAGCTGCGGCTTCTGCCCCAAGAGCTTCAACCACAAGACGCACCGAGACCTGCACGTCAAGGCGCGCCACACCGGCGAGAAGAGCTGCCGCTGCGACATCTGCGGGAAGGGCTACTCCTGCGTCAGCGCGCTGAAGACGCACCGGGTGACGCATTTCAGCAAGACCTTTATGTGCGAGGTCTGCGGAAAAGCCTTCTACCACGCCGCCCACCTGACGCGACACACGCTGGTCCACCAGGAGCCGCGCCCGTTCGGCTGCTCCACCTGCGGGCGCCGCTTCACGCAGGCCGCCAACCTGCGCAGCCACCAGGCCACGCACGCCGGAGAGAAGCAGCTCTGCTCCGTCTGCGGCAAGAGCTTCCGCTGCCTGAGGAACCACATGATCAGCCGGCACGCCCAGGAGCCGGCGGCGGCCGTCACCTGCCAGGTCTGCGGGAAGAAGTTCCCCAACCCGTCGCAGCAGCGGGCGCACCAGCGCAGCCACACGGGGGACAAGCCGTTCCACTGCGACGTGTGTGGGAGGAGCTACCGGCTGAAGGAGCTGCTGCGGGACCAGAAGCCCTCCTGCTGCTCCGCCTGCCCCCAGACCTCCAGCTTCCTGCGGCTGCGCAGCTTCCTCCATGCTCACCTGCAGACCAAAGCTTACCTGAGGCGGATGCAGCAGAGCCAGAACGCCGAGCCGCCGTTTTAATCCCAGATTAGCAGCTGAGACTGAAGATCTGATGAAGGCGCAAAGCTGGACGGTTCGGTTCTGTTTGACTTTAATCCGTCTTTAACCAGAAACATAGAGCAGGTCAGATTGTCCTGTCTTGGAATAAAGTCACAGTTACAGAGCGAACGGTGACGCCCTGGGCGCGAAGCCCTGAGAGACTCCAGCTGGACGTGTTTCCGACCCGGTCCAGAGCCGCTGTTAATCCCATCTGCCGGTTCTGCACCGGTTCCGGTTCCTCTGAAGCAGAGGACTGGTTTGACTGGTTTCCAGTTGAGCAGCTTGAGGGAGTCCAGTAAATCCAGATGATGATGTGTAATCCAGCAGACCTGCGGTCAGATTAACGGACGTGTCCAGGCGATAATCCCACGGCGGTTCTGATGATAATCTGCGGTTTGTTTATGTTCCAGATGCTAATCAGGAACACAACATGTTTGTTTCATCATTATTATGATCATGTGACAATCAGCCGATCAGATTATCGGCTTCCAGGATCCGTCAGACACACCAGAGGTCAGAGGTCATTCTTCCTCCATTTTATTCAGTTATTAAATCAAAATCAACAAATGGAGATTTTTCAGCAGCAACTTTACTAGCAGCCCCATAGAGGTGTTGTCATAGCAACCTCTGGGTCATAACCCCACTCGTAAAAACCTGTTACTTTGACTAGGACCAGGTTTCTTTCCTTCCTTCTGCTCCAAATGATTTGATTATCCAGACAGAAACAGCAGATCTATGACCTGTAGATCTATAGCCAATATTAGTGTCATTGATTATAGATATGATATGGATGTATTTATCTATAATCAATAATAATCCACTAAAATGGTTCCATTCTTCATAATTTTGCAACACATTAAAAATCCGGAACCAAACCGGAACCACCGGCTCACGTTTGGATCCAGATCCGGTTCTGCTTCCAGTTTCTGTTCCCGCCCTGACCAGAACCGGAGCCACTCGCCCCGCCCCCCCACCGGGACCAGTACCGGCTCTCTGTCACCGAACCGGGCCCGGTTCTGGTGCGCCGCAGCCGCCGACAGGCTCCACTGGGCCGAACCGTTCCAGCGCGTCCAGGACTGCGATCCAGGCCCGGATCTGCTGGTTCCTGGCGGGAAGCTGAACGTGTCCGGTGAGTTCTGAACCGAACCGAGGGGACAGAGGTTCGGTCCGGTTTCTGGATCACATGCTGTCGGTTCGGATCAGGATCAGATCAAACCGAACGTGTGTGGATCAGTCGGTTCCGTTCTGACACAAACGGTAGAAACGTTGAGGTTCGGTTCGGACTGGTTTATTAATAAGGTGGCAGGGAACCGGAACCAGAACCATGAATGGACCAGAGCAGCAGAATGTTATAGACGTCCTGCTGTGGATTTGGACCGAACAGAACCAGAAGAGTCCCAACCTGTGGGGAGCGGGCCTAGCAGAGGCCGGCAGGTGGAGATGAGACCGGTTCTGATCCGCAGTCACATTAGGTTCTGATGTGACTCTGGTTCCCGTCATGGAGGACAGGTTCTGGTTCTCCAGGACTGGTCCAGTCCAGTCCAGACCTCTGGTGGTTCTGGACCAGGACCCGGTACCAGGTCCAGATGTTAGTCAGATTTTCATCCTCTGCCTTGTTTGTGTGTCGGATTATAATCCAATTATAATCCAATAACGGCGGCGGGATGATTGGTTCCCATCAGGTCCGATACGGGATCAGCTCTCCATTACATAAACGGGTTCTACGGCGCCGCTGCGTGCCGCTCCGGCCCGGCCCGGCCCACTCTGCCTCTAAATCCACTTCAGGATTAATGTTCAATCAGAGTTTCCCGCCGGGTCGGGACGATGATCCGTTCGGCGCCACGGCGGCTCACACTGGGGAGGGGATCTGATTGGACCGGAGGACCATCTGAAGCTCTCTAGGAGGGAAGCTGATGTTCTCCAGAACCTTCAGAACCGGTCTAGTTCCTCAGGCTCTTTTAACTCTGTTTCCATGGTAACAACACCAGGCCTTCAGCTAGCGTAGCGAAGCCGGGTCCTGGAGGGCCGAGGTTCTCCTGGAGGGAGCCGTTCCCTCCTGATCAGGGTTCTGCTGGCCCGGTTCCATCTCTGTCGCAGTGAACTGCCTGGACGCTCTTCCGGACCGGGTGGTTCTGATATGGGAACGGGACGAACCCGGCACCGAGGTGAAGGTCTCCTACAGGTACGACGCCACACGCGCCTGCTGACTGCTGCGGCGACGGAGACTCCGTGTCCAGGATGCATCTTCGTCCTCAGAGCTTTTCTCATCTCCAGAGAAAATCTCCACCAGTCTAGAAGATCTCTAATCTGAAATGTTTCAGACCCAAAGATTGTTTTGGTGGTAAATCTCACCATTGTCTGCATAGAGCAGCAGGACAACATCTAGATCTGCACCCAGAACCAAAACAAAGACAGACACCGACTAAAACAAACCGTCTAACTCCCTACAGTACAACAGGAAGTGGTTTTCTGGTCCTGCTTCCTGGTTAACTTTCTATAATTCAGATGTGGTTCAGTGAGGTTCCCCTACACTGAGGAACTGTTCTTCTCTGTGATCCTGACGGACCTCAGAGACCCAGTCCGACTGAGGTTTTATCCAGAGTTTAAAACTGACATGGGGTCCAACACGACCTTCAGAACATTTCTCCCTGCCTCGTCTGGGTCACGTCTGGCTTAAATGAGCTCCAGGTCTGATTTACCGGCTTGGTGAAGCAGCTGCTAGCGCTAGCAGACCCTGATGGATGATGATTGGTCCAAAAACAGAAGTAAAATTGTATAGTGTCAGTTCTCAGGTTTCAGGAACTTGAGGAGTTTTAATTGCTAACTTCATCCTCACTTCCAGCTAACTTTATGCTACCTTCTGGCTAATTTATGCTAACTTCTTGCTAACTTGCTGCTCAATTCATAATAACTTCCTGCCAACTGTATGCTAACATTAGGCTAACGTTCTAATATTTTTTCCTAACACCTTGCTAACTTTATGCTAACTTCCTACTAAATTTATGTTAACTCAAAGTTAGCATGAATTGAATTGATGCTCAATTCATTCTTAATCCCTGCTAATTTTCTACTAAAATGATGCTAAATTCATCCTAATTTACTGCTAGATTAATGCTAACCTACCTGGACGTATATAACAATCAGAACATGGCCGCCAGTGGACTCAGATTTAATCTTTGTAAGGAGTGCAGAAGACAAAGTTCTGTTTTAAGGAATATTTAGAACCAGAACATTTCAGACTCTGACCTTTGGTCAGTGTGAGGAGGTGAGCAGGTTGCTGCTGAGGAACATTTCTGTTGTGGCAGCAGAACCTCAGAGCGCGACACACTGATAACGGCGATGAGCCCAGAAGCTCAGAGATCCTGCAGGGTGATGAGATGTTACTGAGTGACAACAACCTGAAACCATAAAACCAACTCAAAATGAGACTCAACGAGCTGAACGCGCCCAGAAACAAACCGGGTCAGGTCAGAACATTTTCTACCACAGCTGGATGGCTATAGAACAAGGTTTCAGAACCAAGAGACCAAATCAAGCAGAGCTGATCCGGTTGGTACCAGAATCTGATCCCAGGTGTCAGAACAGGAACGTTGTCTCTGCTTAGTGAACAAACTGATGATCCCGATAGCTTTACAGCATCTTCCAGGTCCAAAGGTTCCTTCTAAACCCAACTGCCTGAAAACAAACAGAACCTTCAGAGAAATCTGGATGTTCATTAATGAGTCTTTCTTCACTCCTGATCCGACCAGAAACTGATCCAATCACCTTCTTCCTGTCCAACTACATCTTTAGGTTCTTCAGCTGTTAGCCACAGTTTTCTGTCTCTAAATACTGGACTTGGTTCCACAGCAGATCTTCATCAGAGCTGCCGCCAGGTGGGACCTGACATCAATCGGCTGAAATTCTGTCCAATAACAAAAGAACCGAAAGACAGTTTGATCTTTACCGTCTTAACTTTGACCCTCAGTCAAAAGGTAGCGGTGTCATTATGACGGTTCAGGAGGTCTGAATGTTCTCTGGTCACTTTTACTCCAGGTTTCCAGATAAGAGTGTTCAGATGTTGTCAGAACCCAGAGAACGTTCCTCGGGACGTTCTGTCTCAGTGCAGGGCCGTGATCACCTGTAACCAAGCTGTGAGGGGAAGCCGAGTCAATGAGCTCAAGCCACTGTGGACCTGTCCATCTGTCCTACATGTCTTCAATGGGAAAGACGGACATCCCTCTGGAAGAGGTGAGACACCTGATCGGAAGGTCCATACCAGTCAAAAATGACCAACACACCCAGTCCATACCTGACCAGTCCATCAAAACCAAGTGTAAACTTCCTCTGCTGTCTTCAGGTGATGCCCTCTCAGCCTGGTGTCTGTCCAGCAGAACCTCTGGACAGCGAGGACGTCCTCTTCCTGCTCTACACGTCAGGCAGCACAGGGAAACCTAAAGGCATCGTCCAACCTTGCGGGTTACCTGCTGTTCGCCTCCATCACTCACCAGATACGCCGCCGGTCTTTGAACCTAACCGCGGTGGAGAACTCCTGGTTCCTCATGGTGCTAGAACATTATGACCTCATCGGGATTCTGACCCGATCATATCGGGCCAAGGCCACTGGCTAGTTGGGTCCTCCAGTCGTTGGGTTCTTCTGGTACCAGTGGTTTTGACCAAAGAGAAGCTGAGTGCCACCAGGAGTCCTGGTTCCCCATCATCGGATCTCTATGCAACATTTCTGTTGCATAGAGACGTCGGTCACTCGACAAGACGAGTAGAGGAAATACGATTAAATAACAAAAGAAGATGGTAACGCAAAAATGATTTTGATAAGTAACTGTAGTCTGACTACTGGATTTGAAATAGCAACGCGTTAGATTACTCGTTACTGAAAAAAGTGGTCCGACGTCAGTAACGCGTTACAAATTAACACGTTACTGACGTCACTGCTGCTAGGAACCGGTTCTGGGGTTTGACACCAAACACACCAGGCGCAGACATTCTGAGCCAAGATTTAAATTCTGGACCAGGAACTTCAGATCCAGTTTCCGGGTCAGAATGTTCTGGTTGTTTCTTAGTTACCTCATCATCAGCAGAACCACGTGTCTGAACGCAGGACGGAACCGCTAATCTAGTCTAGCGGACATAAAGTCATCACATCACTTCCTGGCAGCTGGAGACCAGGAAGTGATGTCACCACCACCTGGATATCACTAGGAAGTGATGTCATGACTACCTCTGGCCCAGGATTGGTCGGTGTTGATGCTCCATATCTGGTTGTCCACAGTGGGGGAACCCTGGCACTGGTTCCTCTGGGACGCTGCCCCCTGGTGGACACCTGGTGAGACACCTTCCTCCCAGTTCTCCCAGTTCCTAACCCAAAGCTGGAGAATCTCCCAGAGGAACCTTCCTGCTGTCTGTGGAGGTCAGAGGTCATGGAGGTCCGTTAGTTCCTCCCACATCTGGTTCTGGTTCTGGAAGCTGACCCGACGTTAAGTCCTGTTGATTTTCTCTTTGCTGAAGTTTAAACCCTAATTGGAACGATCAGCAGCAGAACATCTGCAGCTCAGCGGACAATTAACAACCAGCCCCCTGACCTCTGACCCCCCGCCCCCCTCCTTCACCCCTCTCCGCTAGAAAGGATCATGGCCGCTGACCCAATTCCTCGACAATCTCGCCACGCGGCTCTAAACTCGGCCGAACTGCTGGGCCAACCAGAACCTCTAGGAACTGCAGCTGGCCCCTGCTGGCAGAACCGGGAACTGCAGGCAGAACCACTGGGTCAGAACTGCCTGGGACAGCCCTCAGACTGGTGTCTACCAGAACCAGACTGGACCGGTTCTCTAATCTCTGCTCCCCCTCAGAGACCGGAGGAGTGTGCATGGCCCCTGACCCGCGGGCCGCGGCGCCGCCATGGTTCCGGCCGTGAGGCCGTTCTTTGGCATCCAGCCGGTTCTGACCAGGTGAGGCCCAGGTAGAGTCCGGTTTTGTTTGTTCTGATTAATCAGCCTGGAGGTTCTGGAAGAGACAGAGGACGGGTTCTGGAGACTCCTGACTGAGCCGGTCCGACTGACTGGACGGAACCAGAACTGCAGCTGTGGTACCAGTGGTGAAGATGCTGGTGCGGTCCAACACCGGTTCTGGACCAGGTTCTGGACCAGGTTAGGGTCAGGTTGCTGTGGGAAGGAGCAGCAGAACCTGTTTGGATCAGAACCTTTCCCTGATGACCTGGCCCAGTCCAGGAGTTCTGAGCGGTCCAGAACCATCTCTGACCCAATTGGTTTTTGGAGTTTTTTATGGTTTCAGACTCGGGTCAATGTTTGGGTTGTCTGAACCGGTTCTGACCCGGTTCTGTCTGTGGTTCTGATCCGGTTCGCTCTGGTTCTGCCTCTGGTTCCGACCCACCGGGCCAGCAGCACCAGCTGGTTTTTGGGTAGCAGAGTTCTGCTGGGCTCTGGTCCAGTCAGGGCTGACCCGTGTGACCCGGTTTGGTCGGCGCCGCTGCAGCAGCTGGTGAATCAGCTGATCTGGAGGTTCTTCCTCCTCCTCATCATCAAGGCAGCAGATTAGATTAGATTAGATTAGATTAGGATCCTGAGACGCAGCCACACCAGAACCAGAACTCCTCCCATCTGGACCGGTTCTGCCTCAGTCTGAAAGCATCTCCAGGCAGAACCTCAGCCGGGTTCTGATCAGATGGACAGAATCCGTAAGGAATAAAATCAGCTCATTGGTTCAGAGGAGTACCAGAACCGGACCGGACCGACCCAGCAGATGTAAATGTTGGCGCTGCCTGACCCCAACGACCTCCCTGATGTTCCTAATCAAAGTCCGTAAAGGAATCCGCCGGGTCTCGTCTCCCTAATCAGAACCAGAACAAAACTGATTCCCAGGTTCCCTAGCGTACGCTACGATGTACTGGGAACATACTGGGAACATACTGGGAACATACTGGGAACATACTGGGTAGATACTGGGAACATACTGGGAACATACTGGGAACATACTGGGAACATACTGGGTAGATACTGGGAACATACTGGGTAGATACTGGGAACATACTGGGAACATACTGGGAACATACTGGGTAGATACTGGGAACATACTGGGTAGATACTGGGAACATACTGGGTAGATACTGGGTACATACTGGGAACATACTGGGAACATACTGGGTAGATACTGGGTACATACTGGGAACATACTGGGTAGATACTGGGAACATACTGGGTACATACTGGGTACATACTGGTTGTAGTCTGAAAATCTTTGGAATCCTCTGGACTTGATAAATTGGTAGAAAAGTTCATTTCCATTTCAGCAGAGAATCCCTCCAGCTGTTCCCTCCAGCTGTTCCCTCCTTAATGTTCCCTGCTGTCCCCGTCAGGGGAGGTTCTCTGTGGGAACCCGGTCAGCGGTTCCCTCCGCAGTTCTCTACTTCACCGGGGACGGAGCCTTCCGGTCCGAGGACGGGTTCTACCAGATAACGGGTTGGATGGTCGACATCATCGACACCGGCTGGGGACGGCCGAGATTGAGGACGCTCTAGTAAGAACCGGGTCCAGAACCAGATTCTGAAGAGTTCTCCGGATGGTGGATGGGATCCAAACAGAGATGGAACCAGTTTGGGTCCAGTTAGAATCCTGGACCCAGTCACTGAGGCCAGAACAGAACCTTAATAAGTAAAGGGTCTAACTCATGAGAAAAAAGAAGACTCCACCCATCCAGAACACCGTGGAGGGCCCCATATGGGTCTCACATGGTTTTGTCTGTGGTTTCCATGGCGACCCCATATGGGGCCCTCTGCAGTTCACTGGCTAGAAATGATCAATAAACAAAGAAAGAGCAGCTGTAGAGACCTTGAGGAACCAGAACCAGAACCGGGTCAGCCCCTTGAACTGGTCCAGGAAGCAGAACCTCCTGTTGGGTCGCAGGAGGTTCTGAAGTTCTGAGGTTCTGACCCGGTGTGAACGTGGAACAGCAGTGCCCTCTGGTGGCCGCTGGACTGAACAGAACCGGCTGTGATCGGAACACGCATGACATCAAAGGAGAAGGTGAGACACACCTGGGCCCTTTCACAATAAAAGCCTCTTCTGGTAGAAACAGAACCGGCCTGGGCCAGCTGGTCTGGTTCTGCAGAATCTTAGCTTAAATGCAAACTGAACCTGCAGTTAAAGGCTTTGCTGCCCCCTGCTGGTCATTCAGTGCAGCTCTCAATTCGGTCACAGACTCAACTGAGAGGTTCTGATGGGTCCAGTTTAAGATCAACCTGAAGTTTGATCCGTTGTCTGAATGGAAGGTTGCAGATGCTCAAGAGTTTGTTTAATTATTTCATAAAGATTAGAAATGAGTAACTTAACATCCTGTCCTAATCAGAACCACAACAAAAACAAAGAAGAATGATCAGCTGTTTTTAATAAACCTAAATTTCAAATGGATTCTGCTTTAGAATAAACACCAAACCCACTCTCTTCAATAAAACACTTTTGGATATTTCATGAATATCTTTCAATAATAATAATGAAAATTCTGCGGCTAAAAGCTCAAAAACATTCGAATTCATTCACAAAAAAGAAAAAGAAAAAGAAAAGTGTTGGGGCCCAAAAAACGTCATCAGACTGCTGGTTGATGACATCATCAGGTCCAGTCTGTACTGGAGTCTTCAGAGGAAACAGGAAGGCTGAATTTACCCAGGAGTTGTTGATCATGTTGCGTTTGACTGCTGTCACTTTCTTAGGTTAAAATTAATTTTTTGCCATGTTATGGATGAGGAACGGATAATTTCAGGTGGCTAAAATAAATGGTTTCCTTCCTTTAACTTTGGCAAATAATGACGAAATGTCACTAAATCCATAGAATTTGTTGTTGATGATGAGAGGAATAAACACAGTTAAAGACTTGCAGGGAAATTAATTTGTTCCCATTTTATGGAGGAGGATCAGATTATTTCAGGCAGCTGAAATATCCTTTCTCTCCTCTCCCATAACTCTGAGAAATAAACAGCAACTGTTTCCAAATTCTCAAAAATTGTTATGTGTGATAGCATGTAGTAGAAATGTCCTTAATCCAGTAATTTGTGATATTTTACATTAGAACAGGATTTACCAGAAAGTCTCAACTCTCGTCTTTCCAGGAAGTCTTCCAAATTCCACTTGATGCAGATCTCGTATTACGTTCTGAAGAACTTTTGTGTCCTGCTATCAACAAGTTTCCATCCCGTTATATCAGCAATGAAAAATTATAAATACACACTACGTGTTGGAAAACTGAGTTTGGTGACGGACTGTTTTCCTTACACACATTTACAATCTGTAAATCTTATCTGCCATTATTTATCTTGTATTATAAACCCACTAATACATATATAATCCATTTCCTAACATTCTTGTATAATCTGTGCATATAGCGCCCATATTTATATTTATATTTAGTCTTGTACACCTGTAAATAAATATTTATATCCTGTATAGAACTTCTGGATGGATGCAAACTACATTTTGTTGCTTGTACTTGTGACGGTGCAACGAAATTAAAGTTGAATTCTATTTTATTTGTGAGGCTGAAGTGACAAAAGTTGGGAAAAGACGGATTCTCTTGGCGTTTAAAATAACACAAAGCCGGGTAAGAAGACCTCGTTTATTTATTTTACCATTTTGTTATTGCTTCTTTTTTAAACAACAGTTGTCCATTAAACTTTTTCCTGTCTGTTTACTGTCACAAAAATATGAGCCACTAGCACCATAAAAGCTCTTCGGAGAAAAAAACAAACAAAAACTGAATGTTTCAACCTTGACTTGATCATATGAGTTGTTTTACTGAGAAATCGTCCCGATCCTCTGGCTGCTATGCGCGCTCCCGACACGGGGGGCAGATTTTCTCAGGGGAACGGATTTTCGCACAACACCGGACCAGACAGTGACCAGAGGTGAATCTCAGAACCGGAAGGCAGCAGCTACCGACAACTCTTCCTCTTCCTGTTTGCTCCTCATCATCACTTCTTATTTCTAGTTCTGATGGGTTCAAATTTAAAAGATTTAATAACGTTACTCATCACTGTTTTGGCTGGAGGAACCAGGCAGTCATTTACCCAGAATGCATTGCAGCATGAACAACATGGCGACATTCCTGTGGAAATATTTTTATTGAAATTTATGAAAACTAAATAACCTACAGCGTTATTACTGTACTGTTTTTACATCCAAGATAAATATTTCCCAAATAAGGTCTATTGTTGTAACTAGTCAAGGTTCCTTTAAGGACAAGTGTTGTTGTTGTTGTTGTTGTTGCACCGCTGTCACTAAACTGTCAACGTCTGATGTTTTGAGGCATGTTCCACTATAAGGATTTTATTTGTTTTATTCTTTGCCATTTTAATAAAAATAGTAAAAGATTATTAAGGCACCTAAAAAGGCATTTTATTAGCCTAAAGTATACACTCAGCTGTAATTTAAAACATACTGAAATTTTAGTATATCTCAGTTTACTTTTCAAGTAACTGTCAAGTGAATTTAAAAAAAAAAATCTATTTTGAGCATATATTTTAAAATATTCACAAAATATCTTTAGAAGCTTATTGTTTCATTGGTACACTTGAGCAAATACATATTTTGTTCATTTAAAGTATACTTTTTATTTAATATATTTCTTAAAAGTGTGTTTTGATACAATTATATTTAAGTATGTTTAAAGTTATTCTGTCAAAACTGGCACAAGCATGCTTTTAGAATACTTTGTATATATTTATATGCAGTATACTTGATACTTAATGTAAGTATGTTTGAAATATAATAAAGTATTTTGGTTTTCACTTGGGCGACGCTGACAGTGGGAATGAAACTGTTTTCCAGAAAAAAACTTCCACTTCCTGACACGACGGATGAGAAATATTTAACTTTTAGGAGAAATTCAGATTTTCTTAGATGCATCGTCTCGTTGTGCCTTAAGATTTAGCTACATTTCTCAGGATTTGGCATCAATTATTTCATTCCATGTTTGAGACGTTTTCTTCAGTTTCGTTGGAAGTCATTGAGTTCCTGAACCTCCGACGTTAGAAACGCTGAATAAGTTCAGCTCGTCCTGATGTCTGCATCTCCTGCAGGAAGTTCTGATCCGATCCAGATCCAAACGCTAAATTAGTGTCACTAAGCATACACAATTTGTCTGTGTAACGTGATTCATAAATGAGAATAAGACGATGCTCAACATTCACTCATATAAACAGATCAGCTTCTTCTGCGTCTGATGAGACTTTCTTACCCTGTGGGATTTGCAGGTGAGACAATGTGTTCAAGGCCGGGGGGACATCCTGAAACATCATGAGGAACCTGCAGGAGCAGCTGTGCAGGAGGAGGGAAAGTGGGAGGCGGAGCTTCGTTTAAAATATTTTATTTGCTTTAAAATATACATCATCGTTTCAAACTGAGAAAATAAAACCAGTTTAACAGTCAGAGATTTCTCTGGAGCAGAAACCACTGAGGTCGTACAGGTGAGAGCAGCACCTGGAGGAGGCGGGGCTAAAGTCCCCTGATCAATGTCCAGGTGAGTCCAGGTGAGTCCAGGTGAGTCCAGGTGAGTCCAGGTGAGGGCCTCGGCTCCGAGGGTCCGTCTGAGCTCCATTCAGCGTCAGAGTGGGAGAAAAACACTGATGGCACCCGAACGCACCGCTTCACTTCATGCCAAGTTTATATCAGGTTCTGATGGTTCTGGAGAATCTCCATGGAAACCAGGTCAGAGGGAGACTACAAACTGAATTCTGACCTGCAGACTCCCAGAACCAGAATTTCCCAACCCTGATCACTAACTGAAGTGGTTCTGATGGAACTCGGATCAATCAATTCAGATGTGGCTGAACCGGAAAATTCTGGTGCCGATCAGATGAATTTCAGTCTGATTGTTAATATATTTATTAATCTGAGAAAAAGTTCAAACGGATCTGTGACGCATTGGTTCAGGAGGACAGGAAGGTTCTGGTTCCTGTCAGCGTTCCTCAGGGTTGCGACCTCGGTCCTCTGCTGAGGTCAGTGGATCAGATAACATTCTCAGAACCAATCCAGAACCAAAGGTTGTGGTCCAGAAGGTTCTGATCCTTGATCAGACTGAATAATTAAGTCTGAGTGATGCTCAATAGGAGAAAAAAAGCCCATAATCAGGAGGTCAAAGGTCAAACAGATAGAGGAGGGATGAAGAGAAGGAGTGATGAAGATGAGCCTGGCTTGTTCTGTTCACGAGGAAGAGTCATTAAAGATGGAGGAAGGACACACACACACACACACACACACTCGTCTTCGAGCCTTGTGGGGCTCATGACATATTAAGCACACAGGCGGGTCGTGTGTCTCTGTGAGGACATGCAACTGAAGTTCTGCTGGTTCTGGTTCTAACCCAGAAACAGCTCAGATTCAGACTGGACAGAACCTCCTGCATGTGACCCAAAACCTCAGAACCAGCAGATGGAAAAGAGTGAATAATTCATCAACAGCTGATGAAGAGGAGGAGGAAGTGATGTCTCTGCAGCAGAACCTGATTCTCTGGACCAGTTTTGTTTGGGTCAAAAGGTTCTCATTCCTGCCTCTAGAACTGATCCAGAACCCTAACCCAGCTCTGGTTCTGGTACTGGAACCGGTTCTGTCCGGGCTCCAACGCAATAAGCTTGATGGTGAATGGGTTCTAAATACAGAAGGAATTGGACCAGAACTCAGCAGAACACAGACTGGACCTCAGAACTGAGCATCAGAACCTTCTGCTGTCCTCAGATGGAAATAGATCTCAGGAACTGGGTCAGAACCTCTCCAACCTGGGTTGCTGAGTTCTTTGGGACGATGAACTTGAACCCTCAGAGTGAACAGAGGTTCTGATCAGATCTGGACAGGAAACCGGACCCAAATGGTTGAAGTGTGAAGTTGTAACTGGGTCAGAACCGCAGAGTGAAGCAGCAAACATTCAACCAGAATCAAAATAAACCAAATATTTCAGTTTTTATGAAAATAATTTCTGAACGTTCAGAACAGAAATCAGTCTGGTGAGAGACGGAACATTCAGTGGCGGATCCGGCCAGAACCGCTCATCAGAACATTCAGTGATCAGCTGGTCGGTCCGATGAGCCACAATCAGCGCTGTGAGGAGGCGGGTCCACATTCGGACCGGCGCCGCAGAGGCTGAGCACCGGTGGCTACGGAAGCCTGAGGCGCCAAAAACAGAGCTGCACTTCCTCCCGTCACCACCAGGAGGCGCTCCAGCCGTGTTTTGGCACCAACAGGATGCTGTAGAAATCATAAAGCAAATCAAATTCAGTGGTGACCAATCAGAACGTCAGATTTCATAAACAAAATGGCGTCACGTTCCAGGTGAGCTGGAGCTCCGCCCACTGCTCCGCCCCCCGTGAGACAACCAGTGTTTTGGGTGAAGGGGGCGGGGCCAAACACCAGGCAATCACCTGCCCGGACACACGACAGGAAACCAGCAGCTACAGATGTCAAAATAAAAGCCTTTAACTTGAGCCCAGGATCAAACTCACAACCTGTGGGACAGGAAGTGATGGAGGCACTGAGAGTCTAAGTGTGTCCAATTTGTCCTTTCAAAATAAAAGCATCTGTTTGGGAAACAAGATATTTGGGAGTTTCTGACATCGATCCAGAACCGGCCCGAAAATCAGGAACCGGGTCAGGCTGAACCTCAGGTCAAAGTTCACCTTCTAACACTGATGACGGTTTCCTGATGGAGATGTCGCATCACTAAACAGGAAGTAAAAATATGACCAGGGGGTCAACTGGTGGAGCGGCTCCGGATCGTTGAGCCCAGGAGTCAAAATAAAGGGTGGCCAGTTTTTCTGGATCCTCTGTTTGTGTAAACAGGAAGTGGAATTGATCAGCTGCTGGACGCCAGGCGGCGCGCTCGGCAGCGTACGTCAGGTATGGCTATTTCCTGGGAATGGCCTGTGGCCAGGTTTCCGTGGCGACGGTCAGTCCAGCAGCGTGCCTTGCTCCTGGGCCCGGGTCAGGCTGTCCTTGCGGTGCAGGTGGTGCACACCCATCCTCTTAGGGCTCCTCATTGGCCGCTGTGGGCCGGGGGCGGGGTCAAACTCCAGGAGGCGGGGCGAGATGGCGGGCAGCTCGCGTGGTAGAACGTCTCTCTCTTCGGTCGAGCTGTCGTCGTCCTCGTCTGTCTTCCCCTGGGCGTCTGCGGTCGTCACAGTGACTGCAGTGTCCGCGCTGCCGGTTTCGTCCTCTAGGTCCATCAGCAGCTCCGCCTCCTCTGGGCCGTTCCCGGCACCGTAGCGCCTCCTGCTGGGCTGCGGCTCTGTGTCGGTGTCCGTGTCCAGACTGGAGCCGCGGCTCGGCGTCCAGCTGCGGGCCGATGAGCCTTCCTCTCCATCCGAGTACGCAGCCCTGTGGTGCTCTGAGCAGGCCCCGCCTCCTGCCGCCTGCCGCCGCCTCTGCAGCTCCTGCGCCGTCTGGCTGCTGAATGAGGTGCGGTGCATCACGGAGCCCTCGCTTGAGGACGCCATCTTCTCCACGAACATCCGCTGCCAGTTGGCGAGCAGATCCTCCTCGGAGCTGGCAGAGCTGGCTGGTACACTCGGTGCCTGCAGGGTCATGTGATCAGAGGCTAGCATTAGCATTAGCCTGAGCCAGGAGACACAGACCATCACCACAGAAGAAGAAACATTTTGGTCACCAACAGAACTTCTGTTTCCATCTGCAGGTTCTACAACTCTCCTTTTCAGGTTCTGTTAAAGAATCTGGAACATGGTTTAAAAAAAGCAGCTGAACCTCCACAGGTCCAGAACAAATGGTTCTGTTAAAAGACCTGGACCCTTCAGAGGTTCTGCTTAGTGATCCCTGAAATTTCTGAAACCCCCACACCCTTAGTCCGGTTGTGTTTAGGGTCCAGCTCCCTCATGTCCCAAGTTTCCCATATATTTTCCCAGGACATGTCCCAAAAGTTACCTTAGGGTCCTTGTGGACCCTAAGGTAACTTTTGCCATCCCGGTATTACTGTATATGTGCCATCCGGGTTCCAAATTGGAAATTTGGGAGGACTTGCAATTCAGACAAATTCCACTTGATGGAGCCCTTGTATTATGTTTTGAAGATTGGCAAATCTTCATTTTAAGATCTGAGAGCCTCCCATGAGGGAGGATTGTAGGACATGGGGGTATTATTGGTATTTTACTGAGTATTTGAGTAGTGAGAACCAGAGTGGGGTCCAGTCAAAGTTCATTCCCTATGTTCCCTTCATGATGATCAGTCAACATCCAGGTGTGGAGCTATGTTAAAAAAACAGGACTTAAGTTAATATATAAAACGTTGTGGTTCCAGCAGTGATTCCAGTTGTCTATTGGTTATCACCACTTATTCAGACAACCAGCGGGGGTTACTGACTTCCACACTGGCACCTGCAAATTTGTGGCAGTGACCAACCTCCAATGGATCCCAGTAGTCTAGTGATCACAGTCAGTGCCCCCACCTGGGATTCAAAGCCTCTAAGACGTAGTCTAGACATGTACTCGGGCACCTTAACCATTTGGCTGCTGGAACAATGTGGTTCACATGGCTTTATAGTCCTTAAGTGTTGACTGATATTCTTCAGTTAGCTATGCGTTGCTGCTGCTACCACCACTGGGCTACTGGAGCCACATGATTGACAAAAGGCTGATCCTAAGAGTATTAAATTAACTAAACACTTAATTTAAACAAAATGTCAATACATTTAACAAAAAGGCTCCAGCAGCCAACAGGAAAAAAACCCCGGTTACTGGCAAGATGCCGGGGTTCCTTACCCATTAGTCCTTAATCCCCACATAGGAAGCAAACCCGGGTCTCCCTAAGCACCATGTGTCTTAACCACTGGGGGAGGATACATTGTTTGAATGGCCATGTTATGTCTCTTATGCCTTCAATTAGGGAGGATGTGTGAATCATCCCAAATTTCCCTGTTGTAAGTCCTCTCAAATGTCTCCCAGTCTCTTGGCCATTCCTGAGCCATTAAACCCGACGACTCAGGTTTAACGAAATCATGTTGACCAGCATAGTTCGATATTACAGGGACAGACGGTGCTGCAAGCACGTTTTTAGTTTCCTGCACTGAAATATCTGCATTTCATGGCAAAAAATAGCCACTGGACCTCTGGAGCCGGGCTGAATCCTCCCAAATGTTTCGGAGCTATTTTTCTCCTGAACCAGAGGTATTTAGACCAATTCTCTGCCTGGTTCTGAGCCCCCATCCCTGGGTAGACCTGGGTGACGGTCTTCCTGGTTCCCCCAGGACCAGGGGGGATCCAACCAAGGTTTTGCAGGGTTTGGGGCACTTGTCCCTGGGTAGAACTGCTCCTGGGTGTCCCTGGTCCTTCCAGAGCCAGGGGGCTTTGGAGAAGGTTCTGCCTGGTTCTGTTTATCCATCCCAGTGTATGGGATGGCCCAACCTCACTTATGTTCCATTCAATGAATTGCACCCCCCTTTAAACTCCTGTGACTCTCAATCCCCCTATGTACCAAATCCCATTGAAAATGATACATGGATTACAATCGTCCCTATTTTCCCAGTTCTCTCAAAGTTCCCATAAAGAAGCATAAAATTGATACAGATCGTCAGGTGCCCTGCCATTTGGGAGGATATTTGAATCCTCATAGCTATTTTGTCTCATAGCTTTGAGGTGGTCCCTCATGGTTACAGACCCAGGGGGTATCCAGTCAACGTCCTGCGGGGTTCTGAGCACCCATCCCCAGGTAGCAAGGCTCCTGGGTCCGCCACTGGTTCCCCCAGAGCAGCCATCCCTGTTTAAAGGGCCTGCCAATTGGGAGCATCTTGAAATAAGCTCCCATTTTTCCCATTGATGAGCAGTCAACATCAAGTGCTGGTTTCTGTCACTGCCTCTGGAGCTGGACCACTAGTCTACTGGAACCCTGCCATTTGGGAGAATCTGGTGGATGCTCCCATATTTCCCATTAGACTACTCAAACCCTGTTGGTATTTGGGAAGGTCATATCGAGTGATGTCTCTCAGTGCGTGTAACAGTTCTGGTTGCAACCATGCTTCCATAAGAATCATAACCACTAGACTACTGCAGCCATGCACCTTCTCTCACCAGTGTGTTAGAGGAAAAACTGCTCAGATAGAAAGTTAATCAGCACACCTTTAGCCCATCCAACTGATGTAAAATAGTCACTGGACTACTGGAGCCAGGGTAACTAAAGTGCTTGCCATATGGGAGGATCTGTATATCCTCCCATTTGGGGGACTGTCACATGGTCATTGTGGGTGTTAAAAATTCTGAACCCTGGGTATAAGGGTGACAAGGGATGGCTCTTTCAGGGGACCACCGCCCCATGATCCTTTGACCTTTGGTCAGCACCCAAGGATTTTTCAAAGTAGGCCATTTTTTGCTCCCGGATGTCCTTTTCTTGACCCCACACCCTAATATGGGTGGGGGTCCGATTGGGTCTGGAGTCATTATTCTCTCGTTTGGTCTGATCCGGATACACTTTAGTCCAAACCGCCCCTACGCTCCCTCGCTTAGTTCTGCTGGAGGTCCAACTGGGCCAGAACCAATCAGGGATCTCTGGACTCCTCTGAAGGTTACCATGGTACCTGAGAGTTCCGGACCCATCAGACCAGCCAGGTAAAGTGAAAGAACCAGAACCGGACCTCCATCATCGAGCCTGTAATCTAACCTGATCTCTGATTGGCCAGCTCCTGTGTGGGTGGGCAGGGCTTACCTGCGGCGGGCTGCTGAAGGGGCTGGACTGAGCGGAGAGCGTCTCGCTGGCGGCGTCTCGCTGCAACGGCGGCGTGTGCTGGTTGGCTCCACCCCCGCCGCCAGAGGAGGAGGAAGGGGCGGGGCTTCCAGGGCCAACCCGCTCGTCGTCGTTCTGGACAAGGCTGAGGGAGATGGCCTGCCTTGTGGCGTATGTGCAGTTGGGAAGCGGCGAGTTCTTGGGGATCTTCACCTTGTCGTCGGACGAGAACTCAATGACTTTGCGGCCTGGGTAGAGCGGGTGAGGCGGCGGCGGCGGTGGGTACGGGTTGAGCTTCTCGAAGGCCGGCACCCCGCTCGCCTCTTCGTCCAGGCTGCTCTGGCTGCGGCAGGAGCCGTTGTGCTGCGGCACCTCCCGGCCAGCGCCATCCTCCCGAGCCTCGGCGCCAGCCGGGTCCGTCATGTCCACATGGACAAAGACGTCCTCAGCCACCGGCCGGCCACAGCTGCTGGACTGGGCCGAGTTCAGAACCAGCGGCTCGGGTTTCTCTAGGACGCGAGCGATGACGGAGGTCGGCACAACGTCAGCGTGCGTCAGGCTCAGCGTGTCTGGGTCCTGACCGCCCGGGGCGGGGCTTCGCTCCGGGAGGCTGGACTTCATGTGTTTGTTGAGCATTTCCTGCAGCTCCGAGGGCAGCTGGACAGGAAGGAGGAAAATAATCGATTCATAGAATAACAACAACAATAATAATAGAAAACATAACAGTGAACATAAATCTGACGTCTCCAGGAAACTGAGGCTGATGGACGAGCTGCAGCCATTAACACCATCGATCAATCGATCGATTGATCGATCACTTCCTGCTGGAGAGCAACCTTGCAGCCAATCAGGACAGAGGAAGTTACAAACCTTCCTGTTTCCAAACTGCAGAACTTCAACTAGATTATCATTCAGAGATCAACCCTCTGATCAATACTCTGATCGTTTCGCCATTGGCTCAAACATAAATCAAACATGATGGAGAAAATGGATCATCTGCAAAACCAGGACCAGGCTGGTTTTCCAGAACTTGAACTCTTCATCATGTTGTTAATGGCCGCCTTCAGTCAGAGCTCCGCCCACAGAGCCACAACATCACCGTTTATGGCAGACATTGCTGCAACAGATGACCACAGAACCTGACCAGAACCAGAGTTTAGCCGCTAGCTGCTAATTGTTAGCTTCTAGTTGTTAGCTAGCTAACAACTGTCCCTCTAAGAGCCACTTCCTTTATGAATCCGCCTCCTCAGCGTCTCTGGATCAGATTCCTTCTGAACTCCTGGAAAATCCAGGAAACTTCCCGTTTGGTTTTCAGATTTTTCCAGGAAAGGTTTGGGAAACGCAGGATGAGCTCTGATCCATGAAAACCAACGGGACGTTTCTGAGTCCTGGTAGAACCATGGTCTGAAACCCGCTCTGTTTAGTCCTGGCTGCCGTTTATGAAGCAGATTACGGGACAGAAATGAAGCTGCTGAATAATTCAGAACCGCCTCCTGGGTTCTGGTGGGACCCAGAACCGCCTCAGGTACTTACATCAGCAAACTTGTGGTTCCTGAAGTGGGACTTGTTGCATTTGAGCAGCTGAACGGCCAAATTGCAGTCTTGCCTGTAGCGCTCCTGTACACACACACACACACACGGTCAGCTCGTCATGTGATGCAACAGGAACAGGGTTCTACGTGGTTCTACGTGGTTCCAGCTGCTTCTCTACCAGTGACGTGCGGTCAGGGGAGGCAGGTGAGGCAGTGCCTCACCAGCCATCATGGAAAGAAAGAAAATATATAATCATAAAGTAATTTAAATTGTTATATTCATCCGGTGGTTTGTACTAAAAAATATTTATTTTTCATGTAGCTTCACCAATTTCGATTTTTATTTGTTCAAAATCGCTGAATTTTCTTATTTTCCCATTCAAATGCTTGGAAGCGATGCCGGTGAGGCAGCAGCGAGCTCTGCCTCACCTTGGATTGCGCAACCCCTGGCTCTGCGCTGGCTGCTAAGCGGAGAGAGCATGTTGCTGTACGGCGTCAATAAAATGGTTTAAACAAATTTAATATGTGAACTTATTTCCAATAATTTAGCTTATCTATATAATGTACAGTGCTTTTTGTCACCAACTGTGTTTGTGTAACGTGTTTAGTGTAATGGCGATTATAAGCGGCAGAGAACAGGTTCGAGGTGAGGCAGGCAGTTCTCTTGCCTCATGGCAGGGGGCGCTCAAGATCCCAGACGTTCGTCTTGTTCACTCCTCAACTGCCGAGTAAGTGACAGCGAGCTAGGCTAAACGATTCGGGAAGCAAGTCAAGTGCAGCGATAGATTATAATAGAGATAGTGATTTTTTTCCTCTCGCTTATCCCGACTTTCGACATGGATGACTACATTACAACACTAAAAAAGTTTTCTCAAGTGGACTTTCAATCGAAGCAGGAGATAATATGTGTGTTTTGTGAGCTACAGTTTGTATGTGTAAGGATGCAGAAGTGAAACATAACCTGTAAACTGCTGTCAATCTATGCATCTATTTACAAATCTGATTCTGATGACGTCAGTGCCTCACCAGCTATGAACCTCACCGCACGTCACTGTTCTCTACACAAACTAAACAATAAACACTTAGAGTCAAAAGAAAACATCCAAATCTGATGAAAACATGAGTCAATAGAAACCCAGATTTAACCTCACAGCCAATCAGAGGCCAACGCGGAGTCACATGGAAACTTGTGACGCAGGTTCTTACGTTGAGCTCTTCCAGGCGGTCTATAGTGTTCTTAGCGTCCAAAAGTTTGTTGGTGAGCTCCACAATCTCCTGGTCCATCGTCTTTTTGTCCCTCTCCACCTTCCGTAGCTGCAAGCAAACAACATGTAGGAGCCAATCAGAAGGCAGCGCTGTTAGTGGGCAGGCTTTGTGTGGACCAATACATTCAAATCATGTGGGAATAACAGGTTAGCTCCGCCCTCAGCCTGCTCCTCTCAGATCCAAACCCCTCCAAGGGAACGCTCTATTTTTCCCAGATCATTTGAATGCTGCGTTAGCGAGCAACGCTGCCTCCTGCATGACGGGATGCAGCGCCACAAGATCAATAAGATCTGATTGGATATTGATCGAAGCATCAAAGCTGAAAAAAAAATCTGTTTAATAATCTGAACCTGCCCAAAGCAAACGAAGTTCAGCGAGAGCGCCGGCGCTGCGCCTCGTCGTCGGCGGATCAGGACATTCTGCCAGGGCCAAGAATGACATTTGACCCCAAATTTTAACCTGGCATCTAACTCACAACTTCTCCCTTCTGTCTGGTTACAGTAAAGGTAGCATTTTTGTTAGCAAGCTGAAGCTAAGGTTATGATTATATTAAGTCAATCCTAATGACACTTGCTAAAGATAAAGCTATGCTAACATTAGCATGCTAAGATTACTTTAAGCCTAACAACAGCATGCTAGTTAGGAAAAGATCAAATTGGCATACTACGATCTTGCCAACCATAACATCAACATGCTAAAGCTAATGTTATCCAAATAGTAGCATGCTAAGATGTTAACCCTATCAGCATGTTAAACCTAAAGTAATACTAATATTAGCATGCTATGATGCTAACACAAATATCAGCATGTTGTACATAAGGTTATGCTAACATTAGCATGCTAAGATGGCAACACTATTGTCAACATTCTACAGCTGGGGTAATGCTAACATTAGCATGCTAACGCTAAGGCCTTAAAGAGGACCTACTTTTATGAGTGTTTGATTTGAAACTGTTCAGGATAAAATGGCCTGGCAGAACCAGAACCGTCCTGACCCGTCAGACGAGCAACACGTTAGCAGTTCGTTTCACACCTGAAACTGTTCAGGTGTTACTAGCAGCAGCAGAGATGGAGGAGAACGACTCTGATCGAACGCCAGGTCCAGCTACAGGTCGGCCGGGTTCAGTCCGACCCAGAAGGTTCCGAATCGTTCTGGATATTTCAATGTTTGGCTCTTATAGGCCGACTGTGCAGACGTGGTGTTCAAAAAGAGAGGAAGAGGATGGAGGGATGAGGATGAATGAAACCCAACTGCATGAACCCATGTCTGACTGACGGCAGCCTGAGGAGGATGAGGATGGAGATGAAGATGAGTCCATCAGAGCAGCGTGAGGAAAGAAGAGATGAAGAAGAGCAGTCAGACATCATCATCATCATCATCAGTTCAGCACAAACGTCACAGCAGAACCGTTTGATCCTGTCAGAACAGCCTACCATCAAAGCGAACCTTTGGATCCAGAACTGTGAACAGAACCGGCCTGAACTCGGCTCAGAAAAGGTTCTGTTTCGCTCCAGCTTCCAGTTTGAGAAAGCAGAGAAGAATCTGGAACCTCTGAATGTTCAGCCCATTTCTGTTGTGACCCGAAGCTTTTGGAGGCTCCATCTGTCTGGACCGGATCAGAACCAGCAGCTGTTTCTGGGCTCAGCGTGACGCCGGCCACCGAGCGGTTCTGGTTTAATCGGGTCGACACCGATGAGCCCACCCGGCCCAAACATGGCAGCTTTTGTAGCAAGACGCACCTGGAGGAAATCCAGCAGAACCTCCTCCAGGTCCGGACCATCACCATGGCAACCAGCCAGCTGTCAGTCGAGGCTTTCCCAGCTGATCGATATGCTCACTGAGGATCAATGAGCTCCATTCATTACTAATGAGGTCAGCCAGGCGACCAATCGGGATGCTCGTTACACGGCCATCAGCGCGACGTGACAGGAAGCGCGGTAAATACCGACGGGGTGGAGCGCCAAGATCTGATGCTGCGCAGCATCAACGCATCAGAGCTTACCAGAGCGTGCAGCTTCTCCTCCAGGTCCTGATTGGCTCGCTGCGACGCCGTGTAGCTGTTCTGGAGTCTGCAGGGAGAGGTCAGAGGTTAGATGCCATCAGCAGGTTCTACTGACCCACTAACAGTAGAGGTCTGGGTCAGAACGCCTCCAAGACTGAACCGAGACCCAGTAGACGGATCCGGATCAGTTCAGTCCAACTAGAACCTCGTTAACTCAGCAGACCAGATGATGCTAACATACTGCTAACATCACCAGGCTAATGCTAACATCAATAAGATAAAACTTCTATAATCCTAACATTACTATTAACATTACCAGGAGAACGCTAACATCACCTAGCTCAGTGGTTTTCAAGGAGGGGGCCGCGGGAGAAAAAAAAAAGTTATACATGAAATTATTCTATTGAATAAAAATAATTAAAATATTCCTGTCTGGGTATAACTGCATTATGAAAATCATTCACATAAAGCTTACAAATAATATTTTTAAATAACGCATCTCTTTCTAATCATAGCCATGACCATGACGCACTGTAAACAAACACGACTAGCCTTGCGCCAACATTAGCTTCGTGAAAATAATAGTGCTAAACAGATAACATGTTAACATGGACAAGTTTTGGAAAAGAAAAGGACCTGGAAGACCCCACCAATCCACAAACATCTGATCAATTAAAGCTTCATAAAATATAATTGTGACTTCATCTTTACAATTAAAATGTGTTTTTATTTACATGGTTTGTTCACTCATTTTTTAATTGTCACTGTAGCTTACACACGAGTGTTTACTCATGTTTCATATGAGGGGGGGCCTTAGCATGGTAAAGTTTGGGAACCTCTGACCTAGCTACGCCTAACATAATCATAACATAACAATATCATAACGCTAACATTTGTTTATGCTAACATCAGCATGCTATGCCCTCTGCTAAGGCTAAGGCTAATGTGTCATGCTAAAATAACACCAACATCTGCGTTCTTAAGCAAACAAAATAAGCTACTCCAAAACGCTGAGGTCAATGTGAAGCTAATATCAGCAGGTCAAAGCTAGTTTAGTGTACAAAGGCTAGCATAATGCTAAAGTTGGGCTAGCCAGTGGATTACAGAGTTTGGTGCTTTTACTGCATCACATGAAACATTCAGAATTTCTCTCAGTGAACTACAGTGGCTGATTCACCGCATCTGATTCTCACAGAGTTATATCAATAAAGCATAATATAAAATAATATAGTACAATATAACAATATAAAATAAAATAATATAAATGGAACAAAGACATCTTCATTACTGGGACTATTTTTACTTAAGTCACTGTATAGCAGGGTTAGCACTTTATGTAGCATTGCACTTTAAGCATAATTTGCACATCAATAACAATTTGCACACAAGAAGTTTTAATTATATTTATTGAGTATTTTAGTGATTAGCATGTAGCGTGTAGCATGTCTGCACAGCTGCTCCTCATTGAGAAGTGAGGTTGTTGTTGCCTGTGAAGGAGGATCGTTGTTACTCAGAGCAACGAGCTGCTGGTGGGTAAAACTGAGCAAATGTTTGTGTGTAATCTGTTAAGTGTGGAGTGCTAATATAGAGTGACTCACCCGTCTTTTGGACAAACACTGCCCCGGGGGTCCAGAGACCATTTATTGGTTCTGGGAGAGGCCTTTGAAAAGTGGGGGGTTGTTTATGCGTTTTGTGGTTTCATTAGGGTGTAATGATAAAACATAAAATATTTATAAGAAGTAAATGGAAATGTTTGTCTTTAGTAAAAGGTATTTCATATAAATTGATGAATTAAGGCTGCAGCTTCATGTTTCACCTGTTGATGATTATGTGAAGATGTTTTCTACCCTGACAGCCTCACAGCTTCATCCTCACTGTAAAAACTCCACCGTGTTACAAAAACATAATATGATAGAATAATACAAAGACCATTTAAATGTTCCTGTAAACAGCAGCTGATCAGGTGATGAAGACACTTTGATCATCATCATCATCGGCTTCCTCACCTGCGGAACTTGTCCCTCATCTTGTCCAGGTCGTCTCTGGTCCGGCTGAGCTCCGCCTCCATGTAGTGACGGCTGCCCTCAAACTCCGCCTCCATGGCCTCCATCTTGTGGGTGGAGAGTGACAGGCGGTGCCGCAGGTCCTCGTTCTGCTGCTGGAGGATTCTGGGTAAGGAGGCGGGACAGGAAGTGCTTTAGCCTCATCAGGATGTTGGACACCTGGAGAGAAGGGACCGGACCAACTCACCTGATCCTGTCGGAGTCCGACAGCGCCTCCTGGAACAGAGCAGAAGCAGAATTGGACTCAGCGGGCCAACAACCCACCCTCAGACCCACAGGCAGAGCGCCGGTCGGCTCTGACACCGACTACTGCAGTGGAGCCCAAAAGTGGGTCCTGGAGGTCCGATTGCATCCTGGAGGTTTTATTCTCTCCCTGGTACCAACAACCTTCTCAGCAGGTTGATGTTCTTCTTCGGCGTCTAAAGATCCATCATAGGATCCAGGTGAGTTAAACCAGGAAGAGACTAAAACATGCAGGAGGCCCTCAGGGACCCACTTTGGGGAACCCTGGACTTCTGGAACAGAACCGGGTCAGGGAGAACTGGAGTCAACATGAGGAGAAGAAACAGAGACTACCGAAACCAATTGGAACCAACTGGAGCCCACTGGAGCCGACTGGAGCCCACTGGGGCCCACTGGAGCCCACTGGGGCCGACTGGAGCCCACTGGGGCCGACTGGAGCCCACTGGGGCCGACTGGAGCCCACTGGGGCCGACTGGAGCCCACTCAGACTGCCCACTCAGCCATCCAATGACTGGAGCCACACTGGGGCCCACTGACATCAGCCACTGGAGCCCAATGACTGGAGCCCATCAGCCGACTGGAGCCCACTGGGGCCGACTGAGCCCACTGACTGGAGCCCATCAGTCACATCAGTCGACTGGAGCCCACTGGGGCCGACTGGAGCCCACTGGGCCATCTGGGGCCGACTGGGCCATCTGGGGCCCACTGGGGCCGACTGGGCCATCTGGAGCCCACTGGGCCATCTGGGGCCGACTGGAGCCCACTGGGCCATCTGGGGCCGACTCAGATGCATCCAGCTCCTCCATGATCTGATCCAAATTCCTGAGATTTTTCTAGGTCTCCTTTCAGTCAAATATAATCCGGTTCTGAAGAACCAGCTAGATCTCAGTCCAGAACCCGACAAGAAAGGGATCAGAAACCAGTTTAAACATGATCCAAACTGGTCCAAAACCACAGAGAAACCCAAATCCAGAACTTTGTCAGAAATGGTAGAGATTGTTCTTCCATCCAGAGATCCTGCTTCGGACTGGACCCGATCAGAACCAACTGCTGCTGGTTCATGAAGGTGTTGGCCTCATAAAACATCCAGAACAAGACCCATACCAGTAAAAAGCAGCAGTGAAACCAGTTGAATTCCATTGTAAACCAGTCAGAACCAGTTTAAGGAAACCAGCAGGAACCCAGTCGCCTTCCAGTGTCCTGTGAACCTTTTTCTGTTCTTCCGGCTCCCAGCATGCAGCAGGGCATCACGACTATCAGCCGGTACCGACCCGACCCGCTCAGGGAACCAAGCTGTAGGAGAGGCCAGCAGCCAATCAGAGAGCAGGATGCATCTTCTGGTTCTTCAGGAGCAGCGGACACAGAAACCCAACAGAACCCGCGGAATCAGAACCTGGTAATAATCACCATCATCATGTCCAGGTGGAGAAAACAAACGCACCTCGGGCGCTGAGGGAGAGTGGGGAGGATGAAGGGCGTGAGGAAGAGGAGGCAGAGTGACCTCTGACCTACCTTGATGTGGGACAGCAGGGACAGACTGGACAGGGGGGGTCTGGGTCTCTGCCTGACCTCAGTCGCCTTTCTAAGCTCCGCCCCCCGTGTGACGTCACCGCGCCCCGCCCTCTCCTGAGGCTGGTTCCAGCCGTCGGGTCGCCGTATCGACGCCACCCAGCCGTCCCAGCGCCGGGTCCGGTCTGCAGACGCCCGGCCGCCCCGACGCCGGCCGTGCTGGTGGGCGGGGCCTCTGAGGTCTGTGGCCGGCCTGCCGAGCTGCGCGAGGCGGGCGGGGCTTAAGACACGGCAGGTGATCTCGTCCAGGAAGCTGGAGAACCGGACCTTCTCCTCCAGAACCTGCATCCTCCAGTTCCAGGCGGAGGACGGGGCCAGCGACTGCAGCGAGGGCGGCCCCCGGTGCTCCGCCCCACGCCACCCGTCGCCCAGCAGCTCCACCGACTTTGACTTCCTGAGCGTGTCGTACGTTGGCTCCGCCCCCACGGCGGACGGCTGCTTCAGGATGCCTTTAGGGGTGGCGGCACGGGCCGGGGCGGCCCGCTGAGTCCGGCCGGGGCGGTGCCGCACCGGGGAGCGCCTCCTGGAGGGGGCGGAGCCTAGGTGACCTCCCCTGCTCTGACTGGTGGCGTGGCGTTCAGGCCGGTGGGCGGAGCTCCTGAAGGGCGGCGGCGGCACGTAGACCTCCAGGCTGGACAGGCTGGAGACGTCCGGCTCGCTGTCGGAGAGGGGCGGGGTCTGCTCGCGGCGCTGAGGGGGCGGGGTTACCTGGCTGAAGTCGGGCCGCAGGGCGGGCGGCGGCGAGGCGGGAGTCAGGCCGTGGCGCGTCTCACGGTGCTGCGGCGGAGCCTTGCGGTACGGCTTCCTGGCCGGGCCGGCGCTCGCCATCCTGCCTGCTGGTTCCGGTCGGGTCTGCGGTCCTGCCAGGACAACGGGTCAAAGGTCAGCTAGTCAGAGACACGACAGCACTGCTCACCTGTCGACCGACCGCTCGCCACGACGCCCCGACCCGACTGCCCATCGTCACGGCAACACTCTTCCTCTGAGTGCAGGTCGATACTCGCCCGCCCCTCACAGCTGAGAGAGAGAGAGTGTGTGTGTGAGTGTGTGTGTGTCGGCCTCAGGCCAATCATCGATCAGCGCTTGTTTCCAGAACAGGAAGTGCAGCTGGATCGATCCGGACCGGACCGGCACTCAGAGCCACTCGGCTATCAGCAGGTGTGTGATGATGTCATACAGGTGACATCATCATCTGGGTCGTCAGAACCTTTTACTGGAGGAGACAAAGTTGCATTCGGACAACTGGACCCATCCAGAACCACAGAACCAGAGGTTAGGACAGGAAGGTCTGGACCGCAGCAAGGAAACCAAAACCAGGACCGGACCGGAAACCGGATCACCGGTCCGGTTAACGGTGCTGCTGCAGGGATCCGAGCCGTAATCGTAATTTTCTGCTCCATTTAGTCCGTCTGGGTCATGTGACCAGCAGCCAATCAGGGCGCATCGATCCGTGTGACCCTCGCCCGTCTGCCAGGACTTCTGGGTTTTCGCTTCCTGATCCTCCTGGCGTTTCTGCTCATATTTCATATCTACATATTTTTCTAGAAGTTTCTGGTTCTGGTGGTTTTAATGAAGCAGATCAGAAAACATTCTGGGTTTTTCTGGAGCTTCTGGTTGTTTTGTTCATTTTGTTTCTGGTTTTGGTCGGGATCTTTTCCAGACCTTTCTCCACAGAGCTTTTTTTCTGCATATTCTAGATTATGTTCAGGTTTTAATCTAGAAGTTGGATGTGAATCATTAGAGACGTTTATTCAGTCCACATATATCTGGGAAAACAAAAATATTTGTTTTCATCCAGACCAAAACTCTGATTTAAATAAACCGTTCCATTATCTTTACGTTCTAATACGCTGTTTAAAAGGAACCCAACATGGCGCCAGATCGGTTCATGGGGATGAAAACTTGAAGCCAATCCTGCTGGTACAGGATTATTTAAACACCGTTTCCATAGCGACTTGTGTTAATATTTGCTGCTTCTCCAACTAATCAGAAACCAGGGTTCAACCAACCTGTGAGGAATCATGTTTCTCTGGAGAACTTCTGATCAAGGTCAGAGTTTAGCTGACCTTTAGCTCCGGTTGTGCAGCTCTATGAACTAGAAGTTCCTTTCAGAGGTGCGTTGAGCGAGAGGTGATAATGATTTATATTTGTGTTCCCAGTTGGTCAGACAATTTAAAATCTCTTAATTTATTCTGAAACCATTTAATCAAGTTCAGCAGCATTTATAATATCAAAAAATAAATGTTACATTAATGTATCTGTGTTAAAATAAGAAACGCCTCAGGGCGTTTGTCCAGGTCGACTGGTACCAGTTCACAAGTCCATCTGGTCCATCCCAACTCTGCTGGGCTGCAGGACCGACCCGACCCGGATCGACCCGACTCGGACCGACCCGGACCTACCCTAACCCTAACCTAACCCTAACTCTACCCACGCAGCAGAGAATATCAACCCAGATTAAACCTCTGAATGAACACAACAGCAAGAGCTTTTATTTTGACACTTCCAGCAGGAAAAGTCCTGTAATGTAGCAGCTAGCTTAGCAGGAAGAGGTCAGAGGTCAGTTACAACTTTGGGTTCAAGATTCAAGTCTAGGACTCAGACAAGTCAAGAGCTGTCTGAGGATTCTTAAGGTCGTTCCCCAAGTCGTTCCCCAGGTCTCCAGGTCGTTCCCCAGGTCTCCAGGTCGTTCCCCAGGTCTCCAGGTCGTTCTCCAGGTCTTCAGCTCGTTCCCCAAGTCGTGCTCCAGGTCGTTCCCCAAGTCGTGCTCCAGGTCGTTCCCCAAGTCGTGCTCCAGGTCGTTCCCCAGGTCTCCAGGTCATTCCCCAGGTCGTTCCCCAGGTCGTTCTCCAGGTCTTCAGGTTGTTCTCCAGGTCTTCAGGTCATTCCCCAGGTCGTTCCCCAGGCGTTCCCCAAGTCGTGCTCCAGGTCGTTCCCCAGGTCTCCAGGTCATTCCCCAGGTCGTTCTCCAGGTCGTTCCCCAGGTCGTTCTCCAGGTCTTCAGGTCGTTCCCAAAGTCATTCCCCAGGTCGTTCCCCAAGTCGTGCTCCAGGTCTCCAGGTCATTCTCCAGGTCGTTCCCCAGGTCGTTCTCCTGGTCTCCAGGTTGTTCCCCAGGTCGTTCCCCAGGTCTCCAGGTCGTTCTCCAGGTCGTTCTCCAGGTCGTTCTCCAGGTCGTTCTCCAGGTCGTTCTCCAGGTCTCCAGGTCATTCTCCAGTCGTTTCCCAGGTCGTTCCCCGGGTTTCCAGGTCGTTCTCCAGATATCCAGGTCGTTTTCCAGATATCCAGGTCGTTTCCCAGGTCTCCAGGTCGTTTCCCAGGTCTCCAAGACGTTCCCCAGGTCGTTCCCCAGGTCTCCAGGTCGTTCCCCAGGTCGTTCCCCAGGTCTCCAGGTCGTTCCCCAGGTCGTTCCCCAGGTCTCCAGGTCGTTCTCCAGGTCATTCCCCAGGTCTCCAGGTCGTTCTCCAGGTCATTCCCCAAGTCTCCAGGTCATTCTCCAGTCGTTTCCCAGGTCGTTCCCCGGGTTTCCAGGTCGTTCTCCAGATATCCAGGTCGTTTTCCAGATATCCAGGTCGTTTCCCAGGTCTCCAGGTCGTTTCCCAGGTCTCCAAGACGTTCCCCAGGTCGTTCCCCAGGTCTCCAGGTCGTTCCCCAGGTCGTTCCCCAGGTCTCCAGGTCGTTCCCCAGGTCGTTCCCCAGGTCTCCAGGTCGTTCTCCAGGTCGTTCCCCAGGTCTCCAGGTCGTTCTCCAGATATCCAGGTCGTTTCCCAGGTGTGTTCTGGTTCTTACCTGAGCTGTGAACGGTACCAGAAGAGACTTCATCCACAGAAAGGATCACACCTGGAACACAGAGAAACATTTTAAAACTTGACCTTTGACCTCCAGGTCCTGTAACAGGGAGCATCGGGACCGGACGGCCCAACACTTCCTGTCAATCACATGTGATTTCCTGTTGGAGGGTTTGAGGTCGTAGTTCATCCAGTCCTCCACTTCCTGTTTTAGCCCCGCCCCTCTGCCAAATACTTTGGCTTAGTTAATTACCCACAATTCATTGCTGCATGTGACAAATCCTAAATGAAGCTTTTGATGTGATTTTTAGGAAGCCGTATTAAAGAGGATTAAATTAATGATTTAACTCTTCACCCTGTTGGACCAAATCTCGTTAAATATTAAAACTTAATGATGGGGAAGATTTCTTGTACAACATCCACTTCTGAAAATTTTTCTAAAAACATTTATGAACATGAATAGAAAAAAGGTTTATCTCAAAACGCAAGAATTAAATTTCTTTAGTAGAAAATCATTCCAGGGAAAAATTCAAACATAATAATGAAATTAATATTCATTACTTAATATCTTTATTAAAACTGTTTGGTTGTTATTTTCATCATAATTTTTTAATATTTTCATTTCAGAGTTCCTCATGAATTCGTTTTGGTCCATAAAGTCATATGGATTCTGAATCGGACTCGGTTCTGTGGGTGTATCAGGAGGACCTGATGCCCCATTAAAGAGATCTGAACGGTAAAACGTTGCCATGGCGATTTCACATTTAATCAGGTTTAAAATGTAAAGTTTGGCAATAATTTATGTTTCTACTGAACAAGTGAATATTTTCTAATTTTTCTCTCAATTCAAAACAAAACAACCAAAACCTGAACGTCTAAAATCCACTTCCTGTCCAAACCGCTACGCAGCGCCCCGGCGGCCATCTTGGATTGTGACTCAGAGGCCTTCTGTCCCAACGCGCCGATCTGAAGCGGTTCTGAACACAGCGACCCGATGATCACCAGGAGGACCCGGTCTAAACGGACCCGACCTCACAGTCATCCTCACCTGGAACTCTTCATCCTCTGGTTGGATCCTCTTCTGTGTTCTGATCCGATAACCTGAAAAAACACGGAGTCATTAAAACCGGGTCGAGACGGTCAGAACCAGAACCAAAGAGCTGCTCCTTCATCCTTCCTGCCTGGTTCTGGTTCTGCTCTGCAGCCAGAGGATCGTCTGTCTGGGAGGCTGGAGTCGGGTCATGTGACCCACTTGAACACGACACCAGAACCACTGACCCGGCCGGCTCATATGACGCGCACGCACATACACACACACACACACACACACAGGCTCCTCTTCCTCTCCCACTGTGAACCGGATCCTCCATCAGAACTGGCTCGGTCTGGCTGAAACAGAACCAAACCTCTGACATCACTTCCTGTTTCCATTCAGAACACAGAGCGCCTGCAGATTCTGATCCGAACCATTAAGGACTGACAGAACCAGAACCAGAGCCTTCAGAACCACAGGCCCGTTTGATCCGTCTACTGGCAGGACAGTTCCTCAAGTTCTGGAGACCAGAAGAGCAGCGGGTCGGGTCGGTTCAGCTTGGTCCTGGTCGGGTTGTTCAGTCAGAAGGTTCTGCAGAAACAGGCAGCAGTGATCGGATGTCTGGTGGTTCTGGTCCAGTTAATCCCTCCTACCTGGAATCTGGACCGGGCTGATCACCACACCTGCAGGTTTCCAGCATCCAACATGGATCAGAACCAGAACCAAATAATGATCAAATCAGAACCATCAACCCGTAATGGAGAATCCATTCCTGGTTATCCCAGCAGGAAATTACCCAGAATGCCTTGCTGGGATCCTGCTCTGCCTCCTCCTGAACTGATTCCTGAACTGATCCGGGTCTGATCAGATCCCTGGACCCCCAGCATCCATGGGGGGTTGCTGGCCTCTGATTGGCCGCCTGGCTGCAGGTGTGTGTGACTCGTTGAGTGTTTTTCCACTCCGCTGTCTGTCAGGCGCAGTCACGCTGCAGCCCTGGGTTCTGTCTGCAAGGCAGTCCGGAGACAACACGACAAAACCCAGCGGGGCTCCGTGTGCCGGAGCCCGGCACGAACCGCCCCAGATTACCGTCCGGACACGTTACCCAACACACCGTAACGCCGCATCAAGCTGGTCCGGTGCCGCCGCGGCTCAGACTGTGGCCCAGTTCCCCTTCTGTCGCACTGGTTGTTCCGAGCAGCCAGCCTCGCGCCGGCCGCCCGGAGCCCCGGCAGCCCGCTGCCAGCTTACCTGAGCGGCGGTCAGCGCGGCCCAGCGCGGCTCGGGGCGGCTCCGCCGAGGGTAGACAAACTTCAGCCCGAGGTCCGCGGTCCTTCCTCCGGCTGGGAGAACAGGAGCGGGGGTCTCCGGACCGATCCGACTCCCGGTAGCAGCGCTGCGGGCAGAGCAGCCTGACGGCGGTCAGTGAGAGCAGCAGCGGCCCGGAGAGGAGCTCCGTTACTGGAGATAGAATCTGCTCAGAGCTCCGGGAAAAGTTGATCTGCTGCCATCTTTACCCGCGGGGCATGATGGGTAATCCTCAGGAATCCCGGCTCGCCTTCAAACTCCGCCCCCGCGTCATGACGTCACAGTAGACGTACAGAGAAGAAGGGCTCTAAAATGTTTAAAATGTTCTGAATTTGTCTCAGAATGATTTCCGTTAATTATTTAATGTTGAGACATGGACCGGTTCCGTTCTGACCCGTAGTACATCACTTTGGTCCTAACTGGATCCATTTAATGGATCAACACCAAAATGTTCTGAAACAAAAACTGTTTGGTTTCAAAAACATCATAATCACTTGGTGCTGGACTGAGCATCCAACCTTCATCCATCCACCATGGAGTTTCTGGTACCATCTGGTACCATCTGGTACCTACTGGTAGTTTCTAATCATGTAAAGGATTTTGAACCACTTTGTTGTTGAAATGTGCTTAAAAGTCAAACTGCATTGCTAAGATCAGGTTGATTTAACCTGGACTTTAATATTTTCTCTTGAAATTAAAAGTTCAACACAATATTATTATTTCAACGGGAGATCTTGAGTTCTTCACCAAGTAGACCAATAACTGGAACACAGAAAACATCTTTAAAATTAAATGGTTTTATTTTTTATTCCTAATCAGTTTGTGTCCATCAGACTGTGTCCATGTCCCTGGAAGAGGACGTGGACGCCGAAGCGCCTGCAGACAGAGCCCAGGGCAGAGCAGCATCTCGTCTTGACGTGAGGTTTCATCATCCCACTTTCTCCTGCAGAATCATTAAACTTTCATCTCCAGGAAGAGGCGTCACATAGTTTCAGAGACCAACCGTCCTCTGAGGACTGCGGCGAGGCTGAGACGTTTCATGAACACCGTTTCCTGTGAGGGAGTGAAGGCACAAACCGGAGAACGGGCAAAAATCCTCATTAAAGAGATGGTCACTGTCTGACCGTGTCCTCACAAATGTCCTGGAAATAAAACATCTAGTCACACCACAGAAATGTCTTCAGATTGCAGAAATGTCCTCATAAATGTCCTGTGTCCCTCCTGTCAGCCGATGAAGACGGTGTTGGTTCTGGTATTTGTGGACCTGGACCATAAATCAGGGCATCCATCAGGACGCCGTCAGCTGGTGAGGACGGATGATCTGCAGGAAAAACAACAGATCACATGACGCGCTGCAGCAGCTGCTGGACAGAAAGATGAGGACAATGTCCAGCTGCTGGAAAACAATGCAGCCCCCCCGCAGGTCTCCGCCCTGCTCTGTGGCAGCTATGGGAGGAATGGAGGACACTCTGAGTCCTGCAGCTGCTGGTGTCTCTGACCCGGTTCACCAGAACCCAACCCTCTGTCCCAGCACAAACAATGGAGACAACAAGGAGGGACAGGAAGGACATGCAGAGACAAAGGTAGTGAACATGCGAGTCTTTAGCCAGAACCCTGGACCCAAGGGGTTAAAGGTCATTGTGGCCAGGTTTCCCATAGCTCCCAGTTTAGACCATAGAGGAATCCCAGCTGCTGCAGGTTGGATCCTCTTCTGCATCGGAACCGACCAGATCCGACCTGAGGTCCAGAACTGACTGAGTTCTGATTGACCTGGTAGCACTGACCACGCTACAAGGCTATCAGGCTACAAGGCTATCAGGGTCCTCGTCCTCTGACCAGGGGTATGAAGTGTTTTGACCAAGGGAAAAGGCAGACAGAATAGAATAGAATAGATTAGTTCTATTATAAGAAACGTTCTTGTGTGTTTGGCAAGTCCATACCCAAGAACAGTTAAAGGTCCGTTCTTACAGAGTTCACAAGGACGCAGTTCGTCCAATTGGAACAGGGCCTTCTTGATGATCTCACCTGATTTTTATTTTTTTGTCGTTTTTCATCCCCAAGGAATTTTTAAACAAGATTTTAAGGGCCGTCTTCATACGTCTTGGTTAAAATCATTTCCATGTTTCCTGTAGTTTCAGGTTTTCAGTGCTTCCTCACATCCCTGATTTGTATATAGCATTGTAAGAAAATGTAAGATATTGTTGATGAATGGAGAAGCACTCAGAAGAGGGCTGTTCCTGGTTTCATTTTAAAATGTTTTATCCACTTTTCCATGCTGCATTTTTAGCTTTTTCTTTGTAACCCCACGTAAGGAAATGTAATTTCTAAATAGAAACACCTTAAAATTAATGGGATTACGTTTTTATTACTGAAACCCCCACGTTGGGGTAACCTATGTTTCAGCCAATCACATTAACCCATTCCAGCAGCGCTGTAGCCATGAACCGTAGACCGTAGACGCCTCATTGAGTGCTGAGTCCTGCGTTCCGTCGCCGCCATCTTGTGTGTGGCACCAGAGCGATAAGACCTCTTGGTGCTGTGCTTTTTGGTTTTGTTTCAACCGTTTTACAAAACAAACTGGACTCCTTGGCATTACCTTTCACAGGTAATGATGAAAGAGCAGAATTACTTGACTTTCCAGCCAGAAACTCGCTTCTAAACAACCGAGAAATATTTCCTATGTAGCTAAATTGGCCCGAAGGAACCACTGATTGTTAGCATAGCTAATATTTTCATACTGTTTTCTAATGAGAGAGAGCTGATGATAAACCGCTGTTAGAAGGGAAGTTTATTAAAGACCAGAGGATTTAGAGAGGAAAGGTTGGTCAGAATCACAGCTCAGCTTGAACACTATAAACGTGTCTGTTCATCAATGTCAATATAAAAATGATCAGAATCATTTCTATCAAATAAAAACATTCTGCTTTTTATTCAGAAATCCCCCAAAACAAAATGAATAATCCCATCAAAAGTTAGAAACTCTGTCTTTAGCCATTTATCTGATTACCAAATATATTAGTGTGTGTGAGAAAATGTGTCAATAACAAGAATTAACTTAAAATACTTTGTCAAACGGCACTTTCTGAAGTTCGGTCCATTTACTTGTGTTAGCTTAGCCGCTCCAGGAGGCGTCTGCTATTCATGTCTATGGATGCATCGATGCATCCTCGATAAAGTGGGCGGAGCAAGAACACATGCGGGTACTTTGAGCGTTCTTGCCCGGATGAGTACCTAGAATTGGAACAGCACTTGGGCTGCTGTTGATGGTTTCACAAGGGCGCGAGTACAGACAAGAAAGCATATTGAGAAATCGATGTGTCCATTATTGGGGAAATCTCTGAGCAAAATGAGCAACAGAATATAAATATATCGGTAACCAGTGGTTCTCTTCTGGTTCTGGTTCTGGTCCTGGTTCTGTAGCAGGTTGTCTGTCAGGACAAGTCGTCCTGGTTGCAGCGAGACAAGTCTGGACCCGCTGGGATCTTCAGCAGGTCCAGGTCGGAGCCAGGAACAGAACCGGGCTGGTTCAGCAGCATGTTTGATGTTGGAGCGACTGAGTCCAATCAACACCTGATCTAACAACACACACTCTAGGAACCTGGCTCCGCCCACACACGTCCTCTGAGAGAGAGTGTGTTTCTCTGCTTTTGTCTCCAATACCTGTGGGGAACATTTTCCTGACATAAACCACGTTGTGGGGACCCACTGCTCCTTGTGGGACCGAAGCCTGGCCCACAAGGGGAAACGCTGTTTTAGGTTCAGGGGTCAGATTTAGGACTGAGGTGTGAATTGAGTTTTGGATACGGTTAGAATTAGGGTAAGGTTTAGGTTGTAGAAATGAATGGAAGTCAATGGAAAGTCCCCACAAAGCTAGCTACGCCAACGTGTGTGTGTGTGTCAATGTGTGTGTGTGTGTGTGTTGGGGTCGCACCCAGCAGAGGGGGAGTGTTTATTGGGCGAGCGTCGTCTCCTCGTCGTTCGCTTCAGATTAAAGCAGACACCCTGAGGAGCAACATGTGTCAGTTTCTCTGTGTGTGTCAGAGTGTGTGTTAATGTGTGTGTGTCAGAGTGTGTGTGTCAGAGTGTGTGTTAATGTGTGTGTGTCAGAGTGTGTGTTAATGTGTGTGTGTCAGAGTGTGTGTTAATGTGCATTAAACAGGGAGCAAACAATCTGGCCGGCGGCTGCAGATCCAGGAGGTTTTCACAGCAACAGGAAGGAGAAACTCAGCTCAAGGTAAGAAGAGTTTCCTCTGCTACAGGTTCTGGTTCTGGTCCAGGTTCTGGTTCTGGTCCAGGTTCTGGTTCTGGTCCAGGTTATGGTTCTGGTCCTGGTTTTGATTCTGGTCCTGGATCTGGTTGTGATTCTAGTTCTGGTTCTGGTCCTGGTTGTGGTTCTAGATCTGGATCTGGTTCTGGAAAGCTCCCCCTTGCCAGAGGCTGGTGGTCCTGCCAGGACGTGTTTTTAGGATCTGAGGCTGCGATCGCAGCTCAGGTGTGTAGGAGGAAGTGGGTGAGGAGAGTTTAACTCAGCTCTCTGGCCGTATTTGAGCATCTTGTGATCTGCTCTCTTCTCCGTCATTGGGCAGCAGCCAGTAGAAAACACCCGTAGATTCCTGAGAAGCACGTCAACAAGATGGAAACACCTTCATTATTCCTGAAGCTGCAGAGAAGCTCCAAAAATAATCAGCTGAGTTTGAACATCCCGACCAGCAGAGGGCGCTAGACGATGGGTGTGACCGTGGTTTAACTACAGACTGTAGAACCTTCAGGTACTGAAATATTAGGCACTTCAAACCTGGCAGAACCAAAAGAACCAGAACTGGACAGGAAGAATTGAGCTTCAGAGTTTCCTTCAGCGGCCTGACAAAAAGACTTCCTGTATGGAACTCCACCAGGAAACTTGTGACTTCACAATAAAACTTGTAGCTTTCTGGACATCCTGTTCATAACCTGGCATCCATGATTCAGTGGGAAGATGGACATTAACTGATGTTTTGATTTAGTTCTTTCTTTAACCTTTGACCTGAAACCTAGGACCCAGTACTTGATACCTTGGACTTGGTCCAAGGGCCTTTTGACCTTTGACCTGTGAACCTGATACCAGGATCCTTCTGAGGCTGTGAAAGGCCAGATGTGACTCTGCTGATGTTCTCTCTCCATGAACTCTGAAGATTAACTAGTTCACCACGGAGCTTTCCTTTTGAATTAGTTCATGTTCAGGGTGGACTCCCTGCTGTGGAGGTTTTGGAGGACGTAAATATAGTTCAAACTCACTTAACTTTGCCCAAAATTGTCCCCACATGATATTAAAACATTTTTAAAGGAACTGAAAGAGGGTTAGAGTTAGGGCCATGCTGCTCTACAGAACCCCTTAATGTGAGATACACCAAACTGTACGTTCGACAGGTTTCACACTCCGCACATAGTAGATTCCCTGAACTAAGGTAAAAAGCTATAATATTACATGGCCATTTTGGCTCAAAGAGCTCTTTTTTGCCATTTTTTACAATTACAAAGCCTTCCAATGGATTTTGAGCTACCAGCTTCATATTTGGTCAGTATGAAAGTAAGGGATGGGGCAGTAAAAGTTATCAAAATGTTGGGGAGGGGAGGGGGGGGGGGGGGGAAGGCAGCTAACCTGACATACTTAAAAAAATTGCTCTAACTTTGACATTCAAAGGTCAACCTTTTCTGAGTTATCCATGTTGGATGGCATGTGATCTAAGCACATTACAAGAAAAAGACCACCAGAACTTTGGTGGTCATCCATTTTGTCACACCCTTCTCCCATTGTGCTGGTGCCTATTTCTAGCTGTCAACAGGCGAGAGGTAACATCATCCTGGGCAGGTCACCCGTCCATCACAGGGCAATGCAGAGACAGGCAGGACAAACACCCATGCACTCACAACTAAGGAGAATTTGTACAGTCCAATTAACCTAATTTTTTTGGACTGTGGGAGGAAGTTGGAGTACCCAGAGAAAACTCACGCATGCACAGGAAGAACATGCAAACGCCATGCAGAAAGACCCAAGGTTGGGAATCGAACCCAGGACCATCTTGCTGTGAGGCAACAGTGTTACCAGCTGGTCCACTGTGGAGCCCCACACCAGAAAATCCAGTTCATATTTTCATTCACTTTCAGAGCTGAAAGAGAAAAAGTTCAGGTTGGTGGAACTTGTTAATCACTTCTTTACTGAAACCAAAGAAATCTGCAGCTTTGAACACTTCCATGATGCCCTCTAGGGGACACATGGAAAAAATATTATTTTACGTTCCCTTGCAATATGCTTACTGCAATATTTGCTGGTCTCTTTTACATACAGTCACAAATGTCAATTTAAATTTAAAATATTCAAACATATAAAGGGTCTTAGTGAAAATATGACCATTCTTAATTCTTTGGTGCAAAAGATTGATTGAAAATCAAATTATTCACTGCATGTTTATGTCTGTTTGTGTAAGGCTGAGATGGAGCTGCACATGAAAATGGCCCTTTAAAACATTCAGACCAACACAAAATAGACACAATCAAAACTGTCAAATGACTAATTACCTTGCAATAATAACTCAGAAATAATCCAAATAGTTTGGATTTATTTTTTCTTTTTTTCCTAATTATGGAAAGTTTCTATTTATATCATAGGTTTGTGGTGCATTTCTATCCTAAAGAAAAATTTATAACATTTCAGATATTTTACAACGAGATATTAAGATCCATGAAAAAATCTTATGAAAGCCTCATATTATGGCAGAAAGTACAATGGGCACTGTGAGAAAGGCTTACAGCGGTGGTGCCCAAATTTGGTCCTCGAGATCATGCAGAAGATCCTGGAGGAACCAACAACCTTTTCAGCATGTCAGTGTTCTTCTTAGGCCTCTAATGAGCCATCATTTGGTCCAGGTGCGTTAAACCAGCGAGAGAACTAAAACATGCATGATGCCGGCCCTCGAGGACCAACTTTGGGCTCCCCTGGCTTATAGTATTCAATTATACCACATGAACCAATTAGTATGGTATTGTGAAATCCAAAGTTTTTCGAGGGAACCCAAAAGAAAAATATTTCCCCATCTCTCCTAGAAGGCTCAGTACTTCCAGGTTCTGTTCATCTTTGATGGCTTGGATGAGAGTCGACTTCCTCTGGACTTCCACAAGGAGATTCTGTCTGATGCTACAGAGTCCATCTCTGTGGATGTTCTGCTAACGAACCTCATCAGGGGGAAACTGCTTCCCTCTGCTCTCCTCTGGATCACCACACGACCTGCAGCAGCCAATCAGATCCCACATGAATGTGTTGGTATAGTAACAGAGGTCAGAGGGTTCACTGACCCACAGAAGGAGGAGTACTTCAGGAAGAGATTCAGAGAGAAGAAAGAGGCCAGCAGGATCATCTCCTACATGAAGACATCACGAAGCCTCCACATCATGTGCCACATCCCAGTCTTCTGCTGGATCACTGCTACAGTTCTAGAAGATGTGCTGGGGATCAGAGAGGGAGGAGAGCTTCCTAGCACCCTGACTGACATGTACATCCACTTCCTGGTGGTTCAGACCAAAGTGAAGAAGGCCAAGTATGATGGAGGAGCTTTTTAGTGGTGAACTCTGTACATGAACTGTTCAGTCTGAAAGGGGACAGTTCTGTTGAAGGGGAAACTTGTTTAGACACTCCAGGTTTTATGTTCTTAGTCCTGGTCATGTGACAGATTCTCTGCCCTTTGATTGGCCTGTGCTGCTGTGTGTGTTTACTGCAGGAGTGTTCGTCAGAGGCGTGATATGGAGTGAGGAGGAGTGAGTTCGTGGAGAGATGATGGAGAATGTTTGCTCTGACTAACTCTCCTGCTAACCAACCACCTGTTGCTTTCTCTCCAGAACACACTCCCCTCATTCTTCTTTCCCCAGAGTAAACACCCTGAAAGAAAGGCTCTGAGTGTGTGTGTGTGTGTGTGTGGGTTGTGGTATGTGAGCCACACGAATGCTGTCGGTAATCCAGGCATGTCCCTTCCTGTCTCTGCAGAGGCCGTGCTCTTCCCTGGAATCTCTGGAAAAGTGATCTGCTCCTTGTTTTCCTGCCTGACAGTCGGCAGTGTGGGCACAGTGATCCGGACCTCCGTCACCACGGCAACAAGACTGAAGGAAACAGAGAGCGGGAAGAAGAAGAGGAGGAAGAAGAACAGGTAGGTCCTATAACCTAATCAGGAAGTGGAGCGTCCTGGATCATCTCCAGTCCTCCCAGAGCTAGATGTGTCCCTGGTGTGTAGAAACAGAGACACACCAAGCAGCTTCAGGACAATGTACCTGGAGGACAGGAGGACTCCTGGTCTGGAGGAACCTCCACTCCCTGCTGGACCAAAGGTCTGGTTGAGACAGAGGAGGAGGGTCCAGTTGCTGGACAGACCTGTCCTCTACAGAGATTGAGCAAGGAAGGTTAAGACATTTGGAAAAGTTTGACATGGAGCAGCATGGGATGCAGGATTGGAACCCAAGACATGTCCCTCGGCCCGTCTGAAGTTCAGCTCACAGCGTCCTGCAGGACTGTCCCTCGCTGGCAGCTTAAGTTTCACTCTCAGTGGCAGCTCAACTTCACACGCATTGCAGCGACACCTCCAACCTGCAGACATGTCTGAAAAAATCTCCTGGGCTCCAGGTCACTCCAGGACAGAAAGATGACCTCACAGAGAGACCAGATCAACTCTGGGGTCTAATGTCTGCAGCCGGGTGTCAGGGGTCCAGCTGAACCAGGAGTAACACCAGCAGTCCAGCTGTTGGTCCAGAGGATCCTTGTGATGTTTTCTGGCCAAATTCTCAAGCTCCCAGTTTGAAAGTCACAACTGCGGCTTGGAAGGCCCAACTTCCCAACTTGTTTAAACTGTTTATGACACAATGAACACGTGAAATCTAAGATGTCCGATATTATTTCCAGATCCATGGACCAACTTCTGAGCTAAAAGAAACAGCTAGCATGCTAACACAACAAATAGCCTGCTAATGCTGCATTCCATTTACTTCAGGAATAATTCTAGCTGTGCTGTAGTTGGTTCTGTCCTCACAGGAGGACAGGTGGACTCACCTGGTCTCCATCTCTCCGTGTCCTCCTGTTGCAGGACGGCCTCTAGCTGCAGCCAACATGTCGGCGATCCGAGGTGTGGGCGTCCTGCTGCTGCTGAGCTGCATGCGCCTCATGCTCTTAGCCCCGCCCCCTAGTGCAGGTGAAGGTAGGTTACATGACCCAGGTACGCCTGAGGTTCTGCTTCCTCTGAAGGTTCCCAAAGGTGGAGAGGGTCCAGGTCTGGAGATGATCTGCAGAATGCTGGAGGAAATCTGGGCTTCCAAACAGGAAGTCTGGGGTTTAATGGAACAACCAGAAGGTTCTGTCCGATCATCAATAATTCTGATCTGTTCTGGATCAGGAAGCAATGTTTATGAACAACAACCAAACTGATTAATTCACCTTGAAACCAAAATAAAACTCATTTATTAATAATGATGTTTTCTAGTTCCAACAGGAATCCTTGAACTTCCTGTTTTATTCACATTTATTGATCATCAAACTGATTTTCCTGGACATAAAATTTTTTTTCTTCCTGTAACTTCCTGGCTGCTCCCTCTGACTTCCTCCATGATGAAGAAGGAAAGTTGCTCATCCTCACAGTGTTCCCGTTTCGGGATTCACCAGTTTTCCTGAAGCAGTTCCTGCTGTAAGGCCAGGAGTTTGACCTCTGACCTCTGACAGGCGACGGGTCGCGTGGCGGGCGGCTTGCTTTGCCCGCCGGTTGTTGTGCCAGCGACCGGGTCGGATTACCGAGACGTTCCTTGGAACAATCCAATTCCATTCCAGCCGAAACCCGATCCGATCGGCAGCTGCACTCCGAGGCCGCAGGTCAGAGGTCACGGTCTAAACACGGAGCAAACCTGTCATCAACCTCTGACAGAGACCAACCATTCAGAGACAGAACTGGTTCTAATGGTTCTGTTGGGCCTCTACTGGAGAATCGGTTCTGAACCGGATCAGCAGCAGAACCAGGAAGCTGTTCAGAACCAGAGCGGTTCTGGTGTGGGTCTGGAACACCTTTCCTTTAATTGTTGAGACAACAGGAAAGAATTCCCAATGAATTTTCAAAATTAAATGCAGAGCCAGATTTTCCTCTTGAGGAACAAACTTCCTGGACAAACTGAAAACTTTTCTGAACCTGCAGGAGTATGAATAGTTCAGGATCCGGTGGTTTGATCCCGTGGTTTGGGGTCACGTTTCCGACTGGCTGCTGGAAACTTCCTGGAAACTTCTGGAATGTCTTTATAATTCCTAAATAACCTCCAGTGACGTCCTTGCTGTGCAGCTCAGATGTTTCAGATTCCAGTCACTGATCAGCTGGAGAACTTCTCTCAGGTTCTGCTAAACCTGGAATTGGAACCGTCCCAGATCAGAACCGGGTTCCCAGCAGACATTTTATTCTGACAGAATTGATCTACTTCCTGTTTTCTGACCATTTCCTCTGATCGGTTCCGTTCTCCCCACAGGAAGCAACTGCAGCTGCAACGCTACCAACAGCCGCTGTGATGAGTTCGGAGTCTGCAGGTAAGACGTCATCAGAATCAGGAGGTCAAAGGTTAAATCCCGTTTCCACGGATACCAACCTGCTGTACACCGCTGAGCCTGGTCAGATCTGGTCTCCAGGTGTAACAGGAAATCCTCCCTGGCTGGCTGCACCCTGTAGACCAAACAGTTAACCAACTGCTTTTATTTTGAAAGGTTCACAGTTTAGTTCAGTTCTCCCAGCTAGAAACTAGAGATCAGGCTGACCTCTGACCTGAACCTTCAGAGCAACATAAAGACAGTTCCAGAACGGGCATTCTCTCAGTTGAAAACATTTCCAGGATCCAGGACATTCCAGGACTAATGTCTCAGCATCAGAGAAACTCATCATGTTTTTTTATGGCTGCGATGCAGAAACCACAGGAACGTTGACCTGTTGTCTCCTTTCATGGTTAATTTCTCCATCTTTCCTTGAAACTTGCTGCCTGTTTCCAGGTGTGATCCAGGCTGGGACGGCGAGCTGTGCCAGCGCTGCGTGACGATGCCGGGTTGCGTTCACGGCTCCTGCTTGCAGCCGTGGCAGTGCGCGTGTCAGCCGGGCTGGGGCGGCCGGTTCTGCGACAAAGGTTTCTGCGGCTAACCGACCCGTCGGAAACCCGTCGGTCTTGGTGTTTCTTGACGCCGCTGCCTGTTGTGTGTTTCCCGTCAGACCTCAGCGTGTGCTCCCAGCAGCCCTGCCTCAACGGCGCCACCTGTCTGCTGGAGGACAGCGGAGACTTCCGCTGCTTGTGTCCTGACGGTTTTCATGGTCCGACCTGCCGGAGGAGGAAGGGGCCGTGCCTCCAGAGAAGGTGATTGGTAGCAACAGATCCACAGAGTTTGAGGGTTGAAGGGCTAAGCTAACGTTAGCATGTATCTTCTCTGTTGTGACATGACTTATTGATGATCCAACATATTTTATGGTAGTTCACTAGAATCATTTAAAGTTCTTGGTCTGGACTTTAACTCCCATCTGGTTCTGGTTCCAGGTCCCCATGTAAAAATGGTGGCCTGTGTGACGACGCTGACGGGTTTGCGGCAGAGCTGGTGTGCCGCTGCCTCGCTGGATTCACGGGGCCCCGCTGTGAGACCGACATCGACGACTGCTTGATGGGGCCTTGTGCCAGCGGCGCCACCTGTGTGGATGGAGTGAACCGGTTCTCCTGCCTCTGCCCGGTCGGGTTCTCGGGTCGGTTCTGCACGGTCAACATGGATGACTGCGCCAGCCAGCCCTGCCGAAACGGCGGCCGCTGCCTCGACCGCGCCGGAGGCTTCCGCTGCCTCTGCCAGCCGGGATTCACCGGAACCACCTGTGAAAAGCCGCCGAGCCCTGTCAGCGCCAGCCCGCCGGTCTGGACCACGCGGGCCCGGGACACTGGTCACCATGACAACAGGAAGGTAAAGGTGACGGTGAAGGAGCGCGGCGCCGGCGGACTGTCGGACCTGCAGCTAGTCGTCGTGTTGGTTCTGACGAGCGTGTCTGTTGGCGTGGTGGCGCTGACCGCAGCTCTGGTCCTCCACGCCCCCTGCCAACGCCGTGGCCACGCCCCCTGCTGGTTGTCCCTATCGCCGCGCAGCAGGCGGGAGCCGGGCGACCAGCCGGAGCATCGGATCAGCTTCCTGAATGCAGCAGAACCACAGAAAAAGAAACTCAACATAGAGGTTGTTTAGAGGAGGTCAGAGGTCACAAATCCACCTGCACTATGACGTCATACGTTGATCAACTGGTTTGCAGTATGGAACCGGACCTGACCGGATCAGAATTCGCACTCAGGAAGGCCATGACTCTGGATGGATCCGGATCGGTGAACTGAGTCAGGTGGAAGTTCTGGTTCCTAGAACCGGGTTTGGATCGACTCCCCGTCTGTTTTCACTCTGAGCCCGGAACCAGAACCGGCTGCAAACCAAACTGTTCTGTAAATACTGTAAGATATTCTATTTATTGCTTCTTGTATAGATTTTATTCGACCCGCCGGACCCCGGTGGTCCAGCAGGGGGCGCCGACAGTCAGACATTAAGTTTGAGTTCATTTCGATGTTTTCTATTCATTTATAAATGTCACCATTTCAAACTAAATATCACTAGCTTACAAAATAAAAGTTTAGTTAGCACGTTTGCTAACTAAACTTTTACACTGTGGCATTTATAAAATATATGACTGAAGGATGAGCTTGTTTTTCTCTGACCGGCTGAATGAGTCATCAGAACTTTGCTCTGAATTAAACCAGAACCGATCCGATCCGGTCCGCCTTCAATAAATCTGTTTCACTCTGTTCTGTTTCTGGACCTGCTGAGCAGAAATAACCAATCAGAGCCGTCCTTACTGAGGCGTAAACTGTTTTTATTGTGACATCATCACAGCAGAATAAAGCGACGCCTGTCAGCAAGCCCCGCCCCCTCCCCAGGCCCACCAATCAGGTCAGAGCAGACGAACATTCAGTCCAGGAAGCTCTAGCAGGAAGTGGGCGTGGTCATATTTCAGTTTCAGCCAATAGGCTCTCGCCTACTCCTGACGTCAGCATGACCGTGGACGGACCGGAGTCTGTGGGATCAAAGGTCATTCAGACTTTAGAACCAGGTTTCTGGGTTCAGACCGCCAGTTCAGTCCGGTTCTTTTCAGCCGGGTCAACGGTACCAAAAACCCACAGAACCATAAACTAGAGGGAGAACTGGAGCTAACAAGTTCTGGTTCCACCCGTCTGAACCGGGTCTGGCCTGTCAGGACCCAAAGAAGCATTTGGTTCCATCAGGGAATTGGACCCGGACTGAACTGAGTTTGGAGGTCAGAGGAACTGTCAGAACCATCAGAACCTCATTTAAGCCTAAGATTAGCTTTTTCACCTTAATTAAGTTTAAAATATATTTATCGTCTTAACACATTATTAATTCAGATTTTAGCCTGACTGAATCCAGAACCAGAACCCAGCCTGAGTAGAACCACAGAATAATAATAATAAATACAAACTGAATATTAATGTGCAGAAACAGCATAATGCTGCCAGAACTGGAGCCGATTAACACCAGACAGAACACGAAACTCCTACGGATCCAGAGGACATGTAAACACCACACAGAGGACGCCGGTTCTGCTCCGGGTCCAACAGAACCGGCTCCATCCGGACCGCTGTCAGCCCTTACTGCTGTGGGGGAGCCAGGGGAGGGGCTTCTGTCTGATTGGCTGCAGGGGGCTGCTGGGGGCGTGGCCTGGAGGGGGCGGGGCCTCCCGGCCGTCCTCCTCCCCTTCAGACAGCAGGTCGCTGATCTGCTGCTGCAGCTCCGGACTCACTTCGTTCTCGGCCAGAACAAGAACCCGAAGGCTGGTGGGATAGTTCTCCACCATGTCCAGGAACACCTGCAGCACAGAACCAGAACCGGCGCTGTCAGCCTGCTGAGGAAGAGGAGCAAGAATATGGTGAGAAGCTGCAGCTGCTGACCTGCGCTGACTGGTTGGTCAGTCCGGTTCCCTCCAGGTCCAGAACCTCCAGGGTTCTACTGGATGCCACAGCAACTGCTAGCATGGCCGCAATCTGGTCCCCTACAGACAGAACCGGACCCATCAGAACCAGAGCCAAACAGGTTCAGGTTCTGGTTCTGGTTCCGGTTCCTTACCCAGTGGGTTGTAGTCCAGGTTGAGGACCCGGAGCTGGGAGCTGTGAGCCACCGCCACCGAGAACCGGGCCCAGGCCTTGGTGCTGATCCGTGGGTTGGCGCTGAGAGTCAGCTCCCTGAGACCTGGAGGGGCGGACCAGACCGGACCAGACCGGAACAGTACTGGTAAGCAACAGGTTGCTTTGGAACTGGTTGGTTAAAGGTTCATAACTGGTCAATAACTGGTTAACATTTGGGTGATCAAGCTGCTTAATAACGGGTTAGTTACAGGTTTATTACTGGTTAATTATTTGTTAAAATCATTTACCAATAATGATTTTATTGGTTAAATAAAATCACCTGCTGCAGGTGTGTCATAGCTGGTTAATCCCAGGTGTTAACAGCTGGAGCATTAAGATCTTCCTGTAATCTGATTCTAAATCAGGGGTGTCCAGCTCCAGTCCTCCAGTCTCCGTCCTGCAGGCTTTAGATGAGCCTCGGGTACCAAACAAACAGCTTCATGACCTCCTGGTGTGGGTCGGTTCTCCAGAACCTTAATGACCTCATTATTCTGTTCAGCTGCTGCAGCAGAGACTCATCTAAAGGTAGCAGGGCAGCGGCCCTCCAGGGTTTGACCTCTGTTCTCAATGACCTCTGATCACCTGCAGGTGTGTCATCATCAGCTCTAGGAGGATGTGGTGCGTTCAGGACCCCTGGGGGAACGAGCCTCAGTCCTACCTGATTTGGCTCCGTCTGGTGGCAGCATCCCGCAGATCAGCGCCAGCGCCACGTCCCCCAGCAGGCAGTCGCCCAGGTCCAGGCAGACCAGCGCTGGGTGGGCGGCCAGCGCCGGGTTCAGGGCCTCCAGGCCGGCGTCCAGCAGCGGGCTGCCGTGGAGGCTGCAGGGGGGCGGCACAAGCCGTCACTGACCAATCAGGCCTGCCCGGCCAATCAGGAGGCGGATACTCACAACAGCGTCTGCAGAGAGCGGTTGGCCGCCAAGGCGTCCGCCAGGTGGCTCGCGCGGCCGATGCTGGAGACCACGCCCAGATTGAGGTTAAGCTGCGCCAGGCAGCGCGAGGCGGCCACGCCGCGGCAGAGCCGCCCGAAGTCCCGGTCCGACAGCCGGCAGCCGCGGACCGACAGCAGCCGAACTCCGTCCTCCCGCAGCCGGTCGCAGATATCCTGAACCTCGACCGCCGACAGCGGTTCCCCGCTGACCTGGATGGAGGCCGCCAGCATCCGGATTGGGAGCACTGGGAGGACTGGGTGGGGGGAAGGGAGGTTACTGGGTCAGCTGGAACAGAAGCAAACACAAACCTTCTGAGGAATCAGAACCAGAACATCCAGAACCAGAAGCAGCACAGGGATCACAAGGTTCTGAGGCAGACCGGTTTCGGTTCTGGTCCGGTGGTTCATCATTTCACCATGGATCTGATCAGAACCTGGAGAATGTCAATAACGTCTCCAGAACCTCCGCTGACCTCAGAACCGAACCGTGCCGAGCCAATCAAAGAGCAGGACCAGCTCATGGACCCTCTGATTGGTTCTCCTCTCAATCAGTCAATTAACCTGAGATCGATCAGCTCACGCGCTGAGCGGGCACACAGTCACGCGCTGATGTCATTATTCCACGGTTCCGCCGGAAGCCAGAGGAGGTTCGGCTCCAACGGGACGGCGGGCGTCAGAACCGGTTCTGATTCCGACCCGGGCGGTATGGGAGGCCTGGGACTCCTGCAGCCAGGCAGCAGCGCTGTTGGTCGGGCAGAGGGAGTCCGGGCGTCCCGGTGTGTTCCTGCAGGTGAGCAGCTTTACTACGAGGCACAGATAGGCAGGCAGACAGGAGGACTCACTCTGAGCAGAGAAGCCTGACCTGCTGTACCACCATTACACAACATTTTACTTTTTGAAATAAATTAATAAAAGCGCGTGAATATACCGGAATGTTATGTTTTAATTAAAGTTAAATAAAAGTTAATCTGATCAATGAAGATGAAACTGAACAATCTTCGTCGGAGTGACTCCTCTTGAATGTTGGAGCATTAGCTGTGACGTAGCTTCCGGTCACGAGCCTCTATGAGTTCTGTCGCCATAGAAACCAACATATCTGACAGGGCCAGGTACGTGAAGTTTTGTTGGGCTCTGCAGGTTCTGGGTCTGGGCATGCGTGATGACGTCATCCTTTGTTTTTGCTTAGGAACCAAAACAGGATACAAGATCAAACAGAAAGTTCTGGTTCTGGATCAGAGGAGCAGAACCTTTTGCAGGTCCAGAAAAATTAAAACAACTGAATGAATCCATTAGTATCTGCAGCATCCTGGGAAAGAAGAAGTTGAACTTTGAACTCCTGAGAGGTCGTGACCTCCAGACCCCCAGATGAGCCAATCAGACTGCTGATTTCATCAGGAAACATCTCCTGGGGTTCTGAATTAATCTCAAGGCTCTGCTGAACCTTTGGGACAATCTGATAAAAATCGATTTTAATTGAGTTCCTGAAAATAATAATTTCTGTTTGACCCGTTCAGGTCTTACTGGATCCAGATAAGGCTTGAACCATCATGTGGAACCTAATAAAATCATTGCGGTTCTGGTTCTTTATCCCAGAATCATCCGAAGCCAAACGTTTAAATCTGTAGATTTTATTTTCTGGAAGATCAGAAACTTCCGGTTCTTCAGGGGAACATGACGGGTTAGTTGCTCTCTGGCGCCACCTTGTGGCTTCCTTTAGCCTCTCTCCGAGCAAAGCAGAATTAAGTCCGGATCTTATACAAAAAAGACATTGACACAAACTGTTCTGAATTAATCTCACTCTGGTTGTTGCCTGGGATCTGATAATATTTTTCAATTGATATTTTCGGAAAATAAAATTTTTTGAAACAATTCTTGTGAATGTTAACTTTTATTTTTATAATTTCTGTTTGACCCGTTCAGGTCTTTAATATCCAGATAAGGCATTTTATAACCATCTGGAATTTTATTCTAATAATAATCATTGCGGTTCTGGTTCTTATCCCAGAATCATCCGAAGCCAAACGTTTAAATTGAAGACAATATATTAGATCTCTGAATATTCAAAAATAGAAAAGCCATTAAGACCGGTTCTTCAGAGTTAATTTTTTCATTTACGGTTTTCGATTGTTGTGCTTGATATGCCACCTTGGCATTACTGTCTTGCCTTACTCTTTGTGTTGTTAGCTTGTTTGTAAACCCTTTATTATCAATTAAGTCCGGATCTTATTTTTATTATTTTATTAAGTTCATTTATTACAACCTACTTCACATAATGTCTTCACTCTGGTTGTTGCCTGATAGGAAACGCCATCAATTTTTTTTTTTTTGTTCAATACAATTTGTCGGAAAAAAAAAAATCTTCTGAAAAGCGCTTCCGTTGTTACATGTGACGCACACGGAAGTGTTGGCGCGTCACCAGCTGCGCCTAGCAGCAGAGGCCAACAGCTAACTCCAGGTGAAGCAGACCCAGAGAGGTGAGGACAGGTGAAGGCAAGAGGTTCTGTTGGGAGATACCAACTACCGGACTAACCGGCTAGCTAACAAGCTAATGATCTGGAGACTGGCAGCTGCTAGCGGTGTTAGCCGTTAGCTTCTGCTGTTGTCCACCTTCATCAGGTAGCGGCGGTTCCGGCCGCTGGTTCTAGTCTGAGGAGAGGAACTGACGGCTTGCCATGGAAGGAGTCAGAATCAGCAGAACCACCGGTTTCTAAGCGGTTTCTACTGGTTCTGACCCAGACTGTAGGATTCTGCTACAGCATGTAGTGCTTCCTCTGCCCGTCCCTCACCATTCCCCTGTCTGTCCGCAGGGCTGCGTCTCGTGGATGGAAGTGTGCCGCTCAGCTATGGGACCAGAGAGAGTGCTGCCGAGCTCAGAGGACGAGCTGGGGGAGGACGAGCGTCCGGTGGACGGGGCGGTGCTGCCTGCGGTGGAGGACGGAGTGGAGGAAGAGGAGGAGGAGGAGAGCGGCGGGTACTACTACCAGCCTCTGAACCAGGACCCGGACGGACCCGGGGAGCCGGAGGAGGAGGACAGGGGGGACACGTCCCACTCGGAGCAGCTGCAGCAGCTGCAGCACAGGATAGAGGTGAGATCCGCCCAGCAACAGGTGGCGCAGCTCTCCCACCTGCTGACGTGCACCGTCTCACCTGCGTGTCCCTGCAGGTGATGGGTCTGCACCTACCTGAAGCTCCGCCCCCAGACAGCGACGAGGAGGACCCGGAGGAGGCTGCGGCGCAGAGGAGCCGAGCGTCCATCCCCATGGATCCAGGTGAGACGTTCAGAGGAACCGAATCGGATTTAGGATTCTGTTTAGAGCAGTGGAGCTCAAAGCGGGTCCTGGAGGTCCGATTGCATCCTGCACGTTTTAGTCTCTCCCTGGTTTAACTCGCCTGGATCCTATGATGGATCTTTAGAGGCCGAAGAAGAACTTTGACCTGCTGAGAAGGTTGTTGGTACCAGGGAGAGAATAAAACCTGCAGGATGCAATCGGACCTCCAGGACCCACTTTGGGCTCCACTGCATTAAAAGTGCTGTGCTGTGGTAGTCAGCACGCCCCACGTTTGGATGCCTTAGTCCTCGACGCGGACGTCACGGGTTCGACTCCCGCATGTCTTCCCCCCCTCTCCTCACCCTGCTTCCTGTCTGCTTACAAAAATACGAGCCACTAGCGCCGCAAAAACTCTCCGGAAAAAAAAAATGGAAAAAAAAAGATTGTGCAGAACATCACTTTGTTTGACCCTAACAAAGTGATGTGTGATCTGACATCACTTCCTGTCTCTGCAGCCCATGTGGAGCTTGTGAAGAGGACGATGGCGGGCGTGGCGCTGCCCTCGCTCGGCGTGCCGCCCTGGGCGCAGCAGATCTCTGACACCCAGTGGAGCGATCTGGTCCAGAACGCGCTGCAGGAGCGCCAGAGTTCTGCCGGGCTTCGGATGCTGCGCCGGAACCACGTCCCCTGAACACACCGCTATCCCTACAGGACCCTGAACGCACCGCCAGCAGCTGCAGCCTCGCTGCTCCTGGTTCTGATCTGATCCAGATAACTGTTTACTGATTCTTTCTTCTTCTGTGGTTTAGTCTGGACCAGCTTCCTTCCCATCTCATTACTCTCATGTTTCCTGTTGTGTGTAGAAACAGGAAGTGGTCATACATGTGGGTGGGATCTGCTTTATTTCTGCTGTACATGAACATCTGTACAAATCACCATGTGATGCTCAATAAACATCTGGAACAGCGACGCCTGGTGGTGTTACGACATGGGGGGCGGTGGGGGCGGAGCTTATCACAGCCAATGGGATGATGACATGTCGGCTCAACAGCTGGAAGAGTGATGAAGAAAAAAAAACCAAGACATTCTGTGGGCGTGTCCTTCATGGGGGCGTGTCCTCACTGACATCACAAAGCCCCTCCCCCACCTCAGAGCTGCTTAATTAGACGACTTGTTTCCTCTGAGCAATCAGAGTTCCTGTCTGAAACACCTGGAGGAACCTGCAGCCATCCCATCACTTCCTGTGGTGACCGGACCATCAGAACCATCAGAACCGGGCCTGCTTCCTAGTGTTTGGGTCTAAGCCCTCAATAGCGGTAGTCCTGGCGGAGACCACACCTACATTCACTGCGTCTCAGCAGATCCAAACCTAATTGGCTGACTGAGGTCAGAGGTCACAGGGACATTCATCCACGTACAGTAGGGCCTGAAGGCCCCACAGTTTCCATGGCAACACCACTACGGGGCGGAGCCAGAGCAGCCAATCAGGACGCACCACCAGGTTCCTGCTCTGGTCTCCAGCGATGCGTTCAGGCGCTTGGCGGCGGTCTGGACCGCGGCAGCCTCTGGGGAGATGTGGGCGTGGCTTGTGGCTGATGTCCAATCACAGTGGAGCGCTGAGACACGGCACATGGACAGACGGGCGGAGCTTCTAGTGTCCTACCGGTTCCGGCCACCGAGGGGCGGAGCCTCGGAGAGGGCGGGGCCTCATATGGGTCAGAGCGCCTCCTGATTGGCTGTGAGGAACTCCTCGGCCCGCTGGTGCGCCTCCAGAGCTCTGATGGTGTAAACGTCCTGCGGTAGCTCCGACTTCCTGCGCATCAGCGACTTCTCCTTCTGCAGCTCCTTCACCCCCTGGAGGTCAGACCAAGAACTGGTTAGCCACCGCTAGCTAGCTAGCATAGCTCAGGTCAACAAGTGTGTCTACCTGGGACGCCTCCGTCTCCACCGTCTTCTTCAGCAGCTGGATGTCCTCCGCTGTGGGAGTCTCCGTCTCCATGGAGATGAAGGCCAGACCGCCATCGCTAAACATCAGGAACTGGAACGCAGCGCGAGTCAGACACACACACACACACACACACACACACTGAGCATCACTCACCTCTTCCTGTGGGTGGAGTCCAGGCCGCAGGGGGTGGAGCTTATTGCTCTGCAGGTAAACAGAAGGAGACATGATGTCCAGTGACCTTCATCATCATTATCGTCATCCTCAGCCCCTACCTGTGGGTTCTGCCGGGCCAGATCCTCGATTTTCATCCAGACTTCATCCCGCTCCTTCAGCTTGTATTTCTCCCTGCATGAGGAGCAGAAACATGTCAGTTCGGTTGGTCCGGTCCGGTCCAGAGGTTCTGGTTCCTAGAACCTACTTCTGTTTCTCAGCCTTGTAGTGCTGGGTGCAGTCGTCAAACAGCTTCTGGTTCATCTCCATGAAAAGCTTCAGAGCGTTGTAGATCAGACCGTGGATCGTCCTGAAGAAGAGTGTGTAACAGTGTGTGTAACAGTGTGTGTGTAACAGTGTGTGTGTGTGTAACAGTGTGTGTGTGTGTAACTGTGTGTGTAACAGTGTGTGTAACAGTGTGTGTGTGTGTGTAACAGTGTGTGTGTGTAACAGTGTGTGTGTGTAACAGTGTGTGTGTGTAACAGTGTGTGTGTAACAGTGTGTGTGTGTAACAGTGTGTGTATGTAACAGTGTGTGTGTAACAGTGTGTGTGTGTAACAGTGTGTGTATATAACAGTGTGTGTATGTAACAGTGTGTGTGTGTAACAGTGTGTGTATGTAACAGTGTGTGTGTAACAGTGTGTGTGTGTAACAGTGTGTGTGTAACAGTGTGTGTGTGTAACAGTGTGTGTGTAACAGTGTGTGTATGTAACAGTGTGTGTGTGTGTAACAGTGTGTGTGTGTAACAGTGTGTGTGTGTAACAGTGTGTGTGTGTGTAACAGTGTGTGTGTGTGTAACAGTGTGTGTGTATGTAACAGTGTGTGTGTAACAGTGTGTGTGTGTAACAGTGTGTGTATGTAACAGTGTGTGTGTAACAGTGTGTGTGTGTAACAGTGTGTGTATGTAACAGTGTGTGTGTAACAGTGTGTGTATGTAACAGTGTGTGTGTGTGTAACAGTGTGTGTGTGTAACAGTGTGTGTGTGTGTGTGTAACAGTGTGTGTGTGTGTGTAACAGTGTGTGTGTAACAGTGTGTGTGTGTAACAGTGTGTGTGTAACAGTGTGTGTAACAGTGTGTGTGTAACAGTGTGTGTGTAACAGTGTGTGTGTGTAACTGTGTGTGTGTGTGTAACAGTGTGTGTGTGTAACAGTGTGTGTATGTCACTGTGTGTGTGTAACAGTGTGTGTATGTAACAGTGTGTGTGTGTGTGTGTGTAACAGTGTGTGTATGTAACAGTGTGTGTGTAACAGTGTGTGTGTGTAACAGTGTGTGTGTAACAGTGTGTGTGTAACAGTGTGTGTGTAACAGTGTGTGTGTAACAGTGTATGTAACAGTGTGTGTGTGTGTGTAACAGTGTGTGTGTGTGTAACAGTGTGTGTGTAACAGTGTGTGTGTAACAGTGTGTACTTGTTCCAGTGGCTCTTGGAGTTCTTGTAGAGTGCGGGGAACATGATGGGGAGAATCTTGGCGGCGTTGTCGCTGATTAGACTCATGATGTACTCGTTGTTCCAGTAGTACAGTGCTCTCTCTGCTACCTGGAACCGCAGCAGAACCTCTGTCAGAACCAGAACCTGCCGCCGTGGCCGGCCCGGTTCTGGTTCTGGTACCTGAAAGTGAGGGCTGGACACACACTTGGCCAGCTGCCTGAAGAGCGGCTCCTGCACCTTGACGAACTCGGCCGGCTCGATGACGTCCAGGATCTCCTCCAGCTCATTCAGGAACATCACCTCCTTCGGACTGTGGGTTTTGGGCCAGAACTTCAGCAGGCCCACGATCACCTGGGGATGTCGGGGGTCAGAGGTCAGGAGGGAGCAGCGGCCCGGCCGAGGAAGCTGCGGCGGGAAACTCACCGGCTCCGTCAGGCTGCTGTCCTTTTCCAGGAACTGGACTACACAGTAAGCCAACTGGGGAGCAGAACCGGGTCAGAGCCAGAAGAACCAGCAGGACCAGCAGAACCACACACTCACCTGAGGGTGGTACACACTCAGAGACTTGACCTTGTGGAGCGGCAGCAGAACCCGGATCAGAAACATTTTGTGTTCTTCCTTCAGAGGCAGAGCGAAGCCGTTGATGATGCTGAGAGAGAGAGAGAGAGAGAGAGAGAGAGAGAGAGAGAGTGAGTTTGTTTTTCAGTCAGTATTGTTTTCTGTTATTATTTTTCACCTTTACAATAAAAGACTTTCATAACAAACAATAAATCAGCTTGAACATTGAATAAAACAAATTATTAATTTTCAAATATAATACTCTGCAGATCTCAGAACAAAACATTACAGTTAAATAAAACTGTGTGTGTTTATGTGTGTGTGTGTTACCTGCCCAGGATCTCCAGCAGCTCAGCGATCCCGTTGTGATGCTCCGTCTCATAGATGAACCTGCAGGATGAGAACACCAGTGAGCCACTGGGAGCACTGGGCTCACCTGTGTGGGCGGGGCTAAGGCATACTCACCTGTAGAAGATGTTGTTGATCTGCCGGCGGATGTAGGCGCGCAGACCCAGGAACTTTCCGTAGATCCGGTGGAGGATCGTTTTCAGGAAGTCTCGCTCTCTGGGATCCTCACTGTCAAACAGCTCCAGCAGCTGCAGGCAGGACAGGAGTTCACCTGCAGCTCCACCTGCAGCTCCACCTGCAGCTCCACCTGGTCAAGTGATGTCTTACCGACAGAACGAACTTCTGGTCGATGTACTTCTTGGCGATGTTGGGCTGGAAGTCCGGAGACTCCAGGAAGCGGAGGAAGAACTCGTACACCAGCTGTGGATTCACAGATCAGGTCAGTTCTGGTTCTGGTTCTGGTTCTGCTCACCTGGACCTCCAGGAGTTGGAGTCGTACCTGCAGGTGAGGCCAGGCCGCCTCCAGCGTCGGCTCGTCTTCTTCCGGGTCGAACTCGGCGCCGGTCGGGTTGGAGGACGGAGGAAGAGTCCGGAACACGTTTATGGAAAACTGCAGGACACAAACAGCCGTTACCATGGTGATGGTTCCAGTAGCTACATGCTGCGCTAGTTTAGAGTAAACGAGGAAACGCCAGACGTCCCAGGGCAAGTGAACGCAGCACAATGGTGGCGCCAAGGAGGCGGAGCTTCCTACAGACACGCCCACGTCTTCACCTGGATATTCAGCGGACTCACCATGACGACGGCCTCGGGGTAGATGCTCTCGGTCACCACCTCGCTGTTGTGCGTGATGTACTCCACCATCTCGTTAAGCCCCGCCCTCTTGACCTCCTTGTACTTGAGGTCGCTGAGCGGGTCGCTGATGAAGTCGAACAGAACGCAGCACTGCCGCAGCTTCTGCACGAACAGATCCTCACGCTCCGGGGGCGGGGCATCTGGGGACAGGGACAGATTAGGGTCTGAATGGGGTAAGGTTCTGGTCCGGTCCGGTCCGGTCACCTTTCAGGGCGGGCAGCTTCTGCAGTTCGCGGTTCTTGGTGAGGCTGAACCGGGTCGAGCTCTGGCGCCGCTCCTTCTTCAGCAGCGTTGGGCCGCCGGAGTATTTGATCTTGTTGAGCTGCGTTGGCGGCGGCGTGCTGCAGCTGGCGCGCTTGTTGCCGCTCTGCTGCTGCTGCACCTGAAACACACGGGCAGGTCAGAGGTTCTGGTTCTGGTCGGGCCGCGGCGACCGGGGCGACCCACCTCCTCCGGGTTCTCCGGCCCGCCGTCCTTCACGCTGCTGCTGTTCTTGGAGCTTTTGGAAGATTTGCAGGATTCCTGAAAAACAACAAACCAGAACCAGAACCACGCTGTTACTCTGTTAAACGGATCAGAACCAATGCTAGAACCGGGTCGGAGAAATCGGGCCCAAATGATGAAGAACATGGTTATGAATCGGATCTGAACTTCCTGGGGAGAACTTTTCAGAATAAAGTTCAGGGAGCTGAGTTCTGACCCTATTCTGGACCAGAACCCGGTCATGTTCTGCAGCAAATCCATAGCGATCCAGTGACTTCATCAGGTCCGGACCGGAACCCAGCCAGAGAAATCAGCTGGTCCAACAGGACTCGATCAGAACCAAAACCCTGAGGTTGTCGCTGGTCACACAGGAACTGGGTCTATCAGAACCGCTCTAAACATGAGGCCAGCTGATGGTTCTGGATTGCTGGTTCAGACCCAGTGGTCCGGAACCGGACTGCGGGGAAGCGCAGCTTCGGAGTCGCCGGGATGAGTCACACAGCTTGGGGACAGCCAGCAGCCGAGCCTCCGTGCTCACAGGCGGATCAGAGAGCCACCCCTTCCCTTCCCACCCGACACCGGCGGGACTGACAGGAAGCAGCCCGGTCCCGGTTCTCCTGCTCCTCTGTAGAAGCCGTTAGCTCTGTTGAAGTTGGCCTGTGACCGATAGCAAGAACCGTCACATTGATGGAGTCATTAACCAGCTCAAACTGGTGCAGCTTACTGGTTTTAGCTCAACACTGACTGTTAAACCAGAAGGTTTAGTGACTCTGTTCTCCTCCGATCAGAACCAATCAAACAAACACTTTTATTCTAAAATCAGACTCTTTAAAATTTAAAAGACTTTCCTGAAGATGAACTTAATGCTTTTCCTCTATTAGCGCCTCCTGCTGGTCCCAGGTGATTTCTATGTTTATGGAAAAAAGATTCTTAAAACTTTAAGCAATCAATCAGACTTTAACTCTACGGAACGACCCTTTACTGATGCTACCAATCACAGGCCGACTTTAGCGCTGTGTGATGCTAACGGGCCTTTAGCCGCTTAGCTTCATCAAATCTGAACCCGCCTCCATGCCGCTGTCTCTCCACGCTCCAGGGGGAAAGGCTCCACCCAACCTCCGTAGTCCACACTCACCTTCTCCTTCTTCGGTTTGTTCGGCATCTTGTCCGCGGCGCTGACTACTCCCACGGAGCCTCTGCGATCCTCCTCCCCGGGACTCAGACGCTGTCACTCGGTCAGTCTACTCCGTGCGCCCGCTACTCCACACGGCCAATGCGATTGGCTGCCGGAGCCGCCGTCTGCCTAGCGACGCGTGCAGGGATTTTTCCTACTGGATAAAAGTGAGTTTAACCGCGAGGGTGAGGCTGCAAGGAGGCGATGCGGGTCTGGAGTCTTCCCCAGCAACACAGAACCCCTCCAACCTGAGGAACCCGAACCGAACCACACACCAACCTCTCCAACCTGAGGAAGGCGGGTTCCGAACCGAACAGAACCAGGTGAAGGTAAAGTTAGAAAAACATCTGAATGTTCTCCGTAGGTACCAGATATTCTCACCTTCAGGTTCTGGTCCAGTTCTGGTTCTGAACATTAAACTTTAACCCAAGGAGGTCAGAACATGCTTTAGTTGGTTCTTGAAAATTATGCAGTCAAAACAGGAATAATTTGGGTTATTTAGCCTGTTTTCAGTTATATTTTCACCCTATTATTCATTTATAAATATCACCGTTTCAAACTAAATATTTAGATGTAAACTAACGGTTAGATTTCTAATTACAGAAAACTAACAGACAGAAAAAATACAGTTAATTTTTTTTCTAACAGGCAAAAGTATGAAGGCTAAGATTTATTTAAAATTCATAATATTAGCAGAATAAATAGCTAGCTTTATGAGAACCACGAAAACTAAGAAATTAAAATGAGAAACGTTAAGTTACAGTTTAGTAACAGTTTTAACACTTCAGCATCAGATGATCATCAGATTACTCCTGAGATGACAGAACCAGAGCGGTTCCGACCCGCTTCAGGAGTCCAGAACGGAACCAGAGCGGTTCCGACCCGACCAATATGACATGCTGAAGTTGTTTTAATGTTTCAGTGAACTGAAGCATTTTAATCAGGTCAGAGTCACATGACCACTGCAGCCAATCACAGGTTTCCATCTTGCTGAATCGTTTCGGGCCCAAATTTAAGGAAGTGACTCAGATCATCCAGTTTCAGCAAACTGGGTTGGATCAGGTTCTGTCCAGGGATCAAAACCATCATCTACAACCGGTGGTTCTGATGCTCCTCTGGGAGGCAGCGGGTCCAGCAGGGGCCATCTCCGGGTTCTCCTGGGAACCCAAGGTGGTTCCGGCCCGGAAGGGACCCTGGAGAACCAGAACCTTCCAGCCCATGTGGGACCAGAACCATGACCTGATCGGTGCAAGCGAAGCTCTGATCCATCTACAGGTCAAAGGTCACCAGACAGCCGGATTCCTTCGGTTCTGGCAGGAACCGTCTCCGTCCGTCTTTAGAAACTTTCGAGCAGCACAAGGGTTCAGAACATTCTCTGCCAACCTTTATTAAAACTCTGCTGAAAGAAACAAATATTACAGCTTCAGCATGACGGAGGAGAAACAAGCAGGAACACGAGAGCCGCTGGCGTCTAGATCTAAAGAGGAACGTGACTTTAAATCCAAACCACAGAAACCTGCAGAGACTTTAGGAAATTAAAACGTCTTATTGGTGGAAAACAAGGAGTCTGACGTAGAGCCGGGGGTCAGATCTCCACATCAGTCTGGTGTTTAAACAGTCCTGTAAATAACTGGGAACCTGGCCCCCTACTCAAAGTTAAAGGTGTAGTCAAAGTCCAGGGCGGTCATGTCTGAAGGGAGACCCAAGGTTTCCGGGGTGACCTCCGTCCCTGGAGGATCCGTCTCTTTGTCCGGATCAGGAGACTCCAGACCTTTAGCTTCTGACGCCGTGGTGTCCTGGTTCCCTGCGCCTGGGTCCTGTTCAGGTTCTGGTTGACTCTGCTGTTGACGGGTCTGGTATCGGGTCTGGGAGCGGGTCTGACGAACCGGAGCGGCAGAAGGGGTCTTCTTCGTCATTGCTGCCTTACCTCTGGTTCTAGGACTTGGTTTGGGTTTAGGCTGTGGTTCTGGAGTCGCCTCTTGATGTGAATTAGCATTCTGGTCTAATTGGGGTTCAAACTGGAACGGTGGCTCGGCTGCTGGTTCCATCGTAACGAGTTTCGTCTGTGGGCAGATTTGAGATTTACGTCCAGGACTAGTGGGTGGACTTTGAGGCAATCCTTCTGGTAGAGTCTGTTCTGGGTGAGGCGGTGGGTCAGATGGTTCAGGGCCTGCAGCCTTCGCTGTCGGAGCTGCAACGTCATGAAGAGACCAAACGGAGGTGATCTGAATGTCACCACCAGCTTGGGTTTGTGTGCTTTGATACCCGTTCTTTGGAGGAGTTGCTATTGTATGTGGAGGTCCGGTAGAGGAGGGCGACAGAGAACGGTGTTGGGGGGCCGTTTGAGGTTGGTGTGACGGCTCCACCTGATGTAGAGAATGATCCAGGGGTTGAGATTCATGTTTTTGTTGGGTTTGTTGTTGAGGTCGTGGTTCGTTGGGGGACTGAGCATGATGTACCTTTGGTGACTGGACCTTAGGTTGTGGTTCATCTTGAGCTTGTGGTTCATCTTGAGCTTGTGGTTGTGTGTGTTTTAGGGGTTGAGGCTCAATTTGGAGTTGTGGTTCAATCTGAGGTTGGGATTCAGCCATTTCTTGTGTTTGGGGTCTGGGTCCATCTGGGGGCTGTGATTGGTTGTGGGTCTGAGTTGGGAGTGTATTTGGTGTTTGGGTTTGTTGTTGGGGTTGATCTTGTGGTTGGATCTGGGGTTCAGGTTTATTTTGGGGCAAATTCTTATTTTGGACGGGGACTGAAGGAGAACTTTTAGCAGCTCTAACGTCGGTTTCTGTTTTGGAGAAAGAGGAAGGGCCGGCTTGGCCGAGGCTGCTGTAGAAGATGTCAAATAAGGCCTGCGCCTTGGCTGCAGCCAGGTTGCCCTGGAGCTTCTCCGACTTCTGAGGCCCCGCTAGCATGCTCTTGAAAGGAGGTGGCTTCACGAACACGGTGCGAGTCTGCTCACTTTCTGGGACGCCAGGAGCCGCCACGTCGGACACAATCTTTATCAATTCTGGTTGTGAAGGCGGAGCTTTGGGTGGAGCAGTGGGAGCCAGAGAAGTTGTAGCTTTAACCTCTGATGGAGCAGACAGAGTTTCTGAGGATGCTGTGTTTAACAATGCAGGGGAAGTTGTTGAAGGACTACTCTGTCCTGTTGCAGGTTTTGACTGGACCGGAGTGGGTTTAGGGAACAGTGGCCCTTGTTTCATGACAGGTTTTGACTCAGCTGAATCAGGCTTACAGGTATTCTGACACGGTTCAGGTTTCAACATCGAAGGGGGGAGTTTAGGACCGAACTGCTCTCTTCCAGTCACCATGGGAGCAGCAGACATTGCCCCCAACGGTCCAGCAGAGCTTACTGGAGGCCCGGGTTTGTTGTTGAACATCTGTGGGTTTGGGGGCCTGAAAGGGGCCCCAGGAAAAGGCCCTGGTGGACCTCCATCGGTGCTTTGGGGTCTCATGTTCAGAAATGTGTTAAGGGATGCAGGTTTTCCTGCCAGGGAAGCTCTCCTCAGCGGAGCCACAGGAGCACGGAGGTTTGGTCGGATCTGTCCTCGACCAGACGCGTACCAAGGTGGAGATTTTAGCTCCTCGCCGGCCAACTTCTCAGCAATCTCTTTGGCAGCGGCCACTGACTTCGACAAGGAGTCCTCTTCTTCACCTGGCTTCCCCTTTGCAGCCGCTTCTTCGTCCTTGAGGAACTCTGCTGCAACTTTCTGGGCTTCCTTTGCCAGCTGGTTCTCCTTCTTCTTCCATGTGAACTTCCCAAACGAAGTGGCGGTGCCTGCAGAGGCCGGTGCTTTGCTGGCCTCCATGGCCTGCTTGCGGAGCTTCGCCCTCATGGCCGGACTCGGCCCACAGAAGATCTTGGGCAGCTCGTAGGGTTTTGGCGGAGGTTCAGACTTCCTGACGTCTGGTTTCCCTCCTGGTTTCTCAGCCTCGGCTTTTTGCTTCCCTTCATCTCGGTCATGTTTAGATCTGGAATCTGAACATTTCTCCTGCTTGTATTTGTCCTCGGTGTATTTACTGCCGTACTTTGGATGGCCGTCGTCGTCCCTGCGATGGCGGTGCCGATACTCTTCGTCTCGACTGCTGCCTCTGTACCGGCTGTTCCTGTCTTCATTCTCTCTGCTGTTGTGTTTCTCCTCCTTTTTGCCGTGTTTGTACTTTTCATCCTCATTCTTGCTGTAAAACTTTTCTTCCTCCAGGCTCTTTCTGATTGCCTTCACTTTCTGCTCCTCTTCTTCTTTTTTGACTTTGATCTTTTCGTCGCCGGTCTCGGCGGCCTCCTCTTCCTTCTTTTTGTCCTTTTTGTTTTTGCTCTTTTCCTCTCTGTCTTTATCATCCTCGTCATATTTGCGTTTCTTCCCGCCTGGCTCCAAACCCAGGCCCGCCTGGCGGTCCAGGTTCCTCCTCTGCTCATACAGCGGATTCTCCAACATTTGTTTCTGGTGAAGGAAGCATGAAAAACACAAATATGCCTGAGTTTAGGTTGTATTGATCAGACGGGAGGTCTTCAACGTGGGGAGGTACTGCAGGGATTATTGATTATTAATCATTTAACTGTTTATTAGTATTTTTCACATTCGTTTACATACACAATGTACACAAACACTTCACATTTAACATAACATGAAACTTCTGCTCTTCCTCTCTTTGACCTTTGTCCTGTCTAGTTTGTCTAGCTCTTTATTTTTGTCTCTCCATTTCTTCCATTTCTCTTCCAGTTGTTTTTGCTGAAGTCTCAAACGATGTGTCAGTTTTTCCATAATGTAGATTTCTTCTATTATTCCCCATTTCCTCGTAATAGCTTTCTTGCTAGCTGCTAACATTAATCAGATACCTGTCTTTTACCCTTACTCTGTTATTGTTAAAATTGCAAAGGTATTGAACCACCCTACTGACAGGAAAATCATATCCCAGAATCTTCTTCACAGTTTCATGCACATTTTTCCAAAATCGAACAATTTTAGGACAGTTCCAAAATATGTGAGAATGATCGGCGTTTAAGTATTGTTTTAATTCACAGCTATGTCCTTAGATACATAATAAAATGATTTGTGATTATATTGTTTAGTCTTATTGATAATTTATCAGAATTAAAAGGGGGTGAAAGTGTATGAACTGAGGTGTTGTACCGAGTTACACCACAGGGTGGCAGTGCTTCCCCAGTCTGCTCAGATACATGCAGAGGCAGTAAAGACTGGATGATTCAAATGAAGTTTTATTATTTCATCGAGTCTGGACGCCGATTTGACAGTGAAAGAACTGTTCTGCTGCATTAGCATGCTAGTTGCCCTGCTAGCTTAGCAGCTAACTGTTGCTAAGGTTACCAGTGCAGCCAAGAACCGGGCCTGGGGTCCATGTCTGAAAGGATCCAGCTCTCTGCAGCAGCTGGAGGTAAAACTACACAGCCGGCCTCCTTTAGCTCATACCTTGTATTTCTCATTATGAAAATGCGTGACGACGTGTTCCTCAGCACAGATGGCGTCGCCATAAAACTCCTTACACAGCAGGCAGAAGAACCCTCTGACAGGAACCAGGAACTCCGACCCTGCAGTCAAACACAAGCAGCACCGTTCAAACACGGGGCGGGAGGCAAAACCAGCTTCCAATCATGTTTACCTGGCGGACATCTCCAGGTTAATCAGAACCTGTCCGGACAGAAGAGAGTCAGAGAGAAAATAGCAGCTGTTTCTACAGTTATCTCAGAGCGCTAGCTAATGGAAAAACTAATGAAAAGACACCAGAAGGTGTAAATGTCTTCTTCTCCGACACACAGGTCCAATCTGAGTCCCACCTGGAAGTAAAAGACAGCTAACAGAATTCAGTGGTTCAGAGACCACATCATCTGCAGCAGCTTCGATTGGATCAAGTCTCGACATGGTGCCAGTACCTTTGGCTGGTTTGGTCTGCTTGGCGTCTCCGGCGGTGGTCTTAGGGGTCTTGGAGGGACCGGAGGCCCAGGGCCGATCGTACGGATCCAAAGTCTGCAAACAAGAAATCCCACGGTGAAATTTATCAGAGGAGAAAAGTGAGACATCAAACCATGTGAAGAACAAACCTTCCGGTGGGGTTTACTGTGTAAGTGCGTGAAAAAGTCAAACATGGAACCAGAGGTGATGTTACAGTTTTTGCACCAGTGGTTCCCAGCGTCATAATACTCAAATGGGTCAGGGGGCGGAGCCTCAGCGGCAGAGAGCCGCCGCTCTGGCGAGGCCTTTGTCGAAGTCGCCGGGGTTGCCTAAAAAGTAAAGGAAGCAGCGATTCAGTAGAGCAGGAGGAGAAAGAGACGGTCAGGACAGAAACAAGAACCAGCTACGAAGTGAAAACAACTTACCTTGACAGAGTCCAGCAAAGGCAGAATCAACATTCGTCACGCAACCAAATAAGACGAAATCAACGGCGTCAAAAAGGACAAAGCCGGCGCGCATCATACAACGATCCTGCAGTAACACTCCTTTCTGTTTAACGCCACCGATGAGTAAAAACAGGTGAGACGTGTTTACAACTGGATCTCGGTGCTGCAGCGCCCCCTGCAGGAGCCCTTCAGGTCAGGATGGTCATCAGCAAGATAAAGACTCAGATGAAGTGATTACAAGTTGGTGCGGTAAACGGCAGAGAGGCCCATTCAGCTTCTGGTTCGAACCGACTTCATGTTGTCTTTATCTTTTATTCAATGAAAGGATTACAGGCTTGTTCAGAAACTGATATTAAAGCATTATGTTGTTAGGATTCCACCGATAGACTGATGTTATTGTTGACAACAGCAGGAAGGGCACAAAACAAGTCGATGGAACGACCCGAACGTCCCGCACTGAAACATGGCAGCTTGATGCTCTCATTGGGCCCAACAGACCAGCTGAGAGCATTAATAGAAATTACATTTCTACAGGTGGAGGACAGGATGCGTTTGAACGCAGATGAAAATGAGGAAGTGAGACGACACCATCCTGACTAGTCCCACGTTCAGAATAGAACTCTCTCCGCACCGCTTGGTTCCGATGTGCAGCAGGGCGCACGCCGAAGCAGCGCTGGTGTGGGACAGCTATCATGCAACCATGAGGCCAGCCGCCAACATGAAGCATTGGGAGTCTTTAGCTCTGCAACACTAACCGACCAGCAGCAGCAAAACCCAAAACAGAACAGATCTGAAATCAGACCAACTCACTCGCTCTGACTAACCAGATTAACCCGGGAAGAAGTCTGAGTGGCAGGACGGTGAATAATAAACGTGTCAAAGGTTTTTGGCTCTCCGACCTGCAGCAGATGTTGTGAGCTCGTTAGAAACTAAAGTATTGGAAATCCGACTGGCTCAATCAAAGTAACTGCACATAATCTGGACCAAACAGCAGCAAACAAGCTGTACAGACCAGAGGATCGTACATTTTTGGTATATTTTTCAAATTCAAAAATATGTCTTTAAGTGCTTACAGTGATCCCTCGTTTTCCGCGGGGGTTACGTTCCTAAAAGAACCCGATAAGCAAAATCCGCGACGTAGGAACCTTTATTTTTTTAACAATTATTATACAATGAAATACTCCATAATACAATTAAAACAAAGAACAAAACCTTTTTTACAGGGCCAAGCATTTTTTTAACAAATAACTATATAAACATTTTATTTTTTTTTACAAATAACTACTATACTGAAAAATAATAATTTTAATCATAAATACGAAGTGAAGGTTTCAAATTGCGGAGACAAGCGCCGCCCCACCGCGACCCGAGTCATTGGATAAGAACGGGAAAAATATGATTCTAAAAAAATACAAAGTACAGTAGGACAAATAGTGATTCACCTGTTTCACTGCTCCTCCGCAGTGCAGGTGTGTTTGTTCGGGAGAAGAACAGTTATCTGTATCTGTTGTCGCTCTTTTTTCTTAAAGGTTCTTATAAACTGACATGCCACCATCGATTATGTTAAATTTGGCAAGTTGTTTTTACGTACGTGCACATATTAAACCACAATGTTATTGACACACGGGTAGAGAAGTAGCAGAGAGACTGTTTATCCAATCAGAATGCAGAACACAATGCACCATGCAAATCCGAAGCAGCGAAAGGTGAACCGCGATATAGCGAGGGTTCACCGGATTAAAAATATTCTACATGGTTAAATCAAATGACACACAAAGTTGTGATAATTTTGCTTTGCTTAATTAAATTAACTGAATATTCACACTTTGGGACAACAAAGGATCTAGAATTAAAAGGAGGTGGAAGAACTGCAAATTTAGGTGTTGTACCAAGCTTCACCACAGGATGGCGGAGTTTCCCGAGAGACGGTTTGCTTTGCTAGTCTTGACGGATTCATGAAGCTGTAAAGTTTAATTTTTGCTTAATTCCAGATTGCTAAGCACCTGGATATTGTTCCCATAAAGGTTTTCTCTTATAACATTTGTTATTTCATCAACCACTTTTATGTAGACGATGTTCTGGGAGTGAAGTAACTGTTCTATTATGTTAGCATTTCGGCGCTAGCATGCTAGTTGTCCCGCTAGCTTAGCAGCTAACTGCTAGTGTATTTTGGCCTGTTTCTGCCATATGCATACTCATCCATACAAAGCCAGATAAGAGTCTACAGAAATACAAGTTTCAGATGGAAATTAACAGATTCTGAAAGCAAAAATCTGCATATTGTGTTAAAAGATCTGTTATTCTGTGAATAACTGCACTTTGTTCATGGCAGTGGCACTAGTAAGCCATCCATTTATTAATATACTCTGGCTCTGGTAGTCCAGGGCTGAAAGATCCCTGTTATAAACCGTTAATATGCACTAAAACATCCAACATGATGGATGACCGGCTGTGAGCTTCAACTACTGAGGGTGTACTTAGTTTTCCATCTCATTCACAGTGATAAATCAGTCTACTACAGGTAAAGCCAAATTATTTAATAGGTTCCTGCCATGCAAAGCAATGGCAGGAACCTATTACTCTACACCCAATAAGGTGTCTCTTTATTGGGGCCTGCCCATAGCAATGCCTAAGGAGAGCGTGACTGACTTGCGAAGTCAGTCACGCTCTCCAAGTCAGTCAGTATCAAAACGTGCGGCCTGATCCCGGCATTGGAGCTATTATTTTTATAAGGAATCGGACTCACGATGGCGACGTAAAAAGCGAAATTTCCAACTGCCGAAACGCAGAGCATAACTGAAACCAACTGACGCTCCAGTAGAGTGAGAATTTAAGCAGATTTTTGACCCCAAAACAATTTTGAAATCGCCGTCACGCCCACAAATATCGCACTATCAGTATCAAACTCGGTCATGACATTGATACGCATGCCTGCTCCGGTAAAATGTGTTCGATATTTCTCTAGCATTTACGGTTTTCTGTCAAGGTGCTTCAGAGTGAAATCATGGGACAGGGTAACTGACGCTCTCCCTGATTCACTTCCATGTATTTCTGAAAAGTTTCTGCACTATTTTTGTCTCATCACTGCAATTACTGTGAATGAGGTAAAAATATGAATTGCGGTACTATCGGAGAAGACAAATAGCCCTCTCATATGCTTCAAACGGTTTTCAAATATGTATTACGGTTCCTGAACGGCAAAGGTTTGTTCGGAGTGCTTTTTCCATATTAATTGGCTGGGTGTCTCACAAAGATAGAATTTTTTCCCCCCTTTCTGTCTCACACAGACATGACAGTTAGCAGCTGATCCATTACCATAGCAACGGAACACATGAGGCCAGAGCAGCTGATTTATGGGAGGATATTCTGGAATGAGCTGGCCTTTAGAATTACTACTGTTTTGGGCATTTTATAACTGGTTTTAACAAACCATTGTTACACACAGGATTAGTGTGTCAATTTTAAATAAAGCTTAATGGAAATTTCCCAATGAAAGCCCCAATATCTCTGTCAGGTTAGTGCGGTGCAATTATATTAGCCTGTATTATCTTTTCCTCTCAGGTTATGCCATTAACCTTTGAGCTAATGATAATAAATAGGACTACAAAAACGCCATATCTGTAGTTCTAACTGACACAGAGCTTCCATTTAGAACTATTGGCTGTTTAGGCCAGTAAATAAGGGATTTAACCCAAACACTGTTAGGCATTGGATTAGTGTGTGCATTTAATATGAAGCTTATGTTTATATTTCAAAATAAAAGCCTTCATATTGCCCTCAGGTTAATGCATCGCCATAAGGCGATGCTAATGAACTGCCTTGCTGTGCAAGGCAGTTCATTAGCATTAGCCTTTTAGCTTAAATAAGCTATTACCTAGTTTTCTATTACCTTGAATATTTTTGCATCAAGTAATTGCTTTCATGAGCATATGACTGATTTAATCCAATGACTCTTATACATTGGATGAGTGTGGCCCTTTGATATGAAGATTAACAAGAATTTCAAAATAAAAGCCTTGACAATTTTTACATCATGTAATTGCTCTTTTAGGCTTTATGTGACTGGTTTCTCCAAAGCACTCTTACACATTGGATTAGTGTGGGCATTTATTATTGAGCTTACTTTTTTTTTTTTCAAAATAAAAGCCTAAATATAGGGTGTTGGAGATGCTTCACAAGGATTAGTGAAGATGGTTGTGACTTTCCACACACTATTGACTATTATTTAGCAAAATTTAGGCAGTTTGTTAGCATTAGCCTGTTAGCTTAAATAAGCTATTACCTATTTTCTTACTTATTAGCCATGTTTAGTATACTGAATGGAGTAAGTTAATCATGGACAACATCTTAGGGATGGCCCTCATGCTACCGACAGCATTTAGGCTTATGTCAGCATTTTGGCTAATTTAAGCCAAAATGCTCATGTACATTTTAGCTGACGTTAGCATTTAGCTAAAATGCCAAATGCAATTTAGCTAAATGTTAAAATTAGCATTTAGCTAAAATTAATGTTAGCTAATGCTAAATTTAGCTAATCTTAGCATTAACGAAAATGAGCTAAATGCTAATTTACCTAATTAGCACTTAGCTAAAATGCTAATTAGCTCAATTAGCATTTTGACTAATATTAGCCAAAATGCGAAATGTCTTTGCTAATGCTAACGTTTAGCCAAAACATTAGCATGTTGGCTAATTTTTGCTCATGCGCTCATTTTAACACGCTGAATGGCGCAAGTCCACGTCATGTCCACGTTCTCGTAATTCTCCTCATGCCATAGATCGTGCTGCAGCTTTCTATGGCGTTGACGCTAACTTTCAGCGTCAGAACGCCGGGTCCAGCCCGACAGGCGCACTTTGGCAGGCCCCATTTAAATTTCTTCCAAAATTTTCTAGTTAGCACTTCTCATACACGAGGCAGAGAATGGAGTTATTGAAAAGTAAATCTATAAATACCTTCACAAGAAATCAATCTGAACTGATCCTGTAAATCTAACAGTGAACTTGTAAATAACTGCAATAATAACCCTATTAAGGAAGCAGGAGAAATGATTTCTACAGTCGGATCTTTATTCTCTGCTTCCATCATTTGACTTATACTGAAGACAAAAGGTTGTACTGGAACCATGTGGGCCCTAGCTATGCTATGCTGTCTGACAGTAAACCCTCCTCTGAAGGAGCTGTACCTTTAATGCGGCGCTGCCGGCAGCTGGTTGCTCCTCTGAGTTCCTCCCCTGTTCCTCACTCTTTGGAGGCAACTCCTCCTGGTCCCGGATTTTAGGCAGCTTACTGATCTTGCCGGGCCGATCTAAAGGGCTCAGGCCAAGGATTTGCGCGACTTTCTCAATCTCGCTGCGCTTCCTCTCAGCAGCCTCGTGCTCCTTGCGGAGGTTGGAGATCTTCGCCATGACCTCGTCCTGCAGGCGGTTTATCTCCTGCAGCAGGGGGTCCTTATGGCCGTCCTTCTCACGGCGCTTCTTCCTCAGCAGCTCGCCTGAAAACAGTTCCATCCAGATCTTTGTCAGGCAGAACTGTAATTCTCAGCATCACCAGTGTGGAGTGGTGTTGCAACTCTATACTTCAGCTGGGCCCAGCTCATCTGTTTGGACTTCAGAACCCGGATCAGACCAGTGCAGAACCCTCAGGAACTCACCTTGCTGCTTCCTGAGCCGCTCCAGCTCCTTTATCAGATACTCTTTCTTGGTCATTCTGACCTCCCGCTCCTGCCTCAGCTTCTCCCGCTCCTCCAGAACCTGAAAACAGAAACCCAGTCAGCAGAAACAGAGATGCAGGACTAGGTGGTCAGGAACACCACAGAGCTGCACAGGAGTCCTACCAGGACAGGGAAAGACAGGAAGTGATACGTGCAGGTGAGTCACCTTTAATTTCTCGCTCTCGTTGTTCTGCTCATCAGAAATGTTCTGGTCCTGACTCCTCCGCCGCTGCTGCTCTTCCTGACCAACACTCCTTGCAAAACCTGAGGACCAAACACACAGCTAATGGATGGGAACGCAGCACCAGCCTCTGTCTGGTTCTGGTCGCTTCCTAAACCAGTCTAACTGGATCACCTGCAGGTCTGAGTGACCAATCACAGCAGATCTCAGGCTGGGTTCCTCACCTAAGGCCCCCGTCTCTGGGGTGGGTTTTCTGTAAGCCTTTTTGTAGGTGGGAGGTGGCGTGAGGTTCTCTCTGGCAGGCTGATGGGGCAGGGCCATGTTAGGCGGTGGGTACATGGGGGGCCACTGCTGATGGATGTAGGGCAGGTAGTTTCCATACTGGCTGTATGCTGAAGAAGGGTAGTTTGGGGGCATCATGCCAGGGAGCTGTGGGGGAGGGTAAGTAGGAATGTGCATGCCTGTGTGGGTTGGGATGGGGGCGGGATCAGAGGTCTGACTCTGAGGCAGTGTTGGTGTACTCCACTCGTTCTTTGTCTCCTTGACCTCCCAATCTTTGGAAGTTTTAGCAGCTGTGGTCTTCTTGGCCTCATGGTCCTCACTGCTCCAGCTGCCCCCCCGTTTGGTGCCCCGCCCATGACTGCGACTGCGACTTCTGCTGCTGCTTGAACTGCCGCTCTCGCTCCGCCTCCTCCGGCCTCGGCTATGGCGGCTGCCGTTGGAGCTGCCGGAAGAGTATCGTTGTCGCCGTGTGGGTGTCTTCGAAGGCTGCTTGTTGCCATGGAGGCGCTCCTTGGTCCTGGCAGCCATCTTGCTGATCTCTCCAACGCCCAGGTCAAGTCCGATGGTTTTCAGGAGGTCCTGGATCTTCTCGTACTCCTCCAACGCCTGACGCTCACTCTCCTCCAGTGGCTCTGTTCCCGGAGGATAGGCTATGACATTCTGGTCGGGGTTGATGCTGGGTTGACTCATGTGCCTGTTTGGCTCACTCACAGACGGAGTGACCTGAAGATGAGGTGAAATGGTTGGAGGGCAGCTGTACACCTGACCGGTCATGGCTCTTTGCGAGGGCAGATCAGAATACAGAGAGTCTTCCGTCACGTCTCCGTACAAATCCAGGCTGTGATGTCGCTCTGGCTCTGGTGCCGCTGACATTCTGGGCTCCTCCAATTCTCCATACAGAAACTTTTCTTCATCATCGATATCATCCAGGACTCTCTGTGAAACTCCACCCACTGCCTCTGCCACGCCCAACAGGTTCAGGATTTCTTTGATCTCATTGTTGAGGTTGGCCCGCTGAGACATCTGCGGGTCGGACCGCAATTCTGAGAGAACAGCCGCCACGGCACGCGGGTCGTTCAGCTTAACAGCCTGCATCAGCTGGTCGGCCACACGAGCCATGGTCCGGTCCAGATCCCTGGGCGAGTCGGAGCTCTGTGGTACAGAAGCACAATGTGATGCAACGCCAACTCATCAAACCCAAAACCATTCTTTTCTCATTGTAGCATCATAATGTTCTAATCTAAATTAAAGCTTAGTAACGGATCAACTTGGCTTTTTTCAGGATAGAACCACTAGTTAGCAGTTCAACTAGTACCAGACTGAACATACCCGAAAAGACGGCGAGTCTTCGTAACTGTTGTGCTTCTTCAGGATGGATTTGGTAGGTTGACCCAGTAGCTCCTCTACCTCCCTCTTGCGTCGGGCCAGCTCCAGCTCTTTAAACTGCTTCCTGGACGGATCATTCTTGTCTCTGATGGAACTTGAGCTGTTGGAGCTTGAACTGCTGAAACTACGACTCCTTCCTCTGCTCTTCCCCGGAGATCTGGACCTGGATCTAGACTTGCTGCGTGCTCGACTCTTGCTCCGCCCACGACTCTTGGCCCGGCTTTTGCTGCGTCCCCGGCTCCTGTCTGGACTCCGACTCTCTCCACGGTGGCGACTCTTGCTGCGTCCCCGGCTCCTGTCTGGACTCCGACTCTCTCCACGGTGGCGACTCTTGCTGCGTCCCCGGCTCCTGTCTGGACTTCGGCCCCTGCTACCACTCCGCTCATATTCAGGTCGGGGAAGGTAATCTCTGTAGGAAAACATAAGTAGAGCTAACTGAGCACATCCGGATCAACAAGGGACCGTCATGGTTCTTGCTGGATAAAGGAGTCTCAAAATCTGTTCTGTGATCAAGTGTCCTACTTCCTGGTATCTGAACTGCTCTGTGGAGAACACATGTTCAATTATCTTGACAAACTGGACTGAATAAAACTAATTATATGAAATAAAAAGAATCTCCAAGAACCATATTAATGAAGAACAGCTGATAAATGAGATATGAACAAAATTCTACATTCAATTGTACCAACAAAGAAATCTGTCATCCATTTTCTTCTGCTAATCTGGTGTTGGGTTGCGGGGTCAGCGGCCTGCCAGGGAGGCCAAGACTTCCCTCTTCCCAGCCCCTAGACCAGTTCCTCCATGGGAACCCCTAGGTATTCCCAGGCTAGCGGAGGAACATCATCCCTTCAGTGTGTCCTGGGTCTTTCTCTTGGTCTCCTCTTTATGGGACCTGATCACCTCACCATGGAGGGGTCCATCCTAACCAGATCCCAAGCCACTTCAACTGGCTCCTCTTCGTGCAGAGAAACAGCAGATGCTCCTGGATGGTTGAGCTTCTATCCCTAAGGGAAAGCCCAAACACCTTACAGAGAAAACCCAGGTCAGCCGCTTGTACCTATGATCTCATTCTTTAGACCTCTGCCCATAGATGAGGGTGGGAACATAGATCAACTGGTAAATCAAGACCTTTGCAAAGCCTGCTTGACGGCAGACGCTGCACCAATCTACCTGTCGATCTCCCGCTCCCTACTTCCCTCATTCGTGAACAAGATCCCGAGATACTTGAACTCCTCCACTTGGGGCAGGACACCCCCCCTGACCCGGAGAAGGCACTCTACCCTTTTCCGGTTCAAGACCATGGCCTTGGATTTGGAGGCACTGATCACCATCCCAGCCGCTTCACACTCGGCTGCGAACCGCTCCAGCGAGAGCTGCAGATCACGACCTGATGAAGCCAAAAGGACCACATCATCCGCAAAAATCAGAGATGCAATCCTAAGGCCACCAAAACGGATCCCCTCAACACCTTGGCTGGTCCAGAAATTCTGTCCATAAAAGTAATGAACAGAATCGGTGACAAAGGGCAGCCCTGGCGGAGTCCAACTCTCACCGGAAACGAGCCCGACTTACTGCCGGCAATGTGGACCAGACTCTGACACCGGTCCTACAGGGACCTGACAGCCCGTATCAAGGAGCCCGGTACCCCATACTCCCGGAGAACCCCCCACAGGGCTCCCCGAGGCACACGGTCGAACGCCTTCTCCAAGTCCACAAAACACATGTAGACTGGTTGAACGAACTCCCAGAACCCTCCAGGACCTGCTGAGGGTGTAGAGCTGGTCCAGTGTTCCAGAACCAGAACCAGAACCACACTGCTCTTCCTGAATCCGAGGTTCAACAATCCGACGGACCCTCCTCTCCAGAACCCCCGAATAGACCTTGCCAGGGAGGCTTCAGAGTGTGACCCCCCTGTAATTCGAGCACACCCTCCGGTCCCCCTTTTTGAACAGGGGGACCACCACCCCGGTCTGCCAATCTCCAGATGCCCCTGATGTCCACGCAGTATTACAGAGTCGTATCAACCGAGTAGATCTTTAACCACCTTGGTGACCACCAGAGATTGGAGACCCAGTGTCCCCAGGCTCAACTTACTCACTGGATGATGTGCTGGTGGGACTGAGGAGGTCTTTAAAGTATTCTGCTCATACTGAGCTCATCCCCTTGGAATGCAGTCAGTGTGCTACTGACCTCATTCCAAGTTGAGGTCAGTAGCACACCATCCCCACAATGAATAGTGCTGGTGAGGTCAGAGAACCCTCGTCTCAAAAAGGGGGACTTAACCTGCCAGGTAGCACTGTGCCACAGCCTGACACACAGCAGGAGAAAGACTCGGAGGACAGATGTACAGCTTGCAGCGCTGAATCTAGAGCAGAGTCCATTTTTCCAGAGGTTATTGCAGTCTCGTGAACACTTCCTGTTACCTCCACAATAGTTGAGATAGTGTTGGAGGTCACAACCTGCAGCTACCATAAAGTTCACTAGGTGCCAAACTTGACAAGTGCAGGTCATCCACACAGCAGGAGGGAGCAGACACCCAACCTGTCTCATGCCCAAGCATGAGCTATCTTCTCTTCTTACTCAAAGGTTAGTTCAAAAGTATCCACCATTCATTGAACATAACCAGAGTGGACAGCCAGATGAGCATCGTCTTCATATTCACCAACTTGAATCCTTTGCTAGAGACATGCAGCTTTTCAACCCCGGTAATCAGGAGTCAAACATGCATGAGGTCAACGCTGTCTGCTTGGCTTGCCCTCTTCCTGAAGCTCATTTGGAAACCAACAGCTATGAGAATTCATGTTTTTGTAAAAACTCTTCACACTGAGATTGGTGACAGTTATTCAGGCTTTAGGACAGGAGTATTCTGTACACAGAGGTCAGGATTCTGCTGCTTTTCATGCATCTCGGGTTCTGCGGGGAGAACATGAACCACCCTGAGAATACCACCTCAGGTTGAGAAAAGCTTGTTTTTGGACTTCAAAAATGGTCATCTTTTAAAGTCTTTATTCCTTCCTACTTCCAGGGAACTGATCGGTGTGCCTTGTGGGATGAGGAGCCTTAGCATGACAGATCCACTCGGTTAGACCCTAACCAGGCAGCGGGGCCCGGGGACCGATCAGTTTTGAACATTCAGACAGAGAACAAACTCAAAAGAAGGCAGATAGTCAGTTCCCCTAACAAAGGTTTCCATTGCTGCGTTTCCATTACAAATGTGAGCAAATCTTTGTCTATATGCTGCTAATGTAAAAATAAGACACAACTTTGCACTTGGGTTGTTTCCGTTAAATAAGAAATTGAATTAAACTCTCACGTGAATAAGTTTGTTCACGCGATGGCTCATTAAACTCAAGGCAGTGACGATGTAAACAGCTACATGAGATGATTCATAATCTATCAGCCAATCAGAGGAGACGTTGGCACAACAAGCCCCGCCCCCTTGGGAGCAGCTACAAATCGGTGTTTTGGGGAAACTGTACAGTGGGTTTGACAGATTAGTGACGGATACAGCAGGATTATGATCGGTGAGAGGAGCCTGAAAAAACAGACCACACGAAAGAAGAGTGAAAAAGTTATGTACAATTTTGAAATGATCCTGTACAGTATTTTATTTTGTAGCTTTTGTTCAGGACATTATTGCAAATGTTGTTTTATATATATCTTAATACTTTAATCTTTCTGTGAACCTACATGCGCAGCGCCTGGATTTCCTGCTGTCGGACGAAAGATCAATAATAATAATTTTGACTATATTTTGGATATTGACCTGTGTGGCTCTGGGAACACGTGACGGTCCAAATGATGACAGAAATATTCAGGTGTGCAGTCATCACCTGACCTCAGAGTCCTCCTCCATCACAACCATTTTAAATAACTATAATAAGAGTTCATATTTATGCGACATAATTGTATCTGCAGCAGGAATATTTCTGATTTTAACTTTTATATCCAGACATGTTTAAATGATTATGGTTTTCCTGTTTAGTTTAATGCTGTCTCTGTTTTAGATCAAACCAAACTTGAGCAGAGTGAATGTCTGACCGTGTTGAAGGGACTAAACTCATGTTGGATCACAGCACCAGAGATCAGCGACGGATCAGAACCTCAGTCCTCCATATGGACCAGAATCCAGGTTCTCCTGCCTCTGGTTACCTGTCGTGGTAGGGCGGGGGGCCAGTCTGCTCTTTCCCCACGCTGATGACCAGGTTGTGGTCCAGGTGAGCTGGTCCTCTGTGAGACGGAGACCTCTGCAGGAGACAACACAGGTACTCACTAATCAGCCACAGAACCAGATATCTGGGTCCATTTGGACTGTCTGATCTATAATCGGTTTAATACAACAATAGTAATTATAATAATCTCCTGATCAATCAACACTTTAACTCAGAGACTTTCCAAATGTCCTACACTGAAAACAAACCCTCGAACGCATCATATGTGGTCTTTCCGTGATCAATAAGTTTGATCAAATCAAACTTATTGATCTGATCAGAGCCGATCAATAAGTTTGATCGGAAGCTGTTTTCCTTCAAGCTGACTGCAGCTCGGAGTCTCCCGGTTCCGCCGCTCAGAAGTCTCCGGTTTAAATCAACCCGTTTCTGAATGAAGTTTGGTCTGCAGCAACGCCTGTTAGCTGTAGACCAGACCAGGAACCTATCAGAACCCAAAGAATGTCCTGCGGTTCTGGTTCTGGACCAGTAGAAGACCCGATTGTGATAGGAGTAGTTAACAGGTTTTCACATCATTCGGTGCAGTCTGACTCCAGTTTCACTCACCTCAGGAGGCGGACCTCCGGTCCAAAAGTCCCCGCCGCGGTGGCCTCCGGGGCCGGGGGACGGGTGCCTCCTGTGGTAGGCTTCCGAAGCTCCGTGGTCCCGGTACTCCGGGTAGTCCTGGTGGTACGGAGGTCTCGGTCGGGCCCGGTCGTCCCGATATCCCTGTGACGGGTAAGGCCTCGCAGGAGGCGGGTAGCCTCTAAACGGAGGCCGGCCGCGGAACATCTTCTCCCGCAGAGATGCACTGAGGCCGCGCGGGGAGCTGCGGGTCGGTGCGGCGCTTCACAAGCAGCAGGAAGCCACAACTGGTTCCGGTCCGCAACAAAACACAGATTACTATTTTATCAAAGCTGTGGTCCCGAGTTCGGCTCCGAACCATACACACACTGAACCCTTCTTCTTTGTTTCTGCGGGGTATCTCGCTTCCTGATAGCCTCACTGTTGCCACCGCGTGACGAAGTTGCGGTACTGCAAGTGGGCCGATCCAGCGCTATAAAATGAACTTTGACCTGTAAAGAAATTCTGAGAGCTACTGATTGCTTTGAGCCAGTCCAGAACAGATTCTGACCTTGGAAGCAGAGATCCAACAGATCTCCTGATTCCCAGAGAAAACATTCAGTTAATGAGACTGAGGGCAAATCTGGAGGACAAACCCGTCCGAGAAGATCCAGGGGGTTCAGGAGGGATCCAGAGGTCCTGAGAGGATTTAATCCAGCTGCAGATTTACAGGCGAACCTCCAGAGGGCGCTCTGCCACCCCAGCCTGGACTGGGACAGAACCACAGAACCAAAATAGTTTAAACATTTATAAACTGGTTCTGCTGCATATTTCAGACTACAATAAAAAAAACAAATAAACAAAAAAACTATTCACATTTAAAAAAACAAAACACGAAGGAACTGATTTTTTAAATTCAGTTTTATTGATAAACTCAAAAGATCCCAGGTTTATACTTTGTTCTATTAGCATAACACAAACAGAAACGGGAAAAATCGACCCAAACTATAGAAGAAAGATTTTAACTTGGCTCCCATTTCCTTTACTGTAATAGGAATGAGACTAAAACGCTCCAAAGTCTGGTTTAAAGGCTTTAATCAACTTCCACACAGCCTGGCGGTGAATGAGCTCCGCCTGGCAGCGACGGCCTCTGAACCGGACCAGCAGCTCATCCTCCCCGAGGTTCTGCTGGACTCTGTGGGTTTACCTCCACCTGTGCAGTCTGCAAACATTTATGAGCAAATGATGCCGATATTTTTCCTTTTATAGAAGGAAACATAACCCAGATTATTGCTGCAGTGTGTGTTTGTGTAGCTGTGACCCAGAAGCAGCACACACTGCTTCAGCTGCAGATCTGCACTCTGATGCTCCATCAGCTCTGATCTGCGTGGACAAACACAGTCCACCTAAACCCAAGCAGACCTTTCAGCTTTTCGCTCTTGGGTCCAATCACTGTTCTGTTGAACTGGGTTTTACTCTCAGAGTCTCCAGGATCTGACGGTCTGATGTGTCGTCCTGAGGGGACGGAGGTCCTGCTGCTCCGCCTTCATGTTTTCTTCAGGGCTAAACCCCGGGGTCTTCCATCCGTCTGCAGCTCTGACTGCCGTCTGCCAGACATTTGCTCTGTAACTTCTATACTCGACATATCTAGAGGTTGATGAGAACCCAAACAATACATTTAATCCACTACAGTTTATGCTGCCAGATTTGGTTTTTGGGGGTCAAATGAATTTAGCACACTGTGCATCTATAATATACGTCCCTTGTAATCATAAAGGAAGCGTTGATGAAATGAGAGGCAGTGAGTTATATTTACAGGGACGTATCTGGTAAAAAAGACCCGGAGGGGGCGTGCTCCGGTGGCGTAGAGGTTAGCGCGCCCCACGTTTGGAGGCCCTCAGTCCTTGACGCGGCCGTCGCGGGTTCGATTCCCGGACCTGACGACATTTGCCACATGTCTTCCCCCTTCCTGTCAGCCCACTGTTGAATAAGGGACACTAGAGCCACAAAAAGACCCCCTGGTGGGAAAAAAAAAAAAAAAGACCCGGAGGTTCTGCTGATGAATGAACCAGAGATCATCAGATGTTCTCATCTCACAATGCTCAGCCAACTGTAAACTATTAAACTGACACCAATTCAGAACAGTTTTCATTTACATTTTCCTAAAACTCATTTCAGTGAGAAACTTGATTAACTTTGATGAAATGATTTTATTCAGTTTTACAAGAAAAAGAAGACTTCCTGCAGAGGAAACTTCAGGATCATCTGGAGACACTTCTGCTGAAAGTCACATAAAATTAATAACAATGATGGGATATTTCAGCTGACAATGAAACGGTTCTACTGTCAAACTACAATATAACTGCCCTTATGGAGCATCAATTAGATTCATCTGAACTAGCTAGCTACTGGGGGACATAAGTACCGTAAAAGAAAGAATGACGCCTACACCCCTGCAGCCTTCTGGGAGTTCACCTCCAGCTCCCACTTTTCCAGAAACTCCTGCAGGTTCAGGTTGAAAACATCAATGCCTTTAGGCGACAGGTGGATGCCGTCGCCCCGGTACAACCCCGTGTTGGTGCCACACCGGATGTTGTCGTGGTTCACCGAGACGCCGCCCAGATCCGACACAATGCTGTGGATTCTGCGGTTCACAGTGGTGCGAACCAGATCCACTTCATAACTGTCTGGCGAGTGACGCCACACCCGGCGAGGGAGGATGTCAGACCACACCAGGAGGCAGTGTGGGAAGATGCTCCGTATGGAGGCCATGTCCTTCTTGACGGAGGCCAGCAGGTTAGTGGGGCTCTCGGTGCTCAGGTCGTTCCCTCCCAGGTGAACGATCAGGGCGTCCGGGTTGGGCCAGGTGATCTTCAGCTGGTGGAGCTGGGGCAACAGCTGGGACCAGGTCATGCCCTGGATACCCTTCCACCAGATGGTCACCTTGTTGGGGTCCATGCCCAGCTGCATACCTACCTCTGGAGACTTGGCCCGTGACTCGGCCCAGTACACAAGGGAATGACCACAGATCCAAACGTTCTTTGGCTCGGTACTGATTGGTTTACCTAAAGATAAGAACAGGACAGTTCAGGAAGTCAGAGAGGATCATCTGACAGACATGATCGTAACGTGTCTCAGATCACGCCGCAGACTGCTTTCACAAAGATCCACTAGAGTCTGTTAATCTGGGCGGCTTCAATCAGACGATCCAAGGCCAGGCGAACAGAAACATGTTCAATGATGCAATCGTGTGTGCATAATATCAGAGTGTATTATTGTTTTGGAATAAAAATGCATTACAAATGACCCCAACATTCACAGAGCGACCAAACATCAACATGCAACATCCTACCAACTACTGCCTCCAAGCTGTTCTGGCTAATTGTGATATCCTGCTGTGAGACTGCAGGGGTTCTGCTGGTTCTAGAGGGTCAAAGAGCAGATCCTTCAGCTCCCAGTCTGGGTGGTGAGGCAGACACCAGGTCGAGTTTTAAACCTTTCCACTCTGATCAAACTGATAAGCCTGATGGTAGACTGGCTGAGATTATCCTGATTTGACTCTGTAGTGCTGCTGCTACAGGCTGTGGAGGACAAAGTGACCATGCTGCTTTCTCCTACTACTCTCCAAGTATTTGTCATCTATAGCTACTGCTGTGGATCTTCATGCTCTCTGGTTTGCATGGCATATCCTGTACAACCTGTAGGCTTCTCTTAGATGAAGCCACTACAGGAGCTGCTACTGCCACTAACCCTTTAACACAGAAACTTGTTTCAAAAGTCAGACTAAATTAGAAGGTAACTGACTCTGGATGCTGTCCCTGTTGCTGCCGCCGTTCTGGCCGGTCCGGGTAGAAACTGGTTTCGTTCCACAGTTGTGAAAGACGGAGGACCGCTGTGCTATTAAGTTAATAGATCTTTGTGAAATCAACCTGGAGCGTTACAGAAATAAGTCGGTGAAGATCACAGTAAAGTTCCCTGCAGCACCCTGCAGGTCTCGGCCGTCTCCAACCCAAATCGGTTAATGCTTGAATTCTCTCCTTTGCTGCAGGGATGAGCAGTTCAGCATCAGGGCCTCAAGTCTACATCGATGAAACTCCTGGTCTGAATGAATCTATTTATTGTCCCTAAAGAGAAACCAGGGCTGATCAGACAGTTTGATTATTGATATGATATTTTGTGAGGTGACCTTATGTGTCCTGAAAGCACCCCATTATTATTATAGATACTTAATCTGCTACAAACAAAGACGTTGCCATGGTTACTGCTTCACATGGCAACTTCCTGGTATTTATACTAATTACCATTAAGATGTATTTATGGAGGCGACGGGCGGAGCAGCAGCACGGCTTCATGCATCTGGAGTTTTTTCTAAATTTGTCCTTGCGCCGAGTTTTAGTGTGAAAACTGCACAGAGTTTGATACATGAGGCCCCTGATGTTCTGGCATTTATAGTGATAAGGCCAATGCTGACCGTATTTAAAACCCTTTGCAGTGTTTCTGGCTGCGACTGAATGCTACTGCATGTCAAAAAACTAAAAGTACCAACAACACGTTTTAGTTTTCAGGTTTGCAAAAATACTGATGAGTTGGTCAAACTAAAATAAATCAAAATCTATGCAACAATCGCACTTATTTTATGCTAACAGACAGTACTGCAACTGCCCATCCCAGCTCCAGCATGGCCTGGACTTTACTGAGTCCAGATAAGACCGATCGGTTTGAGATAAGGGACCGATCGGTTTGAGATAAGGGACCGATCGGTTTGATTTGTCGTCTTGAGTTCAGGAAACAGAGAGAACCTGCAGGGTTTCCTGTCTGTCTAAACTGTTGACCGTTTTCTCCTGATCCGTTTCTACAGGTCAAAACTCTCTAGCTCATACAAAACATTTCTATTTAAATAATATTTACTACATAAAGAGATTTTATTTTTAATCCTCAACACTACAGCTTCTAATGTGAAAAAATGTTGAGTAATGAATGTGTTGAGATTAAAGAGGTTTCAATGTTTCACAGCTTCAAGTTTAGAGCAAAAGTATTAAGAGATCAAAAGAGTCACCTACCTTTACCGTCATGAAAAAACGTCTCAGCAAAGTTTGTCATTTTAATCAAGTTACGAAAACTTCAAATAATCCCGCAAATACGGAAAAGCACCGCGAGACTTTTACCTGTCGTCTCTAGATTGGCTCCAGATCCTTTAGGAAAAGCTCAGACCATGGAATGTGACACGCAAAAAGTCAAGCAACCATGAAGAACATCACGTTTTAACATCTAAAGGTTCAGCACAACGAGTTTCTTTGCCAATAAACGTGTCTGCTCCTCCTCATCTGGCTCTGACGGTTTGCTCGTGGTCCAGTACTTTGTTTATAGAACTGAAATGAAATTCTCTTAGCTCATCTAACCTAAAGAGCAACTTTAGACCCAGGATGCATCAGTGAACAAGCTGCAGCTCAGGTCTGCACCTAAAGGAGTAATTTGTTTAAAGTTCATCGTTCAGGAATTGCCAGTGGCTTTAATCGATTCAGAAAAGAGGATTTGAGGCTAATGTCATCGACCAGGTAGCTCTCGATGTGAATAAATGTAAAATCCACCCTGGTCTAACAGAGCAGCAGTGGAGGAGCCTGCATTCAGGTTCAGTTCGGGCCGATCCGTCATCAGAGAACCAGAACGTCAAAATCAGCCGAGCGCCACAGAGGCCGGCCGACTAAACATCAGAAACTTTCCAAGACTCCTGCCAAGGTTCGATCCTCTCAGCTCGGCCCAAGGATCCATCCAGGAAGCAGAAACAGGAACTGATCTCAACAGTGAAGTAGAGGTTCACTAACGTCTGGCCCCACGCCACCAAGTCCCCAAAACACTGGCATGTATTTTCCTTTCTGCAGTCTGTGGGTTAGTTTAACACCTTCTGGACCAAACAAAGTTTCTATCAAAGTCTACCAGCCTGAAGAGAAAAGACAGAAAACTATTAGATGGGTCTGTGTTTAAATGCTGCCTCTGTTCATCACCGTTAACAGATCTTCATTTCAGTTGCTAAACTCCATACTGGACCAGTCTGGTCTAAACTGGGAACGTGGATGCTCAACCTGAGGATGCAAACAATACAAATTCTCAGCACAACATGGAAAAGTTGCAGACTTATAAAGTCACAAAGTTAGAAAACCTTTTAAATAAAGTTTAGTTTAACCTGAGGAGATCTAACGGCTGTACCGACGGGAACGCCGACGACAATCAACCGCACAGAAAGACCGAGATCCTGACTTATTCTGAAAACTATGGTCTGTTTGAAAAATACAGTTTAGATAAAACTTTCTATGTCAATAACAGTGAATTATAGCTGTAGAGAAGAAGATCCTGGTGAAAAGCTGCACACTTTAATCTCAACAGTACAGCTAACTTCTAGCATAAAGACTAAATCGATACGGTTCTGTTGGCTGGTTCTGCGGCACAAAGGCGGGTCAAATCTCTAAATATGAAACTAAACGCTTAGAAATGAGGACTACAGCAGAGACGTGTCACTTGTTCAGCCTTTTCCACCAATTAAGGCTTTTAGCAGCTACACATTTTCCACCTGATACAGAAACTGGATCAAATCTAGCAGACAGAACAAATTACCGCAGCTCTTAATACAGTCTGGTGGGTTTTACTTACTGTTCATCAGCTTTATAAAGACTAAAGATGTTTTGGTGTAACGTCTTGCTGGACGGTAGACTCAGCTTCTTTTGGCTTAGGTTGAAGAAAACAGAACCGAAGTGAACTTACCCGGATGGGCTTTACTAGCACCTGTCTGAAAGACGCCGCACGAACGAAACGCAACATCTGGTGAAAACATGAACAGGGAGCGCCGGGGCTGGCAGGAACCCACAAGGCTTTTATCAACATGGCTTTTATGTTAAGAATGAACAGATCCGACCCAGAAATACATCAGGTTCTTTAATTCAAACAGACTTAAGCCCTTCATAAATCTGATTTAGCTTTAGCTTCTAATGTTTACCAGAAAGTCAGAGAGGTCTAAGCTGCAAGTGATGAATTACTCTAACAGGTGATGCTAATATTCACATCTAGCTTTCTGCTCTTAGCCTTACTCTGCAATGTTGAGAAAGTAGCAGCAGGAGACCAACAACTAGCTAGCTCTAAGTGAGCATCCCTAGTTATCTGACTGAACCCTGCACTCATAAAGCCATGTCTACAAAAAGCCATCCTGCCCTCCAGGCCTCACCAAGTCCTGGAGCACATCTTCAGCCTAAAACATCAACTGTATTTCACTCCCAGATTCTCCCCTGGTAAGCGTCATGACCGGTTGGTAGCACACAGAGTGCTACAGAGAGCAACGAAACGCTGAGGTCCCAAAATGATTAAAGCTGCGGGAAAATGACGACGAGATCTTTTTTCTGCAGAAGGGATCCTGGTCAAAGCCGAGGGTTTGTTTCTGATTCGGTGCGCATCAAACATTACATTCAGAAAGATCATCAGAAGTATCTACACTCAGTCACCGCTGGGGGACAACCCTGAAGACGTCCAAGCTTGATGCAAGCTAGACTTAGCCAGCTGGTACTTTGGTAGAAGAAGCTAGCATGGAGGAACTGCTGGATGCAATGAACCACAGCAGCTGCAGTGAAAACTGGACTTTTACAGGGTCTTCCTTATTAATGTGTTATTACCCAATACAACAATAAATCAGTTTGTCACTGCAGCCTGTTTTAGCTACGCACATTTTGTCCCAACTTTACTGGATTAGCTTGGTTCTGAAAGCTGCTACGTCATGCTAGCAAGCCACTTAAAACCTATGGATAGCATTTGTTTGTGAAGGTATCTGTTTGGATCAGGAGGAATCGACTCCTGGACTCAGCTAATGTTAGCATCTCATGGATAATTCAACCTTAAAAATATTTCCATGCAGACCCCGTTAACAGCTCTCTCTCTCCTACACAGTCAGATCAGGAGCCACAGGACCTGATACGGTCTGTTGGCGTTATGGGACGTTATAAAAGATGCTAATCATGCTAAAACGCTATACCAACATCATATTTAGCAGAGTCTAAACAGGACATCAGAAGATTTTAAACTGTTAACTGTAATGCTACATGCTAACAACAGTCAATAACTAAATGTCAACACTGATGTCAAACTTTAACTTAAGGTTTACAAAACAGGCAAGTAAATTAGCATTTCAGAATCTGAAAATAAATGTTTTCAAAGTTAGAAAACACTAAAACACTAAACGATAAATAAATTCTGCTATAAGCAAATTAGCGGAAGTGTGGAGAAACTTTGTCAGATCAATAAAATCATGTGCAAAGCCAGACACACCGACTGCACCAGAAGTAGGCCGGGGTTTGTAACAACTGGCTGCACTTCTCTGTAGTGATGCAGATAACATCATCACAGACCAGCAACAGATACTGGGGCTCAGCTGGGACTCCCACACCAATCACTTAAAGCCTTGATGGGAATGGAGTGGATAACCTGGGAGCAGGTCAGGGCATCGTTAGTCTATCTTCACCAAGGTCCTAACCTGAAAAAGAAGGTCACCGATGAAACGCCTTAGTGACACGAACATGTTCCATCCTCAGTATCAGCCTGTAGAAGTTGAAGGATGCACCTACAGTGACCATGGAGCTTTAAATAACATCTAGATAAAAACAGTGGCTAGCTGTTTGAGGTTTAGCTGGACACCCAAAACCCTTCCTGAGTTAAGTTTTTATAGCCGACTTCTGAATGTAGTCAGTTTTAAAGTTGGGGTAACTGGAATCTAGTTTTACACCCAACACACTGGATCTCTGCCTTTCCATTAAAGATTAATCTGAAGTCCAACTCCTTCCTTATAGACCAGTGGGTCATCAGGTGCAGAGGAAGAAAACGCTTTGCTTTGTAGAGTTGAGCTCGCAGTCAGCTTCTTTGCTTGCTCAAAGAGACGACGCATTAGATCCGGCTAACGACTTGCTGACCATCGTCTTAGCCACGGGTTTGTGGCTCCGTGAGCTTGAACCGACGTTTTGCTCATGTTCCAGGCACTGAAGTCATGTAGAACTGTACATGCATGCAAAAATCTCTTGGTCTCTCATAGACGGAAAACAACCACATGCCCTAAAGTGTAAAATTTCTATTGGTGCAGCAGAATCTTGCTAACGGACATGTTTAGGTAATGTGGGCATGGTTACACAAATCCATGTCTGTAATAATCGGGTTTCTTGACTTGGACCTTGCTAAAGTCATGTTTACATAAACTCACCCAATGAAGGGTGTCTAAACTTAATATCTCGTGAATGACCTGAGCATGTCTGCAGACAGACCTATCAGTTACATTGGACCTTCTTGGAAGAACCTGTATGACTGAAGTCTTCAGGAAACAGTGAAAAGCAGCAGTTTGGTTGAACAAAAAGACAGCAGCACCGAGTACAGCATGCAGGTATTGTTTGAGGTGGACAGTAATCATAACTATTACATGATTCCTTGCTAGTTAAGTATGTCTGTAAATAAAGATGATGTTTTACCTGCCGGGACCGGCGGACCCTCTTTGCTCCTCTCTCCTTGTCTCCTGAGGGTAAGCCTCTCTTTATAATCCTGTTCCCTCTTCTCCAGAAGCCTCTGATTATACAAATCCAGCTGTGACACAAGCACCACATCTTTAGCAATCTACCAAGCCAAGAACAGCATCTTTCTAGAAACCTGGGTCACTTGTAAAGATAAGACACTGTTTCTTTACGGTCTTTTTCAGGGTAACCTGGGTTTGAGAGCGTCAACTAGGACTCTGCTGATCTTACCTTTTCCTTCTGCTTGGCCTTGATGTCGTCGTCCGTCTCCAGTGAGGGCGGCGAGCTGCTGAATGACACTGAGGGTAAGCTGAACTGGACAGATTTAACAGGTTTGGCTGACGGCGGGGTGCTCAGAGACTTCACAGTCTCAATCAGGTTCAAGCAGCGCACCACCGTGGTAGACATGGACGACTGGTCGCAGCTCGAAGGACTTGAGGTTACTGGTGTCACGGTGGGAGTTGGTGCGGGCTTTAAGGAGGAGGCTCCACCGGCGGCTGAAGTGGGACTGGCTTGGCCAATGAACGGAAGAACCGTATGAGTGGAGGCTGTCGTGAAAGGAGGCAGTCCGGCCGGGCGCTGGGGCGGAGGCCCAGGAGGTGGACCGGGAGGGTGCTGCGCCTGGCGCCGTGGAGGAGGCCCTGGTGGAGGCCCTGGGGGGCGCAACAGCCTGGGGTGGGGCTGGGCGGCTGCAGCTGGGGGATCAGGGCCGTGGGATGTGGCGGTGATTCCAAGAGGCCAGTTGAGTGGGGGGGTTGGGTGCTGGTAGTGGGCAGGAGGCGGCCCTGGAGGAGGCTTTGGAGAGGAAACTGTGGGTGGTGCGCTCCCTGTTGTCTTGGTATGGCTATGCAGATGTTGCGCCTTCTTTCGCTCTTCAAAGTCATGTTGGTCAAAGAATTTCTCGTACTCCGAAACGGCCGGCTCCGGATTGGTGAGCGGTTCAATGCTGGAAGATCTGGCAGGAGAGGGAGAATGGATACGATCCATTTCCACAGAACCAGTCCTGCCACTTCGCAACTCTTCCTTAGGAAACATCTCTCTTTCCATCGATGACGACTTGAAGCTCAAGGTTTTATCCTGAGCTTTATTGGCCAGTTTGGGAACCTCTCCAGAGCTCAGCTTGAGGCCAATTGAACGCAGCAGACTTTGTATCTTATCGTAGGGTTCTGGATTCTGGCCATCACCCGTTTTCTCCACTGAGGGTTGTTTGGAGTTTGGCTGCTTGATCTCCACTTCATGAACCAGACCGGTGCTGGGGCACTCTTGAGCCAGACCTACAATTCGAGAGAAGCCTTTGCCATCCTGAAGGGCTCGCTCATGAGGCAGGAGGTCATCTGTAACATCCAACGGTTCCGAGGTCTTCTCAGCAACTGTCTTCTTGTTGAGCATGTCAAGGAATCGGTGCAGAGGGGGTTTCTGAGCCGGAGGGGACTGTGGAGGAATTGTGAACTTTCGTTTGGGAGAAGGTGTTTTTGGAGGAGAGTCGATAGGAGACGGAGGTCTGAAAGTGGAGACTGAGTGAGTCAAGGATTTAGCAGAGAGGTTAGCATCAAGGCTAGGTGGAGAATGTGGAGAAGAGACACGAGGTTCTGGAGATCTACTTCGTTTTACTGGTGGGTAAAGATCGTAAGGGCGATCCCTGTACGCAGAGTCGTAGAAGTGACTGTCGTAATGCTCATTGTACACGTCATACCGATCAGTGTAGCGATGGCTGGAAGAAGGGGCTCCGCCATAGGGAGGGTCACCATAGAGACGGCTGTCGTATGGTCGGTCTGCGTATGGTCGGTCTGCATACGGGTGAGGGTACGGGTCGCTGTAGGGCTCGCCATAGCGGCGGCCTGGGAACAGACCGTACGGACGGTCATAGTAAGGGTCATCATAGGGAGGCCGGATGTAATCTGGTTCTTCTGGGCGCTTCTTGAGAATTGAGCGAGGCATGCTGATCCTGCCGTGGTCGTAGTCGATGCAGGTCCTGCCTCCAGGCTCCAGCCCCCTGGGGTCAACTAGAGACTTCTTATAGGCGATCATCTCGTTAAGCTCCTCCAGCTCTCGTTTCTTCCTCGCCAACTCGGTATCTACCACCACGCCTCGCCGTGGCGCCGGGCTCGGCCTTCTGCGGTGGCTGTCCTCACGCTCTTTGCTGGACCTGCTCCTCTTCCTGGAGCTTTTCTCTCTGCTGCGGCTTCTGCTGCGGCTTCTGCTGCAGCTGCTGCTGCGACTCTGGCTGCGACTCCGGCTGCGCCTGCTCGACCTCTCTCGGCTTCGTCTGTACCTGCTGCTGCGTTCTCGGTCAACGCTCACGCTGCGTCTCTTTTTTGCCACGCGGCCAAACTGATCTTTGGACGGACTTCGACTTTTGCTCCTCTCCTTACTCCGGCTGCGACGGTACTTGTGGCGGGAGACGCTGGTGTCCTTCTTTATCGTTTTAAACACGGCCTTCTGTTTGTCTGCCTCTGGTTTCTGGTTTCTGAAACGTGAACAGAGGTCAGACAGGGTTAGGGTTTGTCAACAAATTCCCAACTACCAGTTCTGATCTTAATCTCTGCACCAAATGCTAATTTAATCAAAGTATTTTATTTCAAATGTTTATTGTTCAATGGTAGGTAACGTTTGTATTGGAAAACACAGAATTAAAAAACCCATCATATTCCTCTTTCTGTTGAGCAAAGATCATCTGCTCAGTATGTCATTAGGTATATTAATGAAACAAAACAGTGTGGCTAAATCTTTAAAAGTTGAAGTGCCTGAAGTTGAGGGGATTTCTTTTAGTTCCAAATTTTTACTGCTCACTCTGAAAACACGGGCTTGCTAGCCGTGCTAGCTGCTCTCCCTCAAAATGACCTTTGTGCACTCAGAGATTTCATCCCTGATCCCGTTTGCAGATTAAACCCCATCATGAGAAGATGTGAAGAATATTTACTCACTCAGTTCCATCTGGGGGTTTTGCCAACTTGATGGTCATCTACAAAACCAGAGGAAGATTAGCGTCGGAGGTGAAAACCGATCTCTGCTTAGCCCAAACAATGCAGAGGAGCTCACCTTCCCTTTGGTTGCTCCGACGCCGCTCAGTTTGCGAACCGGGAGAAAAACTTTCTCCGTGAAGCGTTTAATCCTGATGGCCTGCTGCCCTCCGTCTGCTGTCGGATGCTTCATTACCAAGACACATTTCAGAAAACAACTCTGGATCGTTGACTGTGGACTGAAAGCTAGCCAAATGGCGCAACAGGACTGACCGGGACGATGCTGAACTCCACCTTCTCGTTCAGCTCCAGCTTCTTCTTCTCCACCACCTCGGACATTTTGAAGAACAGCTGAGGGTTCTCCGAACACTTGATGAGTCCAGAGTCTTCGGAGAACTCGATCACAATGCCCTGAGGAGAGAAGCGCCGCGTCAGACGGGCCTCAATGAGGACAGGCGGCGCGGCTCCACAAGGACAGAGGGCCTCACATGCATCCGCTGCTCCGTGGACTCCTCGAAGGAGTCGGGGAGGATCTCAATGAAGGTGGCGCGCTCCTCCTTGTTGAGGCGGTGCGTGGCCAGGCTGAAGCGGACCTGCAGGAGGAAACAAGCCGTTACTCCTCCATCCGCTGCTCAGCGTCCCGACACGCCCGCTCCTCACCTTGTCCCCCACCAGCATGGTGGCCAGGCTCAGCAGGTCATTGGGGCCAAAGCTCAGTTGCTTCTGTCGGCCGTCCACGGTCATCACCAGCCGACCCACCTCAGGGGCCGGCGGGCTGGGGGCCCCGATCTGCTCCTCCTCCTCCCCCTGCATCTCCTTCCTCCCAGTCAGTCCCGTCGCCTCCTGCTGCTCGCCGTCCTCCGTTTCCTCCTGCTTGACCTGCTGACATGGAAACAGGACATTCTGTCTCCAGAACTCCAACCAAAACCTTCGCAGCTGCTCCACCTTCCACACCTCAGTGCCTCCTTTCTCCTCCTGCGTCTCCTTCGCCACCATCTCCTCCTCCTTCACATCTCCCTCCTGCTTGGCCTCCTCCTGCTCCTCCCTCGGCTCCTTGGGAGGACTCCTGCAGATGGCTTTGAGCACGGTGCCCTGGAAGCGCTCCCTGCTGACCTCCAGCATGGAGTCGGCGACTCTGTACCTGAAGCCGAACGGAGTCCACTGCAGACCAGTTAGACCAGTTAGCCCAGTCAGTGCAGGTACTGACCCCACAGCGCCACCTGCTGCTCCAGCTCACCTTGTCTTTGGCAGCTGCCAGAGCAGCAGCTGCCTCCTCCTTCCTCCTCCTCTCTGCCTCCTCCTCCTCCCTCCTCTGGCGCTCCTCCAGCTCGCGGGCTTTCTGCTCCTGCAGGATCTTGTCTTCGGCCGCCTTGCTCCTCCTCATCCTCCTCAGCCGGATCGCTCTGACCTCGGCTTTCTCCTGCAGGAACAGAACGACGGGTCAGCCTCTGCTGGCTGACGGGACCGGGTCGGTTCGGGTCGGTTTACTGTCACCGTGGTCACTGTGAACTCCACGTCTTTCCCCACATCGTCAGAGTCGAACTCTGCATCGCTGAAGTTTTCGCAGAGGTCAAAGGGCAAGTCGCCGTGCTTGGTGGAGCTGACGACCCCCTTCTGGTCTCCGAGCGAGGCGATGGTTCCCTGGAACAGAGGACGGATCCGCGTTAGGACCGGGTTCAGAACCTGGAGGGTGTGTTCACTTTACAATGTGCTTTGGTTCAGGACTGGTTCTGGTTCATTTGAACTTCTTTCATCCTCCTATTTTATTCTGTGAAGGGTCAAAGTTCATGTAGCTAATTGTTTAGCAGTGGAACCAGTTTAGCACCGGTTCCAGCGGGAACGGTCCCGTCGGTCCCTCCGGGCCGGTACCTGCTCGCGGACCTCCTTGGTGTAGCGGAAGGTGAAGGGGATTTTGGGCCGGATGTTGGCGGCCCGCCTCTTGTTGGTCAAGGTGTTGATCAGCAGGTTGATCAGGACGTGGTCGTTCTTCAGCAGAGTCACCGAACAGTCCCGGTGGTCAAAGGTCACGTTGGTCCTGAGGGGGCCGATGTTGGCGACGATCTGACCCGGATATCCGGGAACGTCCAGCTGTAGGAGGGAAATATGAAGAGAATACCCAGAAATACAGGAGAGTAATGGTCCTGCAGCTGGTGCCATTCTGAAGAAAGGATCAGGAACGTTGACGGGGTTCTAATCGCTCGTCATTTAGCCTCATTCTCTTTCTGCGCTTGCAGTTCTGGTCATCTGGCACCAGTGTAGCTATGTAGCATTAGCATTAGCTCTTGCTATCCGTCTTTACTAATAGACTGTTGGATCCAGAACTTTGTTCTAAAACATCAGATGGACAGTCTTCTGCTAACCAGCTAGCTACAGTGAACATCCTCACCCACCAACATCCCTTAATGCCTCGTTTCCTCTGAGTACCGGTACCAGGCCCGGCGGCCTGGGTGGGCTTTAGGAGGCATTGCCCGCCCGTAGAGTCAACCGTGCCTCCTTGGACTGGAAGCCGTTTGTTGTTTTTGCCTAAAACTGGCCAATAACTCTGTTAGTCCTATGCAGTAGCAGTTTCCGCACTTCCCATATCTATGCCTTCTGTCACTTTTTTCAGCAGTTAAAACTGTTTAATCGGTTATTTACACGTCATAACCTGTTTTTCCAAGCCACCTTTAAACGCAACATGAGCGCTAAGACGCTAGCTGGGCTTACACCTGCACAGCAGCGAAGGAGACCTGCTGCTGCTGCACAGAGCTGCTCAGGTGTTTTAGAATCATAGCAGAAAACCAACAAAACCAACAACAGTATCCCTCAAACTAACAGAGAGAGCTAATGTTAGCTAAAAGATGACTAGCTAATGTTAGCTAAAAGATGACTAGCTAATGTTAGCTAAAAGATGACTAGCTAATGTTAGCTAAAAGATGACTAGCTAATGTTAGCTAAAAGATGACTAGCTAATGTTAGCTAAAAGATGACTAGCTAATGTTAGCTAAAAGATGACTAGCTAATGTTAGCTAAAAGATGACTAGCTAATGTTAGCTAAAAGATGACTAGCTAATGTTAGCTAAAAGATGACTAGCTAATGTTAGCTAAAAGATGACTAGCTAATGTTAGCTAAAAGATGACTAGCTAATGTTAGCTAAAAGATGACTAGCTAATGTTAGCTAAAAGATGACTAGCTAATGTTAGCTAAAAGATGACTAGCTAATGTTAGCTAAAAGATGACTAGCTAACACCTCTACAGCACGTTAAGCTTGTTAACTAGCAGCCTGTAGGTTACTGGTGCTGTTTATGTTCAAAAGTGGGTAGTACTGGTTATAATCTATTGAGTAACATTTTTGGAAAAAAGGGTCTAATAAGAGGAGTTTTATTGCACAGTTCATTTTTCTTTTACTTGAATCATATTATTGTTGCTACATGGAGTCATTTAGCCCCCCCCAAAAAACAGCAGATGCCCCCCTGTTAAACTAGTCTGGAGCTGGGGCTGACTGGTACTGGTACTGCTTGGTAAAAGTGGACCAAACAGCCGACCTGTAACGCAGCAGTGTGGTCTGGAGTCACTGCTAGCGTCAGGTTTGTTTGTGTTGATGCTACAGTACGTGTTTGGGTTTAGCCGCCTGCCCAGAGAGAGTCCAACTGGCAGTTCTCCTGAATACATCAGACTGGAACTCCCAGTGGAAACGAGGCATTGCTGCTCACCTTAGTCAAGAGCCTAAAACCATAAGGCAACCAAGCAGGCCGTAGCGCCAGCTGGGATCGAAAAAGCCTACCTTGGGCTCGATGATGGTCTGGCTGACGATGCCCTCATAGAGCTCAGAGTCCAGCACCATGTGAGGCTCCAACTCCTCCCTGGACTTGGACGTTGTCCGGTTGGGGCCCACAGAGACCATCTCCCCATTGGTTCTCTCCAGTTCCTCGGGGGCGGAGCTAGAGGCACCACAGAGCGTCAGGAGGAGGGGCTCTTTGACTCGTTTGATCCTGACGGCCCGCTTCCCCCCTCTCAGCTGACGCAGGACACAGGAACGTCACAACACAGTCCAACACAAATCAAACCTGCTCTCAGTCATGATTGCAGCACCAAGAGCTGCTGGGGAAGCAGAGAAGCGTACCGGCAGGACAGTGAACTCCACCTCCTCATTGATGTCCTCCTCGGTGAAGTCCACATCACTCAAGTTCTCTCTGGTCTCAAACTGAAGCTCCCCGTGTTCTTCTGACTGAATGATGCCTTCGTTTTCCTTCAGACTGACAATGACGCCCTGCAGGACAAACACCATCAAGCAGAAGCTCAGCAGCAGGTGGGGTTGCTGGGCGGCGCCTCCTTACCTTCTCCCTGGTCTCCCTGGTGGAGCCAAAGGTGGCTGGGATCTTGGGTCTGATGTTGGTGGCTCGCCGTTTTTCCGTGACGATGTCGGTCAGAACGTTGATGAGCACCTGATCGTCCTTCAGCAGCGTCACCGTGCTGTCCTTCCTCTCAAACGCCAGGTTGGTCCGCACCATGCCCAGGGTCACATGCACCTGGCCGGGATACTGTCGGTCGCCGGGCTGCGGGGACAACAACCAGAGCTGAAGACTCAGAGACCTTCTGACCTGCAGAGGCTCTGATGCATCTTCTAGACCCAAAGGCCTCTGCTCACCACCACACACCTTGTTCTTTGGCCTGGACTGGGTCTCTGACCAGAGATTTAAAGAGGAACAGCAAAAGCAAAGGCAGTGGGTGAGCAGACCCTGGTGTCCTGCAGGACACACCGTATCTCAGGGAATTCACCACTGTTACCTTAGCAACGACATACATCCCACTATCAGCTGAATCTAAGTGTGACGTCATCGGTCAGCTGTTGCTAAGCAACAACATCCTCACCCCTGGATCGCCAGGTTGCTGAGGACTGATCTGTAGTTTTACTGGTAGTGCCGTGCATCATCCATGGACCACATGGGAGATTTGAGCTCAACATGGCCGCCAGAGAGGAACCAGAACCGACCCACCATCGCTATCTGCAGCAATGCATTCGACTCCTTCGACTCCTTGCTCAGGACAGCAGAAAGAAGGTTTGGGTGAAAGTAAACTGGTCTGGACTCCTTGGACCAGAATCACCTTCTGCTGGAGAGGAAACCAGAGCGAGGAAGACCTGCGGCTCCTCCTCCTCACTGACCTGCGGCTCCTCGATGGCCTGGCTGACCACGGCTTCGTAGATCTCAGGGTCCACGTTCTCCGTTCCCCCTGGAGCCACTTTCACATCCGTGGCCACGGCCCGGTTCTGTCCAGGGAAGCAGAGATGGCTTCAGACGGCGGTTCTGACTGTACCACGGGGAGAACCGCCGCAGACTCACCTTCTCCTTGCAGGCCGTGAAGTGGACCCGGACGCCGGGCGTCAGGGCATTGGGGTTCCCAAAGAAGACATCGAAGCTAAACTGGAACTTCTCCAGGTCTTCCCTCTCGATGGAGCCGAACGTTGGCTATGGACAGGAACAACATTACTGACAGGTTCTAGCTGGGTCCGTCGGACCTCAGAGAGGCTGGCAGTACAGAATCCTCACCCCGACGAAGGAGATGATCCCTGTGGATCTGCCGGGTGGAGGCCTGAACACAGAGACGCTCAGATTAAACACCCGGTTCCAACATCTAGTTCAGTGTTTCCCAATTCCAGTCCTCAGACCCCCAGCCTGCATGTTTTAGGTGTTTCTCTTCTGCCACACCTGGATTGAATCTTTGGGTGATTAACAGGCTCCTGCAGGACTTGGTGGCTGCAGAAGATGTCATGAAATCATTCGAATCAGCTGTTCTGGTGTAGAGGCACATCTAAAACATGCAGGGAGGGGGCTGAGGACTGGAATTGGGAAACACTGAGCTAGAGGACGTCCACACCAGAACCCACGCACCTCTCAAAGGTCCGCTTTCCTAGCAGCCCCAGCGCCTTGGCCGTGTGCCTGGGCTCAGGCTTCGGGGCGGCGGGAGGTGTGGGGGCGGCTGCTGGGGCTGGGTCAGGGGGCGCGGCCTTGGTGACGGCAGGAACTTCAGAGTCTTTTTTAGTCTCAACTGGAGTTGAGTCAGAAGGTGGAGCAGAAATAAGAGCCTTGATCTGGAGTAGAGAAGAAAAGACTAAACAGGAAGTTGGTGGTTGACCAATCAGAGACCAGAAAACCAACCTAATGACTTCACACTGGTTTAAAGTGGTTCCAAACCATTTTAAACTGGTACTGTGGTCAGAGTTGAATGGACCAATCAGAGAGCTGTTCTGAGCTCCAGGTTGGAACCAGACTCACCCACTCCGGTTGGTCAGGCGGCGGGTTGGGCATCGGCTCCTCCGCCACTGGCTGAACAGAGAAAACAACTGAATCAGTTCTTATGATCTGACCAGAACCACGGATCTAGAATCAGTAAGACCCACTGGGGACCAGATCCCCTCTGAACCTCACCTCCGCGGTCCAAACCGGGGCCGGAAACGGGGGCGGGAACCCAAAGGGAGGCATGCAGCCCAGAGGAGGGACTGGCGGGACGGCCGCTGGGTCTGGAGGGGGGATCACAATAGGAGCGGGCGGGGGTAGACCGGGTGGGGGTAGACCGGGTGGGGGTAGACCAGGTGGGGGTAGACCAGGTGGGGGTAGACCAGGCGGAAGGACCGGTGGGACAGGAGGGACAGGAGGTACAGGTGAGACGGCCCCCGGGCCCCATGGGTCAGGACACTCCGGACCCCATCCTCTCCAGTGAGGGGGTCGCCGCCAATCTGGGGGAGGCACCCAGTCATCAGGATATGGGCCCCAAGCTGGAGGAGGGGGGCCTCTGGGGTCCCAGTCAGGGGGTGGGGGACCTCTGGGGCCCCAACCTGGAGGAGGGGGGCCTCTGGGGTCCCAGTCCGGAGGCGGGAGGCCTCTGGGGTCCCAGTCCGGGGGTGGGGGAAGTCTCGGATCCCAATCAGGAGATGGAGAACCGCTTGGGCCCCAGTCATAAGGGCGACCCCATTCCGGAGGAGAGGGTCCTCTAAGGTCCCAGTCTGGAGGCGGAGGGCCTCGTGGACCCCATCCTTCTGGGGGCGGTAGTCCCCAACCACCGGAAGGCGGAGGTCCCCAACCTCCTGGTGGAGGAGGGCCCCAGCCCGGCGGCCCCATCTCGAAAGGGGGTACATCTTCCCCTGGAGGTCCGAGAGGAGTCCTATCCCTCGTGGGTCCGTCTCCGCGACCCATATCAGCAGGGAGACACCGAGGTTAGCAGCTCCGTTAGCCGCAGGCTAACTAACAACAGTCCGACTTAAAATCTGAAATGCAGCCGCTTAACCCGCCGCTCTACCGTGAACAACAGCTTAGCATCCTTATCTAACACCCCAGTTCGAAAAAACGCCGCTTCTACCAACGAATGTGTCAAATATTTAAGTTTATTTACGAGTTTATTCCACTACCACTCCGGTACGTCTCTTCTTCTTATAAATAATCGGTGGGAACGAGTGATGCTGCCCCCTAAAGGTCGACCGCGGAAGCGCAGTTCTGTTTTCCGCTTTAACTTCTGCTTAAATTGGAAACTGTCCCCAATCAGCGTTTAGCTAGGTCCAGTTTGCCCTTGTAATGGATCACACTGGTTTCAGATTCAGCATCAGTCTGGATCCAAACTGGTTCAGCTCAGATGTAACCTGCATCAGCCAAGTTTACTCACTCTGACTCCAGACTGATGCTACTGGTTTCAGTAGTTTACATGGGTCAAAATTATCTCAGGTTGATTAAACTGGTTCCACTCGCAGTTTTGATCAGATTCAGTGAAAATGCTGCTGCCGTGGAGATGAATAAATCTGTCTGGTTCCGTTTGAGCAGACCTGAGTTGGATGAAGTTGCCTGACCTCCTGCTCCTGAATCTCCTGGCATCACGATTCCAAAAGTTTAAATTGTTTATTGGGGAACTTTAAGAACTCCAATCTAAAGACAAATTATAAGAAACTCACAGAAGTCCTTCTGGCAATTACTAAGAAATGTATTACAACAAAATGAAAATCAGACAGCCCCCTTCCAGTTCAACTATGGCTTTGTGAGATCAATAGCTGTGGCCTTGGAAAAAATAACCTACTGGATGCAGAATCAAAGTAAGACTATTAAATATGGCAGCCATTTTGAAGGTTTGAAAACCTACCTGTAATGGAGCTGGACTCGGGATGTATGGGCGATTCTGATTCAGACATTTTTATTTAACTCTCATTGATTACCCCCCCCCCCATCCTTCTTGTTTTTTTGTTCTTATATTATCGTAAATGTATTTTACTTTAGGTTTATGTCTCATTGTTTGAATTTTGCTGAATCCTGAACCAACTTTGTCCTGTCACTTAATAATTGAGATGTTAAAAAAACATCACAATTATTCTGTAAAAAAAAAAATCTGCTGCTGGGTCTGAACCGTCCGGTTCTGATCCAGAAAGACGCTCAGAAAGTTTAAACTTTATTTCATATTTTTTGAGCCACAGAGACAGAACCACAGCCGAGTGGACCGGGCCACGCACAGCAGCAGAACCAAGATGGAGGTTCTCCCGCCTCCAGTCCAGTTCTACTGGAAACTGCAGGGAGGCGTCACCTGGAAGAACCAGCCAACCCATCAGAACCAGGTGCAGCTCCATGAGGGACCAGAACCACTGGGTCAGGTACGGTACGTCTGTTTCTGATGCGGAGATGAAGGCCACTTTGTTCTGCAGAACATCTGGACCGCTGGAGGAGCCAGAACCGGACCAGTCTCCTCCTGATATCTGACCCGATGTCTCTCTGAGGTCACACAAGGAAGCAGAGGCTCCTCCAATGACCTTCCACCAGAGCCGTGACATCACCACCATCTGGACCCAGAACAGCTGATCTCAGGGTATTTAACCTAAATGTTCTGATGGTCCTGATGGTTCTGATGGTTCTGTGGAACAGCAGAGTCGGATGCAGCGCTGCAGAAAAGCTTTTATTTTGTTTGCTGGCTGAAGGAAACAGAACATCGTAGAACATTATGAATATATGATCTCTCAAAATTACAGCAAAATAAGGAGCTGGAGTATCAGATACCCGACTCCAGAACTACGACCCAGAACTCTGACAGAACCGAGTCACTGCAGTGGCGCCGCTCGGTACCGCGGGCTTAAGTGCATAGAAACCTCCGGGCCGCCCCTCAGGTAAAACTCTGACCGAGGCGGCGTGTTCCTCAGGTGAGGGCCGGGTCCGTCAGAACCAGACCAAGGCAGAACGTGAGGCGGGGCGGAGGGTGGTCCGGTCCGATCCGATCCAAGGAAAGAAGCAGCGGGACGTTGACGAGTCCAGAGGAGGTCCAGAATACCGGCCGGGTCTGAGCTTCAGGAGCAGAACAAACCGAAGAACTGGTTCCACCGGTTCACAGACAAAACTGGTTCCACACCAGTTTCCACCAATCCAACTTAAATGGTTTCTACTTTAGATCAAACCAGTCTCCGAGTGGTGGGTGGAAACTGGTCTGAAACCAGTTTATACTAGAATCAAACAGGATTAAGCTGGACAACTGTAAACCGGTTTCAGACATTGTTCCACTACAATCTGGTTTCAAACCAGATTAAGTTAGCATGAAATGGGTTTTAAGATGGTTTCCCATAAACTGGTTCCAGGTCTGTTCAAATTGGCTTTAGCTTAGTCTGCTTCCAGATTCCTTTGGACCCGTTCACACCGGGTTCAATCGGGTTGAAATTGGATTGTTTTCAGACAGGTTCACACTGGCCTGTGATCAGTGTGAACCTGTCTCAGACAACGTCAAACTGGTTTAATCCGGTTTCAAACCAGCCTAGCTATTTGCTTTGGTGGAATCAGACTGGTGCAAACTGGTTCCCCTGAAACTGAAACTGGAGTCAAAACCGGTTCTGAGCCGCGTTCCGTCCCGTACTTTGGCCTAAAGAGAACAGAATCAGAAAGTGTAAGCGAGTGCAGCGAGGGAGGTCAGGGGTCAGGGGAGGACTGGATCGTTCCCGTCGGCCCAAATGTCCTCAAGTTGACGTCACACGGCTGGGAGGGGGCGGGGCTTCGTCCTCGCCTCCTCGAGTTCTGACCCGGCTCAGTCGAAGGGGTTGAAGTCCCTCTCCAGGTTCTCGGACTCGTCGTCGTCGGAGAAGAAGTCGTCCTCGTCGATGTCGTCTTCATCATAGTCTTCGTGCCACTCGGGAACGTACTCTTCGTCATACTCGTCATCATCTTCCTCCGCATCCTCGCCGCCCTCCTCGGCGTTGAACGTGTTGTTATCCGAATCTCCAGAGTCCGACCCGCGGTTGGACTTGGACCTGAAGGAAACCACAGGTGAGACACACCTGGCCCTCACCTGCATCTGATTCATTCCTGCATTTGATTGGTTATCTAAACATCTGAAAATGATCTGGGATCAGGTGACCTACAAGCTGAGATAGAGGGACAGGTGGAGGACATGTTGGAGGACAGGTGGAGGACAGGTGAGGGACAGGTGGAGGACAGGTGGAGGACAGGTGAGGGACAGGTGGAGGACAGGTGAGGGACAGGTGGAGGACAGGTGAGGGACAGGTGGAGGACAGGTGGAGGACATGTTGGAGGACAGGTGGAGGACAGGTGTGTGCAGGTCCAGCTCTGACCGTTTGTTGGTGTCCGTGTGGTTGGACAGGCTGGACGCCTGCGTGGTCTCGGGCTCCTGGCCGCTGTTGGTCTGGTAGCCGACCCTGAAGTCCTGGACCAGAAACACATCACGGAGTCAGACTGGAGAGTTCATACTGGAAACTGGTTTACACTGGACTACCAGTGACTCTGGACCAAACTGGATTCATTTGGAGGTTCCAAGATGGCACCCTGAGACCAGCAGCCAATCCCTGAAGCTCCTGAATCTGTTTGCAATAGATCTGCAGGATTTCAACCTAAATCCTCCCGACCCCCTCTGGATGGCGCCACGGCTGCCTGGTGTCGGACTTGAGACCAGGGACTAAACTGGTTTACCGCAGGTCGTATTAATCCGTTTTCAGGGAGTTTTAATCTGGATTAAAGCGTTTCCTGCGGTTCGGTGGTTGTGGACTGGCACCTGGGTGGAGTGCTGCAGGATGGCCAGCAGGCGCTCCTGGATGCGGCGGATCAGCTCCAGGCCCGTGTTCAGATGTTCCGGTTTGAGCAGCCGGACACAGGAGGCCAGGTCAGTGCACTGCAGCAGAGTCTCCTCTGAACACAGAAACCAGTAAACCCAGTCAGACCAGCGAGGCCTGCGGCCGTGCTGGTGGCTGAGGCAGAGTCTCACCCAGCAGGATCTGGAGGGCGTTGGTGTGGAGGTCCAGCGCCTCCGTCTGCTGCTCCATCACATCCATCTTCTCCGTCTCCTGGTTGTAGTAGCTGTAGACGCAGGAGTAGGCCAGCACCTGCAGACAAAGAGCAGGGCACAGTTAGCACACCGCTCAGCAGGCCAACAGGAAGTTACCTTTCTGGACTGAGCAACAGGAAGAGGAAGTTACCTTTCTGGACTGAGCCAGGACTTTACAGGCGTCGATGACGAAGGTCAGCGACTTCATCTGCAGAGCCTCGTTGATGGACGAGACCTTGCTCTCCAGGCCGACGGCGAAGTCCTGCAGCACAAACCAAACTTCCAGATGCTGCTTGGAGGCCTGGCACGGCGCCCCCCGCAGGACGCCACGCCATACTGCTCCTTTGGTTCTGATGCTGAACTCTGTCCAGGTCCAAATACTGGAACAGTCCAGGTCCCCGTCCAAGTCCAGGTCCCCGTCCAGGTCCCGGTCCCCGTCCAGGTCCCGATCCCCGTCCAGGTCCAGGTCCCCATCCAGGTCCCGGTCCCCATCCAGGTCCCGGTCCCCGTCCAGGTCCAAGTCCCCGTCCAGGTCCCGATCCCCGTCCAAGTCCAAGTCCCGTCAGGTCGATCCCGTCAAGTCCAGGTCCCGTCAGGTGTCCATTACCTTGGCCTGATGGTGGAAGGTGCATCTCTCGTTGTAGTCCTGGAACTTCTTCTCCTGCCTGGCGGCTTTACTCACCTGCAGGAAGGAGGACAGACAGTGAGCGCTGCTGCTCTCTGATTGGACGAGGCTGTGATGACGTGGCGGCGAGTCGACCAACCATGGCGGAGCAGTTGTAATAATCTTTATGTGTGGGTTTCCATGGTTTCAGGCAGCGCCAGCAGAAGCCGTGGTTACATTTGGCACAGGTCATGCTGGGAACAGACAGAGACCTTCATCAACCTTCATCACCTTCGTCACCTTCATCACGTCTTCCTCTTCCTCACGTACTGCAGGCAGCCCTCGTTCTTCTCGATCTGCGCCTGGCAGCTGGGGCAGCGCTTGGAGATCAGCTTGGCCAGATGTTTGCTCTGCGCCTCCATGCTCATCCCCTCGTAAAACCCGCCGTCGTCCATCCACTGGGACATGTGGCTGCAGCTGGCCGGATAGTGGGCCTGGGGGCAGAGGTCAGGAGGTCAGCGACCCGGGCCGGCACCGGGAGCTGTGCAGACGAGGGCCCGCGGTGAGTTGGGGTGGGGGGCGGGGGGCGACCGGGATGCGGCTTCTGGACAGAGACCGACCGGCGGAGCCCCCCTGACCCTCCCTACGGCGTGACCTCTGACCTCGGGGAAGTTGCAGCTGAAGCAGGAGGACCAGCAGCAGCGGGAGCAGGTGCCCACGCCGCCCACGGCCTCCTTGCAGAGGATCTGGTCGCAGCCCTGGGGGTTGGTGCACCACGTCAGGTTGGAGCAGCACTCCACGTAGCCTCTGAGCAAGGCGTTCTCGTACTGCGCAGAGGAGAGCGTGGTCAGAGTTGGGGGGGCGGGGCCAGGGGGAGGGGGGCCGTTACCTTGGCGACAGTGTCCCTGTCCGTCAGGATGCTGAGGAAGAACTGGGAGGTGGGCCGAGCCTGGCAGTCTGTGATCGGACAGTTGCAGTTCATGACCAGGTTCTGTTCTATCCGCGCCGTCAGGTACTCCTGCCAGCACGACTGCAACACACACACACACACAGGTTAATACACACACACACACACAGGTTCATACACACACACACACAGGTTCACACACACACACACACACAGGTTCATACACACACACACACAGGTTCATACACACACACACAGGTTCATACACACACACACACAGGTTCACACACACACACACACACAGGTTCATACACACACACACACAGGTTCATACACACACACACACAGGTTCATACACACACACACACACAGGTTCATACACACACACACACACAGGTTCATACACACACACACACAGGTTCATACACACACACACACAGGTTCATACACACACACACACAGGTTCATACACACACACACACACAGGTTCATACACACGCTCCATCTCAGACCCCAGCAGCTTCGGGGCGGTTCTGACCCGGCAGCAGTAGTGCATGCAGCTCAGCGTGGGGACGGGCTCGGCGTCGGGGCCCCGGGGCCCCAGGCAGACGGGGCAGGAGGGGGCGGGGCTCGGCGGCTGCGGGTTCCTGCAGGTGAGGCCGGCGGCCATGATGAGGGCGTCGGGGTCGTCCGTGTAGCGCTGCACCACCAGGTCCACGTTCCACCTGCAGTGGATCAGCAGGTGTTCGGCCCGGTCCGAGTCCAAGCTGAGGGTCGCCGACACCTGCGGGGACAGGGAGAGCGTCGGCGGCCTGATCGCCATGGCAACGCAGGGCAAGAACCGCCGGGAGGTCCGGGTCGTCGGAGCCGCCACAGAGCCCGTGAAGAAACAGGGCGTCGAACTCTGACCTGCTGCACCGTCCGCTGCATCAGCTGGCGAACTTCCTCCCGGGTCATGGTCCGGCCCATCGAGAACAGAACCGAGTCCAGAACGCCGTCCTCAAACTGCTGCGGCGCCGGTACCAAACTGGGGACATGAGGACAGAATGAGAAGGACAAACGTCCGGCGAGGGACAGACGGCCGGACACTCGAAGGCTCCCGATGTCTCGTTTTATTCCTAAAGCCTTCGTGGACAGCGGACCTGCGACTCTGTCTGACGCAGGTCAGAAACGGGCCGTGTGCGCGTGGGGTCTGGGGTCACACCTGATGTCGGCCGTGCTGTCCTTCCTGGAGCCGGCGCGGCCGAAGGAGAAGTGGGCGTGGCCCTTCTGGGGGGTGGCCGGGTCATCGGGGACGAACTCCACGATGTGCGGGTTGTCGTCGTTGCGGCGGACGCAGCCCTTGTTGATGACGTGCATGATGCAGGACAGCACGTCGCCGGTGCTGCAGCCGAAGCGGCCGCCGCCAGGGGAGCGAGCCGCTTCCTGCTTCTGGCACGAGTCCATGACCTGCAGCAGGAGCCCAATAAGACCCTCCATCATTCCTCCATCATTCCTCCATCCTCCTCAGGCTGATTATGTATACAAGTCATTTTCTTCACTTCATTTCTAAACATTGTTTTAATGGTGTATTTTATGTGTTAGCAAAGCTGCAGCTACATGAGGAGCCTCAATAAAATGGGGCGGTGGGGCAGCGGCTGACCTTGAACACCAGGTTGTCGATGTGCATCTCCTTCTCCTGCTTCATGATGTGGACGATCAGACAGTAGATGAAGTTCCTCTTCCTTTCCAGCGTTCCCGCCGCGTCCTCGTCCACATTCAGGTACGTCTGCCGGGGCAGCAGCTGCAGCGACGAAGGCTCGCCCTGCAGGCTGCGGGACGCCACCTGCTGGTTCAGCTGCAGCACAGCTGAGGATGGGAGGAAGGTTAGAGAGGAAGAGGAGGAGGATCAAGGCTGCAGCTCTTACCTGCGCTGGGCTCCTCCTCAGAGCTGCAGGTCAAAGGTCCTCCGTCTGCAACGAGCGGCTGCAGAGCGTGCATCAGCACGGCAGCAGACAGGCCGCTCTCCTGCAGCAGCTGCTGCACTCTGACCTCCTGCAGACACACGGTCTGTCAGAACTGGCCAGAACCCCGGTGGCACCGAGACCCGGCTGGATCCTCACCTCCTGAGTGTTGAAGTGCAGCAGGACGAACATTTGCAGCGTGGAGACGTGCAGCGTCCAGCCGCCCAGCCGCAGCTCGCCGTGGCCCAGCCACGTCCACTGCAGCCGCCGAGGCTTCGAGTGGCTCAGGCTGTACATGGACTGACCTGCAGACACGGGATGAACCAGCCTCAACTAGGCCCGCACTAAACCCTGCTCTTCAAAGCTGGGTAAACTAAAGTCCGGATCCAAACCGGCAGTAGAACCGGAGCCAATCAGAACCTGCTGGACCTCAGTGGTTATTTGGGCTGAGCTTCAGATAAACCTGGTTTAATCCAGGATGAACGCAGCTTAAGCAGCAAGCAAAGCGGTTTAAACGCAGTCAGGAATAAAGCAGAGATAAACCAGTTCACCCAGTGTCTGGCCTCACTGGCTGAACTGGAACTCACTGTGGCTGTAGAACTGGGTGAAGTGGTTCAGGTAGGAGCAGAGCTCAGCTGGAAAATGTTTGGCCGGTTCATCCAGGAAGCAGCCCGAAGACACGGCCCAGCACCGTGGAGACAGAACCAGAACCTGGACCTCCGCCTCCTCCTCGGACTCCTCCCAGTCTTCCATGACCTGTGGCAACAAGAGAAGGACAAAGGAAGGAGGAGGCTGGAGCCTGGCGGGGCCCCTTGCTGCCCCCCTGCTGCCCGCGGCCCCTACCTGGTCTTGCTCCTGCAGATGACGGTCCAGCTGCTGCAGCCGGTACAGGTGGAACTCCTGCTGCAGCTCCTCCGACTCGCTCAGGTTCTTCAGCATCTGCTGGGGGAAGCGACTCGGGAAGCAGCTGCCGATCTGGTCGATCACGGCGCTCTCCAGCCACACGTTGCCCTGGGCGAGCAGCCGGTCCCCGAGGTAGTACCTGCACAGGTGGGAGGGGGGCGGAGTCTCATCGCTGCTGCGGAACCGGGCCGGTTCTGCTGGGGCATTCTTACCTGTAGAAATGCTCGAAGGTGTTGGCGAGCTCCAGGCCCGACAGGAAGAGCATCGGCTCCAGGAACTGCTGCAGACGCTGCAGAGTCTCCACTCCACCAGAGGGCGCCGCGCTGGCCTGGATCATGTGGTCGATGTATTGAGCGAAACGCTCACTGACCTGGAGACACAGGAAGTGAAGAAAGGAGCTATCAGACTCTGGAAACCTGAGCCTCACTGGCACAAAGTGAGGGGCGACCAGAAAGCCTGGAAAAGCCTGGAAAAGCATGGAAAAGCCTGGAAAAGCCTGTCTTAAATTAACCTGGATTAAATCTGAGTTAGTCCTGGATTATCACTGTCTCCCATCAGTGGCTGGAGAGACTGAGGACATTCAGATGTCCACTCTGGACAAAATAAACAGCTGCTCCGTAGACAGAGGCTCAAACACAAGAGAACTGCCGTCTGGTTCAGTGAGGACGAAGGACGCTGGTTTAAACACAGACATGTCCGCAGAAACAGACCGGTGGTTGGAGACAAGAGTGAAAGAAATGGTGATCCATTGATCAGAGACGGCAGGACAGGCTGGACCCGTCCTCTCTGGTGATCACAGGATGGGGCCCTTGATCCGGACCCTCCTGATTAGACCCGACCGGTTCTGGACTCACGTGCATGGCTCTGAGGATGGAGAGCTGCAGCAGCGCAGCAGAGAATCCGTGTCTCAGAGCGAGGACGAAGGCCGTCTGCTGTCCGAACAGCTCCTCCATGGCGTTCTTCAGGCGCAGGTACAGAGTACGATAACGCTCCACAAAGTCCGGCAGGCTGCAGCTGGACTCCAGGAACTTCTTGACCTGGTGGAGCAAGTGGATCACATCATGCAGGGTTCAAAGTTCATGACTGAACAGGACAGATTACAGGGTTTACATTGGTGTGGCCTTACCTGCCGCTGCACCACTCCCTGCCAACAGAGGGCGATGCCTGCAATGCTGCTGCTAGTCTTCACCTTAGGCTTGGATGAAGATGAGGAGGATGAAGAGGAGGCAGCAGAGGAGTCTTTGTTTTTACCTTCTTTACCATCTAGAAGACAAACGGCAAAGGGTTGTTGAATGGAACGGGGCAGAAAAACAGAAAACTGCAGCCACAAACACAAAGAAACAAGTAAAATTAAGCCAGGCTGCGGCTCCTTCCTCTGCTTCCCTCTCACCGGAAACCGGGTCAGAACCGGGTCAGAACAGGGACCCCCGTGGGAGGAGCTCAGTGGTTGAAACTCAAAGAAAAACATGGCCACATCTGAACAAAGCTGAGTGGTTTGGTGGATTCAGGCTCGCCCTGCTGGACGCCTTTACACCTGCAGGGTTTTAGTTTTAGTGATCAGCGCCCTCTTGTGTCAAGTCGGCAGATTGACAACCCACTCAGTGTTCTCCATCCAGCAGGGGGAGCCGTGCCAGGATCCTGGCCTCATCGGGACCAATGAAATGAGAGCAAAAGAAAAAACAAACGGCTTCAGAACCAAAGCTCATACTCACTCTTCAGCTCTTTGCTCCGGTTCAGAACCTCTGCAAACAAAACAAACTCCTTTAGTCTCCAAACTGCCCCGGGGGCGAGGGACTTCTCATTCCGCCCCACTTTGAGTTCACATGATGAACAAATCGGATCAGTACCTGAACCAGTTGGATCACTTATCCAAACCATTGACTCAATAACGCAACCCATCAGATAATTAACTGATATGTACTCGGAACAGTAACGTCCACATTGGATCACTAACCCGTCGGACCAGTATGAAACCCATCGGACCAGTATGAAACCCGTCGGATCAGTACCAAGGGTTTGAGGCGGTCCACCGTGGTTTTGTATTACAAGATGTTACTGGAAGACATTGTCTGTCAAACACTATTTAAACCCACAACTACAGAGTCTTAAATACAATCACAATGAATATCAGCTATTTGCTCTTCTGTTTACTCCATATGGAGCCCCATCGCCCCCCCAGGGCTTCAGGGCCCCATGAATGCTAATATTTTAACAAAGACCACAGACATATAAATGCAACATTTGTTTATTTATATTATCAATGCTGCTAAATTTGATTCAATAGTTTCAGCCAGTGGCGATTCTAGCCCTGTTTTAGTGGAGCTTTAGCACCCTAAAACTTCCTCAGCAGCCCTGAATCAGGTCGCCACCCATTCCGTAAAATACGGAGTCCCATATTTGGCCGTTAAATGCGCGTCCCGTACTGAACCGATACATAACTGTCCGATAGAAACGCCTGTCATACTGTAAAGAAGGTTCGACTTTATTAGACCTTAAGCTTGGTTTCGTAGTTTTTATTTTAGTTTTCCGAGCCTAGTTAGGTCATTAAATGCAACACAGTTCGAGAGAAAAAGAGTATCACGAGACTCGATGTTTATGTTCTGTTGTTATGGTTCTCACTGCCCGGATATTGCTAAGCGCTGTCTGTGCCAGAGCTAGAGACCAGAAGCGACACGGTTCTTACATGAGAACAACTCGGCTGTCGTTGTAATTCATCTGTTGCTGAAAGAAGTAAAGTTCATCAAGAGGTTTTTTCTATTTTTTTTTTGTCGCGTATCTTCACCTACACCAACGCCTCCGTTACCCTGGAAACCAAAAGCGCGACAACTGGTGTCAGAAGTGGGATCATCTACAGGACTCTTGTGAGTGAATCCAATCGCAAAGATAATATCCAAGCCCATCCTGAACTAATTACAACTTAAAGACAAGCTACAACTAAAAAGAAAAAAAAAATATACCGCACTGAGACAGTAATAAGCTGCTACATTATTGCGGCGTAGCACTTCCAGTCCAACCCTTCACAATAAGAGCGCAAGCAAAAAACTTGCCAACGGAAAAATAAATAAATAAAATGACAGAGGATTTACAAGGTGCTACAGCAGGCCCTGGAGAGGCAGACACACCTCCAAAGTGGTTACAAGCTGTGCTGGAAAATCAAAATCAACAAACAAGACACTTTCAAATGATGTTGGCTCCTGTACTTTCACACATAACGGGACAATCAACTGTACAACAAACCCAAGCATCACATACTATTCCTGAGAGGAGTGATGACTTGATTCCAGTGCATTCTACAAGAGAAAGGTCTGCACGTGAAACACATGCCTCTTTGGATGTGACAACTAGACCACGTGTTCACACTCCTTTTGCCGCTGAGCTGGAGGTTATACATCAAAGATCACAAAGTTCAGGCCCAGTGAGACGAACCACCAACCCTGGACCTGACCCAGGACACAGAGACACTAGGGACAGTGAACCTGAGGTCCCACACACTTTTACCTACCACAATGAAAGAAGGCAAAATAATACTGGAGGCTATTATAACAACTGTTCAGAGCTTCAGAGGCCTAAATTAGCCACATATGAAGGAGATGAAGATTGGGACTCTTTTCTGATGCCATTCGAACGCCAAGCCAGAAAACACGGATGGAGTGCTGCTGAACGAGTGGACAGGCTGCACGAGTGTCTGAGAGGAGCTGCAGTACGCTACATCTGCTCATTACCAGAGCGCACAAGGGAAGATTATGTTCTCTTGGTTGAACAACTCACTCAACGCTTTGGGAAAAAAGACCCTCCCACAACAGTAAGAAGAAGACTGGGAGAACTTTGACAAGAGCGGGAGACATCAGCTGAGTTTGCAGAGGAGGTTAGACGCCTGACTACACTTGCATATCCAGGGGTAGATCTCCAGCTGCAGGACCAATTGGCAACTGATGCTTTCCTCAAAGGCTTAAGGAACCAGAAAGTGGCATACGAAGTCATGAATCGTGACCCAAGCTCCTTTGTAGAGGCTCAAAGGTTTGTGGAGGCTCATGAGCATAACTTTAGAGCTACTGTTGGTCGGGACACAGAAGTAAAAAACAGAGCAAGGCGCATTTCATGGGTTGATGAGGGGGACATGTGCGATGACAGCGCATCAACGTCCCGCAGGGTCAGTACTCCTCAGTATGTCACAGCTGACCAGTTTGCTGCACTGGCAGAACAAGTGAAGACCCTTGTTAGCACCGTGGGGAATCTACAGCTCCAGGTTGCCAATTTACAGCCCATAAGCATTGTATCCCAAAACTCCAAGGCAGCCCAAAGCTCTATATCAGAGAGAAAACAAAATTACCAACACATGCAGCCCAGCAGAGGGCGTTCTCAAACTCCAAGTCCAAATCGTGGAACAACTGGCCCATGTTTTAAGTGTGGAGAGACAGGACATTTTAGGAAGGACTGCAGTAGGGCTCCCAGTCCTGTGACTGCAAGACACAATAGTGACAAGTATATAGACAACCCACTGCAGTCAAATGGAAGCACAACCTCAGATTCCCAACTACAAGGCAGACAGGTTGGCTGCACAGAAAGGAGAGGTGAGAGTCTGCAAATTCTTTTGACCGTAAATGGTATCCCAATGCAGGCTGTAGCTGATACTGGAGCTCAGACAACTGTGATATCAGAAGAGCTGTATCAGAGAATCCTGAATGGTAACCCTGCACCTACAGACCTACACCATACACACCTACTAAATGCAGGAGTTGGAGATGGCATGAAAGCTAAACATGGACTCACAGTGACCTTCCAGATAGGGTCCAAATCCATAGACTGGGAAGTGCATGTAGCCCCTATAAGAGATTCTGTCCTCCTTGAATTGGATCTGATGAAGGCCCATGATGTTGTCATCTATACCCAAGGCAAAGTTTTCATTGGAGATGAATTGGTCCCCTCCAAAATTGTGCGAGATGATGGCTCAGACTACTGTGTGGCTAGAGTAACTCTGGAAAGAACCTCAATCATTCCAGCCAAATCTGAATGTGTCGTGTGGGGTGAAGTGGAGGACCCACAGCCAGGGGTTACTGCATTATTGGAACCCCTGAACATTGCAAATAATGTAGCCTCTGGAAGTGTTGTTGTCACCAAGACAAAGGTGCCAATCAGAGTGTGCAATTTTTCAACCAAGAGAGTGGCGTTACAGAGAGGAGTATGTCTTGGACTCCTAGTTGAGGTTTATCCTCTGCCCCCATTTGCACCAAAACCAAATGCAATGCCTGCACCATCACTGGTGGTTGGGAGGGTAGCAACAATCTCTGACATTCCTGAGCATCTCCAAAGTTTGGTGGCTACCATAAGTGAGACCCTCAGTGAGGAACAGCAACAGCGATTCATTCAGCTACTCCTCACGTACCAATCCATCTTTGCTAAAAGTGACTCTGACCATGGCTACTTATCCGCTGTAACACACAAAATTGACACTGGGTCTGCCAAACCTGTGCGCCAACCTGTGAGAAGAACCCCTCTTGGATTTCAAGGCGAGGAGGAAGTACATCTTAAAAAAATGCTGGCAGAGGGCGTAATCACACCATCAGCATCTGAGTGGGCCTCTCCAGTGGTCCTAGTTTGAAAAAAGGATGGAGGAGTAAGATGGTGCGTAGATTATCGCTGTCTGAACAATCTAACAATCAAGGATGCTTATCCATTACCCCAGATTGAAGAATGTCTTGATGTTGTGGGTGGAGCCACAATGTTCTCTACTCTCGACCTTCAATCCGGCTATTGGCAGATTGCAGTGGATAGTAAAGATCGAGAAAAGACAGCATTCATCACCAAATGGGGCCTTTATGAATATACTCGAATGCCATTTGGACTATGCAATGCTCCAAGTACGTTTCAGAGAGCAATGGAGCTCGTTCTCGGGGGCCTTCAGTGGGAAACTCTTCTCATCTACCTGGATGATATCATTGTCATTGGAAATGGAGTAGACCAAAGTTTGGATCGGCTCGAGCAGGTTTTCCAGAGGTTCCAAAGCTATGGATTAAAGTTAAAACCAGCAAAATGTCATCTGCTGCAGGAAGAAGTTCTCTTCTTGGGTCACATTGTGAATCAGTCCAAATCCAGCCCTCATAAAGGATGTACAGCAGTGGAACTCCCCCAATAACTTGCAGGAACTACAAACTTTTCTTGGGCTGTGTAACTATTACCGGAAGTTTGTACCCAATTTTGCAGAGCTGGCAAGCCCCCTCCATACTCTTCTCAAAAAGGGGACAGTGTTCCTATGGACTGAGCAGTCTGCATTTACGAGGCTCAAAGAGAAACTGACCACTGCACCAGTGTTGGGATATCCCCAAGCTGAAGGGAAGTTCATTCTGGATACGGATGCCTCAAACAACAGTGTTGGTGCTGTTTTGTCACAAGTACAGTGGGGAGAGGAACGAATTCTGAGTTATGCGAGTAGCCGGCTTTCACCAGCTCAACAGAGGTATTGTGTCACTCGTCGTGAATTACTTGCTGTTTGTTTCACACGGCAGTTCTGCCACTATCTACTAGGTAGAAAGTTTCTACTTAGGACTGACCATGGCAGTCTCATCTGGCTTTTTAGGTTCAAATGTCCTGAAGGACAACTAGCCCGCTGGCTTGAAGAATTAAGCCAGTATGACTTTCAGATTGAACATCGAGCTGGCAAACAACATGGTAATGCAGATGCCATGTCAAGGATGCCAGGAGAAAAGGTGGAGAACTGTGACTGTTACCAGGCAGGGATTAACCTGTCAGATCTGCCATGTAAAGGGTGCAGGTACTGCCAAAAAATTCATATCCAGTGGGCCAAGTTTGAAGATGACGTGGATGATGTTGTGCCTCTAGCCTTAAGGTGCATCCAGCCCAGAAGCAGTACCAGTAATGGTGATCAGCCATCTGTGCACCTACCAGAAAGGCCAGAAGTCAATTGGGTTGAATCCCTTAGTCCTGAGCAACTGGCAACACTCCAGAAAACAGATCCTGTTCTCGCTGCTCTTCACAAATGGAAATAAACAGGGACACTTCCTACCAAAGATGAAGTGGCACTGGAGAGCCCTGCAATGAGAAAGTTCTGGCTCTGTTGGCCTCAAGTCACATTGAGGCAAGGAGTGCTCTATTACTCCTGGGAGAGAACTGGAGACCAGCATCCAAACCTGCTGTTATTAGTTCCCTCGTCCATGCAGAAGGAAGTCCTGGAATCATGCCATAACCCTCCATACTCTGGCCATCTAGGAGAAGCCAAAACCCTAGATCGTGTGCGTCAGAACTACCATTGGTTCGGCATGGGTGGAGATGTTCACCTGTTTGTTAAGAGATGCCCACATTGTAGTGCATGCAAGATCACAGGTCCAGCAAAGAGGGCAAAACTGCAAAGCTACCAAGTTGGAGCACCTCTGGACCGGCTACATCTTGATATCCTTGGGCCATTCCCCATGTCCAGGACTGGGAACAAATACATTCTTGTTATCATTGACCAGTTCACCAGATGGATTGAAGCTTTTCCTGTTCCTGATCAAAGTGCTGAAACGACTGCAAGGAAGCTAGTCTATGACTTTATTGCCAGGTTCGGGGCTCCACTTGAGCTGCACACAGATCAAGGTCATAATTTTGATAGCTCCCTGTTTCGGAATGTATGCAAGCTCATGCAGATAACTAAGGCCAGGACTACCCCTTACCACCCCTCCTCCAATGGACAAGTAGAACGGTTCAATAGGACCTTATTGCAGATGGTTCGATGTTATGTGAACCAGGACCAAAAGAACTGGGACGAACAACTGCCACTACTCACAGCAGCTTATCGCAGCTCACGACATACAGTGACAGGGTTCACACCCAATAGGCTTATGCTTGGCAGGGAAGTCCACCAACCACAAGACATCCAGTCTGGCACTGCAAAAGTCAAGGTCGATGCACTGGAAACTGCAGATTTCCTCTACAACCTGGAGGAAAACTTAAAAGAAGCTCATGAACTGGCAAGAGACCACCTTCGCACTGCACAAGAGCGGCAGAAAAAGGTGCATGACCTCCGGGCCAAAGAACACTTCTACAGTGTAGGAGATCTGGTGTTTGTCAGAGATGATTCAAAGAAGAAAGGGTTAAGCACTAAGCTTCAGAAGCTATGGGAAGGCCCGTTAATTATTGCAGCTTCCCGTGGTCCTGTGCTGTATGAAATACAAGGTCCCAAGCACAAGACAGTGATGCACCACGATCGGCTCAAGCCGTATGACAGTGACGTGATACCAGTCTGGGTTTTACGCCAAAGAAGCAGACTGCTTAAGAATTGCCAAGACCAAGAATTTTAACCAGCAGAAGAGGATATTCCCCTGGTTCCTCTACTACCGCTGTCAGATGATCAGGATGAAGACCTCCAGCCCAAGGATCCAGGATGCCAGCCAGATGAAAGACAGGGGGATTCAAATTCTTCAGAAAAGACTGTTAAAACATCTAGTGGTCGTCTAGTCAAAAGACCGCAGAGATTTAGGCACTAGTTTAGTTAGTGAGTTAGTTGAATGTTAGAATTGCAGAATTTAAATAACTTGGTTTATGTTTTCTTGCCCTTATGGCATATACATTTCAGTAGTTACGTTCTTATAACTACCACTTCTTTCTCAATTTTGGCTGTATAACTTGTACTGAAGGGACTCAGTATTCCTAAAAGGGGGGATAGTGTAAAGAAGGTTCAACTTTATTAGACCTTAAGCTTGGTTTCGTAGTTTTTATTTTAGTTTTCCGAGCCTAGTTAGGTCATTAAATGCAACACAGTTCGAGAGAAAAAGAGTATCACGAGACTCGATGTTTATGTTCTGTTGTTATGGTTCTCACTGCCCGGATATTGCTAAGCGCTGTCTGTGCCAGAGCTAGAGACCAGAAGCGACACGGTTCTTACATAAGAACTTGGTTGTCGTTGTAATTCATCTGTTGCTGAAAGAAGTAAAGTTCATGCAAGAGGTTTTTTCTATTTTTTTTGTCGCGTATCTTCACCTACACCAGTGCTTCTCAATTCCAGTCCTCAGGCCCCCCTGCCCTGCATGTTTTCGGTGTTTCCCTGCTGCCACACACCTGAATTGACTCTATGAGTGATTAACAGGCTTCTGCAGTACTTGATGCCTGCAGAACAGGTAATGCAATCATTTGGATCAGCTGTTCTGAAGTAGGGACTCATCTAAAACATGCAGAGCAGGGGGGCCTGAGGACTGGAATTGAGAAGCACTGACCTACACCAACGCCTCCGTTACCCTGGAAACCAAAAGCGCGACAATACACACAACACTAAGTTTAACATTAATGACCAAAATAAAACACAGAAAATATTAAGGTCAGCTACATGGTCGTGGCGGGAGCTAAAGGACCCCAGAACGCTGCGGACCGACGCTGAACGTAGCGGTTGCGTAGAGACGGACACTGCGCACCGAGAAGGACCTCGCTGCAGCAAACAGAAAGGGGCGGGGACGGACCCTTCCGTCAGTCCCATACATTATGTGAAAATTGGACTATTGCATTCCGGAAATGAAGGGGGCGCTGTTTTCATAATCACTAGTATAAATACCTTAAAGACGCGGGGTTAGGAGGAAACGAAGAAAGAAAAAAGTTTAAGAGGTTCTTCCACTGGTGTTCGGCACACGATCAACAAAACCCACAAAGTCAAGAAAAGGTAATTTTACCTTCTTAAAATTTTTTCACATAGTAAATCAATACGCTTTTCTAGATTAGGTTGAAAATATAATTAACAGCTCTAAACTAGTGAAATTCGTAATTCATATGGGGAAGGCTAATTTTAGCATGTAGCAAATTATTATCCTGCAGGACAACATTAGATAAAAATAGTAAAGTAGATAACATGTTTAATTGAGAAATGTATTTTATACTCAAACTAACAGATCCACCTATCCATTTGCAACATTCGGAACAGAGAGGAGATTCTCCCGTATTGCTACGATAAACATTGTCTTCCTCTTTGCTCATACAGTGCCGATGAGTAGAAGGTACAGAACCATGTAGCACAAACTGCTATGGTTCAACATAACGGTATGTAGAACTACACTTGAAGAATCTAAAATATTTTTTTTACATACTTACCAGTTTTCTAGTGTTAAAGAAGAAGAAACCTAACAAACATTTATTTGTGTATCGTGTTTTATTTCTTTATGGATTAAAATGTGTTCTTCATTCAGTTAAGTTACTTGCATTAGGTTGCATATCAAAAAAATTTACTCAAGAGTATAACATGGAAAAATAGTCCTAATTTTAATTAATTAATTTTTTTATTTTGTCAAAAGTTGCAGAGTAATTGAGTAAATCTAATTAGTGAACACCTGCCCTTGGCTGCTTGAGGGCAGGTGTCACTTTTACAATTTCAATTAATTTTTTGCAGAATATATATTAGTATCTGGAAGCCATTGTGAGTTTGAAAATTAATTATTAAATCCTACAAAACAGTAACAATAATGTTAAAGAATATACAGTGATTAATTCAAACATGTATATTTCCTGATGTGTAAAAACCTTTTTCAACAGGGATTGCCTGAACAAGGACTGTCCAGCAACTGTTTTAATGTTTGTAGTCATGGTAACATCCGCTTCCACCCACCATATTGTTGTATGGTCTTTATAGATGTAATAATCACATTTTTCCCAACAGTGTGCACTGTACTTTGTGATGGGAGCATCATGTGATTTCAGTGAGGTAAGGAAACAGATGAGAGTTTATACTTTCTGTTGGAGATTTCATTAAATGTGAACCTATGATGTCCACAGGATGATATGATGACAATATGAAGATGGTCTCTCTCTCTCTCTTAAGAAACGTCCCTGTGAGGTCAGAACAATAATGGTGCTCTGTACCACGTCATGTTACACATCTGTCAGTTTTTTAAGAAAACCTTCAATTTGTCCTTTTTAAAAGGTTCAGAGAAGAACAACAAAAGGAGAGAGAGCAGAAAAAAGTTGATGAAGGCAAAATGTGAGGTAAAATTCATCACTTTGTAGTTTTAAATCATGTAATTTGTATTATGTCCATTCACAGTGTACTTTTGTTCTATGCTTATTTTTTTTAAGTCTGAAAGAAAATCAGGATAGAAGAATTAAAAGGGTTGAAGCAGTTTTGATGTTATTTGGACTTGCATTCATCTTTCACTTAGAACATATCTGTATTTTTACAGACTGTGTGCTGATGGCCACACTGATCCCAAAGCAGGCGAGGCTCAAATTGAGGTTCATTTTTAAATTTACACATAACTAGTAATGTTGATTTTTGTATCTTTATGTGCAATTGAGACTAAAACCCTAAATGATTTAAATAAATAATAATTTTAATTCATTATTTGGACATCATTTTTTATACCATTAGAGATGAAAGGATAAGATACTGAGAGAGATAAAGTATTAATTATTATTTAATGCTCTTCACCATGCAGGTACAAAGGATACCACCAACCTCACAGGTCAGATTCATCCATCATGTGTCAGAGCCATTCTTCCTGTTTCACAGTCTTGCAATGCACCTGTTTCTGTATTAATTTGTTTTTTATTTCCAGATGCCTCTGCATGGACTTGAAGCTGTTGTCCAGGTGGAGGTTCTGACCCAGGTTCTGACCCAGGTTCTGACCCAGGAGACACAGCTGACCTCACCTTGGCATTGACCTGCAGGTCCTTTCATTGTGTCTGACCCGGTTTTCAGGAAGAAGACTCACTTTGCTTGGCTGGACGGTGAGGACCTTTGACTGTTTTTCACCTAAACATGTGAAATTAGATTTTAACTATATGAAATCGATTTTTCATTAACAGATCAACTGGGGGAAATTTTCAGAGTCATTCCAGGCAGAAAACCGGATTCCTCTTGCTGTTGTAACGTGTTCTTCCTGCCACCGGTGATATAAAGACTGTGGGCTTCACCGGCAGTGGAAGACCAGGAGAGATCCCTCCTTCTTACTGTGATGGGTCTTCTGGACCCTGACCTGAACGTCAACACTGAATGCAAGGAGAATATTAGTTGCTTTCCACAATCTGTCACACATTTCAGTCGTCACACGTTGTTTAGTTTTTTTTTTTTTTGTGACATGTCATTTTAAATAGTTTCTGCTAAAGAATATTTACCTTTTGACTTGTGCAGGGATCCTTTTTCATAATGTGTTCTTTCAATATTATGTACATTTTTGAAAGTTCCTTTTGTTGTAGCTCAGTTGATTTACATTATTTAGTTTTCATAGAGTTGTTTTTTTTAAACACTTGGCACCCACTGTCCACTTTTCTTTTCTTTGGTCCGCTCATTTTTACCGAAGGGGGGAAATGGCAGCTGGAAAGTTACACTCCAACAAAGGTCAATGTGTCTAGACTAGTGCGCCGTCTATCGGGGAAACGAGGGTATTGCAGGGGAAAGGGAAATGAATGAGGTTTTTACACATCCCTGGGTTTTTACTATAATTTGGACAAGTTCGGCGGGCCGGATTAAAAAGCCTGGGGGCCGTAGTTTGCCCACATCTGACTTAACCATTAATGCACCGGCCAACCGGGACCACATACATAAACTTGATCAGTGCAGGAACAGAAGCAGGCGCTGGGCAGCAAGTTGAGATGTAAACACAGCACATAATTCTTTGCTCACAAAAATAATTCACTCAATGCGCACCTCTGAAAGAGCGACTCCGGGTTATACCATAGAGCTGCACAAGCAGAGCTAACGCAGTGGGTTTTAATTTCCTACCTTGATGTAGAGTTCTCCAAAGAAACATAATTTCTCACAGGGGGTTGATGTAAATATCCATATTGACCTACCTGTGTCCAGTTTGAGCAAAAGGAGGTGCGTGCAATCTGCACCGAAGTAAACTTCAGACATGAAGCAGCGACAGCACGGGGCAGTGCAAAGAAGCGCCAGCAGTGTGACTGGTCTGCGCTCCCGGCTTTGTGGCCCATTTAGTGCATCAACTATAAACAGATCTTTTAGGAATAATTCTGCTCCTCCGGTAAAACGCTCAGCAAAACAGAAACAGTTGCAGTCCAGCTTAGAATAAAAAAAAAAAAAAAGTAAGCAATTTCTTTTTCTAAAAACTATAAAAACTAAAACAAGCAACACTTAGCCTGGTGGGGTAAAGTCTGGCTATCTGCCACGCTTATAATACACTGAGGGAAACCCTGAGTACCCCAGACCGTCAGATCACAAATTAGTAACCCAACTGGTCAGACCATGAACCTGTCAAATCAGTATCCCAACCTGTCGGATCTTCATCTTAACCTCATGACAAGATGAGGTTAAATTGACCTGACTTATAAGGCTCAACTGGGGCGTGCTCCGGTGGCGTAGAGGTTAGCGCGCCCCACGTTTGGAGGCCCTCAGTCCTCGACGCGGCCGTCACGGGTTCGATTCCCGGACCCGACGACATTTGCCGCATGTCTTTCCCCCTCTCCTTCCCCCTTTCCTGTCAGCCTGCTGTGGTATAAGGGACACTAGAGCCACAAAAAGACCCCCTGGTGGGGAAAAAAAAAAAAGGTTCAACTCCGCTGCTCTCCACTAACCCTCCCTTCCTCATTTCCTCAGTGTAATGTCCAGTTCACACTACACCATCTTAGAGCTGTCGGCCGATTGTCGGCCCATTTTCAAAACCTGAGAGATCACACATTAGCCGACAGAAATCCTAGGTAGAACGGTTCCATCGGGTTCCATCGGGTTCCATCGGGCCGTGTGGTGTCCAACAATGGGCACAAAATAATGGCTCCAAGTCCAGTGAAGTCATTTTAAAACCAGGCATTAATCAATGCTTTACTACAATCTACCTGCAGTGCATGTGGCTCTAGTGTCAGCGTAACGTCCTGACTGAATGAAAATCATTAGAACCTTTTTATGTCACGTTAACGAAGAACAGCTGAAAAGTTACCGGGTTCATCAACTGGTACCAATTTGGCTCCAACTCCTCCCCTCATCATTTCTATATTCTTTACACCAAATGTTTTATAAACATTAATGTTGTTTCCACATATCATCTCCAATGTCCGCTGGACTTCGGGTTGCTCCGTGTCAGCTGTTTGGGATTCCCCTCTGTAATTTCCCCTCAGAAAGCAGGAGGAGAATCCGGCTTTCTGATTGGCTACCTGTCACATTCAACAGGCTGCGTTAAGCTCCCAGTGGGGAATACCCCTGATTTAGATCGAGCGCCACAGATCTACCGTAACACACCACACACTACAGGATGATCGGTTATGAAACCACAAGAGACAATCTGAGAACATCAACGTTCTCAGATTGTCTTAAGGGGAAAATGTAGGAGTGAACTAACGTGTAGTGTGAACTATTGCATCAGGTAGTCGATGTTCCATCTTCTCTATTTAAATCTAATGATTACTGAAGGACAATATGGTTTACAGACTTCATAATCTGAACTCTTTTGGTTGAATCCAGTATTTATTTACACTTTGGTGTTTTTATTCAAGAATCAATTTTATTTTTATTTTTGGTTGTTTTGTTTATTTTATCAGTTCCAGTGTTAAATGTTCTTTTGAAAATAAAGTGTATCTATCTTTGACAGGAAATCACATAAATTATTATGTCATTTCCATTAAATCAGTGTAAAAAGGTCTTCAAACAATATTATCGTTTATCGCAATAATTTTTGAGACAATTAATCGTTCAGTAAGATTTGTTATGGTGACAGGGCTAGTTGCTGGTTTCACTCACTGGACTTCGCTGGAGGTTTGAGCTCCTCGCCGTCAGCTGAACTTGTGTCCACGTGGACCAGCAGGTGAGTGAGGCGTCTCACTCTGGAGTTAAAGATGGCGGCTCGGCTCTTGCAGCGGCGGGCCACCTCCAAGTTCTCCAGGTACTCGCTGAGGAGCCATGACAGCGGACTGGATGCTTTTGATTCTGGATAGAACATGAAGCATAGTTCAGGCTCAGAAAGCTTCAATAGGAACATTTTTACAGACCAGAACCTCCTAAAAGAAAGACCTATCAACAAATCAATAGTTCAGAAACCACTCTTGTGGATATTTAGACCTTCTGGATGGTCCAGTGACACAGAACACAGTTGACGTTCTGAAGAGAGTGAAGTGTCTCAAAACAAGTTATATCTTTAAGTCTCAGTAATACATCCAGGCTGAGGCCTTCTTGTTCTCAGTAACCTAGATATTCCACAGATAGAGGCTGCCATACATGGATAAAGTTTGGGAGGTCCAACATACACAACAGTGGCATGTTGGATGTTCCCTGCACCATTAACACAGTTAGAGGGGACCGTTAGGCTTTGTCCCTCCCACCGGTCTCTAAATTTTAATTCACATAATCTTTAAATTTCTGTGCTTTCCCAATCTGTAAATATACTTGGATTGCTTAATAAATGTATTTCCTCTGTTAACTTGGTCTTACAGAGTCTTCACTCTAAGACAGGCCCAAAATATAATGTTAGCAGGTTTTAATGGGAAAATGTTCTTAGAGAAACACACAACAGAGTGATCTTCACTGAAGGAAAATGTTTGTCATCAGATCCAACCTGCAGATTAGAATAAGCTTGACATCATTGGTGTGTGTGGGTAGGCGTGGTCACCTGACAGCGTGATACTGTGGACGATGGGGCTGATCAGAGCCTCCCAGCAGGTCCGACCCAGAGCTTCGGCTGCTTCAGCGTCCGGCAGAAACCGATCTGCAAACATCTGTTCGTGTCTCAACGCACTGTTCAGCCTAAACACACAGATTCAGGTTCTCAGGTGAGTCAGCAGCGGCTGCAGCGTCACTGGTAGACAGGCAGAGAAGAGTTTGTACTTGTTGAAGAGCTGCAGCAGCTGAGCCTTGTCCTCCACCACCTCCTGACACCAGGTATGGGCCTTGGTACTGTAGAACAGGTAGGTACGGCGGCACAGCTGCTCCTTGAACACGGGCCAGAACGTGGGCTTCGGACCCAGAACCTCAAAGCCGTGGACCCGAGTGTCGATGCCGCCCTGCAGCACAGAGGGACGGATCAACACCTGTGGAGGAGGCCCAGGACGTTTAAGGAGCAGAGACTGACCTGCTGGCATCTCTTGATCCTGATCTGGATGATGGACCAGAACCGGGTCATGTTCTCCAGGAGAACCACGCGGCTGGCTGAGGCAGCGACGTTCACCTATAAAGATGGACCGGGGTCAGATGGGGAACCGCCCTCGTTGACCTGACCAGAACCAGACTCACCGTGTTGAGTTCTGTGTTGATGTTGGCTGGGTCATCCCCGCCCAGAACCAGAATCCTGGCCGGCATGTAGCTCGAGTCTTCGCTGGCGACTAGGATGGCGAGTTGTCTGAACATGAAAACACACAATATCAAACGTCAGGTGGCACATGCAGGTAAACCAGCTATAGCAGACGACCACCACACAAAACCACGCCCAAAAAAAGACGCCTGGCAACAGAACCATTCGCCTGAAAACTCTTGAGACCGAGAGAGATGACCACGCCCACCTGATGACCACACCCACCTGATGACCACGCCCACATGATCACCACGCCCACCTGATGACCACGCCCACATGATCACCACGCCCACCTGATGACCACGCCCACATGATGACCACGCCCACCTGATCACCACGCCCACATGATCACCACGCCCATATGATGACCACCACGCCCACATGATCACCACGCCCATATGATGACCACGCCCACCTGATCACCACGCCCACATGATGACCACGCCCACATGATGACCACGCCCACATGATCACCACACCCACCTGATGACCACGCCCTTGTGCATGTAAATGTTGATGAAGTGCGAGCCAGTGCACCCATTGGACTCCCAGTAGGTTTTGGGGTTCTTGTCAGTCAGCTTGTTGGCTCTATGGTGATTGGAGGAAACCTCCACCTTTTCCCAACATTTATCCTCCTTGAGCTCCACGCTGGAGCCTGGGAACATCAACAGGGACACCAGTTAGACCAGTTTCAAAAACCACTCTGTCCATGAACTTGAAAGAACATCTGCACCAACCCTGGCACAGGTTCCTCAGGAAGACGTCAAAGAAAGGGATGTTGATCGGCTGGTGGCTGCGGCGGTGCTCTTCTATTTGACCCAGCACCATCTGACACACAACAGGAAACACAGGCAGCACATGAGCAGATGATGCTAAGATGTTCTCCAGAGCGTCTCCAGGTCCAGGGACCCTGCCATTCGCCCACCTGGATGCATCCGGCCAGCACGCTGGTGGTCATCTTCTTGTAGAGGCTGGCGTATTTCTCACAGTCACTGATGAGGTCTCGCAGCTCGGTGACCAGCAGCAGGTTGGTGCTGTGTTTGTCCAGAGCCTTCACCAGAGACTCCTTGGTCCCCAGGCGGCACATAACCACTGCATAGTCCTTGTTCAGTGAAGCCAGTCGGTACAAGAAGCGGATGAAGAGTTGCACAACCTGTGGAATCATCATAGCAGGTAAGCCTCTCACCATGACCTCTGACCTCAGAACCAGGAGCGCTGCTAACCTCTCTGTCGTTGATGAATGCCGTCATAGTGGACAGACACGGCTCAATGCTCTCGTGCCATGGCAGCATGTCCTCCTCGTAGTTGTCCAGGAACTTGTTGAGGATTCTGCAGGTACAGTCAGAGTCAGATAAGGTCCAGTAGCACCACTGGGGCCGCTCTGGGCAATACCAACAGTACCGCCACAGCAGCAACAGCTCCAGAGGCACCAGTGGCACCTTACCTGAGGATGGACAGCTGGACCGCCCGGTCAGCTCGGTGCTGCTCCATCAGGCGGACCAGGTCCTGGTAGGTGTCCCGGCTGCGGGTGACCTGCATAGAAAGATGAGATGAGCGGCAGCAGCACCGGTTCTGAGGGTTTGAACAGATCTTTTCCAGTACCTGTCGGCGCTTGTCCTCCAGCTGGGACGTATCGTCGCACAATAGCTGCTCCAGGGTCTGGATCACCTCTTTGGTCACTGTCAGCTCCTTCAGGCTCACCACCAACATCTGCAGCTCTGTGTCCTTAAAGTCCAGCTGGTCCTGACTCTCTGAGAAAGACGACCCAGTTTATTTATAGAACAGGACCTGTGGCCCATAGAACCTGTGGCTACTTCAGTTTACCTTAAATACAGAAATAAATCTGCTTCATATAATAAACTAGACGAGACATCTACCTCAGACTAAAGTAAACAGGGTGTATACCTCACAGATTAAAACGCTGCTGGTTTTAATTTCCTCGAGACATTCCTATAATCTATCATCTGACTGATAGAGATGATCTAGAGTTGGTGGTGATCAGTCATCATCTATCATCTGATGGGTGATAGATATGATCTATCATACCTACCCATAAATCCTGACTGGCCTCATCAGGATTTATGGGTAGGTATGACTGAATATCATCAGCATAACGATGGAGATTTATCCCAAGAGGTCCAGTGATTTCAAAAATTGGAAGCAGATGTATAATAGAGAGAACTGGGCCAAACCAGAGCCCTGTGGTTCTCCAATAACCTGATAATGTAAACCAGCATAGTACTGCTCCCTGACCCTTGGTCCTCTAGCATGTTGGGTCTTTTCAGGAGCAAAACAACCTCAGCAACAGTCCGAGTCAGGGAAAGGGGCCTAGTTCATGCCCGCACCAACGACTCGTACCTTTGCTCTCCAGCTTGTGCACCATGGAGATGTGGTTGAGAGCGATGATGGCCAGCATGGTCTCAGCCCTGGACAGTCTCAAACAATTTTTCAGGACGGCGGTGACACCACAAGCCACCAGCTGCTCTGCTAGACTCTTGTGGCTAGCGATGAGCATGATGATGACGAGTAGCCCGTTCCGAACCGACAGCATGCAGCTGCACAGAGGAACGGTTTGAGCAGGGAGTCATGGGAACAGGGACCTGCATCTCGGAAGGGGGACTCACCCTTTGGTCTTCAGCATGAGGTCGAGGGCAGAAGGGATGGTGCTCAGGAGGCCCTTGGAGCCTTCGGGAGTGGCCGAGCCAATGCTAGCAAAGATCTCCAGCATCATCTGGGTTCCCGACTCGGACAGCGGCAGGCTGCTGCCAACGCTGCGCAGGTCATGCTTACTGGCGCCGGTGATGACCTTTAGCGTCTGAGGAAGAGGACTGGGTCATCATCATCATTGTCAACAACATAAGAGAAGACGGTGAGTCTTACCGCCAGTCCCAGCTGGAGCACGTGGACCACAGTAGAGAACTCCTGCATGCAGGACAGGATCGCTTTGACCCCGCCCTCCGTAGCGAAGCACACCCTCCACTCGTACTTCACCATGAGGATGTGGATCATTCTGAGCGTGCTCGTAACCACGTCCCTGGAGGAGGAGCCCAGCAGCTCCACCAGCAGCTTCAGCACTTTGTCACTGTCAGAAACACACCGGCTCAGGCTATTTCTTGGACAGAGTCATTGTCTATGTCTATGTCCTGGACAAGGGCTACTGTGATGTCTCTCACCGAATGGTCTGGGCCGAATCGCTCCTCATGGAGTTCTTGTCCTGGGCGCTCTTCTCCTCCAGCAGCCGGGTCATGAAGAGGACAGCGGCCAGCTGCTGGGTGGGTTCTGAGGCCGATCCTCCCTTCTTCAGGATGTCCACCACTTCTCCCAGCTTCTCCAGCAGGCTCTTCTTCCCCTGAACCCGCGGGTTGTTGAACACTGCAGGAAGACAGCATGACACCTCATCACCAACATGGAGACAGACGCTCATCATCATCATGATGAAGATGTCCCCACCTTTCATCTTGTCCTCCAGGTCGTCTGGATACTTGCTGTCGTCCTCAGAGGGAAGCTCGCTCTCCGTCTCCGAGGAGCCAGAGTCTAGAGGAACTTCCTTCTTAGCCTTCTTGGACACTGAGCCTTTAGCTGAGGAAGAGGAGGCCAACGATGAGGAGGTGAAGCTCTGTGTTCCTCCTCCCAAAGCGGGTGGAGCCAGGGAGCTTTCTGCTGCAGAGAGAAGTAGAGGGAAGCAGAGTGAGGAGCGTGGCAGAGACAGGAAGGAGGTCCCTGAACCTAACTCTCACCCAGCAGCTCTTCGTCCTCCAGGCTTCCTCCTCCTCGCTGCAGGTAGTGCTTGCAGAAGGCGTGGGAGCAGAGCAGGTCGTCGAGGCACCAGGACGGCAGCGCCTGCTTCAGGTAGTGCAGCAGCTTCTTGGACACGTCTCCGGGGACGGACAGGCCGATGAGAGACGCATCATCTGGCTGCACCTCCTGGACAGAGAAGAGAGGTGGGTCTGCCGGCTCTAACCCGGAGACAGGGGACACGGCGAGGGCCCCCACCTGGTCCTCCAAGCTCTGCTGCAGCAAGCTGTGCACCTCCTGCTGCTGCTTGGGCTCCAGCTTCTTGATGAAGAACAGCACCTCCCACCACTCCGCCCGGCTGAGCAGCACTGGTTCCACCTGCAGCGCCTCCGTCAGGTAGGGCAGCGAGTACAGGCCCCCCGGCGGCTTGGAGAAGAACGTCTGGCTGACTGGGGGCAGAGGAGGAGGAGAGGAAGAGAGGAGCTGAAGAGCAGGAGGCGTAGCAGGCAGGAAGTCCACCTTACCTGCGGTGAGTTTGAGGGTTTCAGTCAGGGTGGAGGCCTTCTCCTGTGTCTCCCTGTCGGACTGACTGCTGCTTCCGCTGCCCAGTATCTCCACCATGTGCCAGTGGACCCAGTAGGTTCTGGACAGGGAGTTCCAGTAGACCTGCAGACAGCACAGCGTGATCCAGAAGTGGCTCCAAGCCGACAGACGCAGCAGGACCCGGTCCTCACCTGAACGGGCGGCGAGCCGTCATTGCTGTAGCGGAACTCGCCCTCGTCGCCGGCGCTCACCTCCTCGTAGTCCTCCAGCATGCGCACCGCCATGCCGCTCTTCAGGCTGTCCTGGACGTACTCCACATACGCCGAGCGGCTACTGAAGTCCGACCGCGCCTTGAAGCCGTTCCCACCCTTCTTCTTGGTTGGCGTGGCTGTCGGCGCCGAGTCCGGGGAGCCGGCGGCCGGCGACACAGATGAGGTGCAAAACCTGGGCTGGAAGATGGAGCGGAGGATGGGATGGGGCACCTCCTCCACCAGCTCGTCGCCGCCGGCCACGCCCCCTCCAGGCTGCCGTCCGGAGCAGTCGGGCGGCTTCCGGTTCCGGTCCCAGCCCATGACACGGACCAGCTCCGAGATCAGGTTGGCCATAGCCATGGTGAAGTCAAACTCCTTCTGAAGGCGAAGGAGCTCTGTCTGGTGGGCGGAGCCTGAAGCAGTGGGGGCGGGGCTACCGTCCTGTCTCTCTGAGCCTGCCTCCGCCCCCGCAGTGTTCAGCTTGTCCATCAGAGACGTGACGCACAGGTATCGCTTCACCAGGGAGAAGAGCAACTTCCCAGGTATCTGAACAGACAGAACCGGATCAGAACCATCTGATTTTGGTCTGGTTCTGACCCAAACTAACAGAAGTGTGTTGTTACAGTAACCCACAGATAGCAGCTTTTCCTGATTCTAAAAGAAACTGAACCCCCAGGTGGAAATACCTGTGGCAGGTGGATGCCCTCGAAGGAGATGCCGTGCTCCTCGGAGGACGTGGTCTCGGCGAACAGCTCCAGCAGGGTGTAGCGGTTGTCGAAGTCCATGTGCTGCTCGATGCCGTCCTGCTGGCTGAGGGACAGCAGGACGTAAGCCCGGCTCCCTGCAGGGAGACATGGGGCACCGGGTCAGAACCGGGTCAATCCGGGTCAGCCTGCCCCATAACAACAGAACCGGGTGTACTGAGGTCAGCCAGGTTACCCAGAATGCAGCTGACCTGCGTCGTGTGAGGCCAGCGCCCGCAGCATCTTGCCGGCGCTGCGCCTCGTCTGCGTCTCCTTGTTGCACAGCAGCTCCATCAGCAGGTTGAGGGCGCCGGTCTCCTTGAAGACGCCGACCAGCGAGCCGATGCTGGCGTAGGCGCTCAGCACGTGGATGGTGTGCATGATGTTGATGGAGAAGTCGCTCTTCTTGGCCATCTGCTTACGGGCGCGACACACCAGGTTCTTCACGTCCTGCTTCATGTCGGACAGTTCCACCTCGTCGAATGTCACGTCTGCCGGGAACTCTTCGCCTGCCCGAGGTGCTCCGTCTGCCGCCTTACCGCCCCGTTGCTTCTCCTGCGGCTGTAGGGGGCGCTGAGCTTCCGCCTTCCTCTTGCCCAGCAGCGTGGGGCAGTTGGCGAACACGTCCTCCATCGTCATCCACATCAGGATGTTCTCCGGCTTAGCTTCTCCTGACGTGGAGCCACCGGACCCGCCTACGCTGTTCCCTCCGCCGCTCGGGCCGCCCGTCTCGCCGGCTACGCCCCTGCAGCTGGACCCGTCGTCAACGGTGACAAGGCACCACCGAATCAGGTACTCCGTCTGGCCGTCATGGGTCCGGCGCTGGCGGATCAACTCCTCTGGGTACGCCTGCAGGCTGGGCCCCAACTGGACCAGCAGGTTCCCATTGCGGCGCTCGCCCACCATGGTTGCTATGGAAACAGACACACACATCAGACAACAGAAAACAGGTCAAGGAACTGGACCTGATTTTGTTTTATCCTCAGAGTCTAGAGGAGGAGCCCACCCCACGAAGAGGTTCTGTTATCTGGAGGAGTTTGACCCAGACCAGAACCTCCAGACCAGAACCCCACCCATCAGAACCTCCATCCTTCTTGGTGTCCTCCGGTCGTTTCAGTCTAGAGTTCTTCAGCTGCACTCTCAGCAGGTCACGGTTTCTACGTCACGTGATCGACAGGTAAACTAACTGTTTAAGTAATGATGTAACTAGTTAGCAGCTTAACTAACTTCACCGCCAACTAGTTGCTGACCAACTAAATGTGTTTTTGTCCCTCTGTGCCGTTGACGCAACGTGCTGACGTCACCGAAGTCCGCTCCGGATTCAGAGGGTGTAAGGTTAGACCCGTCAGGAGCCAGAACCTGCTGCAGTCGTGGATCACGCAAGACTCTAGTTTCCTGGTCCATGATGTTCCGGAGAATTCGGCTCGGTTAAACACCAGAACCTGGTAGCGGCTGAAGAGAACCGGGTCCAGCAGCTGTTCGAGCTACATAGTTCCGGTTACAGACAGCATATGAAACAGACCCGAAGCTAAACCGAAGCGGTTTGGAACGGTTCTGGCTATAAACAAACTGTGTAGAGAACACAGTCGGCCGCTCCAGACCGGAACCCGGTAGGCCTGCCCCCCTCCTCAGTGTGAGTCCGGTTTACCTGGCGAGTCCCGCACCTGCAACTGCGCGCGCACTTTCCTCTTTCGCCCTAACGCACTCTTTTCCAGCCTGGTTCTATAGGTTCTGTCCGGGTTCTGCCGCAGGTTTGATACGCACTGTCACAGCACGGAGCGCGTCTTCCGCCTCTGTGCTAATCTTCCGGTAAGCGTAGCGCCCCCTCTGTTCGGAGGAGTTCTGTCATGACGTCACGTTTTATCGGTTTGGTGTGTCCTGGATTCTACGGAGATCAGATTCACTCAAATAAATACTGTCATAAATGAGTACATAATTGATATCCCCATGAAATAACATCAAATTGAAATGTTAACATCATGTTGTCACAGTTTTATTTATTTATTTGATATGGGTGTTTTATTTTGTAGTTATTTTATGGGCTTATGTTTTCTAGCTGTTTTTATTTCAAGTTCTTATATTCAAACGAGAGGGCGGAGAAAGCCACATTCAGGGTTTTCAGTACCAAAACGAGAGTCAGGAGACAACAGTTCCTGTGAAAACAACTCTCTGAAAACCTGAGTTGGTTCATGTGAAGCTTCTTTTGTCTTTCTTATCATCAGAGGTTCTGATGGATCTGAAGCAGAGTGTCCGCAGTGTTCTGGTCAGCAGGGGGCGCTTAAACAAGTAATTTGTAATTATTCAAAATTACTCATTATTTAATGAGTAATTATTTAATGTAATTATTTATTACATTAAATAATTCAGTTTTTCCGGTGATGAAAGACCTCAACAGGTTCTGCAGGAGACTGAGCCTCCTTCAGTGTGAGGAGGAGCAGTCCTCTTGGTACTGGTTCGGTGTTCTGATCCGGGTCAGACCTCCACCTGGACCTCCATCTGGCTCCTGGAGGAGGATGGAGCTTCCTAAAGAGCAGAGAGATGTTTTCTTACCTCAGGGGCTTTAGGACCATGAGGAGGAGATCTGAACTGAACACCTCCTCTGTATTCTCAGCTCATTCCTCCGCCTCCTCTTCAGGAGACTCATCCTCCCAGAAGCACCTCGGAAGGGGCGGGACGGACCGCTGTCAGGCTCAGCCCTTATATGGAAATGGGACCATTGCACTCCGAAAGTGAAGTATTTCCTATATTATCCTCAGTCTTCGTTTTTATTTTATTTTTAAATCTGTGATATATCTTCATCTTTAGGAAGGATTTTCACTCTCAGCATGTATTGAACTTCTATCTCTTATTTACTTCAGCTCAGCTCACAGTTTTGAACAAATTCTGTAGTTTTCGGTGAACTTCTAAATCTGCTCCTTAGTCGCATCTTTTCGACCTGCTCCTGCCTCTAGTGGCGTGGGGGTGGTAGCACAACTGATATAATTACATTACTAAATCAGAATAGCACACAATCTTTATCATTTACTATTAATTCTGGCTTTACTGGAAAGGTAAAAGATCAATTATCTTATAAAACATCGTATTTTTTTCATTTCCTTAAGGATATAGAGCTAATTAAAGGAACAATATTTTTAAACATTATAAATAATATGTATATATCTCCATCAATTATAGGAGCAACAAAAGAAATAAGGAGACATAAAAAACAACATAAACAACTATAATAAAAATACCATCTGCAATGTATGCATAAGAAATTTAATTGAGCAAAAGTCAATCACAAAAAAATGAATTTGATTCACAGTTAAATAATCAACCCAGGTTGTTACAACCAGGGTTGTTAAAAAAATACAAGCAAAAATTCACATTTTTGTTTTTACAGTGCATATTGGTGTATATTATTCTGAGAGACTTTTTGTTGGTAGTCTTATATATAGGAAGAAATAAGATGAAACAATTTAGTCTATCAACATGGAAATTTTCCTTTGACTAAAGTCATCAAATAAAACACATTCATAGAATCACATTATCAACAATTTGTGAATAGAGCAAAAACACTTAGAATATTATAGGTAAATGTTATCATTTTAGTTTGGTTAAGAATAATTCTTGCACTGTCAATAAAGGATTTCTAATAGATGTTTTTAGTTGCCAAATGAACTAAAAACATCTGGCAACTAGTAAACATTTTGCCCTCACTAGTAGATATTTTGCCCTCACTAGTAAACATTTTGCCCTCACTAGTAAACATTTTGCCCTCACTAGTAAATATTTTGCCCTCACTAGTAGACATTTTGCCCTCACTAGTAAACATTTTGCCCTCACTAGTAGACATTTTGCCCTCACTAATAGACATTTTGCCCTCACTAGTAAACATTTTGCCCTCACTAATAGACATTTTGCCCTCACTAGTAAACATTTTGCCCTCACTAATAGACATTTTGCCCTCACTAGTAAACATTTTGCCCTCACTAGTAAACATTTTGCCCTCACTAGTAGATATTTTGCCCTCACTAGTAGACATTTTGCCCTCACTAGTAGACATTTTGCCCTCACTAGTAAACATTTTGCCCTCACTAGTAGATATTTTGCCCTCACTAGTAAACATTTTGCCCTCACTAGTAGACATTTTGCCCTCACTAGTAAACATTTTGCCCTCACTAATAGATATTTTGCCCTCACTAGTAAACATTTTGCCCTCACTAATAGATATTTTGCCCTCACTAGTAAACATTTTGCCCTCACTAATAGACATTTTGCCCTCACTAGTAGACATTTTGCCCTCACTAGTAGATATTTTGCCCTCACTAGTAGATATTTTGCCCTCACTAGTAAACATTTTGCCCTCACTAGTAGACATTTTGCCCTCACTAGTAAACATTTTGCCCTCACTAGTAGACATTTTGCCCTCACTAGTAGACATTTTGCCCTCACTAGTAGACATTTTGCCCTCACTAGTAGATATTTTGCCCTCACTAGTAAACATTTTGCCCTCACTAATAGACATTTTGCCCTCACTAATAGACATTTTGCCCTCACTAGTAAACATTTTGCCCTCACTAGTAAACATTTTGCCCTCACTAATAGATATTTTGCCCTCACTAGTAGATATTTTGCCCTCACTAGTAAACATTTTGCCCTCACTAGTAAACATTTTGCCCTCACTAGTAGACATTTTGCCCTCACTAGTAGATATTTTGCCCTCACTAGTAAACATTTTGCCCTCACTAATAGACATTTTGCCCTCACTAGTAGATATTTTGCCCTCACTAGTAGACATTTTGCCCTCACTAGTAAACATTTTGCCCTCACTAATAGATATTTTGCCCTCACTAGTAAACATTTTGCCCTCACTAATAGACATTTTGCCCTCACTAGTAAACATTTTGCCCTCACTAATAGACATTTTGCCCTCACTAGTAGACATTTTGCCCTCACTAGTAAACATTTTGCCCTCACTAATAGACATTTTGCCCTTACTAATAGATATTTTGCCCTCACTAGTAGACATTTTGCCCTCACTAGTAGACATTTTGCCCTCACTAGTAGATATTTTGCCCTCACTAGTAAACATTTTGCCCTCACTAGTAAACATTTTGCCCTCACTAATAGATATTTTGCCCTCACTAGTAAACATTTTGCCCTCACTAGTAAACATTTTGCCCTCACTAGTAAACATTTTGCCCTCACTAATAGACATTTTGCCCTCACTAGTAAACATTTTGCCCTCACTAGTAAACATTTTGCCCTCACTAATAGACATTTTGCCCTCACTAGTAAACATTTTGCCCTCACTAGTAAACATTTTGCCCTCACTAGTAGATATTTTGCCCTCACTAGTAGACATTTTGCCCTCACTAGTAAACATTTTGCCCTCACTAGTAAACATTTTGCCCTCACTAGTAAACATTTTGCCCTCACTAATAGACATTTTGCCCTCACTAGTAAACATTTTGCCCTCACTAGTAGATATTTTGCCCTCACTAGTAAACATTTTGCCCTCACTAGTAGACATTTTGCCCTCACTAGTAAACATTTTGCCCTCACTAGTAGACATTTTGCCCTCACTAGTAAACATTTTGCCCTCACTAGTAAACATTTTGCCCTCACTAGTAAACATTTTGCCCTCACTAGTAGACATTTTGCCCTCACTAGTAAACATTTTGCCCTCACTAGTAAACATTTTGCCCTCACTAGTAGACATTTTGCCCTCACTAGTAGATATTTTGCCCTCACTAGTAGACATTTTGCCCTCACTAGTAAACATTTTGCCCTCACTAGTAGACATTTTGCCCTCACTAGTAGACATTTTGCCCTCACTAGTAAACATTTTGCCCTCACTAGTAGACATTTTGCCCTCACTAGTAAACATTTTGCCCTCACTAGTAGACATTTTGCCCTCACTAGTAAACATTTTGCCCTCACTAGTAAACATTTTGCCCTCACTAGTAGACATTTTGCCCTCACTAGTAGACATTTTGCCCTCACTAGTAGATATTTTGCCCTCACTAGTAAACATTTTGCCCTCACTAGTAGATATTTTGCCCTCACTAGTAGACATTTTGCCCTCACTAGTAAACATTTTGCCCTCACTAGTAGACATTTTGCCCTCACTAGTAGACATTTTGCCCTCACTAGTAAACATTTTGCCCTCACTAGTAGATATTTTGCCCTCACTAGTAGACATTTTGCCCTCACTAGTAAACATTTTGCCCTCACTAGTAAACATTTTGCCCTCACTAGTAAACATTTTGCCCTCACTAGTAGACATTTTGCCCTCACTAGTAGATATTTTGCCCTCACTAGTAGACATTTTGCCCTCACTAGTAAACATTTTGCCCTCACTAGTAAACATTTTGCCCTCACTAGTAGATATTTTGCCCTCACTAGTAAACATTTTGCCCTCACTAGTAAACATTTTGCCCTCACTAGTAGATATTTTGCCCTCACTAGTAAACATTTTGCCCTCACTAGTAAACATTTTGCCCTCACTAGTAAACATTTTGCCCTCACTAGTAAACATTTTGCCCTCACTAGTAGACATTTTGCCCTCACTAGTAGATATTTTGCCCTCACTAGTAAACATTTTGCCCTCACTAGTAGATATTTTGCCCTCACTAGTAGATATTTTGCCCTCACAAGTAAACATTTTGCCCTCACTAGTAAACATTTTGCCCTCACTAGTAGACATTTTGCCCTCACTAGTAGATATTTTGCCCTCACTAGTAAACATTTTGCCCTCACTAGTAGATATTTTGCCCTCACAAGTAAACATTTTGCCCTCACTAGTAAACATTTTGCCCTCACTAGTAGATATTTTGCCCTCACTAGTAGACATTTTGCCCTCACTGGTAAACATTTTGCCCTCACTAGTAAACATTTTGCCCTCACTAGTAAACATTTTGCCCTCACTAATAAACATTTTGCCCTCACTAGTAAACATTTTGCCCTCACTAGTAAACATTTTGCCCTCACTAGTAAACATTTTGCCCTCACTAATAGACATTTTGCCCTCACTAGTAAACATTTTGCCCTCACAAGTAAACATTTTGCCCTCACTTGTAGACATTTTGCCCTCACTAGTAAACATTTTGCCCTCACAAGTAAACATTTTGCCCTCACTTGTAGACATTTTGCCCTCACTAGTAAACATTTTGCCCTCACTTGTAGACATTTTGCCCTCACTTGTAGACATTTTGCCCTCCTTCCTGGCTTGCTCCATTTTGGGCCAGACTGCAGCTCTTGCATCCCGATCCGGTTTGCAGAAATCTTGATTGAAGTGGATCCCCAGCTCCTTGCACGTCTTGGAGTCTGTGGTGAGTTTCCAGATGCATCTCGGTGGGGTCTTATGCTGAACTGAATTAGTATTTGTCGATGTCTTCCGTCTTCTTTTCCCCCAGACGATGCGTGATGTCCACTGCGTTGCCAAGTGTAGAGGCCCAGTGCATGTAATCTTGGCTAAAAGGTCAATGACTTCTTTGCAGGCATTGTTTTTTTCTTTGAAGCCCTGAATTTTTAAATTCCAACGGCGTTTATAACGTTCTAGTTCCAACAAGCTTTCTTTCATCTCCGCATTTTCTTTGATGAGTGCAGGAACCTCTTTTCCCAGCCCAGGTGTGACGGCCCTGCTGTGTTGTCCGGTATGAATGTGTACTATGCTGTCAATTAACCTATCAATTAAGGTCCTCTAAGTGGGAGGTGCTTCCATCATCCGGCCACCTGGGTGGTATTTAAGGAGCGCCGTTCCATTCACGACAGGCTCTCGTCCTCCGCAAGCTCGTCGCCATCCAGACCAGACCAGGTTGGGGTCCGGACTTCCTGGTGTGGAGGGACCAGTCATGATCGCTCCATCCAAGCTGCCATTTGATTCCGACGCCTAGACATTCTTTGACTTTTTTAAATAAATGCCTTTTATAGGTTTAAAACACTGTTGCGACCAGTCGAGCCGGGTCGTAACACCAGGTAGTTTCGTTTTTTTCTGCTAGCTTAGAGATGTTAGCAACCATTATCATGTTGTCACGTAGCTGTACGCCGAAATTATCAATCTTGTCTGTTAGCTTGTCGATAGCTGCCACAATCCGGTTGTTAACTTCCTCATTTTGGGACACAATTACCTTGCTGGGTGGTGTCGGTGTTTTGACAGGCTTTGGGGGAGATTTCCTTTTGGTTGTTGGCAGTGAAGTCTCCATAGCAAACTGTGGTCAGCGACTGGAGAGCTCGTCTTGGAGGCTACCGCTAGCTTGGATACAGTTTCAGCTTTTTCTCGTTTCATATCTTTTGTTGTTTAAAAGTTGGTAAAGAAAAATAAACTGGAAAGAAATAAAATGTACAGGTAGGTTTAATAATCCTTTGGTGCTCAAAAACAGAAGTCTTACCGATCAAATCGGGATTATAGTTTAAAGGAAGCTGCCTGTCCAGTTCGCCATCTTCTCCAGACCAGTACACGGAAAGCCACAAAATTTGTTAAAAACTGTGAGCTACGCTGAAGTAAATAAAAGAGAGAAGTTTAAATACATGCTGAGAGTGAAAATCCTTCCTAAAGGTGAATATATATCACAGATCTAAGAGAAAATAAAAACGGAAGACCGCGGAAGGAAATAGCGCCCCTTTCACTTCCGGAGTGCAATGGTCCCATTTCCAAATAAGGTATGAGACTGACAGCAGTCCGTCCCGCCCCTTTCTGTTTGCTGCAGAGAGGAGGACTTTCATCCTCCAGCCTCCTGGACGCCTGGGCGCTCTGCTGCCCGCCCGCCGAGCTCCTCCCTCGGCTCTCAGAGGTCCGGAGCTCCGCGGCTCCTCAGCGGGCCTCTGTCAGCTCGCTGCCCGGCTGAGAGCGCTCTGAGGTCGGTCAGAGGACGACAACAACCCCTCAGATGAAGACTCTCATGCCTCACCTTGCGAGGTGAGTATGTGCGCTCGCGTGATCACAGGAATGACGTCACTGGCAGTGTGTGGGTATTCAATTATAATCATGAGCTTCATGCATTTTGCCTGTAAACGGCCATGTGCGTGCGTGTTTGTGTCGGAGGTCAGGGGGAGGTGGAGATCGTTCTGCTGCATGAAAAGGTTCCGAACCGGGAGTCTGATCCAGAACTCAGGATGCCGAACCAGGAGCTGAGATGGTCCGCAGCGCTGTTTTATATGGAAACCATGGCAACCAAGCAGGGCGCACCGGAGCCAGAACCCGACCAGAACATGAGGATGAGACTGAAGCAGTCTTAGATTTGATTTGTGAAACTTCACTTCACTCAACAGACCGCTGCAGATCTTTGGAACATGGAACAAGTGTGAATAGTAATCTGAACGTTAGCGAAGTTTCACAAATCACATAAAAGTTTCACAAATCCCAAACACAGATTAAAATATTCTGCTATGAGAGCAGAATAATCCAGTCCAGGTGTGAAGAGTCAAGGTGTTGTAGTTTTTAAACTAGAGTTGATTAAAGATGCAGTAGGTAGTGAATAATTAGGTGGAATTGCCCTTTAGCCATTTACTGAATCGGAAACCAACTTCAGCTTCGTCATTCAATGTCTGATGGAGGAACGTTACGCGTAACGTTCCTCCACGTAACGCGTAGCTACCATCAGCATATAGCTACTGTTAGCATGTAGCTACCATCAGCATATAGCTGCTATTAGCATGTAGCTGCTATTAGCATGTAGCTACTATAAGCATGTAGATATTGTTAGCATGTAGATATTGTTAGCATGTAGGTACTTTTAGCATACAGCTCCTCATAACATGTAGCTACTGTAAGCAGGTAGCTACCACACGCTGATGGTATCAGTTCTGTCCGCTTTAGAGGTATTGCAGGTGCTACTCTTTACTGGATAGTAGCCCTGGCTGCTCTGGGGTACTGAGGCCAATCTGCCTGCACAGCGCCCTCTGTTGGGCCCCACACCAGCGGCACCAGATAAGGAGGGTGAAGTGCCTTGCCCAAGGACATGACGAGCCATCACAGGGTGAACTGGTTGCTGACGGTTGCTCTCTGGGCCTCTTCAGGACCAGGAGCTGATAGTGACAGCTTCCTGTTCCTATTCCAGGTCACAGTCTGACCTCTGACCCTTCTGAGGAGCTGCAGGAGCGCCATGCAGGGCGGAGCAGCGGAGGTGGGGCCGTCCCCCCGGACAGAACATGGCGGCTTCATCGACACCCACAGGTTGGGGGCGGAGCCTCCCCAGCAGCTGGACCCCGGCGCCCTGCCCCCCCACCAGGCATCCGGCCTCCTGCTGCAGCAGTGGGCGGAGTCTGGCGGCGGAGCCTGCTGTGAGACAACCTTCATCGAAAGCCCCGCCCCCACCTGTTGCTCAGCCGGATCTTCAAGGGAGACGCTGCGACTCTCTGACAGCAAGTTACTGGAGCTCAGTGAAGACAAGGCCAAGAATCCCCCGAGGACCTTTGACCCAGTCGGGGACGAGGAGCTGGAGGTCAGTGTCCATCCATTGTGTCTGATGTAACCTGTGTGTATAATGTGTGTATAATGTGTGTATTGTGTATGTATAATGTGTGTATAATGTGTGTATAATGTGTGTATTGTGTGTATAATGTGTGTATTGTGTGTGTATAATGTGTGTATAATGTGTGTATTGTGTGTATAATGTGTGTATAATGTGTGTATTGTGTGTGTATAATGTGTGTATTGTGTGTATAATGTGTGTATAATGTGTGTATTATGTGTGTATTATGTGTGTATTGTGTGTATTGTGTGTATAATGTGTGTATTGTGTGTATTGTGTGTATAATGTGTGTATAATGTGTGTATTGTGTGTATAATGTGTGTATTGTGTGTATTGTGTGTATAATGTGTGTATTGTGTGTATAATGTGTGTATTGTGTGTATATTGTGTGTATAATGTGTGTATAATGTGTGTATTGTGTGTGTATTGTGTGTATAATGTGTGTATAATGTGTGTATTGTGTGTGTAAAATGTGTGTATTGTGTGTATAATGTGTGTATTGTGTGTATTGGGTGTATAATGTGTGTATTGTGTGTATAATGTGTGTATTGTGTGTATAATGTGTGTATAGTGTGTATTGTGTGTATAATGTGTGTATAATGTGTGTATTGTGTGTATAATGTGTGTATTGTGTGTATAATGTGTGTATTGTGTGTATAATGTGTGTATTGTGTGTATAATGTGTGTATTGTGTGTATAATGTGTGTATTGTGTGTGTATAATGTGTGTATTGTGTGTGTATAATGTGTGTATTGTGTGTGTATAATGTGTGTATTGTGTGTGTATAATGTGTGTATAGTGTGTGTATTGTGTGTATAATGTGTGTATTGTGTGTATAATGTGTGTATTGTGTGTATAATGTGTGTATAATGTGTGTATTGTGTGTGTGTGAGCAGAGCGATCTCTCCAGCTCCTCCACTCAGAGCGATGACTCCTTCCTGCTGCTTCCTCCCAGAGATCATCGGAGCCTCAGCGTTTTCTCGATGCTCTGCTGCTTCTGGCCGCTCGGCATCGCCGCCTTCTACCTGGCCCAGCAGGTAGGTGGGCGGGGCCCAGGTGGGCGGGGCGTGGGTGGGCAGATGTTATGTTAACCCCTGACCTCCTGCGGTTTCTTCTTCTCTTGTTGCTGCCCACTCCCCACTTCACAGTTGCTAAGTAACCGCTCTGCAGTCAGCCGTACTGAGCATGCTCAGTACCTGCTTGTTACCATAGTAACGCCTCCAGCCCAAAACAACAGGCCCCTGCAGCTCACACACTTTGGGTTCTGGTGCAGAAGTGGTTCTGATGGTTCTGATGTGAAGCTCTGGTTCTGACCCAGTGGGGTCCAGAGTCTGTCCTGGTGATGTAACTTCCTCCTCAGAATGCCAGCATTCATCTGATCCAGGTGTGTTGAACCAGGAAGAGAACTACAACATGGACGCCGGAACCTCCAGGACCCACTCTGGATCCCACCGGGTCAGAACCTTCAGGTGGAATCAGAAAACAGGCTTTTACTTTTCTGACCTAGTCATTGACATTTATTTTGAAAGTCCAAACGAGACTTGGAAAATGTGGAGTCTTTTATTTTGTAGGACCAAAACATTAAAAATCCTGGTCCAGTTGGGCTGTGAGATCAGAACCACCAGATCCCCCCGACCCAGGTCCAGAAAGCATGAGACCATCAGGAGAACCCGTCCGGAACCTGGTGGGAGGAAGCCCCGCCCCCTGGCCCTGATTGGCTGCAGAGTTTCGCTGAATCTAATTGGAGGAAACTGTTTCCTGTCAGCATGGCGGTTAATTGGCTGCGGTTCATCCTGAGCGTTGTCATGGCGATACACGGTGGTTGGGGGGGTGCCGTGACTTCCTGCGGTCCCACCGCGGGGTCGTGACCCCTGTCTCTGTTTGCAGACCAGCAGGGCGGCGTCTACAGGTGACCTCCACCTGGCCGGCTCCACCTCCAGGCGGGCGCTCTTCCTCGCCGTTCTCTCCATCACCATAGGAACTGGCATCTATGTGGGCGTCGCCGTGGCGCTCGTCGCCTACCTGTCCAAGAACCAGAAGTGGTAACCATGGCAACAGCAGCTGGGTCTGGACCCTCGGGGGGGTTCTACGGGTTTTTGGACTTTTGTGTCTTTTGGTTCTAGATTTTTCTGTGAAGGTTTTTGGATGTTTGTAAACCTTCATCATCATCATCATCATCATCAGAAGACTTTACCTGCCAGGTGGATGAAGAACCACCAGAACCTGCTGTGGTTCTGGTCCAGACGGTTCTGATTCCCACTGGGAATCAGTTCTGGTTGCTCTGAACTGCATCTGGGTTTGTTTTCCTTCTGCAGCCTGTTCTGGTTCTGGTTCTGGTTCTGGTTCTGTCCACGCATCTCCTGGTTCCTGATTGGATGGAGCCGGGTTTTGTTCACATTGACACGGGCCGATGGTGCCGGACCGCCCCAGCAGAACCACGCGGGCTGGGTTTCCCTCATTCATATTGGTGCAGAAGGTTCTGCAGCTGTGATCCTGATGCAGGTTCTGTTCAGGTTCTGGTTTCCCTCTCAGAGCCACGCGGCCACCTGAGCATCCAGAGCCCGACCCGACCCGGTCCCCCCTGGTGTTTCTTCCTGCGTCAGCAGAACTAATCTGTCCTCTGAGCTCATTAACGTCCTGATCCGTTTAGCTGCTGCTAATATGGGCCAGAACCAGAACCAGAAGTTCTGCCAGAGAACTCAGAATGTCTAATGAGGTTGTGACCTTTGACCCAGGTGTGGCCCAGGTTCTGGAGCCAGTCCTCTCCAGAACCGGTCTCCTGTGGTTCTGATCATGACCCGTTTAGCTCCATTTTGTTCCTAAATAAAGGCTTTTTCCGAAACTTGATCCTTTGATCTGAACGTCATTAAAGGAAAGTCTTTGGGGCCGCTGACCTCTGACCTCTGGAGCAGCTGGGGTGAGGAGGGACGTCTCCATGACGACGAGCTCCGGCTTGGCGGCGCCACCTGCAGCTCATTTGGATGATGTTGAATAAAAGAGGAAGACGCTGATTGGTTCTGGACTTTTTATTTCTAGAGTTTCAGTCTGACTACAGGAAGCTTCGCCCTGAGCGCCGCCTGCCAGGCGCCGCTCCAGCAACACCACAAACACCACTCTGACATCACTTCCTGTTACAAACTCAGCATTTCCTGTGAAAATGTGATGTCAGTACTCAGGAAGTGCTGACATCATTTCCTGAGTGACGAAGTCATAAGCTGTGTCCGAATTCAGGGTCTGCATCCGATTTGTAGGCCGGGGTCAGGGCAGGGTACCGTGGCGACAAACCCGTCCAACATGCCTCCTTCTCTTCCCCACATTTGAAGGATTGTTCGGCCCACCATATCCCATAATTCAGTGCGGGCCCCTACCAGGTGTTCAGGCAGAGCGACAATGGCGGTGAAAAGCAGTAAATAATTTTGTTATATTACACTTTAAATGACACAACATGATTTTGTACGTCTTTAAGCGACAATGTAAGTGTGTAAGTCTCAAATATCTGCTGGGTTCACACGTCTGCTCCCTCTGCCAGCTGGCTGGGCGGCTCAGCCTCGGTTTTCCTGACTGCCGGTGCATTGTTGGAAAAACTCCCTCTAGTTTTCCACAATGAGTGGAAGTTAAACACCAATATTATTCAGACAGGTAACATCTCGCTGTAAAATGTTTGATTTACTATTGAATTTATTCCTGATCAAATTGGTTTGATTGATTCATGAGCCAGAGCCACATAAAGACAGTTACAAAGTCGGCCTTCTATCACCTGAAGAACATTTCCAGGATTAAAGGACTAATGTCTCAGCCAGATCTAGAGAAACTCATCCATGCCTTTATCTTCAGTCGTATTGATTATTGCAACAGCGTCTTCACAGGTCTGTCCAACAAATCAATCAAACAGCTGCAGCTGATCCAGAATGCTGCTGCTGGAGTTCTCACTAAAACCAGGAAGATAGAGCACATAACACCAGTTTTAAAGTCCCTCCACTGGCTCCCTGTCGCTCAAAGAATAGACTTTAAAATACTGTTGTTAGTTTATAAATCACTGAATGGTTTAGCACCACAATACATTAAAGATCTGCTGCTGTTGTATCAACCTTCCAGAACCTCTCAGGTTCAGGTTCTGGTTCTGCTCTGCATCCCCAGAACCAGAACCAAACGAGGAGAAGCAGCATTCAGCATCTATGCACCAAAAATCTGGAACAAACTTCCAGAAAACTGTAAAACAGCTGAAACACTGACTTCCTTTAAATCTGGACTAAAAACCCACTTGTTTAGAGTTTTATTAGAAACGTAATCAATTATAAATTTATTGATGGAACTTGATTTAATGTTGTGTTTTTATTGTTGATTCTATGTTTCATTGTGTTTTTGTGTTTGATTTGATGTAAAGCTCTTTGAAATGCCTTGATGCTGAAATGTGTTATACTAATAAAGTTTGATTGATTGATTGATTGGTTCAAGTTTAGCCTTCAAACATACTAGTTTAATTGAACTGTATGGTTTATCCCAGATTTGGACAGTATGATATTTAAAAATGAATAATTGTGAAATGTGCAACACGTGTTTGAACATTTTAGAATCAAACTAACAGATTTATTTTTTCCTATGAACAAATTTTACTTTAGAAGGTGAAGAATAACACAGACATGAGTAAAACATGACTGAGAAACAAACTTCAGCTCTGTTGTTGTTTTACTCTGCTTCACGCTGTCACGGTTGCTAGGCAACATGAGTTACGCTGAGGTGGGGGCGGGGACAGTTGGAGCATAGACCGGTTTATTCACGGTCTACGTAGACCTGCAGGATGCAGACCTTGAATTTGGACACACCTGACTTCCAGCCCAGTGACATCACTTGTTGAAACTCTTGTCATCTACTATCTGCTAGCAAAATACTCTGACATCACTTCCTGTTACGCTGACATCACTATTGGCAATTAGGCATGACTTCCTGCCTGCGTCTCTAACAGAACACCTGCAGCACAGCTCTGCATAAACTCCAGATGTGGAAGTGTTCACCTGCACAGGTGAGTAGGAAGGTGACCTGCTCTTTGGCTGTCTGTTTCCATAGCAACCCACCCAACCGGTACCGACCGGTACCGGCTCGGTACCATCAACGAGCCGGTACCATCAACGACGCACAAACTAAAATCTGGGTGTAAAAAAAGAAATGTTTGGCAAGAATCCTCTAAAGCTGCGCCCCCTGCAGGACCAACTGAGACACTGCAGCAGGAAGCCAGGAGTCAGGGCTGCCAGGTGGTACCGGCTGGTACCGGTCGGGTTCAGGTCATCTGGACCTCAGGTTCTGTTCAGTTAGAATGTTTTGGTGACAAATTTACAGACTGGAAGGAAACACACACAGTTCTCTGGCAGGGTGTGTGTTCAGTGTGTGTTCAGTGTGTGTTCAGTGTGTGTTCAGTGTGTGTTCAGTGTGTGTTCAGTGTGTTCTGCACATGCTCAATAGAGTCCGTCAGTCTGGGAAGCGGCGCCTCCTCTCTCTGCCCCCCGGCTCTGGGGGCGAGGGGCAGATGGCTGCTTTGGGGGAAGGGGAGGGGAGACCTCAGGTTGCTGGTGGGCGGGGCTTCAGGTGGCGTCGGCGTCGGGGGAGGCCCCGCCCTCCTCCACCTGGTTGGCGCGGCCGAAGGTCTTGACTTTGGACAGAAGGTCGGCCAGCGTCTCCTTGAAGCCTTTCTCCAGCAACCAGCCCTCGCTCTCACACTCCGGGTTCTCCGGGTCGGCCATCGTTTCCAGGGCTGTGCTCAGGTACTTCAGGCCTGCCACGTCTCCCGCCTGGCTCACACACACACACACACACACACACACACACACACACACACACACACACAGAGGACAAGTGAGTCTGGACAGATCAACATGGTTCAATTCTGCACCAACCAGCAGCTTCCTGTTCCTGCAGCGATCTGATTGGAGCTTTCAGCTTTGTGAACATGCCGCAGCTTCCACCCCTGCCCCCCCCCCCCCCCCGGGGTGTTCAGGTGTTTTCAGGTGTGTTCAGGTGTGTCCTTCAGCCAGTAGCTTCAGGTATTGAACTTGTTGTTCTGACCCAGATAACGGGCCTCTTGGGCAATGTCCCTGACTTCCCAGAATGCACCCTGCTGCGGTAGATTAACCCCCCAGGCAGATTACCTGCAGCAGCTCAGCCTGGACTCGGCTCTCTAGTGGGTCCGAGTCGCTGACGGACTGGACTCGGACTGCGGCGGGTTTCTGTGACCGGTCCGGTTCAGAAGCAAACATGGCCATAAATCTGATTAACGTGGCAGCGTGCCGGGTCACCTGGTGCTGGTTCTGACGATCACCTTGTTTTAAACGGAGGATTAGAAACGCGGCTGATCCTCCATGAACCCGTCCATGGGTTAAAGACTGCAGCTGGAGGAGGCGGGCAACCGGTTACCATGGCAAGATCGATGGTCAGGCTCACATCGATGGTTCTGTTCTGGTTCCAGTTGGGTTTTGGTTCTTTTCTTGTGTCCTGTCTGAGAAGCCAGGTTAAATTTCACAGGTTCCAGTTACATCAACCCGCCAGCAGGAGGCAGAATCGTTTCACTCCGACTCCCTGATAACTTCCCAGGATGCAGCAGAGGACGAACTGGAGCGGCACGCCGCAGTTAGCATGTTAGCTGATAAAGGCTGGCTTTGAGTCTTCATCACTGGAGGCTTTCATCCACAATTTCCACCTTCAGAGGCAGGACCAGCTGAAAACAGAGGCTGCCTGTTAGCATGCTAACAGCTATCATTAGCATGCCAGCGCTAACTTTAAAGCATTTTTTTATGTTCGTATGTTCCTTTGTCAGCATAAAGGACGAGTTTTAAAGTTCGTTCTGTGAAGATTGAAATCCAATCAATAACCTCCCCTTGTTAGCTTAACATGCCAAGACTAATATAATGCTAACTTTAACATGCTAAGGCTACCTTCACAATGTTAATGACTCTGAAGGTTATAATTATATAAGTTTCTTCCTTTGTAATGTTTCCTCTGATGCTGTGAACCATGTTAAACTGCTATGCTATCCCATGCTATCTGATGCTATCCAGATGAACTCGTCTCGTATCAATTCAACGTCACACACTAACGGCCGAGCCTGTTTTAGCAGGAAAGGAGACCCAACAGTTTGAACGAGAAACGATGCAACTTCCATGAAAGAAAAACTTCAAATAAGCTAACAGGCGGGTTTGGTGAGTCTTCGGTCCTGGAACCAGACAGAGGCCATGATGAGCATTTACTTCCATAATATTACAGAACAAATCAACAGATGTCGTTCATTTTCCCTAAAATGTTTCATGGATGATAACATTTTTCTTTTTTCTCCGAAGAGTTTTTGCGGCGCTAGTGGCTCGTATTTTTGTGACAGTAAGCAGACAGGAAGGAGGGTGAGGAGAGGTTCCGATGTTTGCCTCATTTGGTACAGCAGTAGCATGCTAATGCTAATCCGTAATGTTAGTCTGTCTGGATTATTTTGTGAAGGTTTTTGCTCCAGTAAACGGCTTTGAACAGACTTCTGAATGAATGGTACAATACAGAGGTGAACACAGCTAGCTAAAAGGTTAGTTAGCTGTGACCCTAATGCACTAATAAACTTTAGCTAATGCTAGGGTGACCAGATTTCGGTTTCTGAAAAGGAGGACACTTCTTTTTTTTTGTTGGCGGGGGGGCACAAAATCCCGGACGATTTTGAAATTCCCCCCGGACATTTTTTTAGGTCTGAAAAGTAGGACATGTCCGGGAAAAAGAGGACGTCTGGTCATTCTAGCTAATGCTAAACTAATGCCATGGTATTTAGCAGGAGCTAATACTAAAGTGCTGAATCTAATCATGCTGAAATCCAGCAGAACGTGAAAAGCTCCCAAAACTACTCATATGTGAACTACTGTATTTATCTGAATAACTTTCTGGTTATGTGTTCATGTGTTTTTCTTTTCTTTTGTCAATTGCTAAATAAAGTTTCTTGGAAAAAAGGGGCAACAACAGGAAGTGGAACTGCTGCATCTAATATATCAAATAGTATTCAACAGCTTGCTAACAAAGACTCCTAAAGCAGAGCTCTGTGAAAACCACAGATCAGGATGTGGGAAATGGGAACATTGGTGGAAATATGTGACATACATTATATACAATTATAAAATAATGGGACCACCTTTTTCATGATCAAAATGTCCAATTTCTTCATATTATTCACTTTACACGATGAATATGAGCTCACATGTCAATCTGATATAATTTTCCAAGACATAACTAAAGTAAACTTGTAGCTATGAATCAAGACTTCTAAGACAAGTATATCTGTACACAAAACAACCATTTATTTACTTCTGTTTGAAACTGTTGAGAACCAGAAACAACTTAACATCTGATCATGACACCATACAAATTTGCCCCAAATTAGGCCCAGACAATAAACATGTGGAAACCAGATGTGTAGAAACGGGTTTAACACCATCAGTGCCAGTCCAGAGAGGGAAACAGAACCTCAGTGACTGGTCCTTCACATTGTTTCAGGAGAGACTGTAGCATTTGACTGTGAACCCTCTGAGTCTCTTTAATGTCTTCATGAATGGTTAGAACACACACACACACACACACACACACGTTGGCACTGGTGGCTTGTGTCGGGGTCTTCTTATATGTGGCAGTAACCACAGGTGAAGTTGCAGTGGGTGGTGAAGCTCAGGTGGGGAGTTTTCCTTCTCCAGTGCTGAAGGTCATGAGGTCTCTGGCTGTTCTGATGTGTTGCTCCATTCATTCCTCATCTGAGCTTCACTGAACCACTGGCCTCCAAAGAAATGTAAAAATTAATAAAACAAAGCTCTTATGATCTGGACTACATTTCATGTACACACACATCAGAGTCCTACTTTTACATTAGTATGTAATTGACCAGAATGACATGGGGTGAAAATCTGATCTGTTAAATAAAGCAGCATAAAGTGATGTTGTTTGGTGACGATCCTGTCAGGCTCAAAAAACACTTCAGTTGATAAAACTACGATTCTCTCGGTAATTAAAAGAAAAATCACGCAGTGTTAAAAACAGTAACAAGTTAATTTATATTTTTCAACTGGAAGAACATCATCATAATATTAGCTCACACATCTGCAGACACGGAGGGAGGATGGAGAAATGGCCGTTTTATTATAACGGTCCTCAACTTTTATTTTGACTGAAAAACAGCTGCCATGTGTTGAGTCCTCCATTAAAAAATAGCCGAGGTAAAGTTTAAGTAGTGAAGCATCCACACTAATCTGTTTTGGGAGCTGTAGGACTCAAGATAAAGGCTTCAAACGGTAAAATCGGCCAGCATTCAGCTAACGTTTAGCTAGCTTAGCATGACTTCAGTACTAAGGAAAAGTTCACCGGTACATCACTATTAGTAAGGATTACGTTCCAAATGTATATTTCTGTGTAAATTCAAAACAAGTAAAACATTTCTTACCTTTTGTTCGGGAAAAAAGCCAAATCTTCAAGTCCACTTTATCCATAAAAAAGAGAAAGAAAGCACTCAACTATCCGCTTTTTTTTTTTCAACTTTTTAACCGTCCTCACGAAATGAAGAATCTTCTAGCGTGGGGGTTGGGCTTGTAAACATCTCGCGAGATTTTCGAAATAACACGAAATATATATATATCAGACTTAAACCCTATACTTTGTATTATTTTATTTATTTATTAGGCATTTTGAACTTTACTTTCACACCTTTTTTATTTTTTTAGTTAACTATATTCTTTACATTATTATCAAATATTTCTATTAACATATAAATATAAGTGTCGCCTTGTCTTAAAGTTGAAGTTTGTGCCTCTGGCATAACGTAGCTGAGTTAAAGTTTATGTAACGTAACATATATGTAAGTTATGCCAGAGGCACATAAAGTAAAGTACATGTGAGAAGTATGTGGTCACATGTTGAATAAACCATGGATCACGTGATCAAAATGGTTTATCTCATGTGAATTTCATGGGATTTTTTGTAAGGGCACTGTAAAGCACGGTGGAGGAGGGATGATGATGTGGGACAGTTTGTGACTAATGGATTCCTGATAATGAAGCTGCAGTTCTGACTGACCAGTGAGAACCAGACAGACGCCACGACGCTTCACTTACTCCAGTTCTGTTCCTTTAAGAACGGATGTTGCTGGCGCCAGAGGCTGATTGGCTGCAGCAGTGTGGGCGGAGCCTTACCTCCAGGATGATGGTGAAGATGAGCAGCGCTCCGATGCTGTTCATGATGCCGCTGTAGTAGGAGAAGACGGCCTGGCGGCAGCCGCGGTTCCAGATGTTCAGCTCCTCAGTGCGGTGGTCGTAGTCGTAGTGGGCGGAGTTATTGGTCAGGTGATGCTGGATGCAGGGGCGGGGCGAGCCGGGGTTACAGCAGCTGAACGGGACGCTGTCCATCAGGTACTTCCCCTCCACATTACTGAGGACGCGGCTGAGGGACAAACACAACAGGTCAGACCCTGCTCAGGTATGAGATGGAGAATCATGGAGGGTTCCTCATGGAAGGATGACCTTCCCAACTGAGCATGCTCAGACTGACTGATCAGCACAGAAGATACTAAACTTTTAAAAATCAGTGAAATGTTGCAGCATCAGGGAGGTGAAGTTCTGGTTCTGGTTCTGGTTCTAGCCCCCTGAGCCTTCACACCTCCAACTGGTCGTGTTAGAGACCTGATTGGTCCTTCAGTACCTCCAACCACTTCCTGCTCCACCCGCCATGACCCTGGAACTCCACCAGAACCTCCTCCAGAACCCCAGCAGAGACCACCCTACACACTAATCAGTTCAGGATCTTCAGCCACCCTCTGCTTTTTATTATTATTGCTGTGAACTTTGACCTCCTTAAGCCCAGATTGATCCCCTGCTGAGTCCCTGAATCCAACAATCCACCTGCAGCTTTACCTCACTAAGGAACTAAAACCAGCACCAGATTCTCGGTCTGAACCCGCCCTGCCGTGTTCTGTACTCACTCTTTGACCACGTCGTTGCTCATGTCCAGGTAGCGGTTGCTGATCCACTGCACCTCGAACCAGTCCCTGAAGTTGTTGTTTCCGCAGCACCTGAACTCGATCTGAGTCATGTCCAGCGTCCGCTTCATGAAGCAGCGTCCCGGTGTGTCCGTGTCCTTGTAGAAGCGGATAGCGTTCTTCAGGCCCTCGGCCAGCGTCAGGTACACGGCGAACTGCATGAGGAAGGAGAGCAGCACCAGCAGCAGCAGCAGCGCATTGAAGCCGCAGCACAGCAGCATGTAGGGCCGCAGCATCGGCTTCATCTTGGAGAACTTCTGGGGGTCCAGAGAGTCGTGGCACAGCTTCCCCCCGAAGGCATTCAGGCCGCAGGACAGCATGCCCACCAGGATCAGCAGGTTGGGCACCAGGTGACTCTCGTTGTTGTCCATGATCTCGCTCCTCTTCCTCAGCTCGATCTTGAAGAAGATGCCGAGGCTGAAGAGGATGATGCCCACGATGACGGCGAGCCAGTAGAGCATCCAGAGACCCTGAGCCAGCTTGACCCGCTTCTGCAGGTTGAACTTCTGCGACAGGAAAGGCATGGCGTCGGCTCACGGCGACGGTCCCGAACAGGTCTGCAGAACGACGAGGCTCAGAGCCGCAAGCCGTTCCAGGAGGAGCTCAGGAACTGGACTGCAGGGTTCTGAGTCATGATGGAGAACCGGCAGCTGGAACCAGTGCAAAGCGGAATGGAGGTGTGAATGTGAGCGGCAGCCTGGCGTCCTGCTAAAGCCGCTCCTGATCTGATTAGCAGAGGATCATCTGAGGTTCTAATCCTCCAATTACTGCTAATGGGTTTGGAGCTAAGCAGCAGCTTCCTGTCAGATGGCTCACCTTGCCCCGCCCCCGCGCAGGTGAGGCCCAGCATCCCGGTAGGATGCTGTTACTATGACAACAGCTTCCCAACAGTCAACATGTCAGCTATGGCGCCACCCCCAGGATCAGACAGGTCTTCAGTCCATCAGAGAACAGGACAGACCAGAACCGTCGCCATGCCAAACACGACGTAATAGGCGGAGCTTCCCTGGTAGTCATGGTAACTGCCCTGAAAAGATCCTCAAAGTCCTGATCCAGGTCCACTGCCACCAAATGACAAGCTTGGCTGACCCTGTGGGCGGCCAATGCCCCCCAATGCCGTCGGGCCTGGAATGATTCACTCATAGCTAGCCCGCCCGCATTGGTCTCAAAGAATCTCAGGCTTTCGGCTCTTCTGCAGTTTTCTGGCAGTTTGTTCCAGATTTGGGTAAAAAGCATAGAAGCTGCCTCTAGGTCAGAGGTCACCGACCTTCTAGAGACTGGGAGCTGCTTCCTGGGTCCAGAGCAACACGAAGGGCTGCTGGTTTGATTCAGACATAAATATTGTTGTCTCAGCCTTTATAACAATATTAATATATGTATATATGATCATATTAATGTTAGGGATTACTGACAATAGTTATCAGTAATAATTGGTTCATTACTATCATGAGATCAGAAGTTCTTAGTTCAGAGTTGTGAGTTTGATTCCCTGTTGGAGATTTTCTGTCTGATTCTAAATTGTCCAAAGTGACTGAGAGTCTGGATTGTTGCAGCTGCAGCTGAACATCTGGAGGCACTGAGAGATTTTCCTTTAGATACAAACAGAAAAGTTATTATTTTATTATCCAACCCTCTTTACTATTAACTAAACTGTGGAGAGAAGAGAAAATTATTTTGTGCCAAAACATTTTGTATGTAGCACATCAGTGTTGATCTTTGGGGGTCAAAGGTCAGCCAGAGCCTGAATCTGATTGGTTAGTTTATTTTTTCTGTGAGTTAAAAATGATGAATGGAGTTTGAATCTCCTGTTGTTCTAAGATCCTGAGTTTTTTACAGTGTTCGGTTCTGTTGGGTCGTCGGTTTATTAGTTTTTTGTGGTTTGGTGAACTGAACAGTTGACGGGTCGCCTGTTGAAACCAGGAGATGTTGAATAAAAATGTCCGACAGATCAGAAGGTAAACCTGAACCACTGAAGCAGAACACACTTTGTTTTATTTTAATACAAACGATGTTAAATGATAAAGACATGGAAGTGAAGCCTATAAACCCAGTAGATCCACGTCCAGAGGAGGATGTAGATTCCAGGTCCAGGTGGTGTCAGAGTCCAGAGGAGCAGAAGGTGAAGCAACAATGTTTGATTCATTGGGAACGTTTCCACTAGATTAAATGGTTTAACCCTCAGTTTTAGCTCCACGCTCAGGAAGAGCAGCAGAGGTCAGTTAACTGGTGACCCATCAGCTCTGCAGGTCAGGAAACATCAAAGAAGCTCATAAACCGGCGACCCAACAGAACCGACCCGGTAAAAAGCTCCACCGGGATCCAAACGGCTCTTAGAACTACAGGAGGTTCAAACTCTGATCATTCAGTTTTAGATTACAGAAAAAACACCAAATAAACAAAAGCAAACTGACCAATAAGATTTAAGCTCTGGAGTGACCTTTGACCCCCACAGACTCAGACGTGAGCTACATACAAGATGTTTGGACACATAAGATCTTTATTTTCTCCACAATTTTGTTAATAGTAAAGAGGGTTCATAATAAAAATTTCAGAAATTATTCTTTTCTTTTTTCACTTCAAGGAAAATCTTAAGGTAGGCAGAGAGGAAGCAGCCTGCAGGCGCCGCCGCCCTGCGATAAAACCCTGCAGGCTTCTGACCAGTTCTGAACTTTAACCATAGAAAAGAGTTTTATGCATAAAGCAATTTATTTTAAACATTTTTTTTAGAATTTGCTTATTTTTATCTAAATATAAACAAATGTTATTCATTCAATAACATTGAATTAAATCATTTCGTTGGCAGTGCTCCCCAATGACAGTGGCTATTTTTAGAAGTTGCTCCGCGGCCACTGACAGCGTCCTCTCGGCCGACCGGGGGCCCGCGGGCCCCGTGTTGGTGACCCCTGGTCTACATGTTTGGTTCTGGGGACCAGAACCAGAAGACCTCGGGTCAGCAGGTTTACCCAGCAGCAGTCTGGTTGAAGCTCCTTCCTGGTTTTAGCCAGAATCCGACCGGACCGGACCGGACCGGACCGCTTGACCCAGAGCTGCTGCCTCCAGTGGACAGACTGAATCCAACAGTCACCTGAGCTGGACCCGATCAGGAAGGATGGGCTTTTATTCTGGAACATTCGCACTATTTATCCTGGAAGGTTCCCACCTGGACCCGTCCTGTTCTGACAGAACCTCCATCATGGCTTCAGCCGAGCCTCCTGGGTCGTAAATTATTTTATTTTATTTTATTTTTTTTAACAAAGACTTTGTTTTATCAGATCAATATTCAAAATCAATGAATAATACAATAAGTCAGAAACAACAATTTCCAATACAAACAGTTGAACAACAACAAACAAACAAATCGGCGAGAAAAAAATCCAGAATTTTTTACATGGGGGATGAAATGAAGGAAAATCTTTCTCCATTGACTTTTGTCTTTATCATAACAGAGATATATGTTAAGTCTACCTGTAAAATATGTACCTGTGTGTTTACATTTATCTTACTTACTATAATATTAATTGGAAATGTGTCTTCAAAGGTTCCATATTTTCTCAAATAAACCAGTGGACAAGTTTAATTTTGCAGTTATTTTCTCCATCATATAAACGTTCACTAGTTTCTCTTTCCATTGATTTACAGAAGGGGGTAAAGGTTTATACCAACATACTGTTATCATTTTTTTGGCTATGGGAACAAGGACACCAAATAAGTATTGTTCTTCTTTACTTAAATTATTTGGGGGAATTTCCAGAACAAAGATCCGAGGGTTTTAATCAATATAAGTGTGCAAGATATTTGAAATTTCCTCTCTAATTCCCTCCCAAAAGACATGAGTGTGATCTCTGACTAGTCCGCAGTGTCTCCAATACAAATTTGATTTAGTTTGATCAAATCTAGAAATAATATATGGAGTTTTGAAATTTCTAACGATTATTTTCCAATAAAATTATTTCCCTGTTGGACACTTAGTCCCACTCTTCATCTTCAGTCACAACATTCATTTCTAGTTTCCATCTTTCTTTTATCCTTCAACAGACATGATTGTAAGCATTTGTATAAATTTGACACAGTATTATTAGATTTTTTTTCTTGGTGATCTTTATAAAGAATAATTCTAAATCAGTAGGTCGTGACTGAAGAAGGGACCATTCTGTGTGGGACATCAGGTAACTTCTCAATTGTAAATATCTATAAAAATCAGCTGTGCTCAATCCATACTTCTCCTTAATCTGGTTAAAAGATTTCAGAATCTCCCTTTCAAACAAATCATCAATAAAAATTAAATTCTTGCTTTGCCAGGTTCAAAATCCTGGATCTTGTTGCCCTGGTTTAAAGTCTATTATATCCAAATTTTTTAAGCTCTATATATAGATTGAGGAGCTTTCATATTTTTTCATAATCATGTTTAAAGTCCTTTGAGTGCTTTTCATCCATATATTTGTAATTTTGTACTGACTAACATTACTGATTTCCAGAATACCAGGGCCTGTAAAGAAAGTTTAGGGCTTGCGCTTTGTTCCAATGTCAGCCATGTTGTTTCTTTATTCTTTGTTAGCCAATCTACACTTGCATGTAGTTGTGCTGCCCAGTAATATAATTTTAAGTTTGGTACATTAAGACCTCCATAAGGTTTACCACTGGTCAACTGAGTAAGTTTTATTCTGGCCTTTCTCTTCTGCCAAATAAATGTAGAAATCATTTTTTGCATTTTATTTAATTTTGTCGTTGGAACCCAAATAAGAAGGACCATAAACAAATATAACAATCTAGGGAGAATATTCATTCTGATTGATTCAATCCTTCCAAAAAAGGAAAGCGGTAAAATATCCCATCTATCTACGTCTTTTTGAATTTGGTCCAATAGCTTCCCAAAATTTGCTTTATATAATTTGGAAACATCCGTGGTAATATTGATTCCCAAATATCGAAATCTGTTAGGTGACCAGTTGAAATTCAGTGATTTGGATAGTTCTGGGGCCAGGAGCCTCTCAGCATCATGGCCTCTGACTTTGATTCATTAACTTTATATCCTGAGACCACACCAAAGTCTTCAAACATTTTAAAATATTTGGTATAGAAGTTATTGGGTCTCTTATACACAGAATGACGTCATCAGCATACAGCACAGGTGTCAAACTCCAGGCCTCGAGGGCCGCAGTCCTGCAGTTTTTAGATGTGCCACAGGTACAAAACACTGGAATGAAATGGCTTAATTGCCTCCTTCTTATGTAGATCAGTTCTCCAGAGCCTTAATGACGTAATTATTCAATTCAGGTGGTGCAGAAGAGGCACATCTAAAAGTTGCAGGACAGCGGCCCTTGAGGACTGGAGTTTGACACCCCTGGCATACAGTGATAGTTTGTGAGTCCTGATTTTATCTGGTATGCCTAGGATTGATGAGTCTGTTCTTATTAGTTCTGCTAAAGGTTCTATACTGATAGCAAACAGGATCGGTGACGAGTTCCTCTTTTTAAGGGGAAACTTTCTGACAAATAACCATTAGTGCGTACTCTAGAGGTTGGACTGGAGTACAGCACCTCAAACCAACTGATGAAGTTTTCATTAAAGCCCATCTTCAATAGGACCTGCTTCAGGAACAACCAATCCACCCAATCGAATGCCTTCTTGGCATGTAGGCTGAGAAGCATGGATGTGTGAGGGCTTTGTTGACCAATTGAAATTATATTTAGGGTACGTCTGATATCATTTAATCCGAGTCTATTGGGTTTAAAGCCTGTCTGATCAGGATTGATAAGTTTGTTAATAATCTTTTGTAGTCTTTTGGCCAAGATGGCACTTAAAATCTTAAAGTCATTACACAGCAGACTTATTGGTCTATAAGAGGCGCATTGTGTGGGGTCTTTACCTTCTTTGTATATGACTGAGATAATTGCTTCTGCCCATGTTTTAGGTGGGTCTTTGAAGCCTAAACATGATTAAACACTCTGCATATGTGGGATAAGCTCAGCCTGAAATTCTCCTGGAAATCTGTCTGCTCCTGGTGATTTATTATTTTTAAGTTTTCCTATAACAGATTTTATTTCTCCTTCGGTAATTGTCCCCACTAATGATTTAGCCTCTTTCTCATCAAGTTTATTAAGATTAATTTGTTGCAAAAATTGCCTAATTTTATTTAATTTGTTAGGATTTGTCTCTGAATTATATAGTTGTCTGTAGTATTTTGAAAATGCATTTGCGATTTCTTTGGGATGCGATACTAGTTTTTTGGATACTGGGCACGTAATTTTTTGAACGGTTCGACTCGCCTGCGATTTTCTGAAATGCTAATAGTCTACTTGCTTTATTTCCCTGCTCATAGTATTTTTGGTTTGCAAAATGTAAAGCGCCCTCTGCTTTATAAGTTAGTAACTCATTTAAATCTTGTCTACATTTACTAAGTTCCTGTAATACATTGTCATCATTCGTTCTTTTATGTTTAGTCTCAAGGTTCTTAATCTGTTCTTGTAAGTTTTCTTGTTTTTTCTCCCGTTCCTTTTTAACTTTTGAAGAAAATGAAATAATTTTATCCCTCAAATATGCTTTGGCTGTGTCCCATAGAATTATCATTAATATCTAAAAAGAAATTTAAATCGTCTTTTATATATTGTATTGTCTCTGGATTATTTAAAAGCGATACGTTCAATCTCCATAATTTAAATGATTTCTCCAGGTTGATATTTAATGACATTATCACAGGACCGTGGTCTGAAATAGTTTGAGGTTCGATATGACAGTCCACCACTCTGTGGGTTGCTTGTTTGGGAACGCAGAAGTTTATTCTGGAACCTTTGAGAAGTGAGTATAGTCTCTGATCTTTGGGTGTCAATCAGCCCCAACTCCTCCAATAGACTCTTCAATGCTTTTGTTTTTGATAGTTGATATTGTTGTTCTGTTGGAAATTTGAAAATTTGGGTTAGCTCTTTAAAAAAAACCCTGGATTATCTTCATTTGGGGCGTAAATATTCATAATTGTAAGAGTGAACCAACCACCATCATCCAGCGACCTTCTTTATCTTTGAGTATGTTTTCTGCTACAAAGCATAAAGATTTATGAAACATTATTGCTACTCCTCTTTTTTTGTAGTTTCCATAGGATGCACTAAATATCTGTCTCTCTTTAATTTAGCATGTTCTATCTCATTTAAATGAGTTTCTTGTAGAAGCCCAAACCTCAACATTTTTAATTGCGTTAGAATTTTTTTTCGTTTTATAACGTGATTTACTCCATTAATATTGTAAGTAACAATTTTCAAAGTTGTCATATTTATATGAAAACAAAAAGAAAGTTACATCCCTCCAGTAATATGTTGATCTCTATGCAAATATCTTTAATAGTCAAAATCAGCTCGCCGAAAAACAATGAACAGAATGAACAAGTAGTCAGATCTTCATCTTCACAGAACTTCCAGGTTTTCCATGCTGCCCTTTGGGAAAACATAGGCAGGACATTCCTGATGTAAAATGGACAGAGATAATGGTCTCCCTGGGAGAATTACACCATGTGTGTAAGCAGTAGACCACATAGTGAACCAAATGCCCAAAAAAGAAGAAAGAAAAAATGGAAAAAAGTAAAACACTCACTGCGAACACGCCAACCGTTAGTCCATAAGTATTAATATAATATTATACCTGTATGTCCTTATTTATATTTTTAACAAGATCCACCTTTGAATAAAATGTCAGCTAGACCAGGATAGAATCAGGTAAAACATTACCGTCTCAACCCACCGAGTTCAGTATGGCCCTGATGTCCATGTCATCCAGACCTGGGTCGGCTCTTCCACGTCTCCCCTGGGTCGGCCGGTTGTTGTGTAGCAACTCTCTCTCCAGGACGTCCCGCTCATCCACCTCCACCGGGATCCCGAGTTCCTTCAGAGTGGATTTGGCCTCCAATAGAGAGGAGAAGGTCTTGACACCCTTCTCCAAAAACAGCCCAAGTTGAGCCGGGTATGGAGACTGTGCCTTTATATTCCGTTCCTGCAGCTTTTTAATGACCTCACGCACTTGTTTTCTTTTTCTCTGCACTTTGGTGGAGTAATCTTGGTCAAAGAAAATTTTGTTTCCCCGAAACTCTATTTCCACGCACACTGCAGCACCAGCTGCTTAACATTGAAATCCAAAAAGCGAACTATTATGGATCTCGGTGAAGATGCCGGTTTCAGCTTCGGAACTGTGGCTCTATGGGCTCTCAATGCAAATATCCGTTCCATCAGGTAGCTTCAGCGCAGATTTTAAAAAATCTTTAATAAACGGGATCATCTCTTTTCCTTCTAAATCTTCCTTTATCCCATACACTCTTATATTGTTCCTGCGCATCCTATTCTCTATATCATCCAGTTTTGCGGTTATTTTGGCGTCTTTTTTAAGTAAGTAAGCTAGCACCCGTTCCTGCTGTAGGCCACGGTCTTCTGCGTTACTCACTCTCTCTTCCGCTGTGTTCAGTCTCTCTTCTAGTGTATCGATTCTCTTTTTTATTTCTGCAATCGAAGCCTCCGTCCGGGATTGGGATTCCAAAATGTCTCGTTGCGCCGTTCCAGATTCTTCTCGAAATTTGCGGAGCTCTGTTAGCATTAACAGGTCGGTCCCTGTTTCATTCTGAGTTAAGCTAGCATCAAGTGTTAGCTGTTTCTGTGTCGTCTTCGCATCATCGTTTTTCCCCATCTTCTGATCTTTTCTTGTAGTCTTTTGTGACGAGGTCATTGTGGTAGCGTCTTCTGGATATGTAGGTGGAATTAAATTCTAATAACAGGCGAATTAAGAGATATTTCGGTCAGAGCGTCGTCTGCGAGCGTCTCTACTCAGGCATGCCGGAAGCGGAAGTCAATTATTTTATTTTTTAAACTTTTTTACATCCATCCATCCATCTTCTTCCGCTTATCCGGGGTCGGGTCGCGGGGGTAGCAGCTTCAGAAGGGAGGCCCAGACTTCCCTCTCCCCAGCCACTTCCACCAGCTCCTCCAGGAATCCCAAGGCGTTCCCAGGCCAGCCGAGAGACATAGTCCCTCCAGCATGTCCTGGGTCTTCCCCAGGGCCTCTTCCTGGTGGGACATGAACTCCTCACCAGGGAGGCATCCAGGAGGCATCCTGACCAGATGCTCCTCAACTGGCCCCTCTCGATGTGAAGGAGCAGTGGCTCTACTCTGAGTCCCTCCTGGATGACTGAGCTTCTCTCTCTAAGGGAGAGCCCAGACACCCTACGGAGAAAACCCATTTCGGCCGCTTGTATCCGTGATCTGGTTCTTTCGGTCATGACCCAAAGCTCATGACTATAGATGAGGGTGGGAACGTAGATCGACCGGTAAATCGAGAGCTTCGCTTTTTGGCTCAGCTCTCTCTTCACCACGACGGACCGGTACAGCGCCCGCTTGACGGCAGACGCTGCACCAATCCGCCTGTCGATCTCCCGCTCCCTTCTTCCCCCATTCGTGAACAAGATCCCGAGATACTTGAACTCCTCCACTTGGGGCAGGACACCCCCCCTGACCCGGAGAAGGCACTCTACCCTTTTCCGGCTCAAGACCATGGCCTCAGATTTGGAGGCACTGATCACCATCCCAGCCACTTCACACTCGGCTGCGAACCGCTCCAGCAAGAGCTGCAGATCACGACCTGATGAAGCCAAAAGGACCACATCATCCGCAAAAAGCAGAGATTTGATCCTAAGGCCACCAAAACGGATCCCCTCAACACCTTGGCTGGTCCAGAGATTCTGTCCATAAAAGTAATGAACAGAATCGGTGACAAAGGGCAGCCCTGGCGGAGTCCAACTCTCATACAGGGACCTGACAGCCCGTATCAAGGAGCCCGGTACCCCATACTCCCGGAGAACCCCCACAGGGCTCCCGGAGGGACACGGTCGAACGCCTTCTCCAAGTCCACAAAACACATGTAGACTGGTTGGGCGAACTCCCAGAACCCTCCAGGACCTGCTGAGGGTGTAGAGCTGGTCCAGTGTTCCAGAACCAGAACCAGAACCACACTGCTCTTCCTGAATCCGAGGTTCAACAATCCGACGGACCCTCCTCTCCAGAACCCCCGAATAGACCTTGCAGGGAGGCTTAAGAGTGTGACACCCCTGTAATTGGAGCACACCCTCCGGTCCCCATTTTGAACAGGGGGACCACCACCCCGGTCTGCCAATCCAGGGGAACTGCCCCCGATGTCCATGCGATATTGAAGAGCTGCGTTAGCCAACACAACCCTACAACATCCAGAGCCTTGAGGAACTCCGGGCGGATCTCATCCCCCCCCCCGGGGCCCTGCCACCGAGGAGCTTTTTGACCACCTCGGTGACCTCGACCCCAGAGATCGGAGAGCCCAATCCAGAGTCCCCAGGCTCAGCTTCCACAATAGAAGGCATGTCGGTGGGATTGAGGAGGTCTTCAAAGTATTCTGCCCACCGGCCCACAACATCCCGAGTTGAGGTCAGCAGCACACCATCCCCACTGTAAACAGTGTTGGTGCTGCACTGCTTCCCCCTCCTGAGACGCCGGATGGTGGACCAGAATCACCTCGAAGTCGTACGGAAGTCTTTCTCCATGGTGTCTCCAAACTCCTCCCACGCCCGAGTTTTTGCCTCAGCAACCACCCAAGCCACATGCCGCTTCGCCCGCCGGTACCCATCAGCTGCATCCGGAGTCCCACAGGCCAAAAAGGTCCAATAGGACTCCTTCTTCAGCCTGACAGCTTCCCTCACCGAAGGTGTCCACCAACGGGTTCGAGGGTTGCCGCCGCAACAGGCACCGACAACCTTGCGGCCACAGCTCAGATGAGGCGCCTCGACAATGGAGGCAGGAACACGGTCCACTCAGACTCCATGTCCCCCAACTCCCCCAGGACGTGTTCAAAGTTCTGCTGGAGATGGGAGTTAAAGCTCCGTCTCACAGGGGATTCCGCCAGACGTTCCCAGCAGACCCTCACAACACGTTTGGGCTGCCAGGTCTGACCGGCATCCTCCCCCACCAGCGGAGCCAACTCACCACCAGGTAGTGGTCAGTGGACAGAACCTCTCTTCACCCGAGTGTCCAAGACATACGGCCACAGATCCGATGAAACGATGACCATTTAAACTTTTTTCAGGAGAAAAATCTGAACTAAAACTGGATCATGATCAAATTAGTCTGGGAGAAATGAACCAAATGTTCTGTAAACTGGGTCGGTACCAACCGACCACCAGAACCTGTCGCTGGGCTTCCATCGTGTCTCCTCCTGGATGTTTGGACCAGACGGACCTGAGCAGAACCGAGGAGTCAGCAGGTCCGGTCCTCCAGAACCACATCAGAACCAGATGACCGGCTGTGGATCTTGCCCGGTTCTGGTCGGGTTGTTTGGTCAGTGACTGGACTCAGAGGTTCTTTAAAGCCTGTTTTATTGGTTCTGTTCTACAGGTTAAAGAGACGTTACCGAGGCAGAGCGTCAGCCGGACCCAATCCGGTTCTGGTCCGGTTCCAGCGCTCCGCCTCCCCAAACTCAAACACACAAACAGGAAGTGATGTCACACGCTTGGCTCGTTAAATAAAACATTAAAGCGGAAGTGAATAAAACCCGATCAGACTCGGTTCATCATCCTGGTTGCCATGGAGACGGCGGACCAACAGCGTAGTTCACACGGCTCTGGCTTCCGATTGGCTGAAGTTTTCATGATGTCTGATTACTCTCACCTGGGTTGCCATGGAGACCCAACGTACACCTGACAGAAGTCACCTGACCTCCAGCCAATTAGGATGACTCCTGAACAGGTGATGTCTGATTGGAGGACTGAGGGGGTAGGGTTGACAGTAAGAGGTCAAAGGTCAGGATCCAAACATCCTAAAAAATCCCTGAAAGCTGCTCCGACCTCAGGCTGCAGCTGCAGCGAGCCGATTGGTTCAAAGAGGTTCGTTAGTGGGCGGGGCTAGTCCACGGTCACAGGTGCTGCCAGTCGATGGCGACCAGCGTCTGATTGGCCTCCTGAGCGTGACCTATGACCTCAGCAATGCCGTGCTGCCGCCACAGACGCTCGATCTTCTGGTAGCGCTCCGAGCAAAGGTGGAGCGGGTTCCCCCGCCTGCAGGGAACAAATAAAATCAATCAATCAATCAATAATCGGATAATCCCGACTCGGCTCCATCCTGGTTTCATCTGTTCAGACCAAACCAGGATTTATTCAGCAGACCAATGAGGTCGATCACAGACTCACTGATGCTACGCTACGTTCCTCACACCAAACCAACGTCTTATTGGTTATTGATGAGTTAAAGAAAATAAACAATAGCAGATCTACTGAATGTGTATTTACGCATTTAGTCAAACATTTCCAAATGTTTGTTTAATAAAAACAAACATTATAATCCTACCCGTCATTTGCTAAAATTTACAACTTCAATCTATTCCAGTGGTTTTCCATTATTTCCTAACTGGTTCCCCTTTAAATACTGGTGCCAACCCAGTCATATCTAATAACTTATCCGTGGCTCCAGCAGTGTACCTGAGTACCAAAACACCTGTTTAATTGTTCTAAAACAAAGTGTGGATCAGTTTGAACCCTGCTGCCACCTAGTGGCCGGAGGTCTGTCTATCAAACACGCCTCTGTTGGAGAAGTACTGAAGTATAAACAACCAATATGGCTCCACCTGATTACATACTTATACCACTTTATGAACCATTTCTTTAATCCCCTCAACAATACAATGGTCTATTAAAGGCCTTCAGAAACACAATGGAATAGTAACAGTAAATAAAGGTCATTTTAAAATTAATGGTGTTTTAAAATGGTAGTTCTTGAATCAATAACAAATTTAATTGGTGATATTTTAATGTAGGTTGATAAAAAAGACCAAACAGAGAAATATGAAAAGGGAATCAGTAATAAAACTGACTGGCTTCTGATCAGCGTGAGCGCCGACTGATCAGATAAGGCTCCAGGATTAACTCATCTGCTGCCCTGGCTGTGTAAAACAGCCCAGCGGTGGATGGGTCCCCCGCCTGGGGCCCAGACAGCAGAGGTAACTAAGTATGAGTACAAGGCAGATCCTCAGAGTAAACCTGCCCAGCTCTGTGATGCTCCAGACAAGAGAAATCAACTCTACTCTGAGTTCAGAAGCTCTGATCAATGGAGCCCAGATAACACGAGTCACCATGGCAACAGCAGAAAAAGGGACGTACTTGAGGCCAGGGTCGGTTTCTCCATAGTCGTCCAGGTACGGCGGGGGATAGAAGCAGCCCTTAGTTTTACCTGCGACGAACAACACCTGGCTCTCCCTGACCCTGCACACACACACACACACACACGCATACAGGTTACAGCGCCGCAGACTGAATCTACAGGTGTGATCCACGCAGAGGCAGCTGTGTTACCTGAGGAAGAGGCCGATGCCCGCTCCACACGTGAAGGTGTGAGCGGTGCAGGCTCCGACGTCGTCTCCCTCCACCTCCGTCTGGCAGCAGTAGCTCTGAGAGCACAGCATGCAGCCGCACACCAGGCACAGCGTGGGGGCGCGAGACTTATCCCCGCCGGACCGTGGACACCTGCACAGGGACACACAGAAACTAGCGCCAGGTCCTAGCTTTAGAAGCTATTGTTAGGGGCTAGCGCCAGGGGTGCAGTCAGCCTGCAGTTCTCCTCCTGTCAGTCGGGGGCACTCACGTGAAGCTGGAGGCCTGGTTGATCAGGATGCTGTAGTCCTCTGGCAGATCGATCAACCTGTTGGACTCTCTGGGGAACCGCACCAAGACTCCTCCCCCATGGAGCACCTGGCCCACACCTGGATGGCAGCACCACCTGGAGCAACAACAACACACACACACTCAGCTGGATTGCATCAGCTGTTGTTCTGGCTTCTGTTTCTCTAAAGTTTTCATATGTTTCCATGGAAACAGGAACCAGAGACCAGGTTTGAAGGCCAGCAGATCACCTGTCTGGTCAGAAACGGACTGGGAACAGACATGGCACAGCTTTACAGCTCCTCCTCCTTCTACCCCCCAGGGTTAGGTTTTGATCTGACGCACCTGGCAGCTCAGCTGGACCGGTGGTCAGGTGGGTTACCTGTGGATGAGGGGCTCCAGCAGTGTGCGGTGGTTCTGGTACAGCAGCAGCAGGTTGGAGGGCAGACCGAGGTAGCTACACAGCGCTTCCCACTGGCCAGGTCCAGTACCTGCAACAGACAGTTTCAGGTGAAGCTGCTGCAGGTGGAGGTATGCAGCGTGCAGGTGTTCTCACCCAGCAGGTCAGCAGGGGGCGACGCAGAGTTCATGTAGTGGAAGAAGAGGGCTGCGGTCCGGAGAAAGGGCAGGACGCCGGCTCTGACACACCTCCACAGGCGCCACCCAGACGACACGTCAGGTAAACACCTGCTCAAAGCACACACGTCTCGTCAGCCAATCACATTCTCCACCCACACGCCCGATGGAACCACCGTCACACACCTGCCCAGGTGATCCCTCAGTCTGCCGTACAGCTGACAGGTGAGCCGCTCCTCCTCCGACTCCTCGCCGTCCTGATCCATACTCGGCTCACCTGGACACCACAAGGACAGGTGAGGGACAGACAGGCGAGGGACGAGCCGTCTCTGTCTGAATGTCCTTCCCTACCGGCGGTGGAGGTGAGCAGCACCTGAACCAGGTGAGCCACAGTGACCAGGTGAAGCAGGTGAAGGTGAGCTGAATCCACAGAGCTTCGTCCTGATTGGTCCAGACTGTGCAGGGAGCTGTAGGACAAGACGCTGTACACCTGCAGACAGAAGGGCAGGGGTCACCTGGAGGTCGCCTGGGGGTCACCTGGACAATACCGGGACTCACCAGCAGGTGGAACATATCCACATCCAGGAAGCAGGGAGCGTCCTCCAGCTGGGAGTCCGGAACCAGAACCAGAACTGGACCAGACAGAAACCAGTTAGTGTGTGTGTGTGTGTGTGTGTGTAATGTGTGTAGTGTGTTTGTGTGTACCAGACAGCAGCCTGATGAAGTGGTTCTGAACGGTTCTGATCGGAGCAGCAGTCCAGCAGGCTGAACTGAACCGGGTCAGAGAACTCAGACAATCATCCTGAAACACAGGCAGAGGTCAGAGGTCACCCTAGGGCTGAAGGCATAATACCAGGAGACACTCTCACCTGTCGGCAAGGTAAGCTACCAAACAACGGTTTCTTCTCATCCATCAGCAGGCGCTCTGCAACCAAGAGACAGGAAACAAAATCACTCCTGACCTGGGGTTACCTGCCAGGTGAGGGGTCAGCAGATGACCTGCCGGCCAACCTGCCAGGTGACGCGTACCTATGCTCTGCATGGTGTAGGCGCAGGTGGACCAGCTCAGCACCGGGACTCGGGGGTCCTGCTCGTTGGGGTTGACCTTGAGGCCGACCTTGTAGGCCGACATGCTGAAGGTGTTGATCATCTCACCGACGCCGCTGGAGAATGGATTCCTGAGGGTGGAAGTGACATCGCTGCTGACATCATCAGCAGTACCGCTCAGCCCCGCCCCCCAGGCGTCGGGACTCACCGTGGAACAAAGCCGACCCCAAACCCGTCAGGAACCGCTGGCTCCGCCTGCTGGGCCGCACCTGCAACAGACGCCCACCTGAACACCTGAACACCGGCTGATAGCCCCGCCCCCCGGCAGGTGACTGACCGTGTGACTGCTTCCTGTGGGTGGAGTCCAGCGCTGCCGCCTGCTGAGTGGTTCTCTTCAGCCAGGTCTCCAGACACGGATGCTCCACGCTGAGGACAAACAGCCGTCAGGAAGCTCCGGCAGCGCGGCACATCACACCAGTACCTGAGTGTGGGCGTTACCTGCGGTCAGGTGAGCAGGCGTGAGGCAGCAGGGGGATGACGGTGTTGCTGAGACACTCGCACAGCGGACACAGGAACTCCCCGTTCTCCACGTCGTAGCTGGTGTGACCTCTGAGCCGCTGCTGCCGCCGCTGCTCCTTCTGCTGCACCGCCTCAAAGTACCTGAGCACACACAGATGGGGGTCAGGTGGGGTCGTGTGGGGTCAGGCCAGCTGGCTGCCGATGGGACGGATGTGGCTGCAGGGGGTCACCTCCGCCAGCAGGTGGCGTGCATAATGTGTCCGCAACTGGCGGTGTGGACACCCACTGAGAGGTCAGGGTGCATGAAGAGCGGGTCGAGGCGTTCTGCAACAGAGAGATGAGTCGTCAGCACCAACCAATCGGGGAACAGGCGGCTGGATGCCGCGGCTAAGCTCCGCCCACCTGGGTCAAGGATGCCGCGCCTGCGGTTCTTGGACAGCACGGTGGATCTCTGGATGAAGGCTGCCAGCACCATGGCTCTGCCGTGACCTCTGACCTCCTGCTCCTCCTGACACAGGATGCAGGTGACCAGCTGGTGGCGCTCGGCCCCGCCCACCCGCCTGGGGCCCACGCAGATCTGAGTGGCGCAGGTGGGCTCCGAACTGGGAGGACTGGGGGCGAAAAGAAGAAAACAGTGGAGACACTGACAGACCACTGGACAGGTAGGTGTCTAGGTGTATACTGAGGTGTTCCTCCAGGTGTTCCTCCAGGTGTACCTGTGCTCGGCGGCGGCCTCCAGCTCCTCCATGCTCTGCTGGAACAACTCCTTGTTCTCGTTGATGAAATGTTTCTGCATTTCAGACATCTGGGCCATAACCTTCTCCCTGCGGAGCCGCGCCATCTCCGCCTTCCGCTTCCTCTCCGCCTTGTCCTTGTCCCTCACCGTCTGCAGGAAGCCGTCCAATCAGAGCACAGGATGGGTCAGACAGGAAGCCGTCCAATCAGAGCACAGGATGGGTCAGACAGGAAGCCGTCCAATCAGAGCACAGGGTGGGTCAGACAGACAGGAAGTGAAAGACTCACCTCCTCTGGGCGGCGGCCATGGCTGACGCTGACGCTGGAGCCAGACGTTCGCTCCCTCGTGGTTTTGATGTTTCCCACCATCTGTACACCAACACAGCACGACTAACTCACTGGGAACCAGTCAGGCCACTGGAGCAGCTACACCTGCAGCTGGAACTACCTTGAGGATCCAGGTGATCATGTCCTTGTGGACCTCCAGGTGAGGGGCGCTCTGCAGGCTCTCCAGCAGAGCCAGGACACTTCCAGAGGTGCTGGGAGCCTCACCTGGACCTGAGCACACAGGTGAGTCACGGTCAGACCAGCTGCTCCTCACCTGGACACCAGGTGAGCCCAGCTCAGGTACTGACGTGTGATCTTGCTGCTGAAGGTGAAGGAGACGACTTCGTCTCCGCCGCTGCTCTCCAGCTGCTGCTGCTCCTCCAGCAGCGCCATGGCAACCAGGTGCAGCACCTGCAGGGAGAGAAAGCAATAGAACCAGAACCAGGTCTAGAACCAGAACCAGGTGTAGAACCAGATCCAGAACCAGAACCAGGTGTAGAACCAGATCCAGAACCAGAACCAGGTGTAGAACCAGGTCTAGAACCAGAACCAGGTGTAGAACCAGATCCAGAACCAGAACCAGGTCTAGAACCAGAACCAGGTCCAGAACCAGAACCAGGTCTAGAACCAGAACCAGGTCCAGAACCAGAACCAGGTCTAGAACCAGAACCAGGTCCAGAACCAGAACCAGGTCTAGAACCAGAACCAGATCCAGAACCAGAACCAGGTCTAGAACCAGATCCAGAACCAGAACCAGGTCTAGAACCAGAACCAGGTCTAGAACCAGAACCAGGTCCAGAACCAGAACCAGGTCCAGAACCAGGTCTAGAACCAGAACCAGGTCCAGAACCAGAACCAGGTCTAGAACCAGAACCAGATCCAGAACCAGAACCAGGTCTAGAACCAGGTCTAGAACCAGAACCAGGTCTAGAACCAGAACCAGGTCTAGAACCAGAACCAGGTCTAGAACCAGAACCAGGTCTAGAACCAGAACCAGGTCTAGAACCAGAACCAGGTCTAGAACCAGAACCAGGTCCAGAACCAGAACCAGGTCTAGAACCAGAACCCACCCTCTGCAGCATGGACTCGGTCCAGCCTCCTCCGTTGGGCTCCCCGGCCCACTGCAGCACAGCGCCCTCTAGTGCCAGCAGCGCGTCGCTCTGCAGCAGGTTGACCAGGCTGGCGAACGGCGGGCAGAGGGGGGGCGGCCGGGGCGGGGGCAGGGCTGCAACGAACACACAGGTTACCATGGTGACCAGGGTCTGATCTCTGCAACTCGTTAGGGAGCTCCAAAAATGTTTTTACTTTAACTTTATAACATTTGCTGGTTTTTTTTAAAGTAAATGATAAAGATGTTTACAATAAGTTGCTTTATGGATAAAACTCTTCTGTAAGGTTAAAGGTCAGAGTTCTGCGTAGCGCCTGCAGCTGACGGCTGGACCCTCTCTGGTACCTTCAGAGCAGAATAATTTCTGAATTTGTATTATCCAACCGACTTCACTGTTAAAACTGCAGAAAAAAAGAAAAAAAGATCTTTTGTGCCAAAACATCTTGTGTGTAGCAAGTCTGTGGGGGTCAAAGGGCACGCCAAAGCCTTAATCTTATTGGTCAGTTTGCTTTTGTTAATTTGGCGGCTTGGCATTTGTCTGAGTGGAGTTTGGACCATTTGGACCTTTTCACTGTGTGCGGTTCTGACGGGCCGCCGGTCGGCTGACATCCGCTCTTCCTGAGCGACTCAGACTGCAAGTTCAACGATTTAATGTAGTCGAAATATTTCCCAAAAGAACAGAAATAAAGCAAACATTGTTGCTTCACCTTCTGGACGCCTGAAGCTCGTCTCTCCATGATCACACGGTCGGCTTCGTTCTCACGTCTTTGCTGCTTAGCATCGATTGGAAAGAGAAAAAATGTCCGCTGCTTTGGTTCAGGTCTGAGCTGGTGGCTTGGACAGCCGCTTGTGCTCTGGCAGCTCAGGTGCAGTGATCGTTTTGTGCTGCCCTCCGATCCGTCGGACCTTTTTTCCGACTTCTCCTGATGTCGGCCACTGGGTGACCAGTCAGCTGCTCAAAAAAACCTCATAAACCAGCGACCCCCCCAGAACCGCACACGGTAAAACTCAGGCTGAATCTTAGAACTACGGGAGGTTCAAACTCCAACCATTCCTCTTCAAGCCGCCAAATAAACAAAAGCAAACTGACCAATAAGATTTAGGCTTCGCCGTGCCCTTTGACCCCCACACACTCACACTGATGCTGCGCTAAGAAAACGATGTTTTGGCACAAAAGATAATTTTTTTTCTACAGTTTTGTTAATATTGAACAGGGTTGGATGATAACGATTCTATTCTTTTTTTATTTCAAGAAAAATCTCAAAGTACTCAGCTGCTGCAACAGAACCAAACCGTCATTCTGGGTCAAACAGAACCAAACCGTCATTCTGGGTCAAACAGAACCAAACCATCCGTAATTCTGGGTCAAACAGAACCAAACCGTCATTCTGGGTCAAACAGAACCAAACCGTCATTCTGGGTCAATCAGAACCAAACCGTCCGTCATTCTGGGTCAAACAGAACCAAACCGTCCGTCATTCTGGGTCAAACAGAACCAAACCGTCCGTCATTCTGGGTCAAACAGAACCAAACCGTCCGTCATTCTGGGTCAAACAGAACCAAACCGTCCGTCATTCTGGGTCAAACAGAACCAAACCGTCATTCTGGGTCAAACAGAACCAAACCGTCATTCTGGGTCAAACAGAACCAAACCGTCATTCTGGGTCAAACAGAACCAAACCGTCCGTCATTCTGGGTCAATCAGAACCAAACCGTCCGTCATTCTGGGTCAATCAGAACCAAACCGTCCGTCATTCTGGGTCAATCAGAACCAAACCGTCCGTCATTCTGGGTCAATCAGAACCAAACCGTCCGTCATTCTGGGTCAATCAGAACCAAACCGTCCGTAATTCTGGGTCAAACAGAACCAAACCGTCATTCTGGGTCCGTCATTCTGGGTCAAACAGAACCAAACCGTCCGTCATTCTGGGTCAAACAGAACCAAACCGTCCGTCATTCTGGGTCAAACAGAACCAAACCGTCATTCTGGGTCAAACAGAACCAAACAGTCCGTCATTCTGGGTCAAACAGAACCAAACCGTCATTCTGGGTCAAACAGAACCAAACCGTCATTCTGGGTCAAACAGAACCAAACAGTCCGTCATTCTGGGTCAAACAGAACCAAACCGTCCGTCATTCTGGGTCAAACAGAACCAAACCGTCCGTCATTCTGGGTCAAACAGAACCAAACCGTCATTCTGGGTCAAACAGAACCAAACCGTCATTCTGGGTCAAACAGAACCAAACCGTCCGTCATTCTGGGTCAATCAGAACCAAACCGTCCGTCATTCTGGGTCAATCAGAACCAAACCGTCCGTAATTCTGGGTCAAACAGAACCAAACCGTCATTCTGGGTCCGTCATTCTGGGTCAAACAGAACCAAACCGTCCGTCATTCTGGGTCAAACAGAACCAAACCGTCCGTCATTCTGGGTCAAACAGAACCAAACCATCCGTAATTCTGGGTCAAACAGAACCAAACCATCCGTAATTCTGGGTCAAACAGAACCAAACCGTCATTCTGGGTCCGTCATTCTGGGTCAAACAGAACCAAACCGTCCGTCATTTTGGGTCAATCAGAACCAAACCGTCCGTCATTCTGGGTCAATCAGAACCAAACCGTCCGTCATTCTGGGTCAAACAGAACCAAACCGTCATTCTGGGTCAAACAGAACCAAACCGTCATTCTGGGTCAAACAGAACCAAATCGTCATTCTGGGTCAAACAGAACCAAACCATCCGTAATTCTGGGTCAAACAGAACCAAACCGTCATTCTGGGTCAAACAGAACCAAATCGTCATTCTGGGTCAAACAGAACCAAATCGTCATTCTGGGTCAAACAGAACCAAACCGTCATTCTGGGTCCGTCATTCTGGGTCAAACAGAACCAAACCGTCCGTCATTCTGGGTCAATCAGAACCAAACCGTCCGTCATTCTGGGTCAAACAGAACCAAACCGTCCGTCATTCTGGGTCAAACAGAACCAAACCGTCCATCATTCTGGGTCAAACAGAACCAAACCGTCATTCTGGGTCAAACAGAACCAAACCGTCATTCTGGGTCAAACAGAACCAAACCGTCCGTCATTCTGGGTCAAACAGAACCAAACCATCCGTCATTCTGGGTCAAACAGAACCAAACCGTCATTCTGGGTCAAACAGAACCAAACCGTCATTCTGGGTCAAACAGAACCAAACCGTCATTCTGGGTCAAACAGAACCAAACCGTCCGTCATTCTGGGTCAAACAGAACCAAACCATCCGTCATTCTGGGTCAAACAGAACCAAACCGTCATTCTGGGTCAAACAGAACCAAACCGTCATTCTGGGTCAAACAGAACCAAACCGTCATTCTGGGTCAAACAGAACCAAACCGTCCGTCATTCTGGGTCAATCAGAACCAAACCGTCCGTCATTCTGGGTCAAACAGAACCAAACCGTCATTCTGGGTCAAACAGAACCAAACCGTCATTCTGGGTCAAACAGAACCAAATCGTCATTCTGGGTCAAACAGAACCAAACCGTCCGTCATTCTGGGTCAAACAGAACCAAACCATCCGTAATTCTGGGTCAAACAGAACCAAACCGTCATTCTGGGTCAAACAGAACCAAACCGTCATTCTGGGTCAAACAGAACCAAACCGTCATTCTGGGTCAAACAGAACCAAACCGTCATTCTGGGTCAAACAGAACCAAATCGTCATTCTGGGTCAAACAGAACCAAACCGTCCGTCATTCTGGGTCAAACAGAACCAAACCATCCGTCATTCTGGGTCAATCAGAATCAAACCGTCATTCTGGGTCCGTCATTCTGGGTCAATCAGAACCAAACCGTCATTCTTGGTCAAACAGAACCAAACCGTCATTCTGGGTCAAACAGAACCAAACCGTCATTCTTGGTCAAACAGAACCAAACCGTCATTCTGGGTCAAACAGAACCAAACCGTCATTCTGGGTCAAACAGAACCAAATCGTCATTCTGGGTCAAACAGAACCAAACCGTCCGTCATTCTGGGTCAAACAGAACCAAACCGTCCGTCATTCTGGGTCAAACAGAACCAAACCGTCCGTCATTCTGGGTCAAACAGAACCAAACCGTCCGTCATTCTGGGTCAAACAGAACCAAACCATCCGTCATTCTGGGTCAAACAGAACCAAACCGTCCGTCATTCTGGGTCAAACAGAACCAAACCGTCCGTCATTCTGGGTCAAACAGAACCAAACCATCCGTCATTCTGGGTCAATCAGAACCAAACCGTCATTCTGGGTCAAACAGAACCAAACCGTCATTCTGGGTCAAACAGAACCAAACCGTCATTCTGGGTCAAACAGAACCAAACCGTCATTCTGGGTCAAACAGAACCAAACTGTCCGTCATTCTGGGTCAAACAGAACCAAACTGTCCGTCATTCTGGGTCACTGACAATCAGAAAAGCTCCAACAGGGATTCTGAATTTCTGATCACATAAAATCGATTATCCATACCTGCCATGGTAAATCACTACTGATGACTACATTAGTAAGATCGGGCAGCAGATAATCGTACATGTCTGATTGTTATAAAGCCAGTATAATTTATGTCCCGCCCATCGGGTTTGTGTGGACCGTGAAGCGGCCCCCAGCCTCAGGCCAGTGACCCCTGACCTTTAACAGGAACCGCTGCTCACCTGTGTCCTCGCCGTTCTGTCTCCTCAGCTTCCTCTGAGCCTCCTCGGCCTGAAACGCAACCCATTTCCATGACAACCCATAACCACCTGAGCAACCGCCGGATCCCGATCGGTTCTGACCCGGTTACCTTGGACTGATCCGCCCGGCTGTAGTGATGGAAGTAGAGGTCAAAGTGTTTGGACCACTCAGGACGCAACTCATACAGGCCCCGCCCCGTCACACCTGGCTTCCTGTCAACACAACACACCTGCTGCTGACCGCTGTTAAGGTGGACATGTTTAAGGCGGAAGGCCAACAAACACAGACTGACCTGAATGATGCAACGCTGTCAATGACTCTCTCCAGACCCGTCTCCTTGTTGCCCTGAAAAACACCATGCACCCAGGTGAGCAGCCAGGTGAGCAGCCAGATAACCGTGGTAACGGCTGTGACTTACGTTCTCGGGCAGAGCCTTGACCAGCTCGCTGTGAGCCATGGGTCTGATGCACAGCTGGTGGAGGATCTCCCTCCTGACCTCATCCAGCGGCTCCACCTGGCCGACGCCCGGAACATAGCGCTCACCTGGAGGACCGGGACACGCTGGAGGTCAGCTCACCTGCTGCAGGTCAGCCGGAGGTCAGCTCACCTGCCGGACTCACCTACCACCATGATGATGAGATGCAGCATCTCCTCTATCAGCGTGTTCTGTTGGGCCAGGTCCTGCACACAGAGTGCACAGAACCAGGTCAGAACACCATAGAATTATATGTCCATATCGCCCATCCCCAACCTGACCCAGTTCTGGGTCCTGACTCGGTACTGACCTTGTTGGCCTCCCTGAATCTCCTCCGCAGGTCGGTGGCACTGAAGGTGTGGAAGAGTTCGAAGCGGCTCAAAACGATCATCAAGAAGTGGTTCGGATCCATCATGGAAGCGCCGACCTGGAGAAACAGCAGCTGTTACCGGACCCAACCAGAACCAGAACAGAACCAGAGCTGACCCAAGCAGAACCAACCAGAACCAGCGTACCTGCAGCATGGCCAGGTCCTTGTCGAACATCTCCACTCTGCACTTGACGTTGTGGTAGTAGTAGATCTGGAACACAGGAAGCATCAGCTGCTGTTGCTGCACACCTGGGCCTCTCAGCCAATCACAGACACTCACCTGGTTGATCAGAGAGAAACCGTTTCTCCTCCACATCCCAGCATGCACCTGTGCACAGAGCACCAGGCAGCGCAGCGGCAGCTCTATCAGCAGGTGAGGGCTGAGGTCCCCCTGGTGGACAGAGGCAGTGATTGGTCAGGAGCTTGGAGGTCAACCGAACGTCACCCGACCAGAGGCCAAGGTCAACCAGAGATCGCCTTGTGACTGACCAGGGGCAGCTGCTCGGGGAGTCGTGACGCCACCTCGGTCCGGCTAAGGAGAACATGGAGTCCTGAGAGGAGAAACAGCCAGGTGAGGATCAGGTGAGGATCGGCGCTACAGATACCTTGATGCTCCTCTGGTCGTACCCGCTCACCTGCTAGCAGCCTGCACACAGGCAAGTGGATGGACACCTTCTCCTGGGACACCTGGTACCTGAAGGTGTCCACGGTGTGACCCGCCAGGCTCAAGCTGATTGGTTGCTCGCCGTCTGGCAGCCCGCTCTGGCACTGACTGAGCGCGCTGAGACACTTCTTATACGCCTCGATCAGAACGTGCTCCTGAGGGCGCAGAGGTCACATGATCAACACCTGAGTAACAAAAGCCCTGCCCTGAGAGTAACTAGGTAATGTTGGCCAATGTTATGCTACATGCTACGGCTACATGCTACACACCGCGCCTCAAGTCAGTGTCGCACCATGCTACATGCTACGGCTACATGCTAGGGCCACACGCTGCGGCTCACATCAGTGCTGCACCATGCTACATGCTACGGCTACATGCTACATGCTGCAGCTCATGTCAGTGCTGCACTATGCTACGGCTACATGCTACATGTCGCGGCTCAAGTCAGTGTTGCACCATGCTGCATGCTACTGCTACATGCTATGGCTATATGCTGCATCTCACGTCAGTGCTGCACCACTCCTGCATCATGGTGATGATGTGCGTCAGCTTCATTTGCAGAGTGAAGGCCGCCTCCCACTCCGGCTCCATCTCGATGTGTTGGCCCACCTGTCTCACCACCGGGTCCATGCCCTGCAGGGACACGCAGGTGCAGTGAGGGGCGGGCCCCAGCTGAAGCTCCTCCTCCTGGCCGCAGCTTACCTGCATACACCTGAGCAGGTCCAGGAAGGCTTCGAAGCCGTCTAGGAACTTGGTTCTGAGCTGCTGGCTCCACTGTGGGGGCGGGGAGATCAGGACGTACCTGCAGACACAGCGCACCTGGTGAAGGGCCTGTGGGGAAAATACCAGGTACCGGGCCAGACCGGGCCTTACTTCAGGTCTCCGATGAGGCTCTGGACCCGGCCGAACTTGAAGGCCTGCTGGGCGGTGTAGCGGTCAAACTGGAAGCGACCCTGAGCGTCGCGGTGGCGAAGCTGATCCACGAAGGTTCTGATGATGGTCATCATCAGGTTCTCCTCCACCATCAGCATCCGGGCCTGCAGGTACACACAGCCGCTCCTGAACCGGCCCACTTCCTGACGCCAGCAGGCTGCACTCCAACAGGTGAGAACAGGTGAGCATAGGCTCCGCCTCCTTCATCTGAGACTCATTATGCCTAAGCCGGCTCTCTGGAGCTAACAGAGCAGCTTCCTGGAACAGGAAGTTCCTGTTTCCTTAACACTAACGGCAGCTAAGCTAACTGTGGCTAAAGGCTACAGTAAAGACAGCAACTCACTAACATTTACAGATCTTCGAAGCCTTCATGCTTTACATTATTAATTTTCTGATCACTATGGTAGGTGGCAAATAGATAATCAATTATCCTCAAAAGCTATTGATTTCTCATTCAATCAAAAGTAATAAACATTGTTCTGTCGTTTGCATAGTGAACTTGTTCAATAAATTTAATCAGATTTAGATTATCCACTAGAGGGCGGTTCACACTGTGAACTGGTTCCAGTCCAGACTGCATTACTCCAGTCTTCCACTCTGAGTTTCTAGATAAACACTTGACCTCTGACCCCGCCCTCCTGGCGGTGTTGGACCAGAACCCACCTCAGCTCAGCAGAACCTGGTCAGTACCGCCGGGGAACCAGGAACTCACCAGCGAGGGAACAGTGAAGATCTGCACCGACAGGTCGGTGACGGAGAACTGCCGGTCGTGGTCGTCTCTGATGAAGTCGCTCTGCAAGCGCTCATAGTTCTGGGGTCGAGGGTCAGGGGCCAGGGGGGACAGAGAGAGAGCGGTGTTGGGGCAGCAGAAGAAGAAGAACTACTCACCACGGTCGGCACGGTGAACAGCTGCACCGACAGCGCCGTCACCGACACCAAGCGGTCGTGATCGTCCTCCATGAAATCTGTCTGCAGCCGTCTGTAGTTCTACAGGGGGACAGGTCACCTCTGGGTCAGAGGTCAGAGGTCAGCCCCCAACACATTCTGCTGTTACCAGGGAACCAATCAGAGCCCAGCAGAGTCTGGCTGCCATCAGTCGGTTCTGCTGACCTCTGACCTGCAGCACGACATGGGTCACCCAGAACCGGTTCTACTGGTTCAGTTCAGTGGTGATCAGAACCAGAACCAGAGGTCACACTGACGTACGAACTGGGCTAGGCACAGTTCTGCAAGCGGTTCTGCGTGTGGTCAACTCTATCCAGTCCAGTCCGGTCCGGTCCCTCCAGTCCAGTCCGGTCCGGTCCGGTCCCTCCAGTCCAGTCCGGTCCGGTCCGGTCCGGTCCCTCCAGTCCGGTCCGGTCCGGTTACCTTGGCGAACCGGATGGCGAACAGCTTCTTGAACTTGCGGTCCATCAGCAGGCTGTTCATGAGCAGCTGGTGGTAAACGTTCCGAGCTCCTGCACAGACAGTCAGAACCATCAGAACCTGCCAGGCCCGGCGCCCACCCCAGTCTATGAACTCTGACCTTTCCACATCTTGGAGTCGTTGAGCATCAAGCGATCCACCAGTGAGGAGTTCTCGCCCTCCGGACCGGGTCGCAGCCCCACCTGGCACAGGATCCGCCTCAGGCCGTCTGAAAGAGCCACAGTGAGCGAAGCTGCGCCCCGGGGCATCGTGGGTAACCCTACCCGCCCCGGGGCATCGTGGGTAACCCTACCCGCCCCAGGGCATCGTGGGTAACCCTACCCGCCCCAGGGCATCGTGGGTAACCCTACCCGCCCCAGGGCATCGTGGGTAACCCTGCCCGCCCCGGGGCATCGTGGGTAATGCGGCCGAGACGTACCAGAGTACTGGATGATCTGGCCCAGCCAGCTGAGCGCCTTCAGAGCGAAGCACTGATGAGCCACCAGTGCCGAGTGCATCACCTGGACCCGCAGGGGCTTGGACTGCCGGCTGGTGCTCCTCTGAGGGGCAGAGGTCAGGGGTCAGAGGTAAGGGACAAACCTTGGCTCCGCCCACACCACTATCTGCAGCTCACCACAATGACGGCCTTCGCCTGTTCACAGAACTGATGGTCCCCGAACCGGACCGACTTCCTGCCCTGCAGAGAGAGAGAGGGTCACAACCAGAGGTCACGCCGACCTACGAGACCCGTCTGGATCTAAACCTGGACCCGGTTCTGGACCGGATCAGAACCGGTCCAGGTGCTGTACTGACGTCTCTGTCCACGGTGGTGGCGAAGCTGACGGCTTCCTTCTGGCTGCAGCTGACGGCTTTCTGCAGCGTGTAGATGACCTGCTCATAGGTGTGGACTTCATCATTGAACAGCATGCAGTAGTAGCTGTCGCTGCGCTGCCTGGAGGGGAAAGAGACACTCAGAACAGCAACACGCTGGCCCACATTTCATTGACTGGGTGCAAACACTCTACTCATCCCCACAAGCAGCAGTCAAAGTTAATGGCTTCAGATCGGCTAGATTCTCATTAGGAAGGAGCTGTAGACAGGGGAGCCCCCTCTCACCACTCTCACCCCTCCTATTCGCCATCAGCATAGAGCCGCTAGCCCAAATCAATAGAGATTATATTAATATCAAAGGAATAGAAATCAATAAGGAAATACACAAAATTTCACTATATGCTGATGATGTGCTAGTGTATTTGACGATCAACAATTCCCCACCTGAAAAAGTTTATCTCCCAATACGGGTTCTACTCAGGTTACAAAACCAACATTGATAAAACGGAAGCTATGGATGTAAACGACACAATTAATGATTCCATAAAGATACAGAGTGGTTTTAAGTGGCCTAAGAACGGGATCAAATACCTGGGTATTCAAATACCTCCATGTTTGAATGACCTCTATGAGGCGAATTATGGCAAACTCCTACGAATCATAAACAAGGACTTAGAGCGCTGGGATACACTCCCTATCTCACTGTTAGGCCGAGTTCAAAGTGTCCGTATGAATGTCCTACCAAGATTTCTATATCTATTCCAGATGCTACCGGTAGAGATCCCCAAATCTACCTTCGACACTTTAGATAAAATGTTAACGGGATTTATTTGGCAAAAAAAGTGACCTAGAATCAGACTGAAAACCCTGCAATTACCCAAACCTAAAGGCGGTCTCAAACTCCCAAACTTTAAATTCTACTATTGGGCTACAACTCAGACCCTTATTGTCATGGATACAGGATACTGCAGATACTCGTTGGCTGGAAATAGAGAAGAGCAAGAGCTCAAAACCTATACAAACATTACCCTTCTTAG